>NW_024080691.1:1497144-2195599 GCF_003009895.1 Hyaena hyaena
TTAGGTAGTAATGACATCTTAACTATATTTATTCTTCCTATCCATGAGCATGGAATGTTTTTCCATTTCTTTGTGTCTTCTTCAATTTCCTTCATAAGTTTTCTATAGTTTTCATCATACAGATCTCTTGTATCCTTGGTTAGGTTTATTCCGAGGTATTTTATGGTTTTTTGTGCAATTGTGAATGGGATCAGTTTCTTGATTTCTCTTTCTGTTGCTTCATCATTGGTGTATAAAAATGCAACCGATTTCTGTACGTTGATTTTGTACCCTGCAACTTGGCTGAATTCTTGGATCAGTTCTGTACTATCTTTACTTTTATTGGATTGACATATCAGAAAAATGTTTTTCATATGAAGAAATAGTATGGTATGTACTATATTTTCTTGATTTTTTAGACCCATGTGTTTGAAAATTTCTAAAATATATTTAATACAAGATTGTCCTTTACCCCCTTTATTTTTATTACTTTTTTTAACTTAATGTTTATTTATTTTTGAGAGAGAGAGACAGAGAGATAGTGTGAGTGGGGGAGGGGCAGAGAAAGAGGGAGATACAGAATCTGAAGCAGGCTCCAGGTTCTGAGATATCAACAAAGAGCCTGACATGGGGCTCACACCCACAAACTGTGAGATCATGCCCTGAGCCAAAGTTGGATGCTTCACCAACTGAGCCACCCAGGTGCCCCTTTTTAAAAAATTTAATGTTTTACCCCTATTTCTAATGTTAGTCTCCTAGAAGCTGATTTAACTATATTATATATCTAATTGATGAAGTTTGATATATGGACTTTTCCTATTAAGGCTATAAGGCAAAATTGAGGTATGATCCCAAATGATCAGCAACCTGTAGCAGAAAAAAAAACGTAGTCAAAGTAAAAGGCAATTTTTTACACAATTCATCACCAAAAACTTCATTCTCTGGTCTGTCTACCTCCCCTCCCAATAACATTGATAATTCCTTGGATACTTGTTTTGTCTGTGGATCTTGGGCTTTTTTGTTTGTTTGTTTGGTTGGTTGGTTTGGTTTTGGTGGGGGGAGGGTTACCCTCTTTTTTTAATTAAAGTTTTTTATTTTGAGATAATTATTGATTCACATGTAATTGTAAGAAATAATACTGGAAGATTCAGACACCTTTTACTCATAGTTCTGCCCAATGGTAACATTGTAAAACAATAGCGCATTATCATAACCAGGACATTGATATAGTCCATCAATCTAATTCTGCTTTTCCTAGTTTTATTTGTACTCATTTGCCTGGATATATGTGAGTGTAGTTAGTTGTATGTCATTATTTCACATGTGCAATTACTTGTATCTATTTCCATAGTCATGACAGCACATTTCATCACCACAAGGATGCCTTGTGTTGCCCATTTATAACGCACACACCTCCTCCCCGAGGACTTTTCACATGTTGGGGATTTGATGGCAGTATGTTTTCTAGTTACGATTGGGGAAGTAACTGATTTGTCTTTTTCCTCTTGTGAATGTCTGCAAATAATACTAAACAAATGATCCCTCAGTGTTCACTGTTTTGAGAGGTGTTATCTCCCTGATGCTTGGCAAACGAACCAACATCAGAGGCAAGTAGCTGCCTTGGCTGTGCACCATTTCTACTCCTCTGAAGGCACAGGACAAAATCTACCATGTTTGTTTCCATTCTCAGATTACGCTCGATTTGAGGCCAAAATCCATGACCTACGAGAGCAGATGATGAACCACAGCATGAGTTCCGGGTCCGGGTCCCTGCGAACCAATCAGAAACGCTCCCTCTATGTCAGGTAGGCAACGGAGCATTTCTTACTGTGATCTACACTGTGTGAGCAATCCAGCTTGGAGAGATAAAGGCAACACCTTGTAGCAATGGAACACATGTTCTTATTAACCCATGCTCATCAATACACCACTGTAAGACCTTAAGTTTAACCACTTTTAAGAGAAATTTTGAAATGTTATTATGTTAAATTAGTTAAAAGCCCTGCTTTTGACGTGTTGTTCTTTGACAATATTATGGTCTGTGGTCAAGTTCTTAGCACAGGTTACAGTAAAAATAATGAGAAGAAACATTTTCATTCCTGATAATCTTAAATTGAATATATGGACCAAAGCCATGGACATTTTCTTCCCATCCATATAGAAAGAAAATATTCTTGTATCATGTCTTGATCTGCTTGATACATATTGTATGAACTTTGGTGTATTGATTGGAATTCAAAAGCACTCTGTTAAACAGTTACATAGTTCTTCCAACAAGTTTCAGTGGAAAAATTTTCTTCCATGGTATCTTGTGACCAGTCGTTTCTCAGACTACAAAAGTTGTCCCATGCCTGACAAAACTCATTAATTTACCGGATAAAAATGACTAATTGAACTTGAAATGCCTCCCAGTCTTTCATCCCTGTAGTTAATTCCTGAGTAAGATCCATCATCACTGAACTATCTCATGTACTTCTTAGTGCAAACCTCCTATGTTCTTTCCAAAATATACTTCATCAGTGCTGACTGTTCTTTTTAAAATAATGTTAAATATTAACAATGAAAGGGGGGAAGGGATATCTAATGAATAATCAGAATGAATCTATGTGCCAGTAGAGGAACCATGCTCATCCTCACTGCATTCTCCGCACTGACTCGGCCCCAGAATCTTTTTGGACTCCAATCCAAGGTCATATCCTCCTCACCTGAAATTTCACTGTCTTTTCCTAGCGTGAAGTGTGTATTATGGATACTAAGTTATATACTTGAATTGACTTGTTCTCTTGATTCCATTTTGGCTGTGAAGTTATCTTTTATGTGTATCAGGTAGGCACAGCAGAGCCAAGAAGGGAGCAGGGTTCCAAAAGGTGGCAGGTTCTCAAGGACCTTGATTTGCTGGCCACTGGGACGAGTATAAAGTCCCTCCTTATTCCAGGAGTTCCAGTACTTCAGAAGCCCTGAGATTTAAAATAAAAACACAAAAAAACAAACACAGACAGTTAATGTTCCAAATTTGACTGACTGAAATTCACAAGATTATTTTGATACACACCAGTGTAATCTGCGACAGGAACTATTAAGAATCACCCTGGAACATGTCTTATAGTGAAGTCACAGATGTGCTGGAAAGTGACTTTCTTTTCTCCTTATTTGCTTTATATTGCTGGTTCCCATTATACAAATATTTTTAAATCTTGAAACATTTTAGTCTTGGGTAGCAAGTTGGGAAAAGCCAATTAAGTTAATAGGATAGAGATAAATCAGTTAATGCAAGTGAAATGGTTATATAGAATCACACTGAAAGTAAAAATTACCCTACTATTGGTTCCTTGTTAAAAAAAATAGAGTGCATAAAAATGTTAATGAACAGAAGAACTTTGCTGAAAATATATTGGTAATAGTTTAAGTCTTTTGAATTAAGTTGTAGAAGATTAGGAAAATTAAATGAAGTGATATAGTGATATAATATAAAACTAATAGACCTATTTGAAATAGTATTAATCAGACCCAAACTTTTATGCTTTAAAATGATAAATAAAACTATTACATACAAAAGAGATGAAGACTTAAGGTAATAAGGAACATTATCTTGTTACCATTCTAATAGGTGGAAGTTGTATTGAAAGGAGGAACCTCTCTTAAATGACATTCAAAAATAGCTGATGCTTCATGGGAAATTCTCCAAATGATCTCTCTACTATATAAATACGACTTTTGGTTTCCAAAGGTATAATTATTAATATTTACTTAGTACCTAGAGGGCTGATCTTAGCATCTAAATGACTCTTAGAGGTATAAAATTGGAAGAGATAGGGGCATAGAGTAAAATCAGAGGGAAAGAACTTATAAGACTCCCTTGGCCTTGTTCTCATGCAATGTGATAAAACTGATACCCCCATACCAATAACAGCAAGAAAAAGGCAACCAAGTGGAATGAACTACCAAGACTTAAGGGGAATTCTTACTAAAAATGATCCAGCAACTTTGTACCTTTGTCTTTTTTTTTTTTTTTTTTTTTGGAGAGGGGGGTGGAATACACCAAATTTGGCTATAGGATTTTCATAGCTATGCTTACTTTATCTAGAGCACTTGAATAGGGCCAGTGCCAGTTGGTTGTACTTATTTTAGAAACTCAACTAGTTGCTGTCTCAAAATACATTAGTTGCAGTATTTCTCTGATTATATAAATATCAAAAGATGAGCATGTCTCTTTACTCTGAGAGTGACAACCTGGAATATTATTCTCCTTAGCTTTGAGTAAGCCTAGGGCTGGAAGGAAGCTTAATTATCACCAGATCCACTCTTTAATTTGCAGAAGAGGAAACTGAGGCCCCAGAAGGGAAGAGATCTGCCACAGCTCTTTGGCAGCAGAGTCAAATCTTCTACCTCTCTTCTGACTGCACCTCCTGGGGCCCTAGCTTCTGTGGTATCAGCTCTCCAGTACACTTGAGCTATGATTCCCAAACTTCTTCAGGCAGCACAGTCCTGGACTCTTAGATTAAGGAATAGGTTAGCCAAGAGGTGAAACTCCAACATAAACCTCTTTAGGGTTTTTACACAGGATAAATGGCACTACAGGACATATGGGATTTCTTTAGTTTTATTGGTATTTTTCCATGAAGCCAAAACCTAAACCATAAAGCTAGCAGCCTGTCTTTGTTCTGTAATAAACAATTTAGCTGACTTATAGGATATTTGTCTGGACCGCAAAACCACCCTTCCCCTTGGAAATTACCGCCTCTTCCCTATATACACAGACACAGACACACAGTCACACACACCTACACACTCCCACCCCCAAACCTAGCCTTGCCCTGGCTGTGTCGGAGAGGCTGCATCTTCTCAGGGTCGTGCACGAGCTGGCCTCATTCCCTTACTGGAACCAATCCTCCCAGGTGATAGCAATTTGTTTGCCTGAAAGTGTCGAAAGGAAGGAGGCGGAACAAGCATATCTGAGCCAGGCAGTGTTCTAAACTTGAGCCAACCCTCTCTATTTTCCAATCTACTTGTAATTATTTCCCTTCTTTGAATCTTTTGTGTAAGGTGTCTGAAGTGCTTTGGTAGTGCTGTACAAATGGAGTTGATCACTGCTTATGATAACGCTGTACATGTTCTTTGTGAATGATTTGGGTATATTTGATTTACTGGGCTATTTGTATTGTGTATTTCCTGCATTGTGAAACATATAGCTGTAGAACCTTAAAAGTAAATAAAATGTTAAAAAAAATGAATAAAAAATGCTTCAAATTCTCCACAAGTATATTATGACTTCTTCAGACGAGATGCACTTGGGTTCCTGAGCCACTGGAATACAGATTTTGTTGCATGTGTTTCAAGGCTTTCCATGTGGGCAGATTGAGCTCTCCCAGCCTCTAAAATATGCACTCTCTTACCTACCAACTGGTGAAAGCATCCATGACAGAGAACAACGTTTTTCCTGCTACTAATAGGAATAGACCTTTATATCCAAATGCTACTAAGAAAGGTCAGAGATATAGAGGATTAAAACCACATAAAAGTGCAAATAGCTAAGATCCTTTCTTTTAATAAACAAGAGCAAGGGTACCCAGTACTTGGAGAACAGGAAGAGAAGGAAAGAAACAGTTAAGTCCACCAATGGGGAGTAAAAGGTCACAGGAGAGAATGTAAAAGAGAAGCCTGGCCCATGCTCATTTGTTAATCAAAAATATCGATTTTGAGAGTCAAGTGAAGAACCTCTTTGTCCTGGATTTAGGTTTAAGAGTCACTTGCTATGATTTATTTATGTATTCATCAAGATTAGAGTGTATATTTTGTGCCCGGACTTATAATGAACACCGAGGTGAAGACTGCTGAGGACTCGGCAGTAAAAGTCATGTTTCCTGTCCACAAGAATATCTCATCTAGTGGGAGAAACAGATGAGAGGAAGATCATCACAGTGCAGCGTGGTGTGAAAAATTCACTCTCAGAAGGCCTGAAACCTTTGTTGTTTCCTAATCCACAGATATCTGAATAGATTCTTAAATATCTTATGTGAGTAAACTTACAAATCTTCAAGTCTTTTTACTCAAAGTAAGAAAAACTTTCTTCATTATGACCCAGTAAATAAAACACATGAATCTGAAAAGCATTTTTTGTTAAATTATACTTTTTATATAAAGCGTACTTTGTTATATTCCATTCTATTTGTCTCCCTGTTTTAAGAAAAATGGAAGGTCACAACTCACTAACTTGATGTAATAACTCACTAATGGGTTATGATGCACAGTTTGCTGATGAAGTGAACCAGAAGGAGCACTCCAGGCAGAGGACACTGTGCACAGGCAGGCGGCACATCTTCACTGCATGACTCTTAGCAACTCTCTGGGACCCCCCCAGACCCTTGGTGTTCCAGCCATTTTGGATGGATGAGGAGTTGGAAGTGAAGGAAAACGTTTGTCGAGCACCTTCTATGAGTCAACCATTTTGCTAGTAGTGTTCTACATGTATTATTCGATATGATTCTCCCAACATCTAGATGAGTCAAGGAATGTTTCCTGCATTTTACAGATGAAAAAACTGAGGCTCAAAGAAGTTGAATCATAGCCCCGAGATCACAGAGTGAGACTGGATGTAAGCGTAAACATTCAGGTGCTGTGTGTGAGGCAGTATAGAGCAGTGTTTAAGAGCAGAGTTGCTGGATTCTGCCAGAGAGGCAAAATTTGAATCTTGGTTCTGTCACTTACCAGCTCAGTGATTTTGGACAAGTCAGTCTTGTGCGTCTGGTTTCCTTACCTATGAAATGAGAATAGTAATAGGATACCATAAAGAGGTCATAAGTCCTAAAAAGAATAGTGAATTTAAATTCCTGTCACATGGGAAACAATTAATTGGTGGTATTTATCATTTATTATAAAGGCAACCTTTCCCCTGTAGGACAGAGAGATGGTAGAATTGGTCCTGAACAAACTCCTGTTTTCTCAGCAAAGGGACACCTTTGTCCCTTTGCTTTCCTTCAGCAAGGGAAGGACAGACTTCCTGGTGCCATTTTACATTTTCCATCCTCTAGACCCCATGAAGGTTGAAGGGAACAACCAGGATTGTAGGCTTCAGAATGCCCAGCTCCGTCGACTCATGAGACATCTCTCATACCCCCTAAGAGTTTACCTAGAACCAGAATCCAAAGTATCCAGCTGGAGCCACAAATAAGTAGTGTCACTGTGCTTACAGCTGGCCCCTCTGCCTCTCCATAGATTGTCATCCGTGTCCCTAACCCCATGATTCTTCGACTTCTCTTCTGCATTCTTCACCCCCTCAAGCCCTCCGCTCAACTTCTGCTGTTTCCTAAGATACGACAAATACTCTTAGGTCTGCCTCCTTCCCCATTGTTGTTGTTTTCAATTTATTATTTTTTATTTAAATCCAAGTTAGTTAACATTTAGTGTAATAATGATTTCAGGAATAGAGTGTAAGGATTCATCACTTACACATAAACACCCAGTGCTCATCTCAACAAACGCTCTCCTTCATGCCCACTGCCCATTTAGCCCATCCCCCCACCCAACATCCCACAAGCAACCCTCAGTTTGTTCTCTGTATTTAAGAGTCTCTTGTGGTTTGTCTCCCTCTCTGTTTTTATCCTGTTTTTGCTTCCCTTCCCCTATGTTCCTCTGTTTTGTTTCTTAAAATCCACATGTGAGTGAAATCATATGATATTTGTCTTTCTCTGACTGACTTATTCTGCTTAGCATAATACACTCTAGGTCCATCCATGTTATTGCAAATGGCAACATTTCATTGTTTTTGTCCTTCCTGCCCTACTGTCTAACATAAGGCTTTTATACACTGATTTATCAGTGCATTGATTCTTACATTCAATAAACATGGTTTACATACTTACCGACAGTGTACCAGTCTATGGTAGATGTTAAGGAGACAGAGATGAATAAGAATACACACCTCCTTCCCTCAGGATTCTTGTAGTCTGTATCTGTAGGCAATTCAGATGTGCACAGATCATTACTTCCTAATACCTCATGTGTTATCTCCCTTGCAGTTATAATCCTTTTTAAATCTTTACAACATGCCTATAAAGCTTTCTACAGTGAAATCTGCCCAGAAGACCGCTGGTATTTAAAACTGTATGTTAAAATACTAGTCACTCTAGTCTTTATTAAGTTTTCATGGTAAAGGTCCTTGAAATGGAAATACCACTCAATACTCGATGTAGTAATTCCAGTTAATGTCTTCATTTTATTATACCCTTAGTGCCTTATGCCACAAGGCTTGTCATAATGAGGTTTCTTAAAATATTTGTTGAGTGAATTAATTCCTAGACTCTCTTTCCTATATAGATGTAAAAGAAAAAAATTAGAATATAAGTCAAGATCTTTGAACAGCCAGTCCTATGGAAGTTCAATACCAGCTAGGCTGCCACCAAGTACATGGAGTCTGGTCATGTCCTGAGAACACAGGCATTACCTACCGGTACTGGGATTTCTATGAAAATCTGGCACTATGAGGCCTTTCAAGCCTCATGTGTGTCTGTGTCTGTGTATATTCATTTGCCTGCTGAATGCTGTGACTCTCTTTTAATTGGGGGGCTAATTCAATAATGGATTTAGATAAGCACATACAACCAGTACCATCTTAGTGAGAGGACTCGGGGTAGGAGCAGCGCCTAGGGTGAACCTCATCCTGTGTCTCATTCTCAACACCCTTAAGTCTTCCTGTTGGAAGTTACATCAAGGAAGTCTTAAGAAAACAAATCCACTCAGGATTCTTTATCCTGATGGGTTTTTTATTCTGGGTGAAGGATGTTCTTACCTGATTGGGGAGAGGGAAATTTGTTGGGAGGGGAAAGCTATATCATCATATAGGTAAGAGACTCTAGTCTTTGCTTTTTTCTTTAAAGAGTAGCATGCCCGTCCACCCCACTTCCAGCCCCATGGTACTGCTGGTCAGTAATCTGTCAGGGGACTGCACTCCAGTGGGAAGCTGCTTCTAAGTTCACCTGGTTATGGATTTCTCAAGGATGTTTAAGACAAAGCCATGACATCTGTGGATTTTACTACAAGTTGGATTTTTCTATTTTTTCCCTCCAAACTTGGACTCGGCATGTTCTCAACAGCTATCCCCAGAAGACATTACAATCATCTGCATGTATCCCTGCCCAGTACTAGCATAGGGCTGCCTGACAGTGGCATTTTTATCACTTCTGACTCATTCACTCATATATTCTTATTTAGCAAAATTATCACTTATTCATGCAGAAATATGATATATAGCAGCAAAAAAGGAAGTCAAGACCACTTGGATTCAGATTTCTTATCTATATTAAAATCTTACTGAAGGAAATATGACCAACTATCTGAAAGAGTTTAACAGGATGAAGCAGAAAGTGTGGAGAAAGTCTAGACTTGGGAAACCAGAAGAGGACTAGAGAGGGTATTACAGTGTCTGGGTGGCCTGCATGCACCACTGGGGACTGAGAGCTTATGTGGCTGGATTTCAGTCCTGACTTCACTTAAGCCTTACAACAGTGCTATGCCAGATATGATTATTATCACCATTACAGAAGAGGTCAAAGTGGCTTAAAAAACACCTCTACAATATGCTATTTGGCCAAGCCGTATTCTTTATCCAGATGTATCTCTCACTGGAGCCCATGCTTGTTGGACTTCCGTACAGTAAAGATGAAGTTGACCCTATAGGGGCACAGGTTAGATTCTGATTGATCGATCTTCTGTTTGGTTTATACTTTATACTGATTTCTTCCAGATGGACCTGGTTTCTGGTCCAAACTTCAAAGTTTATCAATTGCTAAAATGAAATTCTCATTTATAAAATATACATAATACCTAGTCCACAGGGTTGTTGGTAGGATTCAGTTAAACTAAGTCTATAAAAGAGCCTGCCAGATGGGACTTGTTAGGTAAAGCAGAGGTCCTGTTAACCCTGTAAGTACTCAGAGCCTGCCTCCTAAACTGCTGCCTCCTTTGAAGCAGAATAGAATCTGATGCTTCATTTATACTTCAAGACTCATTAGCATTATGTTCACTGTTTCAGACATTTGCATTTTTAATTGAATCCTTAATTGTAGAATAAAAGGCTTTGTCTTCAGATAGCTAATTTTATGCCAGAAATAGAAAGGAGGAGGAGTCACTGGGGATCTGGGGGAGTTTTCTCCTTCCCTTGAAATCACAGCCTGGTTCTGAATTTTTAAAAAATTTTTAATTCTTGCTTTTCTATAGAAAGAAGGATAAAGGTACAAGGGCAGCCCCTCCATTGACCATCACGTTTTTCCCCTACCTCTATGCCAAAACCTAGAATCCAGATACCATTTTTATTAATGGTATGCCCTAATTTATTCACTCACCCACTCATTCATTCATCCAGAAAACCATTTTCAAGCCATAACCATCCACCTCATATTGTACTATGCTCTGGGGATAAAAAAATTAATAAGGCATCTTTCCTTTTCTTAAGGTGTTCAAAGGTCATGCTAACAAACTAGATTCTGCTCCCTGCTCCCTCTCTTTAGAGGAGGTACTTGTCTTTTTAGCCCAAAATTACTACCTCCTACAACAAACCAGACAGCTTTAGCTACAAAAGAGAGCAGAACACTAAAAGATGGGACACAGAATGCTCATAGGAGAGACAGGTGACAAGTAAGGGCATGGAAAAAAATTGAGGGAAACTTACCCAAATCATGAGGTTAAGTTTGGAGCAAAGCAATAGATTCAGCTATTTGTTCTTTAATCTCAGTGCCCTGATACATTATGGAGTTCTGTAAATACTTGTTGAATGAACTTTTTGAGTGGCAATTAAAGATGGTGGTTAACAGAACAAGGTATTAGGAAAACCATCAACAACTCAAATCTGGTTGAATGAGCACCTGTTCTTCTTTGTTCCTTCAAACCATGTAAACTTCTCTCTCTACCCTTCATGTTCTCTCCTCTTCCTGCCTGTTGACCCCTCTCTCTCCTCCACTGGACTAGATGGGGAGTACCTCTAAGATGGAGATTTGCTTGGTTAAAGCACAGTCTGGCATATGGTAACTGCTGACTCAATCTAATGAATGAATTATGTATGTCACAAGATTGGAGAGAGTTTAACTTTAATTAAAATTTTATTTGATTACTTCATGGCTTGCAAATGGCTCCTTGCCTGACAAAGGTCTTCAGTCTTCTTGATCATATGAGTAAGTAGCCCTGTGAAGTAGTGGTAATCATCTCAGACTATGTTGGTTTTTTTTAAACATTTAGCCAAACAATGCTATATTTAATATAGGTTAAGCTTCAAATTTATTTTCCTGTTTATTATAAATCAATAATAACAGTAACAATAACAAACATGGACAGATGCTTTTATAATTCTTAATAATCATAATAAATAACAAATTATAATTACATAATATTGTGAGCCAACCAGATGCTAAACACTTTATATGGATTATTTTATTTAATTGGCAGAAAAGCCCTATAAAATTCATGCTATCTTTATCCCCATTAAGAAGGGAAAATAGAGACTAGGTTTGAAATTTGCCCAGAAGAGGTCAAACTGGGACTAGAATCTAAGCATGTTGTATTGTGCCCCTACCTACATCACCATGTGGCTTTATTGAAGGACTTTCGTATATTTGATTTGATTTGATACACTATGTTTGTCAAGTAGGTATTGTTTCCCCATGGTTTTCAACTAAGGAATCTGAGGCTCAGGATATTAAGCTATCTACTCTTTTTGCCAAGTATAAAATAGTACCGGGCCTTTGCCTCATCCATTCTCTGTAAAGATGTATAGACCTGCAACTCACATGGATCTTTTTCTGACGTTTGTCTAGTGCTTCATTTACTGCCATGTCACATTGCACTTGATTTTTATAGAACTACTTATGTGTCAATAAATATTGAGTGGGCAGTTGAATAACCTAGTCACTGTAGATGCTGTACACTAGTTTGAGTGTGTGGATTTGTGGTTAAATTGAATAAGTCCACTCTGAGGTGTGGCCATCACAACTGTATGAACAAGGTCTCTGCCCTCTTGTGCCAAGACAAATTCTGCAGCCTGCATAGCACATCAGGGAACATAACTGCAATACCTATGAGGCATCATGCCTCACACATGGCGGGGCATTGGGGGCGGGACATATATACAGCCTGATACCCACTTCCAACTACACAATTTGCAGGGCCCACGGCAATATGAAAATGTGCAGCTTCTTGTTCAGAAATTAAGAATATCAAAGTGGTAGGAAAAGAGCATGATCCTACGTGCAGGACCCTGTACTATGGCCCAGGTCCCTCACCTATGAAGGCAGTCCTGCTAACACCTTGGTTTAGGGCACTGTGCTCAAAATTGAAAGCATGTGTGTTTTTCTTAGTCTAGTGCAGTAAGTGGAAGAAATGTAAAGTCAGCATCAAGAATGTTTTCAAGGATCCAGGCTTTGTCTTTTATCTGAAAAAGTGCTTTATCTAAATTACCTGAATGCCTGATTTTATGATCTGTAGAAACACTATGTGCCAGCCCTCTTAATGCCTGAGAAACTTTAAATTCCCACTTGCTCTGAGCTTTCAACAGCCTACTTTGAGTCATCTCTCTCCCCTGAAGTAAATCTTTCAAAAGCTAAATAGTGTCATTCTTTCACATTTATTTAGCACTGGTGGTACATTTTAGTCTTCCCGTTCTGCAAGTTTCTGCCCCCTTCCTTTGTTCCTCAGGCCTAAATTTTTAAGAAAAGGTACAAAGTCTCTCAGAGGATTCTGGAAATTACTGGAAGCTGTAGGTGTTGGTGTTGTTTCCAGGTGTCCTTTTCTAAACACAAAGACTGTAAGACATAGATTTCCCTGACCAGTGACATTGGAATCAGAATAAAAACTTTGAAAAATCAGGGACCTAACATGGTATTGACAACTTGATTTCACCAAGTAAGAATTTTAGTGGCACCTGAGTGTCTCAGCCGGCGAAGCATCCAACTCTTGGTTTGAGTTCAGTTCATGATTTCATGCTTTCATGAGTTTGAGCCCCATGGCTGGCTCTGTGCTGATAGCCCAGAACCTGCCTGGGATTCTCTCTCTCCCTCTTACTCTGTCCCTCCCCTACTCATGCTGTCTCTGTCTCCCCCAAAATAAATAAATAAACTTAAAAAAATAATTTTAAAAGTTATAAACACGGGGCGCCTGGGTGGCTTAGTCAGTTAAGCGTCCGACTTTCGCTTAGGTCATGATCTCACGGTTCATGGGTTCGAGCCCCGCGTCGGGCTCTGTGCAGACTGCCAGCTCAGAGCCTGGAGCCTGTTTCAGTCTGTGACTCCCTCTCTCTCTGACCCTCCCTTGCTCACGCTGTCTCTCTCTCTCTCTTTCTCCTAGAAATAAATAAAAAATATTTTTTAAAAAAAAGTCATAAACACAGACTATAATATATATTTTCAGTTTGTTGCTCTTTATTATTGCCATCATCTTATATGAGAAAGAGCATTTTAATACCCAAAGAAAAATAACATATTCAGAGCAGCAGGAAAAATATACCAATATTTAAAATTTATATTTTTAAAGCCTCACTAGATGAATCTCCATATTTCCTCTGTCCATATGAATCCTGCCTCATAGCTGAAAAAAATAAGGCAAATGTGATGGCTACATTGTTTAATTCTTAATCCTGAATCTTTTGGTCCTAAATGATTCTAAAATGCTTGGGGTGCATTTTTGACCTTTGGATTGTTTTCTTGAGAAAGAATACCATCTTTTAGATTTTCTTTTTCCTCATTTATTTTCCTTATCTTTCAAATAATTTTCTCAATATGTAGGAAGCCCAAACCCATGCCTTATGATAAACTGATGCTTTTTAGTGATGCTTATGAAAAGGTAAGAAGGAATTTTCCATCATCAAAGATATTTTTCATTACTTTTTAAATTACACTTTCATTTATTTACATTTATGTCATTCTTCATTTTAAAAATAGACTCTTTAAAAAAGTATCACTGTAATTATAGTATCTTCCATTGTGTTTTAAAACAGTTTTATGTTGTATCATTTTGGGCCAGATTGCTTGTTTCATGTGTCATACCACTTCAATTCTCCTAAAAATACAGATTTGGCCTTTCAGATGCAGGACCCTATACTTCTGGTTGTTGTTGTTGTTGTTGTTGTTGTTGTTGTTGTTGTTGTTTAATCTGATTCCATGGTTAAAATGCCAAGAAAATGTGATGGCAACAGAATAGAACTTTGTGATAATCAGTATATTTGGTAGCTTCTAGAGACCTCTATCTTAAAAATACAAATTGTCATATAAATTCACTTTGTAGTTCTCACTGTCCAGAGAAAGCTCATAAATCAATTCCAGTGGCTTCTGCATGTTTCATCTCCCTCTTCCTAAGCTCTAAGTGAATCATCAGGAAGGTGTCTCTGTGTTTCTGGCTGCTGTGAAGCCAGGTGAGTGAGGAGTTTCTGCAGTTTCAGACAGGCTTATGTTGAATGAACCCCACTGTTGGCTTTTTATAAGATGTCAACATTTTTCTTTTTTCCTAAAACTCCCTGTTTCTGCCCCTTCCTTCTTAAATGGATGTCCCACACTACTACCACCTCCACAACACACTACAATCTTCTCATGAGTCCTTGATTATATAATGGTTCAGATATGCTGAGGACAAGGAGATGGTGATGAGATTATAATCTCATGATATCTGTGAGGGAGTGTCATTATTAACCCCATTTTGAAGTGAATGAAACCAAGGTTAGATTATTTCTTACTGCTAAAGTTATACAGCAAAGAGGAAGGAGAACAGATTCTCTGTTCTTAACCTTAATGTCCAAGGCTTCTAGAAATACCACATTTTCGTATACATACTTGATTTTATATATGCTCCTTCATTCATATTGGTACTTATAATTGTTATAGAAAGTCCTCTAAGTTTTAAAATAGAAAATATAGTCATTTAATGTATAATGCATCTTCCTCAATAATAAGTAAGCACCTTGAGACATTTGCTGAGTAGATCCTTAACATGGAGTTATAATAGCTCAACTTTGAACCATAGGGTCACACCCTTCATCTAGCAGGCATTCACAGAAAATAAGCATGAATTTTCCTGCTGCAGGTGCTACATCCAGGATGGGAGGATGGCAAGACCCTTTGACTAACTTTTAGCAAGTATGGTATGGTGGAAAGCATATGAATTTGAGGTTTCATTTTTTTTCTTTTTCTTTTTAAGTTTTTTTATTTTGAGAGAGTGAGAGTGGAAGTAGGGGAGAGGCAGAGGGAGAGGGAGAGAGAGAATCCCAAACAGGTTCCACAGTCAGTACAGAACCTAATGTGGGCTTGAACTCATGAACCATGAAATCATGACCTGAGCCAAAATCAAGAGTTGGAAGCTTAACTAACTGAGACACCCAGGTGCCCCAAATTTAAGTTTTTCTTAAGTAACTATTAATTACAGGAGATTGTTCGATGCTGGCAAGGGCAAAAAAGTGGTTCAGGTATGCCCTTAAAGATGCAGCTAAAGTAAGTTGGAAAAAAAAAAACAGATGAAAATAATAATATTATTATTCTGAACCCAGACTCTGCTCCAGTATCTGATAACGTTTGGGGGGTAAGAAATAGAATTGAAAAGGCTAAATATGCCAGGTTCCCAAAGAAAAGCTGTATTTGAGGGGAGGCCATCTTTGGCAGTGTATTTCCTCTCTGAAGGAAGTAATTAGGCACTGTTATCATAGAATGAAAAACTAACTCCTCTAGAATACCAGCTCACTCAGCCATTGCTTCATGAATTCACAGCATAATGGAGAAGGCACAGAGCCAAAGTACTTGGATTTGAATCCTGGCTCCGCCACTTATTGCTTGTGTCTTGACTTTGGCAATTCATTTCTTCTCCCTCTGAGCCTCAGCTTCTTCTATAAAATGGAGATAATAAGTATACAACTCAAAAGGTTTTATAAAGAATAATGTTTAGGGCTGCCTGAGTGGCTCTGTCAGTTAAGGGTCAGACTCTTGATTTCGGCTCAGGTCATGATCTCACAGTCATGAGATTGAGCCCCAAATCAGGCTCCATGCACAGAAGAGATTAAGATTCTCTCTCTCCATTCCTCTCTCTCCCTATCTCTCTTTGTCTCCCCCTCTGCTCCTCCCGCATGCTCACACTCTCAAAAAAAAAAAAAATAATGTTTAAAAATACTGATTTCTAGAGCAGCATTATCAACAATAGCCAAATTATGGAAAGAGCCCAAACATCCATTGACTGATGAATGCATAAAGAAAATGTGGTATACATATACAATAGAATATTACTCAGCCATCAAAAAGAATGAAATCTTGCCATTTGCAGTGGCTTGGTTGGAGCTAGACTGTATTATGGTAAGTGAAAAGTCAGACAGAGAAAGACAAATACCATATTACTTCAGTCATGTGTGGAATTAGAGAAACAAGACAAATGAACATAAAGGAAGAGAATAAAAAGAGAGGGAGGCAAACCATAAGAGCCTCTTAACTATAGAGAACAAACTGCTGAAGAGAAGATAGGCAGGGAATGGGCTAAATGGGTGATGAGCATTGAGGAGGGCACTTGTTGTGATGAGCACTGGTTGTTGTATGTAAGTGATGAATCATTAAATTCTACTCCTGGAACCAATATTACGCTGTATGTTAACTAAATAGAATTTTTAAAAAATACAGATTTATACACTAATTTATTATAATATTTAACAAAGGGATTGTACTAAAGATTAAAAGTTGAAAATGAAAACAAAAAGTTAGTCAAAACCTTAGTCAAAATAAGGAGGATAAATACTTAAATATCTACGAGAAGGTGGTAACTGCAATGGTAGATAAATGGACTCTGAAATGAAGAGATGAGACCCATTGTTTTCCTTTCCCAGGATGGTCTGACTACTTATCTTTTGTGTTCAGTAATACTTAAGCAACTAATTTATTAGTAAAGCTACTTTAGCCATATGTTGTTACTTTTAAACCCTTTTCATTTTAAATTAACCCCAAAACACTGTATTTACCCCATCCTCTTTATTTTTATAATGGCTTCCATACTGATTTTCATTTGTCTAGTGTCATGTCTTATAGAATGGTTAATTAAATACTCATGTAGGCTTAACTACCAAAATAACAAAAAAAGAAGATGAATGTTTATAACTCAGCCTAGCATCTTACAAAAAATCTTCCAGAGATTAGAAAAGAGAGAACACTTCCCAACTTTTTCAATTTTATCATCACCTTGATACCAAAACACGACATGGTCACTATAGGAAAGGAAATTTATAGTCCAATCTCTCTCATAAACATATGATCAAAAAATACAAAATAAAGTATTAACACAGTGAACCTAGTAATCTATAGGAAGGATAATACAGGCACAGAATGCACTAAACTTCTGTTTATCAAAAGACACCATGAATAGGATAAAAGTGTGAGAGCATAGGAAAAGATTTGTAATAAAGAGTTCTGGAAAAGGAATTATAATCAGAATATCTAAAGAACTGCCACAATAAATTAGGCAAAAGATAGAAACCACATTTTTTAAATGGTTAAAAGGCTTATAATGATATTTCATGAAAGAGGAGGTACATCAGTGTCAATTCCCATGTGAAATGGTATTTATCTCACTAGTCATCAGGTAAATTAAAATATAATGCCACTGTTTGCCCACCAGAATGGCTAAAATTAAAACGATTGCTCATTCCAAGTGTTAACAAGCATGTAGAGACTTCCATGTGCTGCTCATGAGAGGTAAATTGGTATGACCACATTGATATACTGTCAGTATTTACTGTCGTTAAACATATTATACCCTATGATTCATTCCTAACTATATACACAATAGAAATATTTACATAAGTTCAACAAAAATCCATACAAGAATTATTTATAGCTGCATTGTTTATAATAGCCTAATCCTGAAAATAACCCAAATGTCTAGCAACAATAGAATAGGTAAATAATTTGTGGCATATTTACATAAGAAAATATTGTACAGTAATAAAAATGAACAGTGTCTGGGCCACCTGGGTGGCTCAGTCAGTTAAGTGTCCAACTTCGGCTCAGGTCATGTTCTCATGGTTCATGGGTTCAAGCCCTACATCAGGCTTTGTGCTAACAGCTCAGAGCCTGGACCCTGTGTCAAATTCTGTGTCTCCCTCTCTCTCTCTGCCCCTCCCCCGCTCGCCCGCTCTCTGTCTTGTCTACATTAAGACAAGAGGAATCTTTCATCATGGGGAGTCCAGCCAGGGTGGGTCATGTTGCCAGCCTCTTTCACTGTAACCGGTCCACATGTGCTTTCTCTCCAGGGAAGAGCCAAGAAGAATCTCTAAATTAGGTTTTACCAACCGCCTCTCCTTGCTTCATCTCAGTGTCTCTCAACCTTGACTGCATGCTAGAATCACCTGGGTAGCTGTAAGGGAAAAACTTGTTTTCCTTTATGCTACTCACTGCATACTTCACTTCTGACACCACACGTGGGGGTTTTTCCCTGACACAGACCGATTCTCCAACCCCAGCTGGGCGTCCTAGAATTTAACTCAATTCTGACACTCCCTACCTGGAGATAGCATCAGCCCCCACGAGTTAAAGGTTCAGCCTCCTATTTCAGGTTGTCGTCTGTGCTTCTGGCTGACTGGCTCTGAATCAGAGGTCTCCACAGTCCCCTCCTCATGCTTAATAATTTCTTAGAGCAGCTCATAGAACTCAGGAAAACAATTTACTTAGTAGATTACTAATTTATTATAAAAAGTAAAACTCAGAACAGCCAGATGGAAAAGATAATGGGGCAAGGTCTAGGGAAAGAAGCACAGAGCTTCCATTTCATCTCCAGGAGGGCCATCCCTCTCCACATCTCCATGTTTTTAGCAATCCAGAAGCTCCCTGAACTGTGTTCTAACTCTGTCTTGTAGGGGTTTTATTGAGGCTTCATCAGTGAGGCATGATTGACTAAATCATTGGCCATTGATGATTAATTCAACATCAGAAGTCAGGAGTGGGGCTGTCCTTCCCCAACCCTCTGATCACATGGTTCCCTTGCAAGCAGACCCCATCCTCAGGCTTTCCAAAAGTCAGCTCATGACCTGAATCTGACCTGTGATTGAAAAGGGCTTGTTAGGAATAACAAAATACAATTTTATAGCTCTCATCACTTAGGACATCTCAAGGGTTTTAGGAATGCTGTGCCACGTGTGGCACAAAGACCAAATCTTACAGCAAATCACAGTGTCACAAGTGCTCTTAAAAACCCTGATGCCCAGGCCCCAGCCCAAACATATGGAGTCAGAATCTCCTGAGAATGTGTTCAAACATCAATATTTTTTCAGGCTCCCCTATGGATACCAGTGTGCAGGAACATGAAAAACCACTACTTTTATCTTTTATTTTTTCTTCTTTTATTTCTAGCTTTATTTATTTCCTCATCAACCTGAGAACAGTTGTTTAAAAAGTCTCAGATTTCTGGCACGGATGTCTAATGCAAATCCACAACTAATGGGAAGGTCAGTTCCTGGGACATCTTTCAATTTTGATCACACTCAGACCCAGAATTGGGAAACTAACCTTGAACCTGATGCTCTAACTTGCCAACACTTAGCAAACATAGAATTTCCTGGTTTAAGACTAAATAAGTTTAGAAAGCAGACAGCAAAAATTGGAGAGACCTCTTGAGAAATCAGAAAGCTCTAACACTCATATTTTTATTTCCAGTGACTAATGAGTTGATTAGAAGTTCTTAAGTTACATGAGATCTCAATGAAAATGTTTAGAGAATACAGTTGAGGTCCAAACAACCAGGTTTGAATGATATATCTGTGTGCGTGCACGTGTGCATGCACTTGCAATAAACCCAGGTACAGGTTTGCAATAAACTCAGATACAACTAACGTCTATCTAATCTCATTTCTGATTCTTGCTTCTGCTCCTCCCCACAGAGTAGTGCACTGTCCTGGTTCCCTTTCCAGCCCATCCCCACAGTTTAACCCTGGCCTCCCCCTGCACTTTGTCCTTTACCTACACCACTCCCCACATCAGGTCTCAGCCTCTCCCAAACCACAGCAATCAGTTGGCATGGAAACATTAGATGAGCCTGCCTGGTGGGAGAGAGATTCTGTTTCCAAGTGAAAATGGAAAAGATTCAAGTGTGATTCACTTCCAGCCATTTTAACTCTTGAGTTCATCCGTCTATTTAAGACCTATCCACGGCTCCAGATCACCTACTTGGTACAGGAGATTATCTTGATCCAGACTCTGCCTTGTATCTGTGTCTCCCTCTGCATCTTCCCCTGCGGGACCTGGGGTGCAGCCTCGGCGAGCATCCTGATCTTTCCTTTCTCCCTGCCTTTGCTGGGCCCTTTCTTTGCATTCTAAGTGGTTCCTAAAGGTCTTTCAGGCATCACTTCTCCCTAGGAGCTTTCTTGGCCCACATCTGTGCCCCTTTCTGTCCTAGCACTTCAGTTGTAGTGACTGTAGGAAACTCCAAGCTTAGGTGACTGTTTCCTCGCTAGACTGTGGATGCATTAAAAGGAGAAGCATGCCCCTGCTCGAAGCCTGTACGTTTCTCACACTCCTAGGGTGGAATCTTGGCTCCACCACTTATTAGATCAGAGATCTTGCACAAGTCACTCACCCATTGTGAGCGTCAGTTTTCTCATACGTAAAACAGAATGATGCTCCTGCTTATCATATGCTGGGTATGTGTTAGGCACTTTATATCTCTTTAATCCCCACACTAATTCAGTGAGAGAGAAGGCAATATTGTTGAAACCCTTTTACAGGGAAGAAGGTAAGAGTCAGGAGTTGAGAAACTGGCCCTGAATTACACAGCTTTTAGACAGTGGAGTCAGCATTCAAGCCCAGGTCTGAATCTGTATTATTCTGCTCTAGTGCCTGTGTGTGTGGACATAAAGCACCTCGCCCTGTGCCTGCCTGGGGTTGGGAGGGGATGGGTGGTCAGATGGATGCATCAATGATAAACTACCCTGGAAAAAGCTAATCCTGTTCTCTCTTTGGGGATCCAAATGGAAAATTAAATTCTCTCCTGGGCCTTTAAGTCTAAAGTGCATAGTTTCTCCAAGCCTGTGGCTAAAGTCAAGAATATAAAGACATCTACCACCGTTGTTTATACCTGTGAGCTACACAAAAAGCATCCTTCCTTCCCACTTGAACCAGTGCCCCATCCCCAAAGAAGTGAAAGATAGATTAGCTCTTTAAGAACTGGAAAGCAGGAAAAGAAAATGCATTTGAAATAGCTGTTAAATCACCTTGATAGCTGTCATTGCCAGTGGGAAACAAGCCGGTCAGAGTCCATGTTCAGCACAATGTCATGGCACCCTGCCGCTCAGGAGTACAAAGAAGAGGCCAGTCAAGTGAGTGCCACTCAAGCAGACATAGTTAAGCTTTAGCGTAAATCATTCAATACCATTCAGTGGATTTCTATGATTTTCTTTTCTAACCAGTAATTTAGCACAAGAAGAAAAGGGTGCTTTTATTCAAATATTTCTATTTTTACTTACAGATAAGTATAAAAATCGTTTAATGAAGGGATTCTGTGTTGCCGCTAAGTGTATGTAAATAATGCCTTAGATCTCAAAAGGATAGAACAAAGCTTGTCAGTTTGTCTAGGACCAGCTACCACACAATGTTTCTTTTTTTATAGCATGCTTCAATCATCGACTTGGTTACCAGGGCTACTGATTTTTAAAATTGTAGTGCTGGAATTATTGAACAGCATGGTCTCCTACAGAATCCTAGAAGCAGTGAATAAATATTACCTCCTTCCATCACATTCTCTCCTCTCTTTCTCTCTCTCCCTTTGTCTCTCTCCCCTCCCCCCAATCTTCATCTCAGTCTCCCTACACATGCATAAACTCAATTCCCAATACACTGAAATCAAACTCAATTCCCTGTATACCTGTATTTGAGGACCAGAATAGTGATACACTTAAAAGCTGAAGTTCTTTGATCAAATGACCAGGATTATACTTTGCTTCGTCCATTTTACCAGTTGAGTGACCTTGGACGTGTTCCTTATCCTCTCTAAGCCTCAGTTAGCTCATCTTTCTGCCTTGGAGAACAGCCTCATTATCATGTTGCATAAATAAAATCAGATACTGTTTACAAAATGCTTAGCACAGTGTTCAGTCCATATGAATAGATGCTTAGTAAATGGCTGCACCTATTATTGTTATTATCTAATTAGATATTAAGGATTCAGTCAGATAACGCATTACTTCTAGGCAAATATGGTGTGCTTAATAAACATTAGCTGTCATTATGGTTATCATTGATGTGTTACCCTGTGACTGTTGTGTAGATGGTAGCTATACTCCCATTCCCCAAAGTTCTCTTCTTTTCTCTCTTTGCTTTGTTTGCTTCAGAGCCAAGCAAATAGCAGGGCTCCATAAATACTTAATTGCCTTCCCATTTTCCTTTTGTTTTTTTTTACAGTCACACCTCACAGGTAGAGACAGGTTTTTTTTCCCACCTTGATACAGATTCGTGCAGCCTGGGGAAGATTGAAGGACTTATGTGTTGCTGTATTACTCCCATCTCTAGGCCTCGGATTTTTAGAAGTAGAACAGGATCATCTCTGAGATCTGTCCCCATCTGATATCCCTTGATTCTCAGATTCTGTTTTAACCAGAGGCTTTGGGGGAGCTACATAATATAAAAGTTCATACTTAGAGAACCTCTATTTGCAGTGAATTTGAGGATCAGACATGAAATAGCAAATTCTGAATGATGTTATTCCAATTCTTGACCTACTATGGTATTTGAGGAGTGTTAAGATCCTGAGGTTACCCCCATAATTCAGTGGTGTGAGAATAATCCCTAGCTTTGCCAAAAAATACAAGCATGTAGGTTTAAGTACCAAGCATTTTAAAAACTTGACTACATTTCCTACATACTGTATCCAGCCTTTGCCCTAGAAAGGCTAATTCTATTGCGAATGAAGAGATAATTTGGTATTAATAAGGAAAATCGGATAGAAAACCAAAGGCTGCAGCATGGCTACCTTAGAGACAAACTTTTCCAATAGGATTTTCTTTCCTTTTGGATAGAAAGGGACTGCACTTTATGAATTTCAAAGTTCAGTTTATTTCAACTCCAGGGTGGGACTAAAGAGTGAAGATGGGGAGTAGAGAGAAGGGCATGTGCCTGCAAAGATCTATGTCTTCTCTGATAAACAACCTATGTTGCTGTCAATAATAGAAAAATATTTTTTTCATTTCAGGGTTTAAAATTAGTTATTAAATGATTTCCTGAAATCTGAGTCTTCTATCTTTGGTGTGTTATAGGTATAAAAACCAAGCCAGCTTAATGGGAAATTTCAAAATTCTGCCACCTCTGGCTCCCAGGGCTCCTCCATCTGCCCTAGCTGTGCTTGAAGCCAGAAAGGAACATGGAGCCAGATTTCTCATTAGCAGTAAACCTGTTGGACTATGAGCGTGAGGCATATGGAACCCTGTTGGGGCATGTTGGGTGCAAGGGTGACAATAGTTATCTCAGGGCTCTGAAGCCCACAAAGTATGCAAAGACTGTGTGTTGAGGCAGAAAGGCATGTCCGGGGCAAGGGACTGCCCAGCTCAGGGTATCTTCTAAGTTCATGATATCACAGGCAGTTTATGTCCTGGGAAAATACTGTTCTTCTTACCAGCAGAAGATGGTTACTATCATCTGTAATTTACCTCTTCCTATGGTTTGATGTAAATATTAGAATGAATTATATGAAGTTGTCAATGTTACATAAGGTTCCACCTAATATTTTACTCTAAAAAGGGGGCTTCTACTTGAATATGCTGGTGGCTTGCTGTCACTTTATTGGCAGGAAAATGGGTTCTTGGACAACAGGAGGTTCAAAATGAGCATGTATGCCTAATTCCTGTCTGTGATTCTGTGAACAGTCTGTTGTGTTGAAGGAACTCATTGGAGACCCTTGACTGTTTTAACAGAACCCCACCATGGTTTGTTGGATTTTAAATTAAGATAATAAGAGTTACAAATAAAAGAAAACCACTTCATCCATTACCCAGCCAAATGGGTAACTTCAGCAAACCACACAACCAACTGTGCTTTTATCTCTTATATTAGAATCCGCTGCAGTGTCTGAAGGCTTGTGTGATACAGGGCTGCCCCAAGACTACTGAAATCAGTGTCGTTGCTCAGACAGACAAGCCACGTGCAATGCTTTTAAAAATGCTATAGACCTGGGGCACCTGGGTTGCTCAGTCAGTTAAGTGTCAGACTCTTGATTTCAGCTCAGGAGCTGTTGTGAGATTGAGCCCTACATCAGGCTCTGTGTGCTGGGCCCGGAGCCTGCTTGGGATTCTCTCCCTCTCTCTTTCTCTCTGCCCCTTCCCTGCTCATCCCTCTCTCTCTCTCTCTCTCTCTCTCTTCCTCTCTCTCTCTCTTCCTCAAAATAAATGAATAAACATTAATAAATAAATAAATGAACAAATAAAATGCTATATACTCCATGTGAGGAGATAGTTAGATACAAATGCCTAGGAAAATTGAAGGAGAGACAGCTGCCTGCGGAACTGCCTGACTTGGGAAAGGTCAGCCATGTTCCTTGCCTGCCGCTTGTTCTCTATTGCCTCTGAATTGAAGTTCTCAGAGGTGCTGTGAATAAAAGAGTAGTTTCACTTAGTAATAAATATCAGTACTTTAAACGTTTTGTGAATAAGGCAGAACACAGCTGAATTAACTAAATGCAAAAGTCCAACATGTACACATGAAATCACTTTCCTCAAGAGAGAGTAAGAGCTGATAGAATTTGTTGGGGATGTATTACCTCCGCAAGGCCTCTTGATGTGTCCACTCAGCCAATATTCTTAGGAACACCAGGAGGTAAGTGTTGCTTCATTCTTCAGATGAGAAAACAGATGCAGCCAGTAAATTTACCCAAGTTCACATAGGGGCAGAGTAAAGAATAACCCAAGGCCTTCTGATTCCCAAGTTTGTACCATTGACATGTATGCACTGGTTCTCCTTCCAAACTATTAGAGATATTCAAGGTTAGCATTAACATTTGACTTGCTGGGGCTGATTAACTGTTCATTTTAACCCTCAATTGCCATCTTTATTTTCTAGCTGACTTCCAGGTGTATATGCCTAAAATAAATAAATAATTTAAATAAGAAACAAATCATAACCAGGAAGAGAACATGAATCCCTCCTGCTCACCTTCATAATTTAAGAACCAGTTACGTTGAGGGGGTGCCTGAGTGGCTCAGTCAGTTAAACATCCAGCTTCAGCTCAGGTCATGATCTCATGGTTCAGCAGTTTGAGACCCACGTCAGGCTCTGTGCTAACAGCTGAGAGCCTGGAGCCTGCTTCAGATTCTGTATCCCCCTATCTCTCTGCCCCTCCTCCGCTCACATTCTCTCTCTCTTAAAAATAAATAAACATTAAAATATTTTTTAAACAAGAACCAGTTGCCTTGAAAAGTACATGTTTAGTGTTGGTTTGAAACACTTCAGAGAGGGTTTCAGTTTGTACCCATTGTTTGGCGCTCCCACGGCCTATCTCTCTCTCTCTCTCTCTCTCTCTCTCTCTCTCTCTCTCCCTCCTGATCTATTTATCTGAAGTATAATTATATTCAATGAAATGCACAGATCAATGAATTTTAATAAAAGTATGTACCTCTCCAGCCACCACCCAGATCCAGACACAGAACTTTCCAACACTCTAGGTTTCCTCATGTCCATTCCAGTCAGTATACTAGGTCTCACCCCCAACCCTGAGAGATGATCACTACTCCGAATTTTATCACCATAGATAGATTAACCTATTCTTGAACTTAATATAAATGTAACCTTGCAGGCTGTGTCCTTTTGCATCTGATTTGTGGGCTCAACATAATGTTTTTAAGAGTAATCCATATCGTTTTGTATTTTGGCAGTCTGTCACTTATTACTTTATGTAATATTACATTACATGAATATCACATAATTTGTGCATCCATTCTTCCGTTTAAGGATATTTGTATTGTTTTCATTTGGGGGCTACTATGAATAAAGCTGCTGTCAACATTCTTATGTGAGTCTTTTAAAGACAATAGGCACTCCCTTCTCTTGCCTGTATGCATACAGGAGTGAAACCACAAGGTCATAGGATAGACAGATACTTTAAAATAAACTGCTAAATCTTTTTGTAAAGTGAATGTGGGAAATGTAGTCTTTACCTGGGTATGCCTTCCTACAACCCCTGGTGAGTGGGGAGGGAGAGCTTGTGTTCCTGAAAAGGAAGTGGGTAAGAATGGATATTAGGGGAAAATCAGCAGCCTCTGCCATAGAGTCCATGGCTATATTTCATAAGTACATTAACCCAGGTAGTTCCTTCCCTGAATGTCCAGAGTACGAGATGCAAACACGAACTTAGGTTTTCAAGTAGCAGTAGTTCTGTTTCTTGAAACGGAAGTAAGCTCAACTCCTTAGCAGCGCTAACAACTATGATGGGCTGGCGTTTCTGAAAGGCAGCTACACTGGTTTCTTTGATTTCAGAGCTGATGAGAAGTGCTAGTGGAGGTGTCAGAGGCTCTCAACACCTCTGATCAACGTTGCCTTTTGATAAGGTGACATTTTTAGCTTCTGGCTGCATCCATTTAAGGCCTTTCTTCTCTTAGCAAAACTGAAAGTGCCTACAGATTCAGATAGGTGCATATGGATTAACTAGTTCTTCCCCCTTGATTGTGTTGTCTTTAAATTTTTCTACGGACTGTGAATTACCTGGTTCTTAACAAAGAGGTTAAATCCTTTTTGTTAAATCCTGTGGATCCCAGTTTGCATAATTATCTAAGTACAGGAAGGTAACTGACTTATGTTTTCAAGGAGCAGCAATTCTCTGTTTCTTGAAATGGAGTTAAACACCACAGAGATGCTAATGGCTCTGAGGAATTACATTCCCGGAGCCATCACACTATGTCTTGCATAGTAAAGACACTTGACAAATGTGTGCCCCCTTCCCCTAGAATCTCCCAGTTAAGTGAGGTGTGCAGATAAGTAGGTCATAATGATGGTGTAGGGTGGTAAGTGCTATGCAAAGCACAGATGTGAGTGCTTTCATTAGTACCTTTTATGGCTTCATATCAGAAAAATGCTGTCTGTCATGAAATGTGAGAAACATGAAGTTCTCACATTTACAGACAGTAGTAGAACCTTGAACTTTGTGCTATTCCATTCAGTACTTGCCCAGGGCAGCTCTGTGAAAGTACCCTTGGGTGTACTGCTCTGTGATCCATTTTACTAACCTGGCTTCTGCACTCCTTTGAAAAATGAGTCACATATAGAAGGTAAGAACAGCAGAGAACAGCCCAGTAAAATCTCCCAACACCCAGAGCTGCTTCACCTTTAACTGGCTGAGTGACCAAACACTTTCTTAAATTCTGAGTCTCATTATTTCATCTTTATTTTTAATTTAAAAAAAAATTTTAATGTTTTTTAAATTTATTTTTGAGAGCGATAGACAGAGCATGAGTAGGGGAGGGACAGACAGAGGGACACACAGAATCTGAAGTAGGCTCCAGGCTCCTAGCTGTCAGCACAGAGTCCAACGTGGGGCTTGAACTCATGAACTGTGAGATCATGACTTGAGCGAAAGTCACACGCTCAGCCGATTAAGCTACCCAGGCACCTCTCATTATTTCATCTTTAAAAGGAATATATCAGTTCTAATCACATAGAGGGCTTGTGAGAATTAACTGTGAGTTTATTGGGTAAAACTCTTTAAAATATCGTCTGCCACTTGAACAGCACTTATTGTTGCTGTTATCACCATTGTCTTTTCTGTGGTTATTATTTATTTCCCTGGTGCCCTTGGTTTAGAAACTAGTTGGGACTTTTAGGTATGTTTGTTTGCTTGCTAGCTTTTTTTTTTTTCCCCCTTCTAAGTGGGTTAAAAATCTCATTTCTCTGCATTTAAAAAAGATTTCTTTTTGGGGTGTCTGGGTGGCTCAGTAGGTTAAGCATCCGACTTTAAGCTCAAGTCATGATCTCATGGCTGCTGGGTTTGAGTCCTTGTGGGGTCTGTGCTGACAGTTCAGAGCCTGCAGCCTGCCTCAGATTCTTTGTCTACATCTCTCTCTGCCCCTCCCTCACTCGCTCTCTGTCTTCTTCTCAAAAATAAACATTTAGAAAAATGTTTTATGTTATTTTTTATTAGACTTTGTTTTTCAGAATAGTTTTAGGTTCACAGAAAAGTACAGAGATTTACAACATACCTGCTGCCCCCCAATATGTGCAGTCTCCTCCACTATCAAGTGCCCAGTCCAGAGTGTACATTTGTTAGAATCATGAGCTTATGTAAATACATCATTATCACTCAAAGTCTATAGTTAACATTAGAATTAATTCTTGCTCTTGTACACGTTATGAGTTTTGACAAGTGTGGAATGACCTGTATCCACCTTTATATTATCATGCAGAGTTATTTCACTGTCCTAAAAATCCTGAAGTTTTCATAGTCTGTATTCTTCATTTCCTCAAAAACCCCAGCATGAGTTGAACAAAAATATGACTTCAGGAGAATTGTATGAAAGAAAAAAATTACTCTTGGAAGTTTTACTCTGAGACTACACTTGAAATTGAATGGTAAACTTGGTAACATTTGTCTGTGCTGGCTGGGGGATAAATATACTAGAAATAGATGGCATGTCTTATGAGTAAAGGAAGCAGTTTGAAGTATTGTCATTGTGAAAATAGTAAACTGCTGAAGATAAATTTTTAGTGTATTTGGAGTCTTGGCATGAACGCCTTTATCATCACAGTGCTGCCTCTCTTTTTTTAATTCAGTTTGGTTTATTTTAATAAGCTCTTCAGGCACTTTGTGCAACCCTGAGCAAAGATATTCATGAATATATTTCTGCTAAAGCACACTAATGAATTATTTATTTTCAAATCTGTCTGTATTTGTAGCTATTGATAACAGCAGTTTTGAAGAAATGAAAACCTTTGAATCCTCTATCTGACTTTTCTGAGGTGAAATGTGATAGGATTTGAAAATAGAAGGGGATAGATATTTGTGATGTGTGTCGCTGATAAAAGATCACTATATAGAATAGCATACATAGAGAATACAAAGCAAAGAGAAAGGTTTGAACAGCCCTATAGAAAATGTGTGAGTTCTTTTTAAAAAGCAAAGAAAACACATGACCTATTAACATATGAAAAGATGCTTAAAATCATTAGCAGCCAAATTAAACTGCTGTAAGCTGCCATTTTACATTCACCAAAATGACAAAAATTAGGAAGTCTAGTCAGTTCCAGGTGTTGAGAGGATATAAAATGACTGGAACCTCCTCCACTCTGTCAACTGGAACAACTGCTTTGGAAAACAGATTGACATTAATTAGTTAAATTGAACACATAACCCAACAATTTGCTTGTTGGGTACATATATACATATATATGTACATACACACACACCTTAGTAAAACTTTTGTACATAGGCACGGAAGATATGTATATTTGTACCAATACCATTAATAAAATCTAAAAGTCACCCAATGTCCAGCAGTAGGGCAGATATCTACATGGTTATATTCATACACTGAACACAGCAGTGAGAATTGATAAATAATTGCCACAGACATCAACATGGGTGAGCCATGTGACATAATGTGGGCTCCAAGAAGCAGACCATGGGTACCATATCCATATTCATGTTCTTTTTTTTTTTTTTTAATTTTTTCTTTTTTATTTATTTCTAGGAGAGAGAGAGATAGACAGCATGAACAAGGGTGGGTCAGAGAGAGAGGGAGACACAGACTCTGAAACAGGCTCCAGGCTCTGAGCTGGCAGTCAGCACAGAGCCCGACGCGGGGCTCAAACCCACGAACAGCGAGATCATGACCAAAGCGAAAGTCGGACGCTTAACCGACTAAGCCACCAGGCGCCCCTCCATATTCATGTTCTATATATTATTTAGGGACACATATAGATGTGATAACACTATAAAGAAAATTAGGGGATGATTTACCCTAATCATCCAGAGAGTTACCTGTGGAAGCAGAGTGGTAACGGAAGACATGCTATTACCAAGAAAGCCATCCAGAGGGATTCTAAATTACTATTAGTGTTCTTGGCTTGCTTCAGTGGGGTGTTTGTGTGTGTGTGTGTGTGTGTGTGTGTGTGTGTGTAATAGTCATTTTATTTTTCTTTAAGCTCTACAGAGATTTTATATGATTTCTTAAATATGTTATACTTCTCTCTCTCTCATACACACACACACACACACACACACACACACACACACACAGACTGGTTTTTATGCACACACACAAAAAAAAAAGGTAGAACATGGGCCGAGATTGGCTGTATGGTCATGAAAAATAGAAGCAAGAAGGAGATAATAAGAGTATTCTTGGGGCACCTGGGTGGCTCAGTGGATTAAGCATCAGACTCTTGATTTCAGCTCAAGTTGTGATCTCATGGTTCTTGTGAGCCCTTCATCAGGACCCACACTGACAGTGTGGAGCCTGCTTGGGATCTCTCTCTCCCTTGCTCTCTGCCCCTCTTCTGCTTGAGTCCTCTCTCTCTTTCTCTCTCAAAATAAATAAATAAACTTAAAAAAAGAATGTTCTTAAAAGTGCCATCATATTACCTTATTTTTTTTCTTTAACAGGTGAGATTGAATTATATATAAGTAAACAAAATTGAAACAAAAATGGCAAACTGATTTTGTAACCTTGTCAGCAATATTGTGGCCTTACCATTATTTATTGAGCACTTAATATATTTCAGGCACTCTCTTTGTTTTTGCTGTTCTTCACAGTAACACTATGAGGTAGGTAATAATGTATCCACATCTACCTGTGAATCAGGGAGGTTAAGGAATTTGCCCAGTCTGAAGGCTGAAAAGTGGCAGTTTGACTCCATGAAATGCAGTTTCAGTTCCATGGCTGACTGTAATTAACATAAGCTGAAATGCAGATTCAGATTCTGCCCTCTCCACGAGGCCCTATTCTTGGTTTAGCAGTTTCCCTGCAGGGATCCTGCATTGGAGACAGACGTGTTCTTAGTCTAAGTCTTAGGATAAACAATGTCCTTGTTGGACTTCCATACACCCCTTTTTTGATGTAATTTTCTACAAGAATAAGGAGCTCATATTTTCATGATATTAGCGCACTCTTCACTGCCAGAATGATGCTGTGCTTCACTGAAAAATAATGGCCCGGGAGGACTAATCAGTATGAAGGCACATGTATTTTGCAAAGTGTGTCAGAGCACAGGTCAATCAATTATGTTTTTTGTAATGACCAGATTTTCATACTGGAACATGTTAAATAATTGGCTGCAATGAAAAATGCTAGGGAGAGTTCATAAGAAAACTAATTGAACTGGGAAAGCAGAAAGACTCATTCTTTTCCATAAATGATATTTGAAATCCAGAAACATGCTGTTCATTCATTTCCTCCATCCGTGATTTATTCTCACTACAGGATATTAATCTCTGCTGTTTTGCAAAAGTTGTACTTGATCCTCATCCTTCTTCCTAAGAGAGAGGGTATTGTGACAAAGCTCTTTGGGATTGGGATCTGAGTCTCTAGAAGGTCTAGCAGGACTCAGTGTCAGCAAAGGCAGCAAAGGCAGGACTGGTTGCAATGGGCAAACAGGCCTTGGGGCTTGGGGAATTAGAAACAAAGATCTTTGACTGGAGTAAATCATTCTTCTCCTTAAGAAATGCCAAGCAACAGACTACCTTGCAGCTGTAGTTCCCAAATCTGCCTGATCACAAAAATTGCCTGGGAAGGTAGCAAATGTTTTAAACAAACAAACAAACAAAATACAGAGGATACTGGACCCTACCCTAAATTTATCAATTCAGAACATCTCAAGGTAGAACTAGAGATTCTATTTATACATAATGCCTTAGAAAATACGGCTATGTTTGGGAACTATTGACTCATATAGTATAATGCCCTAAACTCTTTGACACGGCATTCACGGACCTTTCCAAAGTAACCTCAGTGTGGCTGTTCACCCCAGTTATTGACAGGAAAAGAGGGACTCTATCCTTCTTTCAACATAAGACCATGGAATTTTGCTTCTGTTCCTTCAGTAAACACTTATGGAGCACCTACTGTGTATGAGGCCTGACAGATACACAAGAGTGTATCTTACTCTATCATTGTATGCACTTAGCTGAGTTTAGGAACAGGGACAGACTTCTAAAATTAATAACACTACAACCTGGCTTATGCTAAATGACAACTGAAACTTCTACCAAGGATGATAAACACAGGATATGCCTCTCTCTTCCTCAGAACAGGCCTTGCTCATGGTTTCCAGCATGCTTCCCTCTGTGTCTGGAAGCAATTTCAGAATTCTTGTCAATGGCTGCTAACACACTGTCTTAGCAGACAAGACAAAGCCTCTCTACAGACTTTGCGGTAGACTAGTTTGCAGAAACCCAGTCCAGTGGCCCCCATGTCCACTCCCTGATGTGATTGAACTTGTGCTTAGACTTTAAGAAGGGTAGAATTTTTCCAGACATTGCATTTATCTGTGAGATGAACCAGTGGGCAGTGATGAGCCCCAGGACAAATGCCCCACCCCACACGCCTCCCGCTACCGGAAGGCCATGTACTTGCTAGACTGAGAACGTGAATGGTTTTTGACATTCAGGCTCTACAATCTCTCTCCTGTCTGCCTGAATCATCCGCATGCGGCTACCGTAGTCAGTCATAAAATCAGAACAAGTTTTCTAAAGTCTTGTTAACTTTAGGCTACATAACGTTGCAATTAAATTTTATACATGCAGGAATGAAAAGTTAAGTTGTGATGGGAAGAAAAGAGATGTAGAAACTCTCCCAAGACAAACACTGCTTCCTTGTCACCAGTGGTTACTTCCAATAAGAACAGGCGACAATGAAATGGAGAGCACCGCCTGATTCAGCCAGAATCTGGATTTGAGTAGCACGTTCCCCACCCCCTCAATGCTATTCCCTTCCCCTGCCCATAGCAAGCTGTGTGAATTCATCTTTAAAACAAAACAAAACAAAACAAGTTTATGTGTGAATAATCTCTGTATCATGAGCTTTTTAAAATTATGTAAATAATCCACATGAGCCTCTTAAATGTCTTGCCAACCAGGTCCTTCTAGCCTCAGTTTCTGACCCAGAACCTGGCATATAAGGGAAGGTTTTCAATAAATGGCAGTCACCATCATATTATACTCCAGTTATCTGTGGGCAATTTATCTGCCAATCTCAAGGATCCAGAGCACCACTAAGAACTAGCTAACAGGCAAAACAAATGTCAATAGGAGCATGAATTTTCCAAGGTCATAGACTTGCCTCAAAAAGATTTCTACAGACTCTCAGGTAAAACCTATTCAGTCTTAGTTCTTCCTAGCTGCTAATATTCAGTTTTTTGTTTGTGTTGTTGTTGTTTACTCATTGTAGATAACAAGTAGAATAATGTGAGGAATGAGCAGGTATATCAGGTAAATATTAACCTAATGGAGAGAGGAGAAACTAGTAAGACTCAAAAACTACTCATCTGATGACCTACTCTGTGTCTGGGGCTTCCTAAATGAGACAGCATCATGTACTCAGGAAGCACAAAGTCTGATAGGGGTGGGAGTTCGACAGGTAACTCCTCAATATTGTGATGTTATGAAAATCTGTCCAGGATGCCATGGTGTCACATGATAAGTGATCATTTCTTCCTGTCAGGGAATTAGGGAAGAAAAGGCAAGACAGTTTTCTGAAAATCTAAGATGCTTGGGTATCTTTTGAAAGATTGGTAAGTGCTTATGAGAAAACCAGGGTAAGGAAGGGAGGTGTTAAGTTTTCCAATCAGAGGGACCAACATGGGCAAAAAACAAGGAGGTGTGGAAAGGCCCATTGCCCTCAGCAATCTGCCGCACATGGCCCAGTTTAGCATGACTGGAGCTTATGTTGTAAGGGTGAGGCACAGAGCAGAAGTGAAACTAGAGGGTGATAGGCCAGCTCACAAAGGTATTTACCTGGACACCCTGTTGACTCTGGACTTTAGACTGTAGTCCAAGGAGAAAGAGAGCAACTTTTGTGGTTTTGCCCCAGGGTGAGGAGTTGAGGGTATTGTTTGTTTGCTTAGGTTTTTTTAGGGGTTTTTTTTGTTTTTTGTTTGTTTTTTACTTCATTTATTTTGGGAGAGACAGTGAGCAGGAAGGGGCAGAGAGAAAGAGAGAGAGAGAATCCCAAGCAGGCTTCACTCTATCAACACAAAACCCAGTGCAGGGCTTCATGTCACAAACCATGAGATCATGACCTGAGCCAAAATCAAGAGTCGGACACCCAACCGACTGAGCCATCCAGGTGCCCCGGTTTGTTTTGTTTTTTTTTAAGCAAGCAAGTTGAAGTGATCAGATTTGGTTTTAGAAAAATTACTCTTTCTGAGTGCAGAGGAAAGACTCAGGACTGGTGAGATTGGAAATAGGGAAATGGTTAGGCTATAGCAAGAATATAATCTAGAAATCACAAGGCCCTAAACTGAGGCCAAAACAGTGAAACCAGAGAAGATAGGACAGATACAAACCAGTCCAGGAAGGTAACACAGAGGGTTAAAGTGTGCAGTGGTAGATTTAGAGCACAGGCAGGCAGCTATGTACATCTCAGTGCCTTGAAGAAATCACAGTACCATAAATGACAGATTGAATGAAAATCATGAGTCATCAGAAGAGTTTAAGTTATATTTAGTGTATTCTGTTTGCTAAAGTAGGGAAGTATGACATGTATTTTAGAAATACCTCTCTCTGCTAGTTCATTAATGTTAAATGTTTGATTTCTCAGTGATTCTATTAAATGAGTTTTAATATATAGAAATAACTAACATTTTTTGAGTAACCAATATTTGAGGATCTCTGTAGGTGTATTGCCCATTTAACTTTTAGAATTATCCTTTAAAGAAAGGGCTATTGAATCCTAAAGCAAATGAACAATCTAAAACTCAGATAGAGGAACTCTCAGATTGAGAGTTTTACGGCTGGAAGCATTAGGATATTTTGATTCCAAGCCCATGCCTTTTCTCCCACGCTGTCACTAGCCACATCTTATTCAATGAGAAGTCATATTCTGGTAGAAATGAGAAGCTATTACATACGTATCATGCAAACTCAAATACATACTTGGAGTTTGCTTTCCCATCTTTCACTTTAAGATGGTGCTCAGAATTTTCTGAGCAGTTTTTCATGGGACTAAATAGAAGGTGATAGCTTCTCTGGAAGAAGAGCCAAGGAAAACAGACAGCACATGTGTGGAGCTGAAAAAAATTATTGCAATAACAGTTGATCTAATTTTTTCCTTCTCAGAAATGCAGCCTTGAACGTGCACCATCTTGCTCATGCAAAACACATATCCTCTGAAATAATTTTGAAATGTAAATTAATTCTCTCCCTGGAGCAAATATCAAATCATTGCAGACAAGCTAGTCCTCCAGACTCAAATAAAGAGCATCCGACCGTGGCTGTGGACTCTCTCGAGCTCTGAACTAACTTTGGGAGCCAAGGCAAGCCATTTAGTTGCTCTGCACCTCAGTCTTTTCCATGGAAAAGGAAAATGATAATACTTGCCTTCTTTAGGAAGTTAAAAAGATAAACAAACATAAAAAAATAAAAATACCAGTGCTTTTAAAGGTCAACTACTCTGTATAAGTGGAGAGTTTATTTTTATTCTATCAGTCTCCTGGATGGAAGTGGAAAGTTTCATCTTATTCCTTTTATTTCCTAGAGCAAACATTCAGCAAGCACATATTGTGTGCCAGTGGAGGAGAGGGATGCTTTGCACTCGTAGAGCTCATGATCTTGCTCCCCAATCAATATGTGGCATGTCTATCATGCTCTCACTTACGGTGTCTCACTTAATCTTTATTGTATCTTTAGAGGTAGGGATTTGTTCTTCCACATTTTGTAGATGGGACTCTTGAGCCTAAGAAGTAACTGAATGTGATCCCAAGTTTTCTGACTTCCCAAACTCAGCTGTCTTTCCATCATTACAGAATTCCTTTGCTATGTTAATGGAGATAACAGGTATATTCAAAATGAGCTTCCATAAAAATCTGATTGGTACAAACTAAGAGCTCTGGGTGTTATGGGAAGAGAGCAATTAATTTTAGCTAAGGTCCATTCTCAGAGTGTATTCCAGAAGAAAATAATTTGAAATGGACTTGAGAGAATAATAAGCACAGAAAAGGAGGGAAGACCATTCTAGATGGCAGAAGGAACATGAACAAAAACGTGGAGTGGTCCAGTGTATAGTTATGATTGGGAACAATGAACATAGTGCAATTAAAACATGGAAGCCATAAACTAAAGAATTCTTTAAAGAAAGTTTGGATTCAGATGTAAGGCTCTTGAATATCCTGTTAAATAATTTAAGAATGACTCTAAATAGTGAGGAGTTTGAGCAAAGCAATGATGAGATTATTCGGTGATTTATATATTACCCTAATGCAGTGGGGAAGATGGGTTACAGATAGCTGAGACCAAAAGCTGGGAAAATAACTGGGGACTAATACAGTAACATAGACAAATATTTTTTAAAAAAGAAAGCGGATTAAGGCAGGGCAATGGGGATGAGTGAGAAAGGTGAAGCAACATTTTAAATAAGATTCGACAGTAGTACAATGTTAGATTTGAAGGAAAGAGAGATATCAATAAGTCTGAGGTTTCTGATCTGGGCAATTGGATAAATGGTGGGGCCATTAACTAGGAAAGAAAATACATAGAGAGAAACTGGTATAATGGAAGGAAAATTATTTTTTATTATTTTAACTTTAAGGGAGATACGGAGGAAGAAAGGGACATTCTCCTCTTATATCAGACCTTCAGAGACAATTTTGGTGCTTGATATGGTGACCAATAAGCCATAGTCACACTTCTTTAAATCTTGTTATTCTTATGCATGTTTTCTTTGACTTTGTTTTATAGTTTAAGCTAATTTTAGAGTTAACAGAGTTGCTGCTAGACTTTTGTGTATCAGATCATGTTCTTGTCAATACACAAATACACTCTAAGAGTTTCATAAAAATTTCTCAATACCTGCAACTTTCTTTCCACCCAAATATCATTTTGATATATTCTCTTATAATATGCCTATTATAGCATTATCTCTACTTCATCAAGGGCATAGCTGAGATTTAGGGCGAGGAAATTGATAATGACAGTCTGTTGTTAGCTTTTTTGGAACTTCTGTTTTTCATTCATTGTTCATTAAGTTCTTCTGCAAAATGTTCTCAACAGTATTTTATGTGTTGATGGGCATTTGCATTTCAATTAGTGTCTCCAAGAGGCATGGGTATCAGATAAACACTGGAAATTTATGAGTAATTTCACTTGGCTGCAGGTCAGCCTTCAGCCACATCAGTAATAGCACTTACTAGTTCCCTGTAGAGAAACATGGTTGTAGAGAACAGCCACAGCAAGTCAGACTCAATAGTTAAATTTCATTTAGTCACACAAAAACTGAGGACTGATGGATGTGGGGGGAAGGAGGGGATGGGCATGGAGGAGGACACTTGTGGGGATGAGCACTGTTATGTGGAAACTAATTTGACAATAAACTATTTGTAAAATAAAATAAAATACAAATTGCTAAAAAAAAATTTTTTTTCATTTAGTCACAGAGCCACCTGTGCAGTAACAATAATTAAACTGCATGCTTTAGCCATTACCTGAGATCCTTAGATGGGTTCTTAAAGGTGAGAAAAATTAGGAAGGAATCCAATTCATCTCTCTTAGTGTCTGGAACTTAGAAGGTTATCAACAATTGTCCTTAGTTCCCTCATCTGGAAAATGTGAATGATGATAGTGCCTATACAATAGGATTTTGAGAATTTAAGAGAAAGATACATAGGATACTCAATACAGTGTCTAGTACAAAAAATCACTTAATTCTTTCACTAATAGTTGAAAACCAAGTGCAATAATGTTTCACTCATTTTTGTACAACAGAGCTAGGAGGAAATACCTGCACTGCCATTTCCCTCTGACAAAGAATCTAGAGAGGGGCTCAGTCCGTTAAGCATCTGATTGCATCTCAGGTCATGATCTCATGGTTTGTGGGTTTGAGCCCCGTGTCGGGCTCTTTGCTGACAGCTCAGAGCCTGGAGCCTGCTTCAGATTATGTGTCTCCCTCTGTCTCTGCCCCTCCCCTGCTCATTCCCGCTGGCTCGTCCGCTCACTCTCTCACTGTCTCAAAAATAAATAAACATTAAAAAAAAAAAAAAAGAACCTAGAGAAAAGTGATTGCTTCCTTACATAATTAGATTTATTGACTCTCAAGTTTTCTTGCTCTGAGATAATTTAAATATATTAAGTAATTTATATGAGAACGTCTGTAGTCAGATAGCCCTTAGCCAATAAACCTCAATAAAGGAATACTCCTAAATACATGAATAGCATGAAGAGCTAAGAAGATTAATACTATCACTATATAAAAGCATTATGAATTTCCTTAGTTACTATGGTTCAGGAATCAACAGATATACCTTTTAATTTAAATTCAGCCAAGCTGTATGGAGCCCACCTAATTTATTTCCTGAAATCTGGCCCATCTTTAAAGTAGGAACAAGTTATGAAAAATCACAATAGGAGCCTATATGCTTTCACTAAGAAACCCCATACAAACGTTCTGAGTCCAAATATTGCAACTCTCCCAAGAATGGACATCCAACAAATCCCTTGGCAGCGGTTCAAGAGTTAGAAGCAAACTGAGGTCATCTCTTCTAGTGTGACCCTTCCTGTAAGTATCCTTTATACATGGTTTCTCTTTAACAAGCCTATTCTTAGAGAATTCCCCCTGTATCTAATATAAACCTTGATTGCTTCAGTCTAAGACAATATTATGTCCAATTTATACTCTTCTAGTGAAAAGAGTGTAAAATAGAATGTTCTTTAGGACTTTGTCAGCCTAAACCAATCATGTATCTGAAGCATCCAAGTAAATTAGACAGTGCTGTATAAAATGGCTTATTTGAAGACTGCTTTAACCAGGCTAAGACAATGATGTCATAATAAACGATCCTTAAATTGTCTTAACACAACAAAAGTTTATTTCTCACCCATACTATGCTTCAAATGGAGTCAGAGGCACAGCTCTGCTCCATGTCATCACTCGTCACCCAGGATTATAGAGTTGCCACAATCTTGTAGCTGGACCACTGGGAATAAGTTCTGTGATAGTCATGACAGGAAAAGAGAAAGGGTTGCTTACTGACACATGCACTCATAGCCCATTGACCAAATCAAGCCCTGAGACGGTGCCTAACTGCAAGGGGCCCAGGAAATAGGACGAATACATGAATATTTGGTGAATCTCTTTCATAGTGTTTTGCTAAGGGAAGCAAAGAGCCTTATATTTTTTTACTCTCCTTTTTAATCTTTAAATACTGAAATGCTTATCTAGGTTTACTTTGTTTTATATTTGTTTTGTATTCATCCTATAACTGGAAGTTTGTACCCTTTGACCACTTTCACCCATTTTCCTCACCCTGCCGCTGACAACCACTAATCCACTCCTATATGAGTTCACATATAAGTGAACAACATCCACATGATTTTATATGAGTCCACAAATAACTGAGATCATGTCTCATTTGTCTTTATTTGATTTACTTCACTTAGCATAATGCTCTCCATTCTTATCTATGTTGTTACAAATGGCACCATTTCCTTCTTTTTTATGGCTGAATAATATTCCATTGTGTGTATATACCAAATACTCTCTATTCATCCATTGATGGACGCTTAGTTTGTTTCTACACCATCACTACTGTAAATAACGCTGCAATGAACTGGGGATGCAGATACCTCTTCTAGATAGTGATTTCATTTCCTTCAGGCGAAAATCCAGAAATGGGATTGTTGGATCATATACTAAAGTAGTCTCAACAGGGACTTATTCAATGCCACATGTTATTTCTTGCTGGTTTCCTATCAGATAACAATACTATTTTATTGTTAACTTTCCTAAGCAATGGGGAACATTATGACCTAAGAATGTTCTATTTTTATCCTTATATCTAGGCAATTTTATCTTTTTGCTTTTACAAATTCCAGCTTCATACCAGTATTGGATTTCCACTTGATTTTTATGGATCATTTCTCTCTATTAACTACCAATTCTAATTTTACTATCTCCTATTAAAAGTAGCAAATTTAACACAGCAAACGAGACTATTAGAGCTTAATGTGACTGGTTACAGCCAGACAGTAAGACTTTTTAAAAAAAAAAAACCAGAGGCAGATTTTTGAAAAGCCCAAAGCATGATAGTAATGGAACTACATTCTGGAATGGCTGCTCTGTGCCAGACAACTATAGAGATCATTTCATGTAATCTTCATAATACCTTTGCTGAATAGGTATAATTGTTCATAGCCATGTAGGTAGAAGTAGAGGAGCCAGGATCTGAAATCAGAATGGTCTTCTTCTAAAACTCAATTTACTAAGGGCAAACAAAATAGCTCCTATGGGCATTGCCATGTTACATGTCAATATTCACAGCCCTGGTGTGAATTCATGATTACAGTACTGACCTTGGGTTGGAGTAGCATTATAGAACAACAGTTAAGAGCACCAGCCTTGTAGCTAGGTCGGCTGAGTTTGGGGGTTTGAGTCCCAGCTCTGCAATTCCCCAGCTATGACAGCTTAGGCAAGTTGCTTTTTTTCATTATTATTTTTTTAAGTTTATTTATTTATTTATTTAGAAAGAGAGAGTCCAAACAGGGGAGGGGCAGAGAGAGAGGGAGAGAGAGAATCCCAACTGGGGAATCCACACAGAGCCCAATGTGGGGCTTGATCTTAGGAACCATGAGTTCATGATCTGAGCCAAATTCAAGAGTCAGATGCTGGGGCACCTGTGTGGCTCAGCTGGTTGGGCAGCAGACTTTGGCTCAGATCATGATCTCTCAGTTCATGAGTTCAAACCTTGCACTGGGCTCTGTGCTCACAGCTCAGAGCCTGGAGCCTGCTTTGGATTCTGTGTCTTTCTCTCTCTTCCCCTTCCCTGCTCATGCTCTGTCTCCTGTCTTTCAAAAATAAATAAATATTAAAAAAAAAATTTTTTAAAAGACAGATGCTTAACCGACTGAGCCACCCAAGCACCCCAGCCACCCAAACACCTCAGGCACATTGCTTTTTAGCCTTTCTGTGCCTCAGTTTCCTTCTCTAAAAGTTGTAAATGAAAATTGCATCTGCCTTATAGTGCTGCAGTGCACATTAAGTAGTCACTGCAAGTACAGTATATAGAATAGTATGTAGAATTCAATAAGTATTGGCTATTAATTTTGAATTCTGACCATGTACCTTGAGGACATAGGTGAAAGAAAGGAAGAAAGGAAGGATATTTTTAAAGAACCTAATATGCAAATATTATACAGACACAATTATTTCATTTAATGTTTACGACAATCCTGTTAAGTGGGTTGCCCTCATTGCAGAGAGGAGCAAAACCTGAGGCACAGAGAAGTAAAGTAATTTACCCCAGTCACCCAGCCAATAAGTGGCAAAACCAGGAGTCCATCTCAGTGCTGCTGCAGGAAGAAAATATTAAAATAGATTTGTGGTTCTATTTTTAATACAACATGAAAAGCTCTCCCCTAAGTTGGCAAGTATAATGGGCACAGAATTAAACCTAAGTTTAATCAACACACATACCAGGAGGCTGACAAAGCCCCTTTTTTTGGCTCCTGGCTCTGCAGTGTCCCTGGCCTCAATAATGCCATGTTCTACTCTTGGCTATAGGTGAAGGTCTTGCGTCCACGCAAGCTCCTCAGCTGTCCTAGAACACCTGTTCACACGTACTCTTCTATCTAAGGCTGAGCACTTGAACGTCGCATTTGACTAAATGTCATGACCACTCTCAAAGTCTTGTTTCTTGAAAAGCTCTCTCTGATTTCACTAAGAGGTTGGTCTTAATTTATCAGTTTCTTTCTTTACCTTTGATCTTTGAAATTTTCATATTTCTTCTCTCTCTTCCCTTTTCTCCTCAGGCACTGACAAGGCTTCCAAAGCCTCACCTCCATGGTGTATAACTATACCATGGTCATGAGATATCTTATGCTCTTGAATTTTCAAGCACTGAATGTTGGCTTTTCTGTTTTTTCTAGTTTGATTTGATAGCAGTTTTCAAAGCATCAGAATTTTTAACACACGGCTAGTAATCAATGCTTAGAAATTCTCTATAGGGAGGAGATGTCACTGTTTTCATTTGCAAAATTCAGTGGAAAAATACTGTCCAAGTAATGTTTTCAATCAGAAGAATATCCAAATGTTGTTCATGTGTTGTTTTTTACTTCAGTCCATTTTGTATTTCTTTGGCCTTGAGTCTCAGCTCCATGTCTCAAGAGACAATTGATAAATGAAATAGGCAATAAATAAATAGAAGCTAGTTCATAGTAAACCATAGGGCAACAACAATATACCCAGCTGGGATGTAGAAAGAGAGAAATCACAAAAAGTACAAGGATGTGGCAGCATCCGGGTACAACTGTAGACTTCAGTTGAGAAAGCCAACTATAAACAGGCCAAAAGTAGCATAAAGGATTATTGGTTTCTTTTGGGACCTGAGGGTGCCTCCACTGGCCTTGATCATGGGCTGTTAGTTACAGCCAGGTCAGTGTCTCCACTTGTAAGGAAGCCAGTTCAAATGGTGGGGGTTTGGAGCTGATGGCCAAGAAAGAATTCTTGAGACATCTTTGTGCAAAAAGAGTGATCTTATTAAAGTACAAGGACAGGACAATGGGCAGAAAGAGCTGCACTGGGGTTGTGAAGAGTGACTGGTTATATACTATGGCGTTGGGGGAGATAAAGGCAAAAGGGAGGCCTCCAGAAGGACTTTGACATGCTAAAGAGGACTCCTAAAATACCTGAGGCCTTGCTGTTGTCAAGCTAAGCTTATTTTCCCTCTAATAAGGGATTAATTAACATTAGGAACTTAGAGGGTTCTTGGAGACATGTTATACTCTGTATTTGCCTAAAGTATTTGTCAATGGGCCGCAGGTTATAAGGAAATTTAATTTTACCTGTCTCCTTCTTGCCTTTGTTCCCCACAGCACTGTGGAAGGGAAGGTGATGTCAGGGCTTCAGGAAACTGAGTCTACAGAAACTGAGTCTACAGCTTTCTGGAGTAGGGTATTGATAAGATTGTCTTTTTCTTGTCATTTACTAAGATATTTGTACACTAATGGAGACTATCAGTTTAACCATTTGTTTTCTTTCCTTTCCTTTGTTCTTGGGCAGCCAGGAGTGCCTGAGGAATATTAAACATATCCCACCTGGGAGGCGGGAGGGGGATGGGGGTACTATCTTAGACTTTGCCCTCAGCCTACCTTATGCTCCTTCATTAAGTACTATTATAAAAACTTGTTTCAACATTTATATTATCTTTTAAAAATCTTCCTTTCTTCTTTACTACTATTGTCAGCATAGTGGTAGTAGAAGAAGAAACCTCTATTTCCATACAATATAAAAGATTATAAAGCACCTTCACCATAATGTTACCATTTTGTCTCCAAATTCTGCTTAGATGGGTTGCCAGAGAATAATATCTTCACTTTACAAATGAAAAATTTGAAACAGATACATACGTGCTTATTAGGTCAGTCCTGAAAAGTAAAGGAGCCACTTCACTATAAACTACTTAAAGGCAAGAATCATGTCTTACTCACATTTATTTTATTTCTTAAAACACCCAGTTCTGGGCCCAGCACCTCTTGATTGAACAAAAGAACAAATTATTATAACAACATTTGTCTAAATTACTAATTTTGACACTGCCTTCCATGCCTCCATTCTCAAACTTTCTACCCTCCATCAATGGTTAGTCTAAGACAGGACACATTCTCTGGGATGGCTCAGATTAAGGACAATCTTATCCTGCAATTTCATTTCCACATAGGATATTCCTCAAAAAGCCCGTCTTTACGGTTTCAGTTCTAGTCTCTTGAATATATACTTCTATTTGCAACTGAGATCTCTCTATTTTATATAATATTCATTGATCATCACACAAGCCTCATTTCACAGTATACATCATTCCAGTTTGAGAGCTCGTCTTCAACTGAGTAACCTTCCAGTATATAACATGATCTTTGGTCAACTTCAGTAACTCATTGCATTCCCAGAGTTACTATGTAGGCATTAAAGTATTCATCTAGAATTAAGATTCTTCAGGTTAAATTTATTTGGTTTAGAGTACTCCCTCTCATGCTAGCAGTGCTGTTAGATGGAATTAGGTTATCAACCCATTTACTATGTAACATGTGTCATAAAACACATTAATTCTGAAAGCAGTGTAAATTCAATTCTGTAAATAGGCATCTATTCATAGGTTCATTTACACAACACAGATTTTTAATCATTAAAATGTGCTTAGCACTCTCTTAGGTACCAGGAATTTAAAAATAAGTAAGATGGGCTTTTCCATCATGAACCCTAACTTAACTCACTGTGATTATAACCCATCTCCTAATACCTAAAACAAATGACTCAAAGTTCAGAAGTTTGTCTAAGAAACAGACACCTAGTTCATTTCATGTTATGTTTCTCAGAAGAACACACAAATGGCTTAATGCTGTCTTTCACAAGTATTCCAAAAATTTATTATCAAACACAGAAAAATAAGACTGACATTTTATTGTAAACACTTCATAGCAAGTGTAGTAAGACTCAACTATAGAAAAGAAAAGTGAGGTGTTTTTTAATGTTTCAAAGATGTCTGACCAGCCAACCAGAATCCTTATTCTTGAACTAGATTAAGAAGTAGATGTCAAAACATCTGAGACACTTGCAGACACATTTCTGTTAACTTTTGCATTTGAAATCTCATCCATTTTCCTTTAGCATATAAGGTTTTTGGTTATTCTTTTATTAATAAAAAATTTCAATTGAACACCTATTGCATGATAGGTAATTTGCTAGGGGCTGCAAGAAGATAGTCAAAGATACATAGTTTTTGTTCTCAAGAAACTTACTATTCACAAGAAGATATAAGACTTGTCTTTAAATCCTATAATAAACCACATCCAGTTGGCTCATCTAACCTTTAAAAAAATTTTTTTAAATTTTCTTAATGTTTATTTATGGGGGGGGGGAGCGCAGAGAGAGGGAGACACCGAATCTGAAGAAGTTTCCAGGCTCTGATCTGTCAGCCCAGAACCCAATGTGGGGCTTAAAACCACAAACCACAAGATCATGACCTTAGCCAAAGTCAAAAGCTTAACCAACTGAGCCACCCAGGTGCCCCCTTTTAAGCTTATTTTTAGCCCTAAAAGAGAGCCATGAGACAGACATCAAGGCTGCAAGTTACCTTAGAGATAAATCACTTTGAAATGGTTTATTTTATGAATAAAGAAGCCAAGAGTCAAAAAGGTTGAAGAATTAATGTCAGGCCCCAGAGAATAATAGGCAGAGGTGGGTCTAAAATCCATTTCTAAGATTTGTCATTGGTTTTCTTCCCTGTGCTGTACCTCACCGCACCTGCTAAAGGAGTCCACTGCAAGTGTAATGGAAGGCATCCAAACCTGCCCTTACCCAAAACAGGCTTTGATGATGATGATGATGATGATGATGATGATGATGATGTGTGTGTGTATGTGTGAATGTGAGCATGTGTAGAAGGATAGTGCAGGGCAGACTGGTCCTCTCTGAGACAGATCTGCTCTGTCTGATGTGGTTAAAGGTTAAAGAAGCAATTTCTGACTTTCAAACTTGGAATATTTAGCATTCAAAGGACATTTCTTGTTGTATGCCAAATAGAGTCTCAACAAACGGTAGTTGAACAGAATGGAGCATTTCATTCTTATTTAATTAGTGTGCCTTGCTAAAATAAAATGAAACTCTTAGATGAAATATCATGCAAATTAGCTTCTGCACTATTTTCTGATCCAACTTGCATTGGAGTAGAAAGAGCAAGAGCTTTGGCGCTAGACCCTCACTGAGTCGGTATCATGCTTGCTATGCACTAGCTGTGAGACTTAAGTCATTTTGCCTTTTGAACCTTAGCTTTTTCCTCTGTGAAGCAGAACTAGTAAGGACCTCTTTGGCTAGATCGTGATTATGTTCAGCAATTATGATAGTGCATCTCTGTGCCAATCTCTGAGCTAGGTGTTTTCCACCTAGTATTTCTCTCTAGATGCATAGTGTAAGTAAGACACGTAGTAGAGGGGCGCCTGGGTGGCTTAGTCGGTTAAGCGTCCGACTTTCGCTTAGGTCATGATCTCGCGGTTCGTGGGTTCGAGCTCCGCGTCGGGCTCTGTGCCGACTGCCAGCTCAGAGCCTGGAGCCTGTTTCAGTCTGTGACTCCCTCTCTCTCTGACCCTCCCCTGCTCACGCTGTCTCTCTCTGTCTCTCTCTCCTAGAGATATTAAAAAAATATATTTAAAAAAAAAGAAGGACATGTAGTAGAGTGCTTGGCACTGGAAAATAGTGGTACTGTTCCTTATTACTACTTACGTAATCTTCCCTTATGAAATTGTCATTATTACTGCATTTTCTTTGAAAATCGGAATCTTATGTATTAAAGCCTAAAGCAGATTTATAAATCCAACAATTGCACCTATCTATTGATTATATTGCTGGGTGTGCGAGTAGGCATATAACTATGAAGCAGCCTGTGATTTCAATGATGAGCTTCTTTCCTGTGAGAGCTTGAGAGTAGTGACTGTTTTTTAATCCAATTTTGCATTCCTAGCACCAAGCACTGTGCCTGGGAGCAGATGGGCATCTGGAAAACATACACAGAATGAATTGAAAGATTTCTCATTTGACTATCTGATCACCATTCTTGGATCCTAAAAGTTCAGGGTCTGCCTGGATAGTATTCTGAAAGCCTGGGCCGAGACAGCATTGAAACCAAAGCACAATTACCAAGGTGGCAATCCATGTGATTGCCAGGTAAAGAGTCCAATATCAGAATACCAAATTCAAGCATCTCAAAATGAGAACTGAAAGGTAATATGGAGAGCCTAATATTTAATTAGGCTCTCAAACTCAGTTTCACTTATTCTCTTAAGGTTTCCATTTGGTGTCAGTAACCTCAGAGAAAGCCAGGCTGGGATCAATAAAAGAGGCTCATGCAAAAGAACAGTATCTGTTTCCTTGAAGCACCTTTGGTTCTGAATCATGGAGTCACTATTTACATGGAGACATAACCCAGATTCAACTTTATATAGATTCAAAACTTCCACACAGGACACTTTTTATTTCCGTTTGAATTAGGGACAAGGTTTTCTAGAGAAAAACAAAAAGTTTCCTCTCTAGAATCATACCTTTTTTCACCTGTGATAATAAAGCAACTCAATATTATCAGATAAATGAACATCTAAATTCAATTTTAGCATAGCTCTGGTGTCTTCTTGCAACAATATATTTCTTTAGATAAATGTTATTTCCTCTTGACATTTATTAAGGGGGTGATTCTTCATCATAAAATAGAACACCTTGCTTATGGAATTATTTGTAAACTTCCTGATTAACAGTTAAATTAAATCTCTGTCCTTATTGTCTAAATCTGAGCCTTTGCAATGGGGAAGGTTTTTTCTCTTTAAGGCTGAAGCCCTGGCAGGACTGTTACAACACACTGATTTATGCCCTTTTGTTGCAAGTGATTTCACAAAGAAAGAGCTCAATAAGCTTAGGCAAAAAGGGGGCCGTTTGTCTTTTAGAGCAAACAGAGGAACAGTATTAGAGCTGTGACTCAGGAACAGGACCCGGGCATCTGAGTGCCATCAAACATTTTCAGCCACATGTCTCTGCTTCTCTCCACTTGGGGGTTTGATTTCTCTAACGAGGTACAGATTTGTCCATGAATTAGGGAACTTGTCTCTCAAAGTTCTCCAGTTGTATGTTTCGAACTTTCTACCACAAGTTGTTTGCTGCTCACTGTGATCTCACATTGAAAGAAGTAGAGGGAGGAGGCCTTCGATTCCCTTGCCCTTGGTTAGATGCTCTTCCACAGAAACCAGAATTGCAGGTTCAGGTAACAATACAGCAATTCCTATCAAAATTTTAATGTTGAAACTTGAGGAAGCATAGTAGTACTGACCAGACAAATACAGCACACAATGTAATATATCACTGTTAATAAAATAAGATTTACAAATTCATTTTTTTTTATAAATTAGATCAGATTTACAATGGCTCTTTTTGGGGTGCCTGGGTGACTTGGTTACTTGAGCCTTCAACTCTTGATTTCAGCTCAGGCCATGATCCCAGTGTTGTTGCTGAGCATGGAGCCTGCTTGAGATTCTCTCTCTCTCTCTCTCTCTCTCTCTCTCTCTTTCTCTCTTTCCATCTCTCTCTCTCTCTCTCTCTCTCTCTCCCTCTCTCTCTCTCTGCCTGTCTTCCCCACTTGCGTTCCATCTCTCACTAAAAATTAAAAAAAAAAAAAAAAAGGGCACCTGGTTGGCTCAGTCAGTTAAGCATCCACTCTTGATTTTGGCTCAGGTCATGATCTCATGGTTTCTGAAATTGAGTCCCACATGGAGCTCTGCACTGACAGGGTGGAGCCTGCTTGGAATTCTCTCTTTCCCTCTCTCTCTGCTCCTTCCCACTCTCTCATTCTCAAAATAAATGAATAAGCATTTTAAAAAATAAAAAATAAATGAAAATTTAAAAATAAAATAACTCTTACTGATAATTTCTTCACTTGCATTCCAACATGGCTCCCTTGAGTGTGAGAGAAAAGTAATAAATATATAACCATCATGGTCGGGCTGTATTGACTTGGACTCTAGTTTCACATCAAAACAATACATATCTATCTTTATTCATCTCAATGCCAGCAGAGAATAGTGCTCAATACATGTTTCTTAAACCAATTAAAAATCCAGGGTTATGCTTCAGCCTATGGTAAGCAGTTTTTCCTGATAACTATGGTATTTAGTAATTGTTTTAGAGATTAAGAATTATTATCTTCATAGTAACTTCCTTTTTTTCAAAATTTAACTTTTGGCATGTATTTTAATAAGGAAGGAAGCAAGCAGGGGAAAACACAGAGTCCAATTCCATCTACAGTGTACATATATATAGTGATGCTACAAATATTTCTATTGGTAATGGCACAAATAAAAATTTGCAAATAAAACCATATGATCATACAAATGAAATTTACAAGGATGATGCTCAAAAATAACAACAAACATTGAGAAGTTCTACATATTGTTATTTTAAAAGTATGTAAGTTATAGTTCTGTTTCTCCTTCAGTAGCACGTGCTTGCCATATTTAGATTTCTTTTTAATCACTGTTGTTTTTGTGACATTACCTTTTCTCAATCTTTAAATGTCTGCTTTCACTTTACACATTCTTATAAAATGCTTTTATGAATAATATAACAAAAGTGTGCAAAGTCTGCACATAATTTGTATTATTTTTGTCTTTTTTCTTTTTGGTCAAAATCTGGGTACAGCCACAGGAATGTGGCATACTTCTGAATGTCATCTAATATGCTGGTTTTTACAGAGACCAAATGGCAAGTGAGAAAAGCTGAGTAAATAGAGCAGAAATATGATACAATTTCACCAGCTTCTATTAGTAGAGTCATTTCCAGACTTGGAATTAACATATAGAAAAGATATAACATTTTTTCCAAGTTATGTACTGTCCTAAAGTTCAAATGTTATATTAAGAATTTTACTTGCCACAACACATTGTTTCAGTTAACTGATCCTGAGGAAGTGCTTATTCTTGAAGTTTTGTAGAAGAGGGGAATGAACACCTCTTTCCTATCAGGTAGCTGTTTTGTTTGAGACAGAGAAAGAATCCCTAAGCCATGTAGATCAGAGAAAAATCAAAACACACAGGAGGCAGCAGGGAGTAAAATACAGTGGAAGAAACAGAGATTTGGATGCTAGGCAGAGCCTGATGAATGCTAACTCTACTACTAACTGCAGGTGTGGTCCAAGAATGTTCTTAGTATGACTTGAATCCTTGAAACTTATTTTATGACACAGATCATGATCTTGTTTGACAAATGTTTCATATGCACTTGAAAAGAATGCACTATGCTGTACTACGCTGTTGTTGGAGGAATATTCTATAAATGCTGACTGAGTCAAGTTGGTAATGTTCAAGTTTTTGTATCATATAGTTTGAAGTTCTGTTATTACTTGCTTAATCACTTAGGATTGTTATGCCCTCTTTATGAGTTTGTACCTTTGTCATTATAAAATTACCTTCTTTATTGATGGTAATATACTTTACTCTTATAACCACCCTAGCCTCTTTTTTTTTTGGCCCAGTGTTATCATAATATAACTTTTAGTGTTTTTTTTATTTATTTGTGAGAGAGAGAGAGAGACAGCATGAGCTGGGGAGGGTCAGAGAGAGAGGGAGACGCAGACTCTGAAGCCGGCTCCAGGCTCTGAGCTAGCTGTCAGCACAGAGGCTGATGTGGGGCTCGAACCCATGAACTGTGAGATCATAACCTGAGCTGAAGTCAGACGCTTAACCAACTCAGGCGCTCCAATGATATAACTTTTACAGTCTTTTAATATTAACTTTGATGTGTCTTTAGAACACATATAAAAAGCATATAGCTGGGTTTTGCTTTTGGATCTACTTTGATAACCTCTGTATTTTAATTGAAGTGTTTAAATTTTTATATTTAGTGTAGTTATTGATATGATTAGGCTTAAGTCTAATCATCTTGGTAGTGTTCTTTGTTCTCTTCTTCCACCTGTTTTTGAGGATTGTTGAATAATTGTTGTAACTATTGTATCTTTGTTAACACATTAGCTAGAACTAATTTTTTTTGTTGTTAATGTTAGTGGTTGCTTTAGGGTATATAGTATATGTCTTTAACTTATTTCAATCTAGTATTACCATCAAGTAGTATTATACTACTTTATGTATAACATTAGAATCTTACAAAATATAGTTCTCTTCCCTTCCTCTGGCTTTTGTAGTATCGTCATACATTTTGTGTGTATGCATGTATATATTATGTTTATATGTATATAAATACATATAAAATAAACTCCATGATACATTGCTAGTACTTAGTTTAACCAATAAGTTATGTTTTAAAGATGTTTAAATAATAAGAAAAAAAACCTTGCATATGTATCCACATAGTTACCATTCTCTATGCATTTCTTTTTTGAACTTCCAGGCTTTCATTTCATTTTCCTTCTGTGCCTGGAAGATTTTATTTTTAACCACTTCTTCTAATGTACATCAGCTGCTAATGAATTATTTCAGCTTTCTTATGTTGGGAAATATTTTTATTTTGCCTTTATTTTTGGAAGATATTTTCTCTGTTTATAGAATTCCAAATTGACTCTTGTATATTTCTTAAATTTTTTAATGTTTATTTTTGGGACAGAGAGAGAAGAGTACAAGCAGAGGAGAGATAGAGAGAGAGAGGGTGACACAGAATCTGAAGTGAACTCCAGGCTCTGAGCTGTCAGCACAGAGCCCAGTGTGGGACTCGAACTCAACAAACTGCAAGATCATGACCTGAGTGGAAGTCAGATGCTTAACTGACTGATCCACCCAGTGGTAGGAAGAGAACCCTGTGATTCATCATTTATATGACACCAGTGCACATCCCAACAAGTGCCCTTCTTAATGCTCATCACCATTTAGCCCATCCCCTCACCCACCTCCCCTCCAGCAACCCTCAACTTGTTCTCTGTATTTAAGAGTCTCTTATGGTTTGCCTCCCTCCCTCTTTTTATCTTACTTTTCCTTCCCTTTCCCTATGTTCACCAGTTCTGTTCTTAAATTTCCATACGAGTAAAATCATATATTTATCTTTCTCTGACTGACTTATTTTGCTTAGCTTAATACACTCTAGTTCCATCCACATTGTTTCAAATGGCAAGATTTCATTCTTATATGATCACCAAGTTATATATATATATACACCACATCTTCTTTATCCATTCATCATTCATTGGACATTTGGGTTCTTTGATAATTTGGCTATTGTTGATAGTGCTGCTATAAACATTGGAGTGCGTGTGCCCTTTCAAATCAGCATTTTTATATCCTTTGGATAAATACTTTGTAGAGCAATTTCTGGGTCATAAGATAGTTCTATTTTTAATTTTTGAGGAACCTCCATGCTGTGTTCCAGAATGGCTACAGCAGTTTGCATTGCCACCAAGTGTCAAAGGGTTCCTTCTTCTCCACATCCTTGCCAACGTCTGTTATTTCCTGAGTTGTTAATTTTAGGCATACTTGTATTATTTCTTATGAAATATCCATTGTCATCCTTTTTTCTTTGTCCTCTCTACATAATGTGTCTTTTTTGGCATAAAATTTTCTCCTCGTTACTGGGTTGAGCTATTTGATTGTGATATATTTTGGTGTATTTCTCTTCGTGTTTCTCACCCTGGTAACATATTGAGATTTTTTTTTAATCTGTGGGTTTATAGTTTTCAATAAAATTTGGAAAATCATTGGCCATGATTTCTTCAAATATTTTTTTCCTCCCTTTCCCCTTTTTTTCAGGGACTCCAATTACACATATGTTAGGCCACTTGGAATAGCCCCACAGCTCACTGATAGTCTCTATTTTTTAACCTTTTGTTCTCTCTGTTTCTTTCTGGTAGTTTCTATGCTTTATATACATGTCCATTAATCTTTTCTTCTACAATACCTTTTCCACTGTTAATTTTATCACGTGTATTTCTCATTTCACACATGATTGTTTTCATCTTTAGATGTTCAATTTGGGTCTTTTTAAAAAATATCTTTTATGTATGTATTTATTTATTTTGTGTATTTTATGTATGTATTTTATGTATTTATTTAACTTTTTTACCATCTGGAATACAGTTATACTATATTTCTGCTTTAATTATTTTTTCCTGTTAATTCTAACATTTAATCTGTTCTGAGTTTGCTCATTTTTTGTTCAATGTGAGTCCTATTTTCCTATATCTTTGTATGCTTGGTAATCTTTGAATGGATGCCCTTTGAATGAATTTTACCATTTTGGGGCCAGATAACTTTGTATTCCTATAAATATTGAGCTGCATTATGGGATGCAGTTCAAGTATCTTATCCTTTTAAATCTTGCTTTTAATGTTTTTAGGTAGGACCAGAACAACATTTAATCTAGAGCTAATTATGTCTCACTACTGAGGCAAGACCCTTCTGATTATTCTGTTCCATGCCCCATGAATTGTGAGGTTTTCCAGTTTAGCTTAAAAGAAACAGCATTGTGGGGCGCCTGGGTGGCTTAGTCGGTTAAGCCTCCGACTTTAGCTTAGGTCATGATCTCGCGGTTCGTGGGTTCGAGCCCCGCGTCGGGCTCTGTGCTGGCTGCCAGCTCAGAGCCTGGAGCCTGTTTCAGAGTCTGTGTCTCCCTCTCTCTCTCTGACCCACCCCTGTTCACGCTGTCTATCTCTCTCTCTCCTAGAAATAAATAAAAAAATTAAAAAAAAAAAAAAAAGAAAGAAACAGCATTGTTCTCAGTACTTTGTAATTGCCACATACAGATACCTCCAGTCCTTTCAAAGAGTTCTTTCCCTGGCCTTTGCTAGTTTCCTCACAAATACATATGCCAAGCAGTACTCTACTGAATACTCAAAGATGACTTTTTGCACACTTCCAGAATTTTCTTTCTACATAGCTCTCTTCTCTCTGGTACCCTGCCCAGCAAACTCTAGCATGTTGATCTTCTCAAGAGTCTACATTCTCCTTGTTGAGTTCTTGGTGGCCTGGAAGCTTTCTCAAGGAAGTAAACTGGGGCAGTTACAGAGCTTACCTCATACGTTTCTCGTCTATTAAAAATCAGTGTCCTTCGTTGCCTTATGTCCAGTGTCTGGGACACCAGTATTTTTTTTTTAATGTTTTATTTATTTCTAGGAGAGAGAGAGAGAGAGACAACGTGAGCAGGGGAGGGTCAGAGAGAGAGGGAGTCACAGACTGAAACAGGCTCCAGGCTCTGAGCTGGCAGTCAGCACAGAGCCCGACGTGGGGCTCGAACCCACGAACCGCGAGATCTTGACCTAAGCGAAAGTCGGACGCTTAACCGACTAAGCCACCCAGGCGCCCCGGGACACCAGTATTTTATATTGTTTGTCTGATTTTATTTCCTTTAGATTTCTTGAAGCAGGAGGTAAAGTCTGATTTCTATTATTCCATCCATCTTGCAAGGGAATGAAACTCCTTTCTTCTACCTTTAAAGTTAAAACCTGCACACTACATATCGCACATGCCTTGCATGTGCCGTTACTAGGCTATCAGATATAGTTTCAGTCCAGCCAGTTATGCGCACCTGACCAAGTCTTGGAATATAGAAACGAGTTGAAAGCTTTACTTCTTTTGAATGTGTTTTTTTTTTTTTCTGGTAAGCATACTGGTTATAGAGATGTGTTGGGTTTTTTAAACTGTATTATCAGAATTTCCATGGTTTAGTAAATAGCTTCATGAGTATGAAGAGGCACGTCTCAGGTGAGCTCCTGATCTAGGAATTGTATCATGTCCTTGGAGCCAAGAGTTTCAGTGACATTTTCCTGATTCCTGCAGTGTAGGCAAGATGATGTGCTCTTGGAGACAGCATCTGGTGGTGGTTTCTTATGGCAGAGGAAGCAGCTTGTCTATCAGCTTGGAATCTCAAAAGTTTGATTCAGTTCAGGGTAAAATAAATCTGTAATGTTGTGATTATTTTTGCTCATTCAGAACAACATATCAATGAATAGGACTACCTGAAAATAGGCTATAAAGGTGACTGGAGAAACTATCAGATCACAGCAAATTTTTTTTAAAAAAATCTTTTTAAAAAAAGTCAGAGTATGACTGTGTTGGATACCCTTAAACATTCATTTCCTGCCTTAAAAAAAGTCTTATCAACAGTATTTATACTTTCACATATCAAATATACTTGGAATAAGTTTAGTGCCCATACATACAAAAATATCTTTTCAAATTGTTCTGTATTACCCTCAAAGAGAATTTAAATTCCTTGAAATATGTCCACATGATCTTTAAAATCAATACATGCTAATATAGCAGCTATATATTCGAAAGATAGATACCTCCATTTGAGTTTCACTTTTGATTTCAAAGGAGTTCCTACTTCCTCCATCTCTAATTTCATGACTTTGTGCCTGCAAAAGAATACAGTAAAGAGAGTATAGTGAATTACCTTCTCTATGTTTAGCTGAAGAGCTTAAAGTAAGGAAATGCATATGTCTAACATAGCCAGGCTGTGATGCGTGTTTTTGTATATTAACATGTTGAATTATTACAACAACCACTTGAGTAGGTTTTAACATTATTTACATATGAGGAATTAGAAACTCAAAAGTTCATAAACCCAATAAGAAATAATACTAGAATTCAAGCCAAATCCACTCATATTAAAATCTTATTTTCTTTTCACTTTGCTGTACTATTTTCAAGCACTGTTATTTAGTTATGCTTCATCAGTGATGAACCATATATATATTTATTATCTATCAAGGGAAAAACTTTAATCCACTCTCCATTGAAATGTGCCCTATGATATGTAATATCTGGGTTCAGTTTGCTTATTGCAAACAAAATGTATCTACGTTTTAGCAAAAGGTAATGTTGGTGCACCTGGGTTGCTCAGTCAGTTAAGCATCCAACTCTTGCTTTTGGCTCAGGTCATGATCTCACAGTCATGGGATCAAGCCCCACATCAGGCTTTACACGGGGCATGGAGCCTGCTTAAGATTCCATCTCCTCCTCTCCCCCTTCCCCACTCACAGGCACACTGTCTCTCTCTTAAAAAAAGAAAAAGGTGATGGTAAAATGAGAGGAGACAGAAAATAGATAAATAATAAAATGTCCACTTATTAAGAATTATCTCTTCTTCTCAAAAGAAAATGTTACCTTAATTAGATTAGATTTTCCTAAAACCTTGAAAGTTTTATGTTTCTGCAAAGGAAGACATTGATTTTTGTGTTTTTTGTGAGGTGACACAAGTTATTGTCAGTCTGTCCTATAAAAGAATGAGATTGTGTTATTCATCAGAGCAGTTTTAGTAATATTATAAATAATATTTATGCCAAATAAGTAGTTATAACAGCTTCCTGATGAATTCAGCATAAGATACTTATATAAGATACCATCTCTTGTGGTCCTTAGTGTCACTGTTATCAGGTATTTGAATGATTATCATGCAGAAGAAGCAATCCACTTAGTCTATGCTACCAGAATTAAGAAGTTGGTTCAAAATAAGGAAAAACTATTTTTCTAATTGTGAAACCCTCCTGTAAAGAGCTAAGTTGTCTCCCTGAGTGAGCTGGCTCTCACCTCAGCACATGCTCCAACAAAAGCTGTCTGGCTATCCATCATGCAGGGTAATAAAACAAAAACAAAAACGAAACATCCTTTCAGGGACACGTGGGTGGCTCAGTTGGTTGAGCGTCTGACACTTGATTTCAACTCAGGTCATGATCCCAGAATCACAGGATCAAGCCCCACAATCAAATTTGAGATTCTCTCTCTCTCTCTCTCTCTCTCTCTCTCTCTGTCTCCCTCCCTCCCTTTGCCTCTCTCTCTTTCTAAAAAAATAAACAAACAGAAACATCCTTTCATCGGTTGAGCATGGGCCTGGAGTTCTCTAGAGAACCTCTGGTTTGGTGTGGACTTCATCCTCATTCCATGTATACTTTCTGGGATTCTAAGCTGGGTAAACCAATGCCTTGAGTAAGGGGAAGTAGGTCTGCTGCCTCTCTGTATCATCTTACTTTCCTCTTAGCCGTTTCTGGGTTTTGTGTCTGCTAAGAGATTTATATTATTTTCTAGATCTGAGACTTTTTGTCCATTCTCATCCCTCTTTTTTAAATTCTTGAATTATGCAGATGGTCATGCTATGTCTCCTATAACTGACTCACACCCCTGATCTTTCATCCTCTATCTTGACTCATTATATTTCCCAGTTTCCATTTGCCCACACGCACACCCACAAGAAACTTGTCCATAATAAATGATTTCAAGTTCAAAGTATCTTTGCTTTTCAAATATTAAACAATATACAAAAGAATATCTGACAGTAAGTTGGAGTGAAAGTTCTAGGATTCTGTATTTGAAATAAGTTTTTAACAATAAAAACACTATAGAAAAGTAGAGAAAACTACAAAGACATACATAAAATTCACTCATAATACCACTACTAAAAAAATAAAGTGTTGTTTTTTTGGTGGATACACTTTGAATCTAGACATATATTTAAAACAGAAGTAGAATCCACCATATAGAATTCTGCCTATTCCTTTTATTTATATACCATTATATTGCGATCATTTTTCCTTATTATTATATTTATCTTAGAAATATGACTTTTAAATGGGTACTTGATATCATAAAAGTTAAATAAGAAATATGAATGAATACATTAAGATCAATACATCAGACAATTGTATCATTGATAGTAGCCATTAAAATCCCCCTCTGATCTCACACCAATCTCTATCATTCTTCTGATGACAATCAACTTCTCACTTTGAATTTTTTTATAGCATTCTCTTGCTGGACTGAGGCTATCCAGTCACTAGTAATATTTCTCACTATACATAAGAAGGCATCATTCCAGGGACACCTGAGTGGCTCAGTTCATTGAGCATCCGACTTCAGCTCAGGTCATGATCTCCCAGTTTGTGGGTTTGAGCCCCGTGTCAGGCTCTGTGCTGACAGCTCGGAGCCTGGAGCCTATTTCAGATTCTGTCTCCCTCTCTCTGCCCCTCCCCCACTCACACTCTGTCTCTCTCTCTCAAAAACAAACATTAATTTAAAAAAAAAGAAGAAGGCATCATTCCAGTTTATTAATGCAACATGCACACTTTTCTGCCAAATATTGGACATTGGCATTGTCCATTATCTTATTTAATCCCCACAAATTTCCTTGAGTAGGCAGAATGGGTGGTGCAATTTCTATTTCAAAGATAAGAAAATGGAGGTTCAGAATGATACAGAAATTGTTCAAGGTCACCTTTTAACAGGGCTAAGCAACTCTTGCTGGGGATAGGGTTTTGAAAGTTCTTAAGGGAAAGAGATAAAATTCAGGCCAGACAGCTTTGTTTTCAAATTCCATTGCTGTTAATATATTGCTCTATGGCCTCTTGCATGGTAATTTGATTTAGAATTATTTACAGACAAAATTAGTTAAATTAAATTAAATAATTGAATAAATGAAAACAAATTTAATTTTTATTTAGAAAGCAAAACCAACAAATATCTATGACATAAATGTGCCCATTGTCCCCAGTACCATTTGCCTATTGGGAGAAGTTCCTCAGAGTAAAATTATTAAGAAAATTGACGTAAACCATTAAGAAAAGTGTTTTCATGAGAAAAGTATTCTAAAAATAGCATTAAGGAGGAGTGCCTGGGTGGCTCACTCCATCAAGCATCTAACTTTGACTCAGGTCATGATCTCACAGTTGGTGGGTTCAAGCCCTACATCTGACAGTTCAGAACCTGGAACCCACTTCAGATTCTGTGTCTCCCTCTCTCTCTGCCCTTCCCCCACTCACATTCTGTATCCCTCTCTCTAAGATAAATAAACATTTTTAAATTTTAATTAAAAAATTAAAATAGCATTAAGGAGCAAGTATGGACATTCCTTCACATTTGGATAGCCATTTGCAGTTCACAGACTGCTTATAATGTTGGATCCATTACAGGCACCAAGGGAATTAATGGGAGTGTTTATCCCCATTCTGTAGGTTAATAAACAGTGGATCTGAGAGTTCTACTTGTGCACCATGAGTATAGATTTCTCATGCTACCCAGTGGATTTTTGTAATTGACATTTGGGTTAGAGGGAGTGCAGGTTGAAGTGCAAGACTGATGGGACCCATGGTCAGTGTGCTTGAGTTATGGGTTTTTAGATAATAGTGGCAAGTGGGTAGTGGTTGCAGACACTATGCTAAGTGCTTAAACAAAAGACTACATGAAGTGACCAGACATAACTTCCTTTTATAGACAAGGGAAAATAAGCTCAGGTCATTCTCCATTTTCACAGGGGAATGGCTTGAAAGTCTGGATTTTATTTAACATATCCTCATGAAGCTATTCCCACAGAGCTGTCCTGTTTAAACAGATGGCCCTGCTTTCCTGCAGCTTGAAGAATTTTTCAGACAGAATGAATTTCTGGGATCAACTTGGCCAAGTCATTCCATGTAGCCTCTGTGTTAGAAGCAATCTTTCTAACATCCCACTTTGTTAAGCCAGTCTCCTCTCTAGGTACTGTTTTCTCCATTTTGGGGTGATATACCCTATGTTCACTCATTCACCCCTCTCTTGCTGCCTGGCTCATAAGAGTGAAGAGAAGTACCCTGGGTTTGACCCTCTCTGCCCTCCACATTGCATCATATCCTGGAAAGATCTTTATTTAACAGAGTTTGCATCTCACATCAACATCTCACCCACAGTCTCTTGTTGTGGACTTACTCAAGTCACTTCACCACTCTGATCCTCAATTTCCTTGGATATAAACTGGGGATAAAAATGTTAAAGAGATAAAATGAGCTAATATATGTAAAGAGTCTGACATAACAAACACTCAATAAAATGGCCTATATGTTTATACTTTTATTCCACTATTTTTCTGGGTGTTTTTTTTTAAGTTTACATATTTATTTTGAGAGAGAGAGAGAGAGTGCACAAGTGGGGGAGGAACAGAGAGAATCCCAATTACCGCACTGTCAGTGTAGAGCCTGACACAGGGCTCAAACTCACAAACTGTGAGATCATGACCTGAGCCTAAGTCAGAGGCTTCACCGACAGCCACCTGGGTACCCCCATTATCTTTCTATTTTCTATACTGTTCGAACTGCCATGTACCCCCTCCTTTAAGATTTCTGACAGAAACAACACTGTGATTTATATTGGCCTTCAGGGACTGTCTTGAAAATTTAGATGTACCTCATTCTTTAAACAAATCAAATTCAGAACAGAAAAAACAGGGAGTAGAAATCTTTAAATAGCAACTTGTTTTATTCGACTAAAAATAGATTTTTAAAAAATTATCAATGACTTTTCAGGAATACTACTTCTCAAAGAAAAAAAAAACCTGTGTTGCATATCTTTGAATGACTCTGATGATCACACTTGAAACTGGGATGTTGTGAAAACCAACATTATTTCTTTGTGACAATGGCAAATCATTTAACTCATTCTGTTTTTATTTTCTCATTACTGAATAAGGGAAGCATGAAAAGTAGATGATGATAGAGGCAGGGCTTCTACTTAAACCTCTTAAGTTTTGTTATCATTGATTTACTTTTTTGTCTTCCCATTAGACTGTCTTGCTTATCCTTTTATGCCAGCACCCCAGCAAGTAGAACAGTGAATATTTAGCATTTGGAAAATCCTTACTATTCTTTGGATGAAATAATATTTTGTGGTTGAGAAAATCAAGACACAGAAAGTCAGACTCTTCCCATTAATAGATAATGGAGACAAACTAGATTCCCAGTCTTCCACCTCTTTCTGCAACGTGCCTTTCACTCTTGCTGTTTCTGAAACAAGTAACCTCAAATATAAGGTTAAAAAGGACATATGTAGGGCTGCCTGGGTGGCTCAGTTGTTTGAGTTTCTGATTCTTGATTTCAGCTGAGGTCATGATCTCACTGGTCTGAGTTCAAGCCCTGCATCAGGCTTTGAACCATCAGCATGGAGCCTGCTTGGGGTTCTATCTCCCTCTCTCTACATTGAGCAGAAATCTCTACAAATTCTGAGAAAATTCAGTTTGTTTTTAAATATGATTTATAGGTTGTATCTATGACATTCTCAACCAAAGTTATTATATTTTTAAAATTGCACACAGACTTCATAAAGACCCTGTTATATTATGCTGTCTACCTTTTTCTTCTCAGTTTTCTGGATGCAAATCAAAGTGTTGTATACAACTCCAAAGGCAGTGAGGTAGAGAGAAGAGGATGTATAATGTCTCTGGTTCATTTGCTGACTAACCAATTTGAGAGATGAGTTAAGGATGAAGCTAGCAGCCCTTCTGAAGGATTTAGATTACGGCCTGAACTGATTCCTCAGCATAATCGTTGTAATATAACTTCAAATGTAATCAAATACTGAAGTTGACCTCTGGGTTCATGGTCTCAAGATCAAATAATAGTTAGAGATCGTTATTTAATTATTCTACAACAAAGGATCAGTGCCAGAAGTTATGCTCATCGCTGGTGATGCCATAGTCATTAAGATGAGTCCCTGCCCTCAAAGAGCTCACCAGCCTTTAGGGGAGACCATCAACTGCACAATTATGATACACTTATGAAAATTCCTTGGATTAGAATATGTGTGAAGTGCAATGGCCACTTGACGTGAAAGTCCTTGTAGACTATGACTAAAACATGTTTAGTCAAATCCCTTTCCTTGATCCAGTCAATTCAGAAGAAAATTAGTCATTCGTGTGTTTGTGACCAATTGCCCTTCTATTCTGGTTAGCATAATGATGATGATGATGATGAAGGGGAGGCCCTATGAGACATGACAAATGGAGCTATTTTATTTAATTTCTCATGGAAAGATAATCAATTCTCTCAAAACAAGTAGATAACGCCCCCATAATTAATGCAAACAGTCTTTCTCTTACATCACTTTTTAAAAGTATTTTTTTCAGTGGGTGGAAAGTTAGGTCCCTCAATAAATAAAGATCCAGAAGTACAAATATCAAACATCTCTCCTTACTTTCCCCAATATTACCTGATGAATAGGTATTCTGGCTCATTATATCAAGTTAAAAAAAGAGAACTTAAATCCTGAAGTACAACATCCTCAATTTATAAGTAACACCCTTGAGAAGCAATGAGGAGTGGCCTGAGCAGAGCCACCCAGATGATTAGGGTGAGAGTTTTGACTAAGATCCAGGCCTTCTGAACCAGTGTCTCGGAACTCTTGCAAATGTTTATAATTTTCACCCATTGAACTTCATTTATTTTGCTAAAATAAATGATTGGGTGGAAGTTTAAAGAAAGAATCACAACTAACATTTTACATTGTCATAAGAAGATAATCAGACATCTTAACTTTACCATAACCAACATGGACATATCTACCAATGATTTTATCATAGAAAACTCCCAGACATGCAGAAATGAGGACTGTCTTACTAATTTCCAAGAATATGCTGGAACAGGTCCATGGTGAGCAATCAACAAATTCTGGCCAACAGACCAAATATCTGCTGTTTGATAAATCAAAACAGTGAATCATGTCACTGTCAGTTTTCTTTCAGAACCAAAATTTCTTTCAAGAAACAAATGCTAAACTGAAATTCTTCAAGAGCCCAAATGTTAAAGAGGTGGTAAAATCCTGAGAGTAATATTGAAGGGGGGATCAAGATAAGATGGGTATTAATTTAAAAAGCAGCTTTGCTCTATGCCAAGCAAAATCTCATTTAATCCTCACAGTGACTCTGTAAGATAACCTTTCATTTTTGATCAGATGAACAATCTGTCTAGACTTCAATTTCCTCTTGTATCAAACAAAGATAATAAAAAACTACTTCCTTATAGGGTTCTTGTGAGAACTTGAAATAATGGCTATGAACTGCTAAGCAGAGAGCTCATCACATAGTTGCTACACAAAAGTAACTCTTAGTACAATTGCTCTTCTCAGAGTGCCCTCATTGGGTTAACAAAAGGTTGTATTTTTACAATTTCTTCTTCAATCCCTTAGAATATAGAGAGCAGATAAGGTAAAGCAAGAACATTCAAAATCCCCACTTACAGTTATGTTAACACTCTAAGTGGTTTTATTTACTAAGAAACTATACCACAAGCATGCTAAACTCCTTTTGACTTTTATTTAAAAGATCTATCACAGCTTCAATAAGGGGATGATCAAAGAACTTTAGTTTGAAAGTTTCAGTTAATTCCAGTAGTAAAGAATTGGGGAGCAAATGTTACTGTCAACTCCCCAGGTGGAGAGAACATCCTACTTGCGGGATCCTACAGACCAAATGCAGATTCATAAAATACACAGAAATGTGAAGCACTGGAATTTGTTGTACAGGTTTGGTCCCTGTTAGTTTAACCTTGATTTCTAATTAGAATAAAAAGAAACAGGGATGAACACCAATGTTTTTGAAGAAAAAGAAAAACCTACTTAACCTTAAACCTTACTTAAGCCTCACCAAAGTCCTCTTTTTTCCTTATTTATGCTTTCAATATAGTGAATGCACAGATAGTCTAAGCTGTGTGTGTATTTGCATAGAAACAGTGTAAAATAATTCTATTGGCACAATAATAAAAATAAACTAACTGAATCCCATAATTTGCCTTGTTCTTTAAACATTCTTCCCATTATTCAATAATGACAGTGAGAGCCTTAGTAGTGATTGCCAGTTTACAACCTGTGTGTCTAGCTCAGGCCTCTTTCAGAGGTATCAGCGAACTGAATGGCTCACCTAGTAGCTTCACCATCTAACAATTCCCCAAGATAGGTAAGGATAAATGACAGCCTCCTGGGACATCACAGGGTCAACCACGCATGATATTTATGTGAGGAAAAATGCTGACAAGGAGTAAGTCTCAGTGTACCATAAATGCTCCCCAGTGTCATGTTCATTGTGATGTAGAGGAGAGGGCCAAGGATTTGCAGCCTGAGAACCTTAGTTTGAATATTGACTCAACCCTTTCTAGCTGTGGGACCACTCATTCACTTCACCTCTTAGAATCTGTTTTATTTTCTATAGAATGGAACAACTAAGTCCAACTTTGCAGAATTGCTGTGAATTTTTAAAAATTATGTCATGCTGAGCGAAATAAGTCAGCCAGAAAAAGACAGATACCATATGTTTTCACTTATAGGTGGATTAGGAGAAACTTAACGGAGGACCATGGGGGAGAAGAAAGGGAAAAATAGTTGGGGAGGGGGAGGGAGGCAAACCATGAGAGACTCTTGAATGCTGAGAACAAACTGAAAAAAAAGGGGGTGGGGAAGAGGGGAAGGGGGGTGATGGGCATGGAGGAGGGCACTTGTTGGGATGAGCACTGGGTGTTACATGAAAACCAACTTGACAATAAACTATGAAAGAAAAAATAAATAAATAAATAAATAAATAAAATTGTGTCATGTCCCTAACACCCTGCATTGTACATAGTAGTAATTCAGTAAATGATGGCTATTTATATTATTACCATCTTCATCATCTTCTTGGGTCTCCGTGTAAATGAAAGGGAATGATGTTGCTTATCCCTTAGGGCTACCATGAGGATTGAAAAACATATGTGAAAGTGCTTTGTCAATAACTGTCAGCACAGTGTATTATTTCTTGAAAATAATAATTAACAAACAGACTTGGGCATCTAGGAAACCCTTACTGCTGAGCTACAGTACAAATAATAGGGCTATGATCTTTTAGGAAAACCAAAACTGCCCTTTATCTCTAGAACTTGGAGAGACCTCCTTACAAATGGCTGCCAGTGCTTGGATCTGAAGGCCTGTGGGAGGGAGAGCCACAGACAGTCCAGGGGCTAGAGAGCAGGCAACCAGACATAGAGAGATCTGGGTTCAATTCCTAACTCTGCCATTTACTTGCTAGGTAACCATGGTCAGTATCTGTGAACTTCCCTTTTTTTTTAATTTGTAAAATGGAGAGATTCATAACAAAGTCACAGTGCTCTTATTATTCAATGCCAACATATGAAAAGTGTCTACTCTAGCGGTTAACCAGTGGCAGGTGCTCAATAACTGTTAGTTTCCTTTCTCATTCCCTCTTTCTCTTGAACCCCATACTATCATATAATAAACAGATTAAGGCATCTTTACCTGGGAAAAAATACATAATATTATTTTTATGTTGTATGTTAAAAAAGATTGACAGAAAACAAAAATAAAATACAAATTAAAAAAACTTCTAACAGTTTTATCAAAACAATATTACTGAAAATTATTTAAAGCCACCAAAAGAGTCATTTGTTGAATGTATCATTTTGAAAACAACAAAAGGAGAGAGAGAGAGAGAGAGAGAGAGAATAAGAAATAGCAAAGAAACATCATAAATCACAGCGAGAAACCTTGCAGTGAGAGACTACCATAGGGCCAACTTAGAGAAATCATGAACTTTGCGACTTTACTGTGAAATTATAAAAGCTTACATCTCTGTGGATTATCAAGCAAATTACCTCACTCAAATACATATTTCTCTGCCTATTTTATAGATTCCATATTTTCCCCAGTTGATGTTGGTAACTCTGTCTTCTCTAACTGATTAAATGAAATTGAAAACGGGCCCTGTGGATATTCCTTCCTGCCAGAATTGATCTAAATCTGTCCTAGGCAATGAGCCTCTTCCTTGCCAAAGAGTCTACTTAGATTAACTTCACAAAAAGTTGGTTCCCTCAGGATGTTCACCCATCTGTAAAACAGGAAATCCTGTTCCCCTACCCCAAATTACCAGTCTGCAAGGCATTTTAATTCCTTGCTTTCTTTTGGCAAATTTGATGGAAATCAAGCATTCGTCCTACCTAATTATTCCACTGCCAGTTGCTGTTATGCCTAAAATTCAGTGATGAAATACATAAGCCTGTTTGCAGATTTTGTTTATCATTTCTAACCTTTAATTCAAGACAAGAAGCTTACCAGCCAAATGCATGGTCATGATGCAAAGCCTAGAGGATTAATATTTCTTTGAAACTTATATCAAATAGCCAACCCTGCTGAAATCAGAAGTGATAGAAAGTTTGTAAAGACAGATGGAATTCCAGCTTTTAAAGTTGTTGCCCAGAACTTGGGTTACAAAACCTTTCTTTTTGTTCTGTAGCTCAAACCCTGACAACTCTCAGAAGCTGCTTGTGATATTACAGTGCGCAAGATTTGGCCCTCCAATAGAAGCCGTCCTGGCTGCAGGAGACTGTCACTCCATTTAGAATGGGCAGTCTTTGCTTTCATCAATAGATTAATACTTCTGTTGCATTTAATAAACTAAGTATAATTGATTTGCTTTATCTCTCTCCTATTAGACATCTATATTTGTATGAAGGCAGAGATACTATACCTTGTTCATCTTTTATCTTCAGGACTGAGCACAGTATTTGGGGCACTGAAGAACATTTTAATAAATTACAGGACCTAGATGAGAAGAGAAAGCAGATGAAGAACAAATAAAGGACAGAGGCTATTTCCAAGATGGCTCCCAGACAATGTTATGACCACTGGAAATGGAACTGTGGGAAGGGAAAGGGCAGTCATGGCTTCACTTATGGGCTATTGATTGGAATTCTACATGCTTCTTGCATCTAGTTCTTCATCCAATATCTTCTCTGGCATCATCCCAGCTGGCCTTCTACTGGATGCCTACTGGTCCAGGAATAACTATTATGGCCAAGCTCCTCTCATGCTTACCTGCCCAATCAATATTTCTATCAGGCCTGATTGGTCAGCTTCAAGTTGGATTCCCACTTCCTTCTTTATCAAACCTCAGCCATGGCTAATAGGCAAAAATAGTATCAAGCAGCAATTTCTCATTCCTTCCTCAAATGTTTCTTTACCCATCGAAATGCTCTTAGCCCATACATACTTCACTGGATGGGATGTTGATTTCCTCCAGGGAGCTTTCTCTTGTTCTTTATGAATGTGTTGACTTCTAACAAGAAAATTTATTTTCTTCTAAGAAACTATGTCCTGCTTATCAGTATAAACAAACTCTGAGAACAGAAAGGAGTCTTTTCCTCAAAACATGTGCAAAACAGTATCTCTAGAAATGACTTCCATTGAGTGGTGTTATTTACTCTTTGATAGAACTAGTCACAATTCCATCCTGTTGAGTTCTGTAATTAGAGTTCCAAATACTGTGGCATATCTATAGTTATCTCAAAGAGGCTTCGATAAAATTTCCCAAAATACTCCAAGAAGAATCTCTGTCAAGCTTTCATTTTGAAAGTGAATGGACACCCGTGGAAATTGGAGGTGGGATTGTGGGTGTCAAGATATCTATAAGAAAAGGGTTTCTTTGGGCACCCTCCTACACTTTTGGTGGGAATGTAAACTGGTACAGCCCCTCTGGAAAACAGTGTGGAGGTTCCTCAGGAAACTAACAATAGAACTCCCCTATGACCCAGCAATAGCACTGCTAGGAATTTACCCAAGGGATACAGAAATGCTGAGGCATAGGAGCACATGGACCCCAATGTTCATAGCAGCACTCTCCACAATAGCTAAAACATGGAAAGAGCCTAAGTGTCCATCAACAGATGAATGGATCAAGAAGATGTGGTTTATCTATACCATGGAATACTACATGGCAATGAGAAACAATGAAATCTGGCCATGTGTAGCAACATGGATGGAACTAAAGGGTGTTATGCTGAGCAAAATAAGTTAGGCAGAGAAGGACAAATATCATATGTTTGCACGTATAGGAGGATTAGGAGGAACTTAACTGAGGACCATGGGGGAGAAGAAGGGGGGAAATGGTGGGGGAAAGGGAGAGAGGCAAACCATGAGAGACTCTTGAATGCTAAGAAACAAACTGAGGACTGACGGGTGTGGGGGGGAGGGGGGAGATGGGCATGGAGGAGGGCATTTGTGGGGATGAGCACTGGGTGTTATATGGAAACCAATTTGACAATAAATAATAAAAACAAAAACAAAAAAAAAGAAAGGGGTTTCTTCAGTTTAAAGTGCTTGGTAACTGATGTACTAGATTGAAGGTTCTCATGCTCTGATTTAAGGAGCCCCAGGGTTCCTCTTTGGCGCCTTTGGGCTACTGCATAGTTGGAATGGAAGAAAGACCAAAAGTTGCAGTTTCCCTCTGTGTTTTCAGTCAGACAATTGTTATGTTTTTAGACACTTTTTCTTCTAAAGAAAAAAAATGGTTTGTTCTGGTAATAAAACTTTGAAAGCATTGCTCAAGATTATGGTGAGAGAGACACTGGCTAGCAGAAATATCTGGAACTTCTGTCTATCCCACCACCACCACCACCCTGGTCAAGTCCTCATCATTTGAATTACTACTGCAGGCTACTACCTGGGGTTTCAGCATTGGTTTTTGCCCAATCCACTTTCTACTTTACATCCAGAAAGACATTTTCAATACAAATCTGATCATCTCATCAGCTTGTTGAAAATCCTCTAATGACCTCCCATTTCTGTGAGGAGAAGAAAGTGTGTTTCATTCGCCTGCAGGACCCTCCAGGACTATCCTCTCCTTCATTCTGGTCTCATCTTGGCCCAGCCAGGACATTGGTCTTCCTTGAGATTAACTGCCTGCTAGTTCCTCCTTCAGAGCCTCTGCATACAAATTTTCTGTGACTATATCTGCTCATCTTGCAGGTCTTAGATTAGACAACACCTCCTTCTGGAAGCCTCCCTAACCCATTCTCTCCAGAGTGTGTTCCATTTCTCTCCAAAACATACTCTGATGGGTGATTTTCCCATGTGCTTTTTAAGATGTGTCATAGTGGTAATTATCTCTTCTATGTTTGTCTTTCCTCTAAATTCCAAAAGTGACCTTGTTTTTCTTATGTTACCACTATAATACCTAGTATAATGTTACCTAGTATAATGTTTTGGCACACAATGGGCACCCATTAACTATGACTAAAAGGATGAATGCATGGCTTCAGACACTTAAAAGTTATATGTACTGGCCGTCTTAGAGCAGTCCCACAGGGCTATCTGATCACTTTACCAAATGGAAAGACAGCAGCAGGAGGGAGAGCAAGGCCCATTGCCTATAACTCCAACTAATGTTGGAGGCTCCCCCAGCATTTACTGCCAATAGAATCACTAGCACCTGGTCCAGCACTTAGTAAGAGCCACATAAATGTTAGATAGATCAATATTAATATAAATGCAAAATGAAACTAAATAATCCCTGAAATGAAAGCTGAGTAACATAGTTTTCGATGCCAGTACACATTATTCTTGTAGCTTTCCATGTTTCTTTGCACAGGCACCATGCTGCAGGAGTTTCATCTCAGCAATGTCTATTAGGCAGAATTTTAATCAGTTCAAGTTGCCACAACCATGGATTGGGTGGCTTATAAACACCAGAAATTATTTCTCATAGTTCTAGATACTAGATGTCTGAGATCCAGGGGGGGTTCTGGGGTGAACCCTCTTCCATGTTGCAGACTGCCATTGTACCCTCCCATGGCATTGTACCCCTCCCCCCCATGGCAGAGAGAAAGAAAAAGCAAGCTCTTTTATGATTCTTAAGGGCACTAATCCACTCTCATGACCACACCCAATCCTAATTACCTCCCAGAGGCCCCGTGTTCCATGGTAAGGTTTCAACATATGAATTCTGTGGGGTCACAAACATTCAGTTCATAGCGGGCAGGAATTAGTCTTTAATTTACACAAGAATTCTGTTTATAAGAAACAAGATTTAAACATTGCCTATAGCCACAGCAAGTAAATGGCAGAACTGGGAAGTTTCGCAGGTCTGACTGACACTCCATTGTCCTGTTGCCTGGCACGTAGTAGTTGTTCAATAGACTCTGAATGAATGAGTGGATGACTTACACTAGGCATAAGAAAAATGCTAAAACATTAGCACTAAATGATTGTGCTATTGGAATAAATGCTACTAATATTCACACAAACTATAAATACTAAATGTATAGACGTTAATATTCTGGCTATCATTAGTTCCATATTCTTTTCCTAAATTCCTAAACTGCTCACAAGAACTGGGACATTTCCTACAGACACATCATTCAACTAAGCAAAACTGCTGAACAGAACTCTTCCTCAGGAAGTCAGGATACAGCCCAGCATTTGGCTTGTCAGCACTTTCTGAATAGTCACTGAACAGAGAATACTACAGAGAGTTATTTAAAAGAAAAATGTGTACAGGAAGAATGAAAGTGGGGGTGACCCTATATGACCCACAATGTTTCACAATAAGAGCAGTTCATAATCTGATCTGAGGGCTTTTTAATCCAGAATTCATTAATCCGCATAAGGGCCTGTGAGAGGGTTCCTACCCTTTTCAGTGAATCTCTGTTATCATTGATTGTAAGATGTACTCTGCATGTCCCAAGAAAGGAGAAATGCTGTCAATTAAATTATGCGATGGCACTGATGGTAAGATACAGTACATCCTAACTGTAGAGAGATGGAAATGAAAAAAAGTGCATCTTGAAATTGATAAAATATAACAATCCCATTTTACAGATAAGGTAACTGAAAGATACCTGAAGAGGCGAAGTGATGTTTCCCAAGGTGACACAGTGAGAGTCCTGAATTCAGTTCAGTTCTCTTTAGCCTTGTACTGTGAGCACCTCCTGCCGCATGCTCTGTCCTACCCTCAGGAACTGACAAGTCTAGAAGGGAAAACAGATCCACAGCAAACCAAGTAAAATTTGGCTGCTAGGTGCAAGTACAAGACCTTGTACAAGGTAGCAACCTGGCACAGAGAAGAAATAGGTTCATCCTGTCTCTGGATAGGCTCAGAGAGGAGTTGCAGAGAAAGGAGTTTCATGCAATGGACTGAAATTTACAGAATGCTTGTTTCTTTCTATCTAGTCAGTGCTTTGACTTTTTAAACAATATCAAGAGAAATTCTTGCCTGAAAAATTCCCCTTGCATGGTTTGAGCTGTGGTAGAGCATCTGAGAGAAGGAAGGTGTTCCATGGCCCTGCTCATATGCCAGCTTCCAAAGAGAGGCAAGAAGCAGGAAATACTGAGGGAAGAAGTAGAGTCCCCACCATGTGAGCTGACTGTTGTTAGAGATGAGGTTCCCAGAGGAGAATGCCTGAAGGACATGCCTGCTCTGTTGGGTGGGGTAGGTAGGTGTGCTACTGCCTCTCAGCTAGTAGATCTGGGAGAACTGTCCATTCATTGACTGCTTTCTGAGCACCTGATGGGGGCTCCTTCTCTGTGATCCTGTAGCTCCCCATACTAATTCATATGACAGCATATATTGCACTGACTTTTGGGACCTTTGCAGTGACTTTTCCCTCTTCCTACAACACTATCCTCAGATATCTTCATGACTAACTCAGTCACCTCCTTCAAGCCTTGCCTCACCTGTTATTTAGTGAGTCCTACCTTGATCACCCCCACACAAAAAATGCAACCTTTACAACTACCGCAGCTCTACCCTGTCTAAAAATCCTGATACCCCTTACTCTGCTCTATTTTTTAACTTTTTCCATAGCAAGTATCAACTCCTATTATGTTGTGTGGTTATTTCCATGTCCTGTCATGAAAATATAAGTTCCATGAAGGCAGAATTTTCATCTGTTTTCATTCACCAATAGACCCCAAGCTCCTAGAATCATCATTGGTACATGCTTGATAAATATTTGCTGAATGAAGCCCAACATTAAGCTCCATAAGAACAGGAAGAAAGCCTCTTGTCATTGATGAGTCCTCAGCAAATAACACAGTGATTGGCACATAGAAGACACTCTGTAAATGATAGTGCATTAAATGACTGTTATCTCCTATCTATAAGTGGAGGTTAAATTATATCCTGAACTCAGTGTTTTTGCCTGGATGAGAATGAACCCATCTTCTATTTTATGTGTCCTCATTCAAAAAGTGATATTGAGACCATTTATGGACATAGATGAGATTTTGAGGTGACTTTTTACCTAATTCCAGTTCTTCCTTTCCCTCAATCAAGGCCTATTGTTCCCACCAGTTTTCTGAAAACTAGTAGACAAAAAGCAAGCTCAGCATTGAGGAAGCTGAAGTAGTTGTCCAACTGTCTGGTTTTGTGATATGTGAATTTTGTTACCAACCCTGATACACTACCACTAAGGATTTGGAGTAGTCATGCCAAATGTGCTTGGATGTCTTTCTCCTCTTTTCCATATGCTCATGAGAGAAATGAACTTTCTCCAATATCTCTTCTAAGCCAGGCAATGAGCCAATTGATCTCACTTGTCAGTCAGTAAATACTTAAAGTGTTATTGGAAAGCATAGGTAGGCTTGCTTTGTTTATGCTCTAGTGAACAACACTAGGAAAAAAGTGGTGGAATTTACAGGAAAGGAATTTAAACTTTAGACTCAGTTAACAAATACGGAGCACCTACTAGATTCTAAAATATCTTATATGTGTAATTCTCATAAGGACTCTGTTGGACAGGGATATTGTCCCTCCTTCTGCATCTTTGGAGACCCAAGGGATGGGTGTGAAAAGCACACAGCTAGTTAAATGGCAGAGCTACTGTTTGAACATGGGACTATCTGATGTCCATGTCTTGTGTCTTTACATGAGTTTTCTATAGAAAAATATAAGTGTTGAAATGATAATTGCATATCAGTAATAATGAAATTCTATATCAAGATAATTCTTTTTCTCCCATAGCAAGCTTCCTAATTTGGGGCAATAAGACCCTAAGAAGTAAATGCCAAAGCTTGATAGACATTTTTAGCTTGGATCAGGAACAAAAGGCTGAAGTCAGGACTATGTCAGCCTTTCCCTAGTATCTTGATTAATATATCTTGATTTCCTGATAAACAAAGCCAGAACATAAAAGCTTTCAGAACTGTCATAAAGCCTGGGCTATTCATCCTTTCCCATGTTCCCTTTCCCATATTTTAATTTCCGAGTAGCTGGATGATGGGATTTGAGGGAAAAGACAATCGGTTTTAAGATGATAAATTTTTCCAGTCTCATTCAACCCTGAAATCTGAAGTACCATCCACCATGGTTTGTGGAGCCCTGCCTTTGGGCAGGTTCAGATTTGCCTCTGCTTCCCTCAGATGAGGTCCTGTCAGTTGGGACTGCCATGTAAACCAACCTGACAGATTGCTAGGACACCCTGAGAGGGAAATCAGGCTGGAGTGGGCCCCATCCCTGGAGACTCTAATGATGACTTGTCTGAAATGATCAACACACTAGCCTCCGGACACGGGAGTCTGATTACACTGTATCCCTATGGGATGGAGAGCACCGATGACTCAGGAGAGACTAAGAGAGAGTTGTTGCCCCTGGAAGAAGTAATGCTTCTTCCCTGATTATCATCAAAATGCCACAGCTGTGGAGACCTCAGGATGTAAGGACCTCTCACTGGTGTCCAATTAATTCCATCTTCAGTCATGACAGTGACTGCCTGACCCCTTGGATACAGTAGAAATTGACAGTTTCCCAATATTCTCCCAACATAGAAGGAAAAAGTCTGGCATGATAAGAAGAGCATTTTGTTAGTTTATTTATTTATTTATTTATTTTGGGGAGGAAGAGCAAAGAGAAAGGGAGAGAGAGAGAATCCCAAGAAGGCCCCATGCTGTCAGCACAGAGCCCAGTGCAGCTCCATCTCACCAACAGTGAGTTCATGACCTGAGGCAAAATCAACAGTTGGAAACTTAACCAACTGAGCCACTCAGGACCCCTAGAAGAGTATCTTTACAGAAGACAAACCTGCCTTAAAAAGTCGTTAATGATCAAACGGCATAACTCATCTGATACCACAGTGCATTTTTACCCTTCTATAAAAGGGAACAATGCCCACACTTTAAGGAGTATCTATGAATCATGGATAGTAAATACCTAGAGCAGTGCCTGGCACATTGTAAGGCTTACTATGTGCTCAGTAATCACTTAAAGACAGCATCTTGGTCAATGCTCTCTTGGCAAGGACTGACAGAAGCTAATGTGTTATCCACTAAGACTGTTCCATTGGTGGATTCAGCCACCCTTTCACTATGGACAATTCATTATTGAAATGGATGGGAAATTAAGTGGCCACATTAGACTTCAATCAGTCTGGACATGATGACTGATCCACAGGGGTATGTATGTTATGGTTCCTCAAGGAGACATGAAAAGTAGTCTGTAGAGAGCTATGTGTTTCCTTCTTCCCTGAGATGAACGTGTTCTGACTTGGGAGACAGGAACATTGCACAGATCTTCATCGTCCTAAGAAAGACAGGGAAGCCAATGCCAGATGCTGCACAGGCTTTCCTTACCTATTGTTTCCAATTGTCCATGCCTTCTAGGAACGAATGTAAACGACTGAATTCCAGGAATTGCCCTGTGAGTAGAGTACGTGACAAATTTAATAACAAAAAATAACTTTTATTGGACATCTGCTTTGCGGTAGACCCTGGGGATAGGATGAATGTGAACCTTCCCATCCCACCCCCACATATACAAATTAGAATTTGTAAAGATTAAAAATCGCAATACATGGTGATATAAGAGCATATAAGAGAGGCATTTAACCCCCAGCCAGGGTGAAGAGAGGGGTAAAGAAGTTCTGGGACTGGTGAAAGAAATGGCACAGAGCAGAGTGATTTTCACAAAGCAAACAATCCTCAGAGACACACATTACTATCAGCCACATGGAAAGGTTTTTTTTTTTTTTAATGTTAATTTAATTATTTTGAGAGAGGGGGAGGTCACATGAGGCAGGGAGGGGCAGAGAGAGGGAGAGAGAGAAGGTAAAACAGATTCCCATTCAAGACTAGACATTGTAGATTTCCCAAGAGAGATGCAAGCAGAGTGCTTTACAACCTCAGAGAAGGAAAAGGCTCCACTTCTGTGCCTCAGTTTCCTTATTTGCACATAAGAACAATAATAATAATCTCATAGGGTTTTTGTGAGGATTGGATAAAGTATAAGTGTTAAGAAATCAACACCCAGGGGCGCCTGGGTGGCTCAGTCGGTTGAGCGTCTGACTTTGGCTCAGGTCATGATCTCATGGTTCGTGGGTGGGAGCCCTGTGTTGGGCTCTGTGCTGACAGCTAGCTCAGAGCCTGGAGCCTGTTTCAGATTCTGTGTCTCCCTCTCTCTCTCTGATCCTCCCCTGCTCATTCTCTCTCTCTCTCTCTCTTTCTCTCTCTCTCTCTCTTTCTCTCTCTCTCAGAGATAAAAACATTTAAAAAAAATTTTTAAAAAGAAATCAAAGCCTTATGTTTTTTATCTACAAAGTAGGAATAAGCATACTTATAAGCTATTTGCATGGATTCAGTAAGATGAAGTTATGTAAAACAAAGGTACTTTGCACATGGCTAGGCAAGAATAGACATTTAATAAGCTGTTATTATAGTTGCTGAATAGTTGTTTTTATTCCAAAGAATCTTTGACAGGATCATCAAACTGGTAGCCTTTGCCTTCTACCTGCCTTCTATTAAATCATCTTCTTTCTTGTCCTCTGTTATTACTTTTTTACTGCTGCTATGGCAAATTACCTTCCTCTATCTTCAAATCTAGGAATGGCAATCATATACCTTTCATGTCACAGCTCTCTGACCTATTCTTCTACCTTCTTCTCTACTTTTAAGGACTCATGTGATTGGATTGGCCCCACCCAGATAATCAAGGATACTCTCCCCATATTAAGACCTTTAACTTTGATCACATCTGCAAATCCCTCTTGCCACATTAGGTAACATATTCACAGGCTCTGGAGATCAAGGTGTGGATATCCTTGTAAAGAAGGGGTTAGGGAACGATTTTCCCTACCATGTCTTCAATAACCATGAGACACATCAAGTAGTTTTTCCAGTTCTTTTTTTTTTAATATTTTTATTTTATTTCTAAGATAGAGACAGAGTGAACAGGGGAGGGTCAGAGAGATAGGGAGACACAGACTCTGAAACAGGCTCCAGGCTCTGAGCTGGCAGTCAGCACAGAGCCCGACGCGGGGCTCGAACCCACGAACCACAAGATCATGACCTAAGCGAAAGTCGGATGCTTAACCAACTAAGCCACCCAGGCGCCCCAGTTTTTCCAGTTCTTAACTGGCACAGTCCTGGGGTTCTCTTCACCCTTGTGATTCTCTGCTATACCAGCCTTAAAGTGGGCCAGCCAAAATTCAATCCTCTGACCAACACAGAGAACATGTGTGCTATTACGGTCCATGATTATTAAATATTACTGCAGTCTAAGCCCAATAAAGAATGTGAGTGGTTTTGGTTGGAGAGGATTCCTTGAAAAAATAACACATGGGTCAGTGTAGCAAGTCCACAAGCCTTGGAGGCAGACAGTTTTCTTGAAGGGTTGGGAGAGTTTGGTTTTGGGGGGAGGAGGTTTGGTTTTGGGTTTTGGATTTTTCAGCTGGTAATTAGGCTTTAGTTCCAGGCTTTGAAATATGACAACTTGCTTTTAATAACATAAATGATGGAAGCAGACAGGTCTTGAACTCAGTCCTGCCCTATCTTGATAGCTGGTATCACTGGGCTTATTGCCTAAGTTAACCAAGCCTATATTTCCTCATCTGCAATACGAGGCTAATCCATGTTTTGTGGGGCTGTTGTGAGAATTAAATGTACAGTCAGTAAACTATTCATGCCTCTCCCCTCATATCTAGTCCATGGTATCATTATAAATGCAATCACCAAATCATGAAATCTCTGGAGATGAGGTCTAAGGACAACATTCCTTATCAGAAATTCTAAGCTGAATTCTACAGTCAGGAGATGGGCTTTTGATTCAGACACATCTATCTATATTTGAATCCTGGTTCTGCTACTTATTAGCTTTTTTTCATTTCAGCTCTTTGGATCTCATTTCCTTTGTGAGATTAAAAAAAAGGCTTACGTGGCAAGATTGTTGTCAGAAATAATAACAAAGTGGAGCACATTCTATGTGTGTGTTGGGCATTTCTCATATGTCACCCTGTAGTGGTATCTTCATAAAAATCTTTTGAGTTAATTCCATCATTCTCTGCATTTCATAGTTGATGGAATGGTCATCTATGGTGAAGAGATCATCTAGGAAGTTAAGTAACCTGCCTCAAATTCACAAGTAGGAATGGCAGAGTTGGGACATAACCTAGGTCTCTTCTCTCTCCAAAGCTTAGCATATAACCCAGATGCTGCCTTGCCTGGCCAGTACATTGGATGAAATGATAAACATAAAGTCTTTCGTATATTGTGGGCCACTTAATAAGCACAAGTTCCATCAGTTCCTCAGGTATTTCGGTCATGTGGCACAGCCATTAGAATGAGCAGCTCTTCACTCTCTTTTTTAGGCTTCCCTGGTTGGCAAAGGGCCACCACATGGTGAAATGCAGGAGGGGCAGAAGGGATGGGAGAGCCATTGCATTACTCCTGTCTAATTCTACTTGTCTAATGGACTTGTTAAAAGCACCCTGGGTGGAAAGTGTGAGTCTTAATGGCATTTTATAAAAGTTGCTGTGATGAATTAGCCCATAAAGCAAATTAAAAACAGCTTATCACTTTTTAAATTAGGTGATGGGGCACTGTAACATTTTTCCCAGACATGAAGATCCATTAATATCCAAAGGAGCCAGAAGCTGCTGAAATGTATCAGCTGCTTGTTTTCAGGGACCTGATAAGTCTGAAATTCATGTCATCCTAGAGCAGCAGATCGTCCAAGATAAACAGAACCCTGGAAGAACGTGTTGTGAGCCCCTTCGGGGAGGACACCTATGGCTGAAGGCAGGAGTGGGAAGCCTTCCCTCAGGGATTCTTGGGAATTAGAATAGAGCACAGTAGATTGAATGGTTGACCCAGTCCCCACCAGAATAGTCTCTGGTACCCTCCCTTACACATGAGGACACAGGCTTGAAAGAAGTAGGACTTTCAAACTTCATCTGAAACATTTTCTTTCTTTCTTTTTTTTAATAGTTTCTTTTTTTAATTTTTTTAATGTTTTTTTTTTTTTTTTTGAGAGAGAGAGAGCAAGGGAGGGAAGGCAGAGAAAGAGAGGGAGAAACAGAATCCAAAACAGCCTCCAGGCTCTGAGCTAGCTGTCAGTACACAGCCTGGTGCAGGGCTTGAACCCATGAACCGCGAGATCATGACCTGAGCCAAAGTCGGAGCCTTAACCGACTGCACCACCCAGGCGGCCCTGAAACACGTTCACAGACTGATAGTGAGGGTCTACTTTGTGCCCAGTGCTATACTGGACTCTGAGAATAGAGAGATATTTTAAATGTCTTTGTACACAGTCCGGAAGACAGCTACTGAGGGCCACAGTCTCAACAGATTCCTTGATTCAAGGCCAGCACAGTTTTCAGAAAAACAATTAGAATAGTAATGGTAGCTATTATTTTTTGAGCACTCACTAGTGTCAGGCTGGTTGTGTAATACTTTCCATATATTAATTTATTTAATCTTCACCACAGCCCTTTGGGTAAGTGGTGTTATTATATGCCAGTTTTACAGTTAAGAAAACTTGGAGCCAAGTAACTTGCTTAAAAAGAAAGTTGCAAACCCAGGCAGTCTGACCCTAGAGCCTGCCTTCCTGGCTACCACCTACCAGCTTTCCTAATGGCTTGATATCCAGAAAGAGCTTGGAGCTAAACCAGAGGTTCAAAGATCCTTAGGATAAGAAAAAAATACTGGGACAGGGACACCTGTCAGTTGACATCAGGCTTAGGCTCAGGTCATTATATTGTGATTTGTGAGTTTGAGCCCCAAATGGCTTGCTGCTTTCGGCGCAGAGCCCTCTCTGGATCCTCTGTCCCCATCTCACTGCCCTTCCCTTGCTTGCGCTCTCTCAAAAGTAAATAAAATATTTAAAATTTAAGAAAGAAAAAATAATGGGACAAGAAGTGAGCAGTAAGGGAGTTTGGGGACTTGGGGGCGGGGGTGGGAGAGGGTGTGGAGCCCTGGAGAGTTCCTGGTGCTGCTAAATTGTGAGCATGACCAGAGGATAACAAGCTGGGAAACTGAGCCTCACAATGAAATGTCCACGAATGTGGATTTTGGAGCCAGACAGACCATATTATAAATGCAGTCTCCACCGCATGTGTATGTGTGACCTGGGGCAGGTGCCCTAAGGTCCTGAGCTTCCTACCGTAATCTGTAAAATGAGGATACTAATTTTTACTTTCAGGTTGTTATGATGGCAAATAAGACAATGGATACAAAGTGCCAGGGCACCTAATATGAGCATAAAGAGTGGTAGCCATCATGGTTATTACCCTGCCACCTTGTCACCGCCTCTCAAATTGTGGGGGAGGGGGTCTGTGGAGAACAAGGTGAAGAGCATTGTACTAGGTCTCCGGATCAGGAGACCTAAGCCACAGCCTAAAGTTGCTAACCCTAAGTTGTGTATGCTGAGGTTAGTCTATCCCTCATCTATAAAATGGGGGTAGTGCTGTATCCATCATACATTCTTTGTCAGGATGGATTGAGTCACAAATGAGGTCATATACATGAAAATGATTTGCAATCTATAGAGTGTTGGGGACCCTCAAGACAATTCCCGGGGTCAATGATTCACTAAGAGGGCTTACAAGACTCAGCATAGACATACTCAGGACTATGATTTATTACAGAAAAGGACACAAAGCAAAATCAGCAAGGGGAAAGGAGCTTGGGACAAAATCCAGAGGAAACTGGGCGCAAGCTTCCAAGAGCCTTCTCCCAGTGGAGTCACATGGGACATACCTAATTCCTCCAGCAACAAATTGTGACAGCAGGTATAAATGTCATCTACCAAGGAAGCTCATTAAAGACTCAGGGTTCAGGGGTTTTGTTGCTGTTGTTGTAGCTGTTGTTTATTTTTATTATCTTTTTTTATGTTTGCTTATTTTTGAGAGAGAGAGAGAGAGAGAGTGTGTGTGTGTGTGTGTGCGTGCAAGTGTATGTGAGCGAGAAGTCGGGGAGAGGAGCAGAGAGAGAGAGGGAGACAGGATCCAGATCCTAAGTGTGCTGTTAGCTGACATCAGAAAGTCCACTTCAGGGCTCAAAGTCATAAACCGTGAGATCTTGACCTGAGCTGAGGTCAGAAGCTTAACTGACTGAGCCACCCAGGTGCCCCTCACCATCCAGGGTTTATACTGGGGACTAGTCATATAGTCACCTTCGGCCTGGCACATACCACAATTCCAGACTCACAGAAGGAAAACAAATATTCAGCTTAAATGTTGTTTATACAAGCAGTTTAGGCATGGTGGGGCATTCTTAATAGGAAATATTAATTACCCAAATGTCAGCCTCGAGCTGCCCTTGTAGGGAGGTCTTTTTAAGGATAGTAATCTCAAGCTTGCTATGTTATGTACAGAAAGAATTTTTATGAATATCCACTCAAAGGGAAAAGGGGAGGTAATACTAACAGTTCAAACTTGATGATTGTCACTATGTGCCAGGCATTGTTGGGCATGCTCGATTTTACATGTATTACCTTATGAGACATTTCATCCGTGCAACAATTTCATGACGGGGGTACTGCTACCATTGCTGTTGTCACCATAACTGTTGTGTATGAGGAATCTGAAGCCTAAGAAAGGTTAAGGAGCTAATGCAGAAAACCAGCTATATTACTGGTAAGAAGCAGTAGAATCAGGAAATGACTCTAACAGTGTGACCCCTGAGTCTATTCTTGACCACTATGCTACACGCTGCTACAGTGCACCCACCGTGAGCTGGCTGCCTCGTATGTCTTACTAATGCTCATAGCAGCTCTGTCTGAAAGTAGTTATTGGACTAATTTTGCATTACAAAAACCTGTGGCTCATGAGTGTTAATTAATTTATGTCACCCAGCCAGAGAAGTGACAGCGTCACAAGTGGGCCTCTGCCCTCTCTCAACCCCCTTTCGCCTGGGTATAGCTTTGCCGAAGTCTTCGGTGGGGAAGATGCAGATGGTCAAGGTGGCAATGAGTCATCTGGCAGCTTAGATTGAGAAACTCTCCTCCTGTTTCATTTACTTGGAAACAGGGTTCATGGAAGAAGGAGCTGTGTTGCAAGTAACTCAGATTTTCCTACCGTATTTGAGAATTCTACATGCTGTCTTCAGCTCTTTTGGGTTGCCATGATAGCAGATGTGACATTTCTTTCATGAGGAGAAGGGGAGGGAGGAGAAGAAGATAGAAAAAGAACCATACTTGATCCTCAGTGATTTTAGAAAAATCTGTTCCCCAGCTCTATCTAAGTTTGCTTGCATAGTGGTTACACTCTAAGGAAATTCTCAGAATGGAATCAAAGGGGAATAAACAGGAGTTGGCAAAATCTGCTTCTCCTGAGAAATCGTATACTGTATGTGTGAGGTGGTGGTTTGTGAGTGTGGGAGGGGGTATGGGAGGAGGCAGGCAATATGACTCGAGAGAGGGGCGCCTGGGTGGCTCAGTCAGTTGGGCATCTGACTTTGGCTCAGGTCATAATCTCACAGTTCGTGGGCTCAGGCCCCACATCGGGTTCTGTGCTGACAGCTAGCTCAGAGCCTGGAGTCTGCTTCAGATTCTGTATCTCCCTCTCTCTCTCTGACCCTCCCCTGCTCACGCTGTCTCTCTCTCTCTCTCAGAAATAAATAAAACATTAAAAATTAAAAAAAAAAAAAAGAAAAGACTCAAGACAAATTGTCAGCTACTTAAAGCAACACCTAGCTACTGAGGTCTTGGTGATCATTTCAATTCTGTTTGCAATTCCCTTGGCCCACCAATCTATACATATAAGAGTGTTCAGTTCAGCAAAGGGAATGTGTTCTTTACTGAGGGAAATATGGTATATAAAGCAAGAATTACAATTCAGAATTGATGAGTGTTGTGCTGAGATAGGCTCAGCCTTCTCTGGAAGCAAAAAGATTTGTCTTATCCATATAATTTTGATCTATCTGTATATACACACGTAAACATAGGTAATTATATTTTTTATAATTGCATTTTGAGTGCTTATTCACGGCATTTTATTAACCTCTGCAACCATTCAATTTGTTTTATTTTTTATTTAAACTTTTGTGGTTTTAATTTGCAGATTCTTTTTTAAAAATGTTAATTCCAGTGCAATGAACATACAGGTTATATTAGTTTCAGGTGTATAATATAGGAACTGCAACCATTCCACTTCAGTAATGGTCCAATAGTCCAGTGAGTGGAAGGATCCCAGTCCCCTATGTGTGGACACTTAAGTTGTTACCATCTTTCCCTATTACAAGGAAAAGAGTTCTACGGACTTATACATACATCTAAGAGGATTGCTCATAGCACAAAATGCTTCATTCAGAAAGTTGCCCATGTTTGTCTTCATTATTTCCTTCTTTTTAGTGACTTTTAAATTTCAATGGTAGTAGGAGAGAAAACATCTCAGGTGCTAAACTGCCTTTGCCACATCTCTCATCACCCTTGCCACATATGATGGTCTCTAAGAAAGGAAGCAATACCCCAGCTTTAGGAGTTTGTAAGCTGTCCCTCCAGCCTCCAGGGAGGAGCAGGTACCAATGTTGATTGGTGATCACAGCAGTGGGAATGTGCAGTGGGACTGCAATCCTGGGAGTCAGACCTCGGAGCTGGTATTAAATGGATGATGGATCCTCAGGGCAAGACTGGGTAATCAAAATGATGAATCCAAAATCAGTGCTCCAGAGGTTCCTAACACTGTTCTCTCTTGTCATTTCTACAGAGCCATGTTTGACTATGACAAGAGCAAGGACAGTGGGCTGCCAAGTCAAGGACTTAGTTTTAAGTATGGAGATATTCTCCATGTTATCAACGCCTCAGATGATGAGTGGTGGCAAGCCAGGAGAGTCACTCTGGAGGGGGACAGTGAAGAGATGGGGGTCATCCCCAGCAAACGGAGGTAAGAATTGCCTTTTCTATTTCAGATTTTTTTTGCTCTTCAGCTATCCAGGGAGTGGAAATGAGGGAAGATGAAGATATGGCAAACTGTTCACAGAATAACGATTTGAGTGGGATAGTCCGTCTGTGGGGAAGTTGTCAGTGGTGACAGGTGACATGAATTACATATTCTCATTCTTCTCATATTAGGGCTTTACCAAAGCCTCTGATAAGACATAAAGGAAGAAAGGGATCTACTTACACACCTCCCTAAAACATTTACCAGCAACCACATGTTCTAGACTATCTTATCAGCGTGTATGCTGCCTTAAACACTCAGAGGTGTTATTCCAGAGGTTCAGATTTACGAGATAACTTTACAGAAAGGTCACGTGAAAGCCACGTAAGGTATGATTTACTAAGCAAAGGTTCTAGCTATGTATTACCTTCAAATACTGATGGGGGAAAAACTAAAACCCTTCATGCAAAATTCAGATGCTTGGAATATGAGCTGTGGAACATCTAGGTGAGATCTAAGACAGGGTTTATAACTCTTTTTGCCTGTTTTCCTTACTCCTTTTCCCCACCCACCCCACAACTCCCATGTTCACTCATATTCAGTTCTATATGTCAAGAGCACCATGCTCTTTCTCTTCCAAGCCTTTCTTCAACTACACAGTTCCAAAGTATATTCCCTCCTTTCAAAAGCGTAGTTGAAGAAAGGCTTAGTATACTTTGGAACAGCCACCCCTCTCATCTGTTCCAGTAGCCAGTCATCACCCCCAGAGAGAAACTTTCCCTCCCAGGAGCATCCTTTTGGCACCAACATATTGTCCATGAAACAAATTTGTCTGTACCCTAGTAAAGAAACACAGCTATGAAATTAAAGTTAGGAATTATGTTTATTCAAGGAAGTCACCAACTTTTCTCAAGCTGCAGGTTTCTCAGGGGACTTTTCTTCTCATATCCAAACACTTCAAATATCTCTGTAAAAAGTCTTTAAGGAAGCTGAGCATGCCAGTGCTGCCACACACAAAGCAAACCAGTGATGGGGCTCGCTCAAACCATGGTAGGAAGATGCCTGTTATACCCAAGAATAACTCTGTGGGGCATTTGCACCCCAGAGAAGACTGGACCCTCACCCTTCTCTGCCTGTGGCCACACAGCCTGGGGAGGATCATGGAGAGACTGCAGACTGTTGCACCACTGCTAACTCATGCTTAGTGGGGAAGAGGCACAAAGAAGTCGATGAAATTCCAGAGAACCTCCCCATCCTCCTACCAGAAGACAGTTCTCTGGGTCTCTTTCAACCTCTGGGCTGCAGAATAGTTGCCTGGCATTGCTTTGAGAGGACATTCTGAGTTTTCACTGTGGCTTGTAGTGTTTTCTCAAAAGTTATATATCCAAAGCATGGATTCTCAGCACTAGTTTATATTGTTTCTCCATTTCCATTTACTTAAAAAAAAAAAAAAAGTCAAGGCAACATGCATTTTTGTTTGCTTTGATTTAATCCATCAGAGCTGTCTGAGAAGCTGCTCTGTGGAAGAAAGAGCTCTCTTCTTGAATATGGCCCAAAGGACAGAAGTGGAGTGTCGAGGAAGGAAAGCTATGTGGCAACACATTTCAGCTCATTAAAAAAAATTATTTTACTAATCAGAGCTGTGTGGAGATGGTATGGATTAACTGGAGGATAGTTAACTAGAACAATAGTTTTCATAACAAGAGAGAGTTACAAAAACTTAGATGTGGGACGCCTGGGTGGCTCAGCATGATCTCATGGCTGGTGAGTTTGAGTTCCTCGCCTTGTGGGCTAATAGCTCCCAGCCTAGAGCCTGCTTTGGATATTCTACCTTCCTCCTTCTCTGCCCTTCCCCCACTCACAGTGTCTCTCTCTCTCTCTCTCTCTCTCTCTCTCTCTCTCAAAAATAAATAAACATTAAAAACATTTTAATGAAAACAAAATTTAGATGCGCCTGCTCCCTCCCTTTCTGACCCTCCCCTTTGCGTGTGCCTTTGCGCAAGCGCACACACAGACACATGCACACATGCGCGCGCGCGCGCGCACACATACACACACACACACACACACACACTAATTCAGTCCATCTGCAGTGGGTCCTGGAAATCTGTATTTGTTTGTAAATCCCCCCAGGTGATTCTGATAATAGAAGATCTGGCATCAGGAAATATAATAAAAAGGATTCAAGGTTTGGATAGTGTTGAACTATAAGATTTCTCAGGCCCTTTCCAACTCAGAGGTTCTGTGATGCTAACCAGTCTTGTCATAGCCCTTCATTTGTTCAATTACACATCATTTTCCCTCCAAGGAACATTCTCAGTGCTATTTCTCTTGAGGTAATTTTCCACCTGCTGGTGGTCATTCTTAAGATGGCTCTCTCACCTAGTTTGGACAAAAATCATCTCAACAACCATAATACAGCTAGCCTGAAAAAGAAGTTTGTCTAGGGACTCTAATGTTAATATTTATTAGCATTCTATCTCATGAATGTTACAGTAGGTTCCCCCTCTATGTGTGTGTACATGTATGTGCATGTGTGTGTACATGCGTGTGCTTATGGCTATAAGTGAGTTTCTGTCAACTTTTCTCCTTATGATTTTAAATCTTGTAAAAAAATGTTATCATTACTGTTTTATATGTTTATAATAGTAACACATTTCATCATATAAAAATGGGAAATTTTCGAGAAGTATGAAAAAGAAATAAAAATCACTTATAATCCTACCTCACAGAGTTCTTATGCATGCACTTTAAAATCTGTCATGAGGGGCACCTCCTGGCTCAGTCCATGCTTGCTCTCTCTCTCTAAAATAACACACATACACACACGCACATGCACACACACACAATCTGTCATGAGCCTGTCTTGTTCTTTAATATTTTACTTGTAAATGAGGCTTTCTCATTTTGCACTACATTCAGCATCTTACGACTACAGCTCAGAATAAGTGAGAGCTTGTCAAATATTATTTGCTATTAGATTGGGGTTAATTTTTCTATCTTTAATTCCTTTATAGCCCCTTTTCTCACCATAATTCAGCTAGTAAAGCTTGTCTGGGAAAAATCTCATAATGGGTAACGTCAGGGCATGACTTTACCCTTTACAAAAATGTTTCTCTATTGATGATTCCATTTAATCATCCTAATTACACGAAAATGGAGAGTATGAAAATTATTGCCTTCCTCTTCCTTTTTTTTTTTTTTGAAGATGGTAAAGAAATTTTATTTAACAAGGGGCACCTGGGTGGCTCAGTTGGTTTAGCACCAGACTTCAGCTCAGGTCATGATCTCATGGGTTCGTGGCTTCAAACCCCACATCGGGCTCTGTGCTGATAGCTCAGAGCCTGGAGCCTGTATCAGATTCTGTGTCTCCGTCTCTCTCTGCCCCTCCCCTGCTCACACTCTGTCTCTCAAAAATAAATAAATGTAAAAAAATTTTTTTAAAGAAATTTTATTTAACAAAACACTCCAAGAGCATAGTAGGTGCTGTTCTAAACCCTTTACATAAAATGAACTTATTTAAACCTCATCACAACCCTATGAGAGATGTTATATTATTATTGTACCCATTTTATAAATCAGGAGGTTGAGGTATAAAGAAGTTAATTAACTTGCCTGAAATAGGATGTTTTTCTACAATCTCCTAATCTCAGTCTTTAGTCATCGCCACTCAGTGATGACCACCTTACTAGCGTTGCCGTAAGGTTTCTGCACCTAGCTTTCACAGTGAGCCTATGGCCGGTACCGTGGATGGCATTTCCATCCTCATAGAGCACAGCACAGGAACACCCAGCAAGCACCAAGTGATGTTCCCACCATCCAGGGCTCCAAGCCTGAGCTCATTATGTGTTTGGCCAGAACCTGAAAATGCCAGATGGGGAATGGGTGAGAGGGCAGAGGGAGACAGTTGGGCTCATTGAAGCATGACCATTCGGTACTCCCTGGAGAAGCTAGCTGTCAGAATTGATTGTTCAGACTTTGCCATCCAGTTTATATTTTCAGTATTTTGGTCAGTGACCAGACTAGGGTGGACGGGATTATTTCTGCTTAAACAATCTAATTAATTGCTTGCCTCTTGAGTGTGAGTGAAGTAAAGTAATACTTCTCATTTCAATTCAGTCTTTCTCTATAGGTGGTCCACCATTTCCTTAGGTAAAGATCTGTGGACTTTAATATCATCTATACCTGTCAAAGGTATAAAATGCAGTAATAGCTACATCACTTGATTATTGTAGTCTTACTTAGTAACACAATTAAAGAAGGTAGTGCTAAACTTTTACAAGGACTCTTACCAAGTGAAAAAGTCATGAAATGGTAAATAACTTTTTATGAAAAACACTGTTTGTTCGGGCAAGTCACCTAACTCTTGAGCCTTAGTTTTCACATCCAGGTCAAGAATGCTCCTTGAGGGTTCATTCATTCATTCATTCATTCAACAAGGATTCATTAAGCACCTACTCTAGGTCCAGCTCCTTCGTAGGCCCTGTATCATTGTATAGTTATAGATAAAAGAGGCAAAGTACAACATCAAATACTTTGTGCATACTCAAATGATGGGTGTTTTTCTTGCTTCATATTTTGAGCTTTTAGTGCTTGAAAGAACACAGCATTATTTAGAGCCCTACCTCCCAGACCTAACTCTCATTTGAGCAATAAACTATCCTCTTGCATCATAAGAAGCACTAAAAGAGAGGACGGGGCTGAGGCAGGTGGGAGAAAACATAAGCCACAATCACTACTACCACTGAAAGAGGTAATCAACATGACCCCCTGTGAAGGGAAAGCAAGACTATGATGGGCCTGCAGTGAATGCAGAAAGACTGCCAAGGAGAGAAACTAATTTAATATTTATGATGTAATTCAATATTTATAATGTTGCGCATAGTCACTTAGCTAACCTAAATTTTGGTGTTAAAATTTATTCTAAACTTTAAGCCCAGCCTTTTCTGGTATGGTGTTAGCTCAATGATTATACACTTGCATTCAGTTATGGTTTATTTAATTCAGGACACTTAGGATATGGGGATGAAAGGGAGGGGGTTGGTTATCATTTGCAAAAAACTTAGTGCAAACTTCTAAAGAACTGTATTGGCCTTAAAACTATGTATGACCCATCCAAAATCTCGTTTGTGTCAAGAATTCCCATTGCAGACAGAGACGTGGAAGAACCTTGGAAGCTGTTTCCCAAACTGAGCAGATGTAGGGAGGCAGTCAGATTCGCTTTTAGCAGCTGTATGTTCAGGCCCTTATTTCTACCACTCTTCAAACTTGGCAAGCTTAAGGTGTCAGCTTTTCAGCCATAAAATGGGGTCAGTAATACCGACATCACTTGATTATTGTGGGAACCAAATGAGAGGATATAAATTTACAGGAATCTTTTTGCTAATAATTATGTGTTAAAACCTCAGCCGCCACTTATATTGAAACTTTCAATCCCAAGAGAAAGCAAAACTTTCCGACTTCCTCACTTTCCGTGAGTGAGCCAAAATACTGCTACCTTTAAAAATTGTTTTTTACTTTTTCCTATGGCCTCTTTGAAGATTAAATATAAACCATAGCAAATAATAGGTGTGTGTGTGTGTGTGTGCGCGCGAGCGCGCACACCTATCCGATGTAACGTTCTTTGCAGCCCTTTTAAGATTTAAGGAATGAACCACTACAGATGGCCTAATAGGACATTTCTTTTTTTTTTTTTATGTCTGTCTATTTTTGAGACAGAGAGAAACAGCATGAGTGGGAGAAGGGCAGAGAGAGAGAGGGAGACACAGAATCTGAAGCAGGCTCCAGGCTCTGAGCTCTCAGCACAGAGCCCAATGTGGGGCTCAAACTTACAGGCCCTGAGCCGAAGTCGGATGCTTAACTGACTGAGCCACCCAGGAGGGAGACATTTCTTTAGAAATCTGAAAACACAAATATCATATGATTGCATGTATAGGAGGATTAGGAGGAACTTAATGGAGGACCATGGGGGAGAAGAAGGGGGGAAATGGTGGGGGAAAGGGAGAGAGGCAAACCATGAGAGACTCTTGAATGCTGAGAATAAACTGAGGACTGGGGGGGGGGGGGGGGGGGGGGAGATGGGCATGGAGGAGGGCACTTGTGGGGATGAGCACTGGGTGTTATATGGAAACCAATTTGGCAATAAACTATTTGTAAAAAAAAAGAAAGAAAGGAAGGAAGGAAGGAAGGAAGGAAGGAAGGAAGGAAGGAAGAAGAAATCTGAAAACAAGGTTGAGCTTGGAATCCAGGGGGTAAAAATTAGAATGCTCTGTCCAAATAGTTCTTAGAATCCTGACATCAGCCTAATATATGTTTGGAGCCCTGTGAGTTCTGTAGGTTTGGACAGAATATTTTGCATAGCCTGATCAAATAACCATGTATCCTCTGCATGTCATTTTGGCCTCATCTAATGTATTAGTGTTTCCCATAATCAGTCTGGTTAATGCAAAGAAGCCAGGATAAATTCAGGCTATAACAACAGTTTTAGAAGGATCCAAAGAGATGAATATGGATTAACATTTGCTCTTGGATTAAAACTGAGAAAAGCTGAAGTAGCTCAGAACAGGCATTTCTCAGTGAGCATCTTTCCACTTGGCAGCTTACCTTATCCAAAGTCTTCCTTGTGCTCTTCCCAACTGTTGTCTGTTGGGTGCAAATAGAAACTCTTAGTGGAACATATTGCTTTAATATCTGAGGTTAGATATGAAAATTTTTGTTCAGCTGTTTCCACTCAGATATTCTCCTCTCACACTGAAATGTATTCTGAAACTCTGTTCTGTAACTATAGAAACCCTGATCTGCACTGCGTTTCAGCTGGAAACACACAAGAGCTCTCAGTTAAAAAGCAATATGTTGTTAATTATTGATCTATGAATAGCTTAGGTTTCATAAACCATTAATTTCTGTAGATTCAGGGTTTTTATTCTCTCTCTCCTTTCTTTCCTCATTTTTGAAATTAGAGCTAGCCGTATTTAAATAAAAAGTCCAGTTAAAACAATGCATCGAATATTATTTTAGTTAACAGCTGTTTATTGAGGTCTTGCTACAGTATGATGTGGAGTGATAATGTGAGCTTGCCCTCAAGGAACATGCAGTTTTGTTTGTACACTGTGAAAATAGACACAAAGAAACAAGAGATAACACCAACGTGAAGACACAAATAAGTATGGTTGTATCGAGGCTCAAAAAAAAAAAAAAATCAAGGAAGTACTTAGCTTCTCTTTTCCTCTTTTTACAACCCCATCCTTCAAACAGGCACACATCTTACCAATTTTACTTCACTACTATTTCTCAAACCCTTTCCTCCCCTTCACCTCATTATCATGTCTTGCCTGAAGAATGCCAACAGCTTCTAAATGGACTTCCGCTTCCCACCATCCCTTCCCTCCTCCAGTCTATCTTCCTCCTCCACCAGGGTTATTTATTTAAAATGTTTATCTCTTTTATCACTTCTCCACGTTATATCTTCTAATAACTCCTGACGATTCCCCAAGGAAAAAGTGCAAATTGGGCTGCCCTAGTGGCTCAGTCTGTTAAGCAGCTGACTTTTGGTTTCAGCTCAGGTCGTGATCTCATTGTTTGTGAGTTCGAGCCTCTCATCAGTCTCTGTGCTGACAGCTCAGAGTCTCCTTGGGATTCCCTCTCTCCCTCTCTCTCTGTCCCTGACCCACTCGTGCTTTCTCTCTCAAAATAAATAAACTTAAAAAAATTGTTAAAGCCCAAGTCCTTAATGTAGATGGTTCTTTTATAAGGAGACCTCACCATCTTACTGTCTCATATCCCATCCTGTGTATAGCCTGTATCAGAATCTCCCCACAGTCTTTAACTTGTTTAGACCCTTGGGTCATGCTATGTGTTGTTCCTCCTGTCTGGGGAATTCTCCCTGAGCTTTTCCTCCTGACAAACTCTTTCTCATCCTTCAAATTGGACATCTTTCAAATTGACACCTCCTCCATGGAGCCCACCTCAATGCTTTCTACCCCTCCTTCTCACCCTCCAGTGAGATAGATGCTCCCCTGAGCCCCACTGCTGTCAACAGTCTTACAGTGCAGCCTTATCAGTCTGTCTTACTTCTCTGTTCCTACCAGAAGCACAGTCCTGTGTGTTTATTGCAGTCATGCTTTTTAATGTTTTTTTTTTTTTCCCCAGCTCCTTGCTTGATACATGGGTAGGCACTCAATAAGTATTTGATGAATGAATGAAGTGGCAGGTACAATGATGAAATATGCAGAGATGACAGGAGAATAGCACTGGGGAAAAGGAAAAATTCAAGATTATCTATAACATGTTTGGTTTTAAGGTGAAAGTACATCCCCTATGTTACTAAAGGGAAAGGAAGAAAAAGGAAATGAAAAGAAAAGGTAGAAGAGATGAGGCATGCGGAGGAGAGCAGAGGAGAAGAGAGAAGTTTACTTGGGCTCTAGTATACATGTCCATCTCTGTGGGCTGTGATTTCTTATAATAGATTTTTGGTTGATTTATTCAGGCATTTAAGTAACAGTTTTTCTCCATTTGTCCCCCCCTCCCCAATCAGTGTGACTCTCAGTACATGTAACACAAAAGCTTCAAAGGATGTGTTAGTGGGTTTGAGAAATTATACCAAGATTTTTATATAGAACAAAGGAACAGAAATATTTTAGAATACATTTTATTTGAGCTGTAGGATAAGAAGAGATATTCTTCATTTAATAAGGAACTTAATCATAAATGCCTTGCCACGTGATAGACTCTTTATTTTCAATTTTCTTTAGGGTGGAAAGAAAGGAACGTGCCCGGTTGAAGACAGTGAAGTTTAATGCAAAACCTGGAGTGATTGATTCAAAAGGGGTAAGTACAAAATAATTGAAACATTAAGTTCTCTCGGTTGCCATGGGTTTAATTATAATTAACATTTAGGCTTTCAGTAGCAATGAAATTATGGAGCTACCAGAGTACTATAGTAGAATGCTATTATAAATGTACTGCTAAAAGCAATAGTGTATTCTCTGAGGAAGTAGATTTATGGAAAATATATTAAATACTGGGGGTAAAGCTTCTAGTGGTCCACAGAAGAGATATGTTCATGAAGGTGATGTAATGATTACAAAAAACAAGAAAAAAGGGTAGTTGAGTGTTTTCATTTCTTTAAGTTTTCTCTTTTAAATTAAATGTTCTAAAAGGATGGGTTTAATGAAAGATACCTTCCTGTTCATCACAAATATGTCTAGATTGTTACACATTACAAAGCTAAGACAGCGGTCATGGAAATATACAGATAGATTATCTGAGTGAATACGTGGATTGTTGTGACAGACATAGAAGAGAATTAACAGGGGAAAATTAATCACCAAAATTAAAGTATTATACACACATGTATCTTCATGATACATGAAAGAACATGTATCTTCTTTCATAACACCTTTGATGATAAAATTCACCTACCATGCAATTCACTAATGTAAGGCATACCATCCAAAGGTTTTTAGTATATTTAGTTATACAATCATCACTACAATCACTTTGAGAACATTTGATCACCCCATAAAGGTATCCTGTAGCAGTCACTTTCCATTGCCCTCAGCCTCACCCCCACCTCCATCCTACCCAGCCTGAAGCAACTACTAATCTATTTTATCTATAGATTTGCCTATTCTGGATATTTTATATAAATGGAATTATACACCATTTGGTCTTTTGTGACTGCTTCTTTCACTTCACATAATGTTCTCATGCATCTGTAATGTAGCATGGATAAATATTTTATTTCTATTAATTGCCAAATAATATCCCACTGTGATGATATATCTCATTTAATTTATCCATTCATCAGTTGATGGACATCTGGGTTCTTTCCACTTTCTGCTAGTATGGATAATGCTGCAATGAACATTTGTGTATAAATTTTTGTGTGGACATGTATTCTTATTTCCACTGGGTATATACCTAGGAGGGGAATTTCTGGGTCATGTGATAACTCTACATTTAACATTTTGAGGAACTTCCAGACTGTTCTCCAAGGTAGTTGTACCTGTTTACATTCCCACAGTGAAGGAGGGTTCCAATGTCTCCACATACTCACCAACACTTGTTATTATATGTCTTTCTGCTTATTCTGTCTGCAGTCATATCTCATTGTAGTTGTAATTTACATTTCCCTAATGACTGTTGGTGTCAAGCATCTTTTCATGTGCTAATCGGCCATTTCTGTATATTCTTTGTAGAAATGCCTTTTCAGATTCTTTGCCCATTTTTAAATTGGATTTTGTTGTTGTTAAGTTGTACAGAAGTTCTTTATATATTCTGGGTATCAGTCTCTTATCAACTGTCTGCTTTCCAATTATTTTCTCCCAGTCTCTTGTTAGTGTTTACTGATACACAAAATTTTTAATGTTGATAAAGTCCAAGTTATGTATGTTTTCTTTTGTTACTTGTGGGGTTTTCTAATGTTTTTATTTTTGAGAGAGAGAACACGCATGCACACTTATACACACACACACACACACACACACACGAGCAAGTGTGGAAGGGGCAGAGAGAAAGAGAGGAGGAAAAAATATCTGAAGCAGGCTCTGTACTGACGGCACAGAGCCTGATTTCAGGGCTCAAACCCACGAACTGTGAGATCATGACCTCAGCCAAAGTCAGATGCTCAACTTAATAAGCCCAGGCGCCCCTGTTACTTATGTTTTTTATGTCATATCTAAGAAATCATTACCTAATCCAAGATCACAAAGATTTACATCCATATATTCTTCTAAGAATTTTATAGTTTTAGCTCTTATATTTAGGTGTTTGACCCATTTTAAGTTAGTTTTTTGTATATAATATGAGGTAGGATTCCAATTTCTTTTTTTTAATATTTTAATTATCTTCTCAACTTCATCTTTTGTTTTGTTCATTTCCAGTTTATAGAAATGTAATTATTTTCTATATCAATCTTCTATCCTCCTACCTTGCTGAACCCATTTATTAGTTCTAATAGTTTTTCTGGTAGATTCCTTAGCATTTTCTACGTATAATATCACATCATGTGTAAAAAGAGAGTTTTAACTCTTCTTTCTTTTCAACCTGGATGACTTTCATTTCTTTGTCATGCCTGATTGCCCTGATAGAACCTCCAACTCAATGTTGGATAGAAGTGGCAAGGGCAACCATCCTTGCCCTGTTCCTGACCCTAAGCGGAAAGCATTCAACCTTTCATCATTCAGTATGATGTCAGCTGTGGCTTGTACAGCTTTTAAAATCAATTTTTAAGTGATAAAACTAGTATCACATTGCTGTATTGTAAAATACTGCCCCCTACCTACCTTTCTTTCTTCCTATGCTCTTTTTCTTCATCTCCTTTCCTTTACCTTTCTGTCCTAACAATTCTGGCTTGTCATTGTCACACAGAGCCACAAATTTTGGCCAGTAGATGTCACCATGAAAAACAAAAAGAAGAAAAGCTATCATTTCTTAGGACTTTTGAGCCCCAAACCACAGCACCGCCCCTTGAATTTTTAAGGAGAAGTGTCACAGAGCAGCCTAGTCATTGACATAACAATTTACTTTCCCCTAAAACATTTGGGTGAAATAAGAATTTATTTAAACATAAGGTGTACCTCTTTTTTAAGAAAGAGTAGGGTATGTGTCATCATACCTGAAGTCCATTCAAATAAATACTGTTTACAAGGAAGAGAGCAGGATTCTTCACTGATTCTTAGTGAGAATTTAAGGATACAGCTCCTGGTTTGTTCATTTATGTAGTTGAATGTGTGAAAGATACAAGCCTACCAAAGCTCCTTCTCCTCGAGGGCTTATAACATCTATGAGAGCCCAGCTGTCTTTTTGATAAGGCTAAGATGTGTGTATTGTGCTTTTTAATCATACTGTTAAATACTAATAGGTGCATTCCAAATAATAGAAAATAAATTCTCAGACTTGAATGACTATTGAAGGAGGGCCAGTGATCATGTGGAAATGGAAACCTTGGACCAATAATCATGAGGGCCAAGTAATTTGGATTCTGGTTTCAGTTCATGATTAAGTCACCACTGCTCTTCAGGCCTCATTAGCAAAATAACAGCTTTGAACAACTTCAAGTATTTCAGGCAAGTTTCATTTCCAATGTGATGGATGGGTCGTGATGATGGATTGATAGTTTCTGGTAGACTGATAGTTTCTACCAGGTATATTATTGAAAATGATTCTGAGGCTATGTATGACCTCAGCAGGGAAAAAAATGCCATAATTGACTATACATGCGTCACACAATGTGGAGAATTGTTCTCTATTTGAGGTCCCTGGTTTCATTGATTTTTAAGGTAACTTCCAGCAATAATTCTCCATGAGCCTGTGAAGTAAGAAACAAAAAAATCAAAGTTTTCCAAATCCCCATGAGAACAATACATCAATGAGAAGATTCTTGCCCAGGAGTAGAAAGTAAAGGATGATTGAGAGAAAGTGTGCTGAAGAAAGGAGAGACCAGCTACAGGGAGAGGAGGGAAGCTAGGTCAGGAGAAGTCACTCACCTTGAGCCAAGGACACAGACTACAGAAAGTAGTTATTGTTACCAAGGCCTCAATCTGGGACCTAGAGGTAAGCTCAATGCAAACTGAGGAAGAAAACGACTTGGAATGAGAAAGAGAATGGGATATTTGAAATAGCCTTATCATTAGCTGGCATTTACACAGAATTGTGAAATAGAAGTTAAAGGTGAAAGCCATGGTTACTGCCCTGTAGTGGCTTAAAATCAGTTAGTATGTATGAAGCAGGTTGTAACCAGAGCCTTATTAGTAGTATGTATATGTATGAGACCTATGAGAATTCAAATTAATGGGAGTGGGGATGGTCAGAGAGCACTTCATAGAAGAACTTAGACTTTAATTGACCTATAGTGCTTGAGCTGTTTTTCCAGAACTATCCATTGATTAAAAAATATTGAGTGCTGCAAAATACCAGGCATTGTGGTAGGTGCTATATAGGACAGCAAAATAACATAAAAAGGCAAGGTCTCTTATCTCAAGGAGCTCACAAAGAGAAATCTAAGCAGGCCTGGCAATACAGTATCACTGATGATACTCATAATTGTAGAGAATTAAGTCTTTTTTTTTAATGTTTTTATTTTTGAGAAAGACAGAGAGAGAGGCAGAGACAGAGTGTAAGCGGGGGGGGGGGGGGGGGGGGTCATAGAATCTGAAGCAGTCTCCAGTCTCTGAGCTGTCAGCACAGAACCTGATGTGGGACTCAAACCCATGAGCTGTGNGCTCACAAAGAGAAATCTAAGCAGGCCTGGCAATACAGTATCACTGATGATACTCATAATTGTAGAGAATTAAGTCTTTTTTTTTAATGTTTTTAGTTTTATTTATTTCTGAGAGAGAGAGAGAGAGACAGCATGAGCTGGGGAGGGGAAGAGAGAGAGGGAGTCATAGAATCTGAAGCAGTCTCCAGTCTCTGAGCTGTCAGCACAGAACCTGATGTGGGACTCAAACCCATGAGCTGTGAGTCAGACACACAACAGACTGAGCCACCCAGGCATCCCAAGAATTAACAATCTTTATTTTAAATATCAGGAGACTGAGCTTCCAGAAAATTAACTTATTTTCCTGTGATCACACAGATAGTAGGTGCAAGTGTCAGGCTTACATTCAGATCATTTTGACAGCAGAATGCACATTTCTTCACACTATACTTTGTTCTGGTAGAAGTCAAAAGAAGGAAAGTTAGTAATCATGCCTTAGGTAAGAGAGAAGACTTTCAAGAGAAAGTGATACTCTAACAAGTAAGAGTGTGCCACATATAGGATCCAACATGAACTTGAAGTGGAAACTGTAGGCATGCTGGAGTGAGGCCAAGCAGATCAGGGACACCAGATGGATAGTGTGTACAGTGTAGTGGTAGTTGTAGCAAGTGGGGCTGACAAGGAAGGTCTGGAAGGTCAGGCTACTTGTATGGAAAGCCTGGTTTGAGCTTTGAAGCTCGTTGAATTTTGAAAGTATCCATGAGGAAATCCAAGGCTCTCCATTTGTAAGTGCTCATTTGCTGCAAATGAAATGCCCAGGCTTTCTGTATACTCCGTGTGGTGCCACAAAGTCTGCGTCCACATATGCAGACAAGTGGACAACTGTGTCATTAACCCACATAATTCCAGCCTACTCAGACCCCTAAGCTCTCAGTGGCCATCTGTATGGATGGGTCTTCTAAGAGCCACCTCAGTTTCTGAGATCTCATTGCAGGCAAGCTTCCCTGAGGCTAGCAGTTAAATTCCTAATGAGTCTCCACTCAAACTAGCCTGTGGTGAAAACTTGATCACTCCATTAATTTCTTTCATTGTTCTTTTAACTTTTTTCTTCAATTTCACAATCAGCCACTCTGTTACTTATTGAGACATTGAGGAAATTGTATAATCTTCACAATCAAGCTGTTCTCCATGGAAAAATTAATGAGTATTTAGTGATTTATGCTAAATTTTGTTTTATTTTTTAAATTATTTTTATTTAAAAATTCCTATAATTTAAGAAAAGGAAATATATATCTGGAAGAGTATGAGAGTATCAGTAGCCTTACTAAATGCCAGCTGTGTGCAACATGTAAGTGCCTGCTTTGCACTGTAAATCTTTTCTAAAGCAAGGGAGTTTGTTAAGTAAATAACTAGTCCTATTGAGTCACAGGCCGGTACAAAACAGAGGTGATAGATATTATTCAAAGTAGTAGAAATTGTAGGAATTGTAGTAGTAGGAATTGCAAACAACTCACACACATCTCTTAATTGCCACAACAAAATGTGAAAGGAAATCATTTGCTCCCTCTCAACAGATTTAAAGAAATGAAAGCTTAGAGAGGCAAAGAACTCCGAACCCATGTCTGATTCCAAAACCCGTAAGCTTTTTACTATAGCACACCCTCTTCCCATTGAAACCATGTCACTCTGTACATCTTAAGAAAAATGAAGAAGTATGTTGAAGTGGATTTAGCTTTGTCAAAAATTAACTTGGGTTTAAGCTTGAAGCCTGTAAAGGGGGAAGCTGGTTTCCTTGATGAATGTACGTCTTTCTGGATAACTTCTCTGAGGTTCACTTAGGACTGCACATTTCCTCCATGGTGGCCTGCCAGAGGGACAAGTCTTGGCATATATATATTTTATATAAAATATATAAATATAAATAATATATATATAAAAAACCTTTATTAGATGCCAGTACAAGCAGCTTGCTAGGCAATGTGGACCAAGCCACATCAGATATAGTCACTGAAGGAGCAGGGATACTGGGGGAGAGAAAGAGTCCTCACAGGGAGGAAATGGTTAATATCAAACAAGAGGGACTGGAAGCACTCTCTGAGGTTCAGAGGATATGGAGATTCTGACTTGAAAGCTGAAAGAATTTGAACTGGGGTGAGTATGGGGGCAGGGAGGGGAGGCTGGGAGACTTACAAGGATTAGTAAAATTTGCAAGGGAGCAAACAGTGAGTAGAAATAGGATACAAAACAACAGGAAGTAAAACATTGTTTACCTTCATTGCAAGCAACAATTTATGAAGGGAAATAAAAGGACTCAGAAGTGGAAAGTTATACTCCCCACAGTTCTGGTGCCTTAAATTTTCCAGGAGACTTGTACTTTATCCTATAGACACAAGAATTTTAATGGTTGTAACCAAACCCAACCTAGTGATTCCTTTTGGACTTGCACCCTGAATGTACTTGTATTGTTGCCCAGATGTCACTCGCTTCCTGGCAAAGGTCCAAACTTACTCATCTTTGTGCCCCTAGCACCTAGTAGGGTGTCTACCAGACACATTCTGGCTGCTCAATCCTCCCTTCGTAGAGGAAAGGAAAGTGAGTGATCATAAGTAGGTTTCCAGGAGACCAATCTGGTAACCATGAGAAGGACAGATTGGAGGGGAGAAAGACTAACAGGAGGAGATGTCTGAGAAAGCTACTCCAGTATTCTGGATGAGAGATTCTGAAAATCTGAGCTTAATGGCAAAAGAAAAAAAAATAGGCAACTATTGCTAAAAGGATCAGAGAGGACTGTCATCCTTGGACATCTGACCTAATGGTTCCTAATATTATTCTGTTTCCTTTTCCAAACCCTCAAACTCTCTTTAAGAGGGGATGTTAACTGTGAGAGAGGGGATGGGGCAGAGATATAACTATGATGATAGGATCCTGGCAGTCTCCTGTCTGGCAGGAGAGTCTAACTGGAGCTGGCATTGAGAAATCTCAGTTCTGCTTCTTACATTCTTGGAAGTTTCCATATGGCCATTGATTCCTACTATGTCATTTACTGATGAAGACACTGAGAATCATTTTTCTGGGACACACAGAGAGTTAGTAATAGAACCTTCCATTGTATCATTTATCAAAAAAAGTGACTTGACAGTCAGTGTTTTGTCAGCAAGTAGGAATTATGTTTGCTTCACCAGGATGAGTTATGAAGATTGCTTTTGTAACAGCCTCAAAGTGACTTTTGAGCTTTAAGGGAAAAGTCATTACTGCCCTCAAAAGAAGAGTCCTTAATATTAAGATCTAGTCTTTGGATGGTCAGAGCCCCATGAAGAGCCCGAATGTCTAAGAGTAACCTGGAGATTTAGGGAAGGGAAGTAGGGTGAAAAGGGCACCAAACTGTCCCAGTCCATGGGGCATTAGGAAAGCAACATTTCTCATCAAAATTCATCCACCCAGAAAAGGCTCCTCCTCAGACTTCTTACTTTCACTTCTCTACTCTAGAACATCTAACAGGTTCTTTATTGGTCTTCTGGCTCTAATATATCTCCCCTGATTCTTTCCCCTTACTGTAGGCAATATGGTTTTAACCAGACCAGCAGTTTTACATAAAGAACAAAGACATGGCTCTGTCCAGAGAATTCTTAAGTGTCATCAACCCATCCTGGGGAGAGCGGCTAACTCATTTTTTTTTTTTTAGTTTTTTTTGATGTTTATTCATTTTTGAGAGACAGAGAGAACACAAGCAGGGGAGAGACAGAGGATCCAAAGCAGGCCCTGTGCTGACAGCAGAGAGCCCAATATGGAGCTAAAATTCACCAACTATGAGACCATGACCTGACCTGACGTCAGATGCTCAACTGACTGAGCCACTCAGGTGCCCCCATTTTTTAAATGTGATTATCACTTTTGTGCAAACTTGAGCTCCCAGATCCACTGAGAACCATGTGAGCAGCACATAGATCATTCTCTGATGAAGAAATACTTCTGTCTTCTCTATAGATGGTTCCCAGGGGTGCCTACAACTGAGTTCCCTTCTCTAATACATGTTAGGAGGGTCCCTATATGAACCTGGAAAGCCAGTTGAATTCAATTAACCTCATTTGAATGAATAAATATACACTATTTCACTTATTCTCCATACAGTATTTATTAGTCAAGTTACTTATGAGGAAACTGCTCATCTGTGGAATGAAATGGAGAATAAATCATGTTCCTTATGTATTTCTATGCATATTTGTTCTTTTAGACATCTCTCTCCTAGGTCTAAAAAGCACTGCTGTTGAAACAATCAAGTTAATCTGCAAGCTTATATACCAAATTTAGTATAATTGATAACTGACAAAATCCACTTGCTGCACACATACACATACTTACTTTTATGATATATTTTAGTTTGTATGTTCTTCTCCCTTCTCTAGCTTAATTATGTTTTTAAGATACTTTTCTTGTTTTGTATATGTTGACACTTGAACATGTCTGGTCAATCTCATCCCCAGGAGAAAAAAAAAAAAAACAAAAGTAAAATCTTTAAAATACCTTTGAAATCCAATATTATTTTCATTCCCTGATTAAGCTAAAGTTTTCATTGTATTAATCTTAAGAGTATGGTAAAGTGAAGCATAATAAATTAATTTGCTCATTCTGCTCTCCTCCTCTCTAATATCTTTAGTTTTCAGTTTTGTTACAGACATTTTTTAATGTTTATTTATTTTTAAGAGAGAGACAGAGTGTGCATGGAGGAAGGTCAGAGAGATAGAAACAGAATCTGAAGCAGGCTCCAGGCTCTGAACTGTCCAACATGGGACTTGAACCCACAAACCATGAGATTATGACTTGAGCTGAAGTCAAAAGCTTAACTGACTGAGCCACCCAAGCACCCTCAGACATTTGTTGCGACCATACTATGTCCCAGGTAGTGATTTAGACAATGGAAGTACACCACAAGTAACGCATGGTTCCAGCCTTTAGGAATCATAAAATATTCCCCAGAGATAAACATGTTAGGAAATAATAAATAGAATCTGGTATAAGTGCAAAGTGAGAAGTGAGACCAAGATGCTATTTGAACTCAGACCTGGAATACTTAAGCATCTCTTGGGGTTCATAGGAAAGTTCCTAGAAGAGATAATGTCCAAAAAAAGCCTTGAAAGATCAACAAAATCTTGACCAAGTGTAAAAGGATGGAAAGACTGTTGTAGACAGATGGGATGACACATAAGACAGGAAGCAGCCCAATGCACAGGGAAGGCAAAGAAACGTAATGTTACTTAAATATGAAAGCTTCCATGCAAAGCTGCCTAGTGTCTACCAAGAAGGGAGAGGGGAAGCTAGGAACCAGATCATGAGGGCAGTGGAGAGTCTTTGGAGGATTTTACCAAAAGTTAGATTAGAATTTTCACAGATCACCCCTATGCGGAATGAATTTCCAAAAGAAGCACCCCTAGAAAGTAGGAGTCCATTTCAATAATGCAAGGAGACATGGAGAAGGCTCTCCTAGGACCACAGAGTAACTATAGAGAAGAAAGAAAAGATCAGGAAATATTTAACAGGAGAAAAAAAAATGTGTCACCTGGACCACCCACAGCAGCATCAGCAGGGTCTCTTATTGAAAAAGAACATGCCCAGGCTCAACCCCAGTCCTTTGGGGGATGTGGATAGGAATGCCACATTTTAACAAGCTCCCCAAGGATTCCTTGGGGCTTGCTCAAATTTGAGGTACACAAGCATAGTGGAAAGGTTTGATATCAGATAGACTGACCAACTTCCACCAGAGTTATTGTAAACTTGTCTGAGCTTCAATTACCTCCTCTGTAAAACTGAGGATTATGTTAAAAGAGATAATGTATATAAAATACCTAGAAATATTAGTCCGTCTCTTCCCCTCCCACCTTCTGCTGCTACTCACATGCACACACATCTCAAACTCACCCTCCTTTATAAGGCTTGAATGAGCAGCTTCCAAAAAGTAGTCTATTCCTTAGGTTCTAAGCCCCCTTTGGCACAGACAAGAGGAAAGGCGAGTGGCTACAACTTTGTCCTATACCCATCTTCTTAATGGGTGTCTTTGACTCTGTGCTTGCTGACGTTTTGGTTGAGCAGGAAGGTCTGGAGGGCTGACGGGGACTCAGTCCCCAGCTCCTGCCTCTGCCATTGGCTGCAAGTCAGAATTGTTTCTGAGTCTTCTGCTATAGTGGGAGATATACCTATGGGAAATTCTAAAACACACTTGACCAGTACTTATTGCACTGGAGAATCCTTGCCTTTCATTCAGTACACCAGTTACTCTGACCATCTGTAGATCGCCTTTATTTTTTACAAGTTTTTTTAAATAGGCATTGCTCATTTGCTATTTACAAAAATCCTGTGAGATACATATTCTTAATACGCTCATTTTACAATGAGAAAACTGAAGTTTAGAAGGGATAAATAACTTACCCAAGCTCATAGGGCTAGTAGGTAGCAGAACTGGTCCCTGCATCATGACATACTGTGTCAGCAAAATAGAATAATTGATTCTTTAAGGTAGTTTTGTGTATGAACTCATTCTAGACATTATTAGCATAGCTAATTCTTTCTATTCAATTAGTGATGCTAGTAGGGTTAAAGTAATATAAATAGTAAATGTACAATTTGTGGTTGTATAAATGACAGGTACAGTTTCATCAGATGGGAACACTAAGCTTTTGTTAAAGTTTCTTCCCACTATTAATTCAGAATGTGAAGTATTATTCAGAGAATGTGGCTCAGACCCATTTCCACTTTGGAAGGTAAAAATCATGAATCAATTCTGATTCACTACAGAGCTTCCTTTAACCTGACTCTTTAAGGCAAAAGGCCCAGAGTCGCACCTTCGAGGTTGCATGTTTCATTTTGCAGAAGGTTTGAACTCACTAAAAGCTAAAACATCAAATACTGCAAGATAAAGATGCAGGAGTGATTATACAGTCATGACTTCCTCACTACAGTTATCATAGCCAGATTCCTAGCAAGTAAAAATAGTATATCTTACATCTTTTCAACTATGTGCTGTTTACGCATGGGTAAAAACTCTTTTTTTAAAATCACAGATCATGTACTGTTTGAAACATTTCAACAGCAGCTTCTAGTATGTTTCCAATATTCATTAAAAATACCTGATTGCCTTACCCTTTCATTTATAAAGGGAGGGACTCTAAAATTTCACTGTCCTGTGAAATTTATATTTAGCTTTTCTAACTATGTGATCTAGAACTTGTAGCTTCTCTGACACTCTGATTTATCAGTTGTAATAACAAAATCTGGAGAGTAGATTGCAAGTTCCTTAAAGGCAGGGAATATGGTTTATTTATGGCCTGACATAGTTCATGGCATTCAATCAATAATTATTGAATTAAATAATGTGAGAATAAAGAAGGTGATGCACTGAGAGGAAAGTTACATAAATGAGAAGATATAGCCCACACGGTTTTTGCTGTGACTTATAAATAGAGAACTGAATGATGTATTATTGCCTTGAAAGGAAGGTTCTCTATATCTGAGTGTTATTTTCCTCTCATTTCAATAAAAAGACTTTGAGTTTCCCCTATGTGCCAGATACTGCTCTGGCCACTGAGTGGGCACACGGATGAATAAGGCCCTACCTTTGTCATCCCAAAGCTTACCTTCCATTGCACACACGCATGTTCATGCTGTTAGAAACCAGTGCCAATTAATGCATGATACTAAAATAACCACTGAATGGAACTGAAAACCAACCCAGGACAGAATCAATAAAATGGTTACAAAATAAACTTTTTAAAAAACTGAAACCAATTCTTTTTAATGTTTACTTATTTTGGAGAGAGAGAGAAAAAAACATGTGCAATAGGGGAGGGGCAAAGAGAGAGGGAGACAGAGGAACTCTGCACTGACAGCAGAGAGCCCAACATGGGGCTTGAACGCATAATGTGGTGCTTGAACTCGCAAACCACAAGATTATGACCAAGTTTGACGCTAAACTGACTGAGCCAGCCGGGTGCCCCAAAAAGAAACCAATTTTAGTCTGATTTCCAGGTTAAAAGCAGAAAGGTGGTTGTGATAGATCACTCCTCTGGGATTAAGAAAATCTTCATGAGTATTAATAATAACTCCTTAATTTGCAGCGCACTTTGGTACACTATCCATTTCATTGATGAGGAGGCAGGAGCAAGGGAAATGAGTGACCCGGCCACAGTTACACAGCCAGGTGTTGTTCTTTAGAGGTGCGTGAATACCATTCATTTTTTCAGCGAAGGTTTACAAAGTGTCTTTCACATCCAGCATTGTGCTAGTGCTAGGTGGAAACTGCCTATCTACCCTTGCTCTTGGCAAACACTGAATGGTCTGGGAAAGATTTGGATTTCCTAGGAAGATGGCACTCTGGATACGTAATCTGTTCCTCTCAAGCAGTCAAGAGACCTAATACTGCAGCCGGAGCCATGCGAGTGGCCAAGTCCTCTCAGGCAGGACAATTACTCCTCCATAAAATGGGACAGGTAAGAGATACAGTGAACTTACTTTATTAAGATGTAAGATAAACTAACCTAAGGAGACATAGTATAGAGGATATTAAGTCAAGTCAAAATTACATTTCTCAAGAAAAAAATCCTTATCTCTCTATCAGTCACCTATCCTAATGTAATAGGCACCAGGAAACTACCAGCTCTCATGAAGGCATGAGACAATGAAAAGCATATGATGACTAAGGATTAGGATGTGCGACATTCTGTGCACTTGAGGTCCATTGAGGAGAAAAAGGGAAACCTAAGTTTTTCCATGCAGCAAGGGCAATTGGTATCCATGGGTGACAATGGACAAGCTATGAGAAACATCTTTTATTTGTTAGTGGTGATAACATGGAATGCAGTTCGCAGGGTTCTGTGAAATGTGGGTGAAGTGAGAGCTTTCCCAGCCGTTGTCTCAAATGTATTACAAGTATGAGTCAGTGTACTTTAGAGCCTATCTCACTTGAAAAGAAGCAAAAAACTTACAGATAGGCTGTTTGCCTTTCCTGTTTTAACAGCGTTATGAGTATTTGTTACCACTTGTTGAAATTGGTATTTGGCGTTCTTGCTGTGAGCAGTGGTTTTTCCTGGAAGGCCTCAAGAAGCCACTGTTTCTCCCTATAATGAGCTTGTACTCTCACCTGCCATGAAGAATTAACACCTTAACGAATTTGGGGCATGTGCTCCATGGGAATGACACAGCTGTCACATGTCATTCTTGGAGAAAGTATTCTGGGAAGACCTCCCAAGCCTAAACCCACAGGCCCCTGCACACATGGAGCCCCGGGAGCAGCTGCCCAAATTACAGTCTGAAAATAAATGCACCAGTTTATGATTGCTACTATGGGACACTGTAGTTTTGTTAAAAGTAAGGAGCTCTCCTTTCCCCAACTAATCCCCAAGAGCTGCCTGAACTTCCATGTATACCCCCTTCTTAGTAAAGGAGAAAGTACACATTTGGTACATAAAGGATTTGACTTTAATCACTATTTCTAAAATGTGAAAACAATATAACTATCATTACTGAAGGTTATTTATAAGATAGGCATTTTGCTAAGTAAATTATAAGGACTTTTCTCATTCATTCCTCACAACAACCCTATTGGGTGAGGACTACATAAAGGCCTCTTTTTTTTTTTTTTAAGTTTATTTATTTTGAGAGAGAGAGAGATGGAGGACGAGCGGAAGGAGAGAGAGAGAATCCCAAGCAGGCTCTATGCTCAGCACAAAACCTGATGCAGGGCATGAACTCACAAACTGTGAGATCATGATCTGAGCCGAAATCAAGAGTCAGATGCTTAACCCACTGAGCCCCCCAGGTGCCCCCAAAAAGGCCTCTTTTAAAGAAAATAATCCTTCTGGTCTCCCCTAGTATAGACTAAATCTTTTAATAATAATTCTTCCTAAATATATATAAACAAAATTAAGTACAAATACCATATGCTTAAAACTCTTGGCATCTATAATGTTAAAATAAATTTACAAATTAAATTATATATATTTAGGAGCGCCTGGGTGGCTCAGTTGGTTAAGCATCCAGCTTCGGCTCAGGTCATGATCTCATGGTTCCTGAGTTCGAGCCCTACATTGGGCTCTGCGCTGACAGCTCAGAGACTGGAGCCTGATTCAGATTCTGTGTCTCCCTCTCTCTCTGCCCCTCCCCTGATTGTGCTCTCTTTCTCTCTCAAAACTAAGTAAACATTAAGAAAATATTTAAATTATATGTATTTAGTACTTATATATTACAACAACAAAATTCAAAATCATAATGTTAATGTGATTGGTTTATGCTTCAGTAACACTAAATCTTCACCTGCTGTGTAAACCTGGTAATGGCTGCTGTGTGGACATTTCTTTTGAGTTGTCTGGACTGGGTGTCAGGTCAAGACTCAATTCTCACACCACTGTCTCTCTATTCCTCATTCCTCACCTTTTACCCACCCCTAGCTCAGACCCCCCAGGAGTTGCTGACTGAATGATTGTGGAGCTCAGTTACCACAGGGCAGATGCCCTCTGTGGCTCAATTCAATCTGTACAGTTTTCCTTGCCTGCCTCCTTAGGCAATGCTCTGCTGTACTCCCTTGGCACTGTGTGCAGATATGTGCCTGGAGCAGCACCTCTCTCTAGCCCCCATCCAAACTGAATTATTCTATTTTTAATATGCTGTGGGTTGAGAAACCCAAGGAATAAGCCTTCTTTCTTCCTTCCTTCCTTCCTTCCTTCCTTCCTTCCTTCCTTCCTTCCTTCCTTCCTTTCTTTCTTTCTTTCTTTCTTTCTTTCTTTCTTTCTTTCTTTCTTTCTTTCTTCATTTAATAGTAGGATCTCCCCTGTGATGAAAATACATAAGACTTTGATGGGCAGATTCTGCTACTTCTCTGTCAGCTGCAAAATTCTCCTTCCTTAACACTTATAATCCTAATACTTGAAGTTTCTAATAAAGTGACAAAAGAATGGTTCTGAACTCTACATGTGATTTCTGTAGAATAATTGATAGCAATCATTTATTGCTTTTGTACTTCTTGAACAGAAGCAAAGATGCAGTAGCATCAAGGGTAACTGAGGGGTTCACAGTGCAGACCAGAGATACCTCTTGAGCATCTTTTCCCACTGTTTGTCTGATCCCCACTCTCCCCTAAATCCTACACTCCATCCAGAAAGCTTCACACAATTAAAGAAGGGTGGAGGGGAAACCAGATGGCTTTGCACCCCGTTGGGCCGTCCTTTCCTCTGCCTGAATCAAGCTTTCCCATCCAGATCCACCTGCAGTCTCCTATTCATTCTTTAAATCCTCCTAAAAAACGGTGCCCCTGGGCTTTCTCCAGCTTCCCCAGTGACCCTAGCTCCCTTCCCAATGCCCCGTTATATAGACCTTCATTATAGCAATTACAGTACGATAATGATTTGCTTAAACTCTGAGCTCTTCATTTTGTGTTCCCAATGTTTATTATAGCCATATTGCCGCAGAGGGGCCACACCTGGGGGGGCAAAACTCATCCCACATACCATTCAACAAGAGCCAGCCTGATAAAGTGAGCTTTTGCAATTCCTTTTCCCAGAGGGTACGCATTTTTCTACTTTGCACCAGACCCTTTTGCCATTGGAAGCGTGAATATAATATATGGCAGTATATGGCAATAAATAAATAAATAAATAAATAAATAAATAAATAAATAAATGTTTTTGGGACAAAAAATAATTATCATTTATTGAACACTTACCACGGCCAAGCCCATACATGCCTGGTTGTATTCAGCACTACAATAGCCCATGATGGAAGTATTAGTATCCCACTCCTTTGGAGTCTTCAAGTAATGGATATTGCTGCCAAATGTAGTATCTCCTACCAGGACTGGCATTCTCCAGACCCTGAAGTTAGAATGGGTAATGAGTAAGCATGTTATTAAATGATATTTCCTGGCACTGTGCTATGTGATGCAAATGCATTTTCTCACAAGCAGAACACAATTGTTATGTGAATGGTATGTCCAAACAAGGTGAAAAAGCTCTTCCCCTTGAACAAGGACAGTAGCAGGAAGAATGGAGGAGAAGTGATGGAAATGCACAAGTAAGGAATGGCGGATGATTGCCAAGTTTCTGCTGGACGCCGAGGGAAAAAATTCTTCTCTAAGCACAAGAAATATTTTTCTTTTCAGCTTTGAAGTGACAATCAGTTACAGTGACAGACTCACCTGGTGTTTCCTATGGAAATAACAGTGAACCTGGTTGGCTGTGTCAGTGAACATGAATAGGAAAGACGGGGTGTGGGGGAGAAGGGAGGAAGGGAGAGGGAGAGAGTGTTCCTAAATGGAAGTGTTAGGGTTTTTGAAGGTGTTTTTATTCCCTTGAAGGGTGTGTGTGTGTGTGTGTGTGTGTGTGTGTGTGTGTGTGTGTGTGTTTTCATGGCTTTTATCTGTGCACTCTAAAATCTTAGAGGAATTCAGATCCTGCCACGTAAAAATCTGCACTTTTATCAGCTACTATGTGAAGTGTAGCAAGCAATGTTCAATTTTTCTTTCCCCCAAAAATGAACTACTGAGAAATCCCTGGGCCATGCATATCTCTCACACTGGAACTACGATGTCTTCCCCTCACGACCGCTACCTGTCTTAGAAAATACAATCCACTAGCATATAGCATATGAAGTGCACCTCAAAGGAAATGTGTAGATGGAAGGCTCAGTGTGGGGTGAACCAAAGCGCCCCAGACAAAAACACCTCTCCACTCCCCTGCCACACCACCTGACTCCTAGTGAGAATTCTAACACCCCCTGTGACTCCATTCTGCTAAAACGGGGCTTCTCCTCACTCAGGTGGGATAAATCAGCTTACAGCTACCCTGCTGGCCTCATGGGATCGTATCACCTTCAACATAAGTGTGTAGACCAACTAGTGAAGACTGACATAAGGGAGTACCACAAAGGAGAAGAGACTTAGGGAAGCTGCAGAAGAACTGTCATTCCTGAGAATGAAGAAATAAAACTGAGCAGTGATGTGGTCCTTGCAAATGAACATTATACTTCGTACTACTATAAAGCATTCACTGTTATCAGAGCCCCTAGTGGACCCGTCACCGAAATTGCTTGAACAATTTGAAAAGAATAAAGCAGCAGAGATGTATTTGCAGAAATAAAGTATAAAATTCCACAGAAATTAATTTGCCTGGAGAAGTCCTCAACAATGCTTACCATAACCGTGACCATATCCTGAAAACAGAGTAGAATGAATACTTGGAATCTTTGCAGTCACAGGAAAGGCAGTGTAACATAGTGGTGAAGAGCTCAACTCTGGAGCTAACTGCTTGGGGATGAAACTTGGCCCATGAATCATAGAGCAAATGGCCAACTTCTCTGTACTTCAATTTGCTTATATATAAAGTGTAGACACAATTTGAAGCCACTATATAGGAGATGATGATATGTGGAAAGCACTTAGAATGGGAATCCATGTAAATCACTTATAAGAGTACCTGCCATGGGGTGCCTGAGTGGATCACTCAGTTCTGCATCTGACTTTGACTCAAGTCATGATCTTGCAGTCTGTGAGTTCAAGCCCCATATCAGTCTCTGTTCTAGCAGCTCAGCACCTAAAGCCTGCATCAAATTCTGTGCCTCCCTCTCTCTCTGTCCCGCCCCCATTCAGCACTCTGTCTCTCTCTCAAAGATAAACATTAAAAATTTTTTTAAAGAAATACCTGCCATGTAGGTTAGCATTTAACAAATGTTAGTTTTTAAAAATGCTGACCTGTCAATAGAGTATGTGACACTTGATCTCAGGGTTGTGAATTCGAGCCCCACATTGGATGTAGAAATTATTTAAAAAAAAAATAAAAGTAAAACTTGTTTAAAATGCTATTAGGATTACCAAGTCCCTGCTCGCAGTTTTGCTCCATGCATTGTGGAAGTGTGGGGGCCCAGTGTGGGGCACTTTGGGAAGTATAAAAGAAAACTTTAAGACAAGATCCTATTCCTTGCAGAGTTAGGCTGAAGATGAAACAGAAAACTAACATTAATAAGGCAATTAGAGAACTCATAAGTCCCAAACTGGATGGCTCTGGGTGATGAAAGGTAGAGGACTATAATAGTCAGAGAATAAGCCTAACCAGGTAGATATACAATTAAAGTTCATTAAAGATAACTAATATGAAATTTCATTCAGGTTAGGATATTACCAGCTATTTAGTCAAACTCCAGATTTTGGAGAAAAAAATATAAGAAAAAAAAGAACCGTCTCAATTATGAGTGTATATAGAAAATGCTAAAATAGGAAGGAAAAAAAAATAATTCATGTAACTTGACCTTAAATGAGGTTTCAGAATTTGTGAGTGATAGCAATGAAAGAAACCTCAGAGATCAGCTGGTCTAAGCACTATGTTTTACAGATGGAGAACACCCAGAGATGTGAGGCGACTTGCCCAAGTCACCCTGGAAACCCAGGTATCATTTTGCTCAGTCTGATTCGTGACTCCCTGTAGGTGTTTGCTGGCTTCTCTGGATCCTGAAAGGCGTTCTTCTTGTCTAATATCAATCAGCTGGTTGAACTCCCATCTATGAGTCCTATAGCTTTTCCTGCCCATGCTCACTGCTGTTCCTACCTGGCCAGTTGTATGCTAACAGCTACATTTTGCAGGCTTAGCCCTATAGTCATTGACAGGAACCTTAGAGTTGTAGCAAATAGCTATCAAAAGAAAGGGAAGGAAAGGAGGGAAGGAGAGAGGGGGAAAGAGGGAAAGAGAGAAAGAAAGAACATTAACAAGAAAATGAAGAAATTAGCAGTGTGACCAGCATCTGATCCATGGAACTATTCTGATCCCCGTTCTTTTATCTAACACATGAGAATGTAAAAATAATTTCAGTGTGTCCCATTGATTAGAATATCATGAAAATGAGTAAAGTTGTGAACAAAGGTTTTTGGTTTTCTTAGTTTTGTTTTCAGATCCTATGGGTTGTTGTATAAACCATAGTATATTGTGGTTTAATGATGAAATGTTGGACAATTTTAGAATTATGAAGCAATTAATTTGAATCATCATTAGCTTGCAATTTCCTATGGAGTCAACCACACAAAAAAATTTCCTATGGAGTCTTTTTCACAAATTGAGAAAGAAAATAACACATTGTCAGGATGCTTTACTGAATTTTGCCATCTCTCGCACTAGTTGCAAAATTAGGATCTGTTTCAGTGCAGACCAGATTTCTAAGGGATCATGAGAGGACTTGTCACACAGAAGGGCATAGTAACCATTAAATAAATAAATATACTAATTGATAAAGTGAATAATGAAAATTATAAATTTATTAATAAATAAAGTAAAAAATATCAATGAATAAGTGGCTTGCTAGCTGACAGTAGCATGAAGATTCCATTGGCTACAGTGAAATTGAAAACCATTTCAATTCTTTCCATCAACTATAGCTATGACCCAGTGACCAGACTGTTTCAAGTGTGTAATGCAGGGTGGACTGTGGATGAAACTCAGCTGTAATAGAAAAGTGCAACAGCACCATCTTTGGTGTTTGACTCTTTGGTACTGTCATTCTGCCAATTTGAGGTCATGTCCACATTCATGCTGGAATACTTTGAATCTCAGCAAATATATTCATACTAAACCTAGCTCCAAAACCCTGTATCTAGAATGATAACCTCCCTGCCCCAACCACAAGAAGGAAGGAAGGAAGGAAGGAAGGAAGGAAGGAAGGAAGGAAGGAAGGGAGGGAGGGAGGGAGGGAGGGAGGGAGGGAGGGAGGAAAGGAGGGTAGGTGGGTGGGAGGAGCAAGTTTGATGGTCTCCAGGCCATTTAGAGAATACCTGTCGATAGTAATAGATGATGGCTGAAATCAGTCTCCTTTTTCCATTGATTAAAGTAGTGGTGCTACAATATTCATGAGCTACTCAGGAAAAATACTCCAGCCAGTTATTTCACTGTGCCTCTGGGTGTGATGCTCTGAAGTGTAAATATATTATTTTCATAGCTTATTATTATCTCATAGCTGTAGGTTTTAATGTAAAAGTAATTGAAGTTTATACTTTTGTGACAAATAATCCCTCTCGGAAAAGTTAGTCTTCAAGCAGATAATTTGATAGTGAAAAACCAAAACTTAATTTCTCAGTTGTAGGATGTATCCATGTTTTCTTTTAAGATAAATTGTGTTTTTGGCTAACTGATTTAAAATGTAGCTTTTTCATGAAAGGCTTACATTGTAATGGAGTAATTAGGAGAGTTTAGGGGGTATTGGCGGGGGAAGCAGGTAAGACACATCATTGGGACTAATTATAAATTAAGAATAAATGATTGCTGGTGAAAATGTCAATTAGTACAGATCATTTTGAAAGCAATTTGGCAATCTGTCAAATTTTCAACTATCTGTCATTTTTAACTCAATAATTCAACTTCTATAAATCTATGCTAAGGAAAAAATTTGAAACAAAATAAGTTATAGTCATTGCAACATAAAGTACTTAAAAATGGAAAACTACGGAAGTGTATGAAAATGTAGGAATGTGTAAGCCAACTGTAGTAGATCCACTTAATGAAATACTAAGTTGTCATTGTGTTTATGAGATACATTGGTTTGTAGTCTTCACTTCTTTTGATGTCTTTTCTAATTTTTGTTTCTGAGTAATGGTGGCCTCACAGAATGAGTTCTACCTTTTGGAAGAGTCTGTGAAGAATTAGCATTTATTCTTTTTTAAATGTTTCATAGAATTCACTAGTTAATCCCTCTGGGCCTGGGCTTTTCTTTATGGACAATTTTTTTTAAATTACTAATTCAATCTCTTTATTTGTTATAAATCTATTCAGAGTTCTTTTTATTCTTGGGTTAGTTTTGGTAGTTTGTGTGTTTCTGGAAATTAGTCTGTTTCATTTAAGTTATCCACTTGTTGGTATACAGTTGTTATAGTATTCCCTTATAGTTCTTTTTATTTCCTTATAATTCTTTTATTCCCTTATAATTCTTAAAGGTCAGTAATAATATCTCTTTCATTCTGATTTTAGGAATGATTCTTCTCTCTTTTTTTTCTTAGCCAGTCTAACTAATGGCTTATCAATTTTGTTAATTTTTCAAAGAACCAAGTTTTAGTTTTGTTGATTTTGGTGGGAGATTTTTTTTTGCTTGAGTTCATTAATTTCTACTCCAATCTTTATTATTGCCTTTTTCTACTTGCTTTAGGTTTAGTTTGGCCTTTTTTTCTCAGTGTCTTTAGGTGGAAGATTGATTATTGATTTGAGATCTCTTTTAATGTAAGCATTTAATAGCTATAAATTTCCCACTAAGTACTGCTTTAGCTGCATCCCATAAATTTTCATATCTTGTCTTTTTATTCTCATTCATTTAAAAGTATTTTCTGGGGCATCTGGGTAGCTCAGTCAGTTAAGCGTCCGACTCCTGATTTCAGCTCAGGTCATGATGGTTCATGAAATCAAGGCCCACATAGGGCTCTGCGCTGATGCCTCAGAGCCTGCATGGGTTTCTCTCCCTCCTCTCTCTCTGCCCCTCTCCCATTCTCTCTCTCTCAAATAAACATTTAAAAAAATAAAAATAAAAATATTTTCTAGTTCCCTTGTAATTTCTTTCTTGATCTATTGGCTAGTTAGGAGAGTGCTGTATTGTTTTGTTTTAATTTTCACATGTTTTGGGATTTCCTAAATTTGTTTTTGTTATTAATTCCTAATGTCTTTCCATTGTTATACATTCATTAAAGCTGATCCTTCCAAAGACTCCCTAATGATTTAGGAAATTGCTTCTGTCCTCATTAAAATAATTGGCTTCCATTTAGTGAGCTTTACCAAGTGTCAGGCAGTATGATAAGAGCTTATCACATTATCGCATTTAAATACTCACAACTGAGACCCAGAGATTAAATAGCATTTCTAAGGTGATACAACTAAATTTCAAAACACTTTCCCATAAGACTTTACTATATGTTACAGTAGAAAATAAAAACAAATCAATTTAAAATTCGATAGACCGTATGATACAACTAAAGTTAAAGAGAATAATTTGTTCAAAAACAAAGAAACAATAATGTTAAAAGCGATTTGTTTCTTGTAATGAGACAATTTTTTTCTCTATTCCTCTATAACTTTTTTCTCTATTTCCTTTTAATTTTCCCTAAAGAAGACTTACTTTATTTGTTGGTAGACAAAGTATTTTTAACAAACTAGCCAGTTAGTTAGGAAAAGGAATAAAACTTAATTAGGAAAAATTAGTTAGAAAAAGAAAATTAAATGGTAAATTTTATTGAAGGTATTAATACTACTAAAATCCTTTAAAATTTCTATTTGTTCAATTATGGACCATAGAGCTGAAAATGTGATACTCTGCAAAACTGCATGTGAGTGAATAGGTGAACCACCACATTTTCATTACTAGTAATAAATAGCAAATAAAAGTAAATCAAATTATAAAGCAGAGAATTATGAAATGAAATTCATGAGAAAAACAAATTCTGAGAGATAATAACTGCAGAGAAATGCAATAAATTCAATTATCACTCATTTGACTATGGTTTTATCCTTCCCTTACTTCTTCCTCTTGTCTCCAGGTGTTTGTTATCCCTCCTCCTCCTCCTCCTTCTCCTCCCTCTCTTTTTTGCCGGAAGTTTCTCCCCCATATTACCAATGGAAGTCATCACTCACAACTCTGGGCCATACATTCATTTGCTGAATATTTACTGAGCATCTACTATGTGCTAGATCCTGGAGATACAGAAATGAAAGTGATATGGTACCTGCTCTAAGATCATAATGTAGGAGGAGAGAAATATATAAAAATGAGTGGCATTCACTGTGACCTCCTTGGTAGGACATCAGAGCATAACCATAAGGTACATCCAGTTATTAATGAGAAGGGCAAAGGGGAAAGTATTCCCATAACTACCACCTGAGTGAAGATATAGATGATATATCTATATATATTTAAGAGAGGAGCCTAGGTTAAAAAGATATTTTGGGGGGCGCCTGGGTGGCTTAGTGGGTTAAGCGTCCGACTTTCGCTTAGGTCATGATCTCGCGGTTCGTGGGTTCGAGCCCCGCGTCGGGCTCTGTGCTGACTGCCAGCTCAGAGCCTGGAGCCTGTTTCAGTCTGTGACTCCCTCTCTCTCTGACCCTCCCCTGCTCACGCTGTCTCTCTCTCTCTCTCCTAGAAATAAAAAAAAAAAAAAAAAAACCTTAAAAAAAAAAATAAAAAGATATTTTGGGTAAGTATCATGGTTCTGGTTCTAACCATGATAAAGATGGATAAGAAAGTTCATCCTTCCTCAACCACTGATTCGATTTCTATCACCATAGTTTAGTTTGCCTGTTGTAGAACTTCTTATCATTGAAGTCATACATAAGTACTCTTTTGTGTCTGCCTTCTATCATTCGGCATAATGCTTTTGAGATTCATTGATATTGTTGCTTTTTATTGGTGAAGTATTTCAATCTTCTTTATTGCTGAGTAGCAATAACAATATATTGTGTGTATCAGTATACTATGGTTTATGATTTCACCTGTTGATGGACATTCGGGTTGTTTCTTGTTTGGGGTCAACATAAATAGTCTTGTACATGCCTTTTATGGACATATGTTTTTCTCTTGAGTAAATATCTAAAGGGTGAATTTCTGAATTATAGGTTAGCTATATGATTAACTTTATAAGAAACTGCCAAACTGTTTTTCAAAGTGGCTAAACCAGTTTACATTCCCACCAACAATTTTTAAGGGAGTTCTAATTGTTTCAAATCCTTACCAACACTTAGTTTGGTTAGTATTTTCAGTATTATCCACTCCAGTGGGTATGAGATGGTATCCTGCTTTGGCTTTAATTTGCTTTGCTCTGATGACTCAAGATGTTTTTCATATGTTTTGGACCATTTGTATATCTTATCTTAAGTATCCAATCAAGTCTTTTGCCCATTTTTTAATTGGATGTTTTTTTCTTTTTATTCTTTAATTGTAGGAGTTTTTAATTATTCTGAATAAAAATCCTTTGTCAGGTATATGTATTATAAATATGTTTTCCCCATTTGTGGATTGTCTTTTCACTTTCTTAATGACCTCTTTTGAATAGCAAGAAGTTGTTAACTATGATGAAATCTAATTTACCAATTTTTTCATTTATCATGTGTGCCTTTATGTTCCATCCAAGGAATTTTTCCCTATCTCAGATTACAAATATATTCTATATTTTCTTCTAAAAATTTTATAATTTAAGCTTTTAGAATTAGGTCTGTAATTCATCTCTAGAAAATTTTGGTGTATGGCATGTTATGAATCAAAGTTCATTATTCCATATAAATACGTGGAAAGAATATAATTATGAACCTCTTATACCTATTACTCAGCTTCAACAATTCATAAATCATGGACAGTCTTGTACATATTCTCATGTGTATGAGATATGTATGTGTGTGTATATATATATATATATATATATATATCGGTATATTTGTAAACTACAATCCTTTTTGTTGTTGTTATGATGCAAAATTTAATCCAGAACTACACTTCCTTAATGTCCTTTAATCTATAATGGTTCCTTAGCTTTATATGTTTTTCAAGACATTAACATTTTAAGAGGATGCCTCTTAATTTTAATTTTTCTGATTATTTCTTCATGGTCAGTTTCCTCTAATGCATTTTTGGCAGGAATCCTACATCAGTGATATTGTATACATGGTGTCAGGTTATCTCACTTTTTGGTGATGCTGTTTGATCATTTGGCTAAGGTGATATCTGCCAGGTAACTTTACCAGAAAGATACCTTTACTCACCTTTTTAATAATTAAATACCTGTGAGGAGATAAATATCCTGTTCCTCAACAAATTTTCAATCAATAGTCAACCATGGATGATTCTTGCCTGAATCAATTATTATTATTATGGTGGCTGAAAAACAGTGATTTTCTCACTTTATCATTCTTTCTATAGTTGTCATTCTACTATAGCAAAAAACTTTCTCTTCCTTCTCATTTTTGATTACTTAATTTAGGTATTTTTGGTAATCTGCCTGGACTCATGAATTTCTTTTTTAAAATAATGTGCTATACTCCATTACTGTTTATTATTCATTTTAATATTCAAATTGTCTAGACTTCACTGCTGTGATCCTTTTAAACTGGCTTTGGTGTCCTTTTGACACCATCGTTAGTTTTAGTTTTTTTTAAGCTCTGTATTGATTTTGTGTTTATGTTTAGTACCTCTTACTTTCCAGTCCAACAAAGTTTCAGACTCACCTTATACTTTCCCTGCTGATGGAATGAGCCATTTCTTCAAAAAAGAAAAAAATAGTTCCTTTTTTGTGGAAACAAAAAATTCCTTATTTAGGAAACAAAATCTGAGCACCAAGTATGCTTTTTGCTCCTGGAGTATCATTACATCTAGGCTCCTTTAATGGACAGAGAGGAAATAAAGTCTTTTGGAAAATCATAAGTTAGGATGCCTTTAATTACTATTTACCATCATAAGATTCTTCCTCTCCTTCTTCCATCCTACAGTTGTAGCTCACTCTTCTTTTGCAGTGACGACCCAACTTCCCAACAACATCCATGTGTTTACTCACTGGCTCATTACCTCATTATTCACATACCAAATGGTTTCAGAATTCAACTAACAATAAACCTGCTACATGAAGTTAAAGATTTCTTTATAATTCTATCTTTAGAATATATTATGAGGGTACTGACAATATCATGTTCCTCTCATATTTTCTGAAGCAAATGCAATGTGTCAAAGCATTTCAACTGTAAATATATCAATATGGCATGACCACAATGCCATTATCACACATAAAACTTAACAATTACTGAATAAATATTCTGTCTTTTTTCAGGTCTCAAATTGACTCATAAATACAATATTGTTTTTTGTTGTTTTGTTCTGTTTTAAACTTAGTTTGTTATGCTGGAAGTGAAATCTATTATAATTGATTGATCCATTCTAAGTCTCTTCTGATTTATATGTTTTCCTTCCATTATTTTTTTGTTTTCTTTCAGTTTTTATATTTAAGAAACCAAGCCATTTGTCTCATAGAGTTTGCTTCAGATTTTCCTGATAGTATAATTTATCATGTTTCTCTGTCTCTTTATTTCTATAAACTGGCAGTTGGATGAAAGGTTGAATTATATTCAGATTCACTGGGGAGAAAAGGGTTTTGTTTTCTTTTTTCCTGAGAATAGAGGTTTATAAAAATATTCTGTAGTAATATTTTGCTCTCCCATTAGGAATCATATATTATCTGATTGTCCTTTATTTGTATGTGATATTACCAGCTATTGATGCTCAATGCCTAGATCCATTAATTCATTAGGATTGCAAATGGAACTCTTTTTGAATTGGACAATGTTATAGACACACATATGTATGCATAAATCCATATAGACACATTTCTGGGAACAGAAGTATCTTAAGCCAACTCTTATCCTTCCTTTAACCACCTCTTTGTTTCATTTGTACTTGTTCTTGAACCTCTCTTGTTATATACAGTTCCCTTTTCTGTACAAAAACAAGATATATATGTAATGCAAAGTGATGGCCCAAATTTATAATAACAGCTTTCCAAGGGAATGTAGTTATCTTAGAGGAGGGGAGACCAGAATGAATTAAGAGGAAAGAAGCATTTATAAAAGATAAAGAGGCCACAAAAATTGTGTATCTGGGTTCCGCATAAATTTAAATCTGAATTCTTCCTGGGAAACATCCATATCAGAAAGGTGACATTTTAGAACTAGGAAACATTTGAGATTTGAAAAATTAGAACAGGAAGTGAAAAGAGAAACTGAAACATGCCCCTAGTTTTAAAGTTTCCTGGATGAAAACAATAAAAAATACATCAATTCACCCATGTGTCTGTAAGAACGTGGGATTCAATTGGAAGAAGGAGCAATTTGGGTGTTTTGGGTTTTTTTCCTTTCTTTCTTTCAGCAATGCCATTACTACTTAGGGTCATGCTGGGTAGTTTCATACCACCTGACCTAACAACTTAGAGACTTTTGAGTGACAGTGATAACATGCTGACTCCTTGTATGGGTGTTCTAATGTCTGTCACAACATGAAAGGTATTCATTTATCAGAAGAACAGAAGAATCAGATAAACAAAGCATGTGTATCTGATTGATTGCAAGGGTTGGGGAGGGTGTTTTCCTCTCATTCAATTCAAGATAAAAAATATTCACTCCAAATAAAATTTCAAATATGCTGTGTTTGTTTCCTCCCATTCCATGATGTAGGGTTTGGGGAGAGGTTCCTTTTTTCTAATGGCTTCATTGAGATACAACTCACATAGTATACAATTCACCCACTTAAAGTGTACAATTCAGTGTTTTTTAGTATATTCATAGGGTTATGCAACCATCACCACAGTCTAATTTTAGAATATTTCATCTCTCCTAAAACTAACACCATACTCACCAGCTGTCACTACCAACTTTCTGTATACCCTGTATACCCCATCCCCAACCCTAACCAACCACAAATCTACTTTGTCTCTATAGATTTGTCTGTCATGGACACTCATCTTTTAACTGCCATTCATAGCTTGTCCCACTGAAATTCTTTTTTTATTTCATTTTCTTATATTTCATAAGAACAAGAACAATTGAACAGAGTACTCAAAAATATGAATGAGTATTAAAAAAAAAAAAAAACCCTGTAGCAGAATAGCCCACAAAAATAGTGTTGGATCCAATAGCACCTGATGGCTTAAACAAATAATCGCCAAGCAGTGTGAACCTATAGGAATGATGACAAACTAAAGTATCATGAAAGTCAAATGCTAATAATCTTAAATATCAATTTGAAACCAGCTTGAGTTGCAGAAGCTTCTCTTGCTCATAATGAACTGCAATACTGGCAACCAGTAATACTTGCAAATTCAAATCCTGACTTTACCTCTCATTGACTATATGACTCTGGACAAGTAACAGAAGATTTATAAACTTAATTTTCCTCCTCTGTAACATGAGAATAATGATGATACCAATCTCATGAAGTTAGTGTGGAGATTAACACATGCAGAGCTTTTAGAACAACCCTGGTTGTATGCTCAATGGAGCATAATAAGTGCTCCATAAATTGTAGTTGTTGTATCACTTTTGTTCATAAAAACCCAATACTTCAGGTCAAATTTCAAAATGGAATTCTTAGATATGCCAGATTGCCACTTACCACATGTGATTGGTATTTTCAAAGTCTCTGTTCAAAAAGGTTTCCTGCCATGAAAACATTAGATCGAGATTTAAGATACTGCAATGTAGAGGAAAACATAGCATTGACCAACTATGATTTACAGAGATGCAAACCAGCATTCAGTTGCTTTAGAGCCCTGTGTTCTATAAATAGTAAAGGTGCTAATTTATTATTCTCACTTAACATTCATGTAACAGAATTTATTTTTTTAAATTAAAAAAATTTTTAACAGAAACAAAAGCTTATATAATGGCACTATACATGTCTAATAAAATATAAGGACTAGTGTTAGAGCATTATAAACCACATATATAACCTCCTATATTTGAAATTTTAACTAAGACTCTAAATGTGTGACTTTTAAGTCTGTGAATTTGAATGGAAATTGTGATTTGGTTTTGTGTCCATAAATGTAAGGCAGATTAACCACCAATGACTCTAATACCTTCTCGTTAATTCCAATACAAAATAACGTTGGGTAATAAGACTAGTGCATTAGATAATTTTATTTTTCAGGAATTATTATGTATTTTCTGTTTTTTTAAGATATGGTGCTAAATATTATTATATTCCAATCGGGTGACTCATGATACACATTTTCATACTTGGGAAATGTAAACACATTACAGTCCTTGCTTTGAAAAGAGAAAAGACTAAATCACAGACAACATATTTTCATTTTCCTTTCACCCCATGAGACAAGCTAAATGAAGTGGTTTGCATGTGGCCCCATTTTGGCCCTCAGATACCTCCACACTGTCCATCTGTGTCTACATTTTAGCCCCAGGCTTTACTTCTTTGGGCATTGTTTCATATTTGCATGAACGTCTGTAAAATCTTTTTTTTTTTTGCATGACAAGTCATCCATGATGTTGAAGTTAAATGTCTAACATACCTTGCAATATCACATGTCATTAATTCTTACATAATTTTTTTCTTTTATTTTCAGTTACTGAAGTTTAAATATGCTTGAAATGTAAAAGTGGCATGAAACTGGAGTGATGCAAGAATATTTAATGTTCCTTTAAGGACTTGTCATTTTTTAGCTGGGAAAATTTGGGGGAAAGCTCCCAGCTAGTCTTTGGACACAAATCCTTTGGACACAAATTATGGCAAAACTATATGGAACCTAAGTGCTGTCAGCAGAGTAATAAATTCTGAAGCAATACATCTTTTTACCCTGGGAATATATTGACATATTAAGTATAAAATATGTTCCCTAATTTCAAAGTTCTTAAGTATTTGATTTATTGTTTTTCTTGAAGCTTTCTTAATGGAACATAAAATTAAGCTCCACTGATTTTGGTGAAGTTCCTACCATACCCAAAAAAGTTACAAATTCCTGAATGAGAGTGCCAAAATTTTATCACTTTAATGTTTCCTAAGTAATCATGACTACCAAAATGGATATTTGAGAGTGCATGAGTATACAAATAAAATGAGTTATTTCTAAATTTGACTATTTAGTCAAGCTTCAGACCCATAAGGGCACCCAACTGATTCCCACCAATGGGCCAAAATACATACATCCAAACAAGTACTTCCCCTTGCAAGTAGTCACCCTGTTGACCTCACATTTATTACCACCAACTGCCATTGCTAAAACTATTCTAGAATACCCCTTGCCAGATTACCTTCATAGTCTTTGGCACATTCCTTTTAATACCTACGTGGTAACAAATCTTGCCCTTTGGAGAGTGACTCTCAGAGACAGTCCAATAAGGATGGTAATCAAGCTGGTGAAACATATTTTTAAATGATATGTGAATATGAAATTACAAAGACTCGCATAGCCTATAACTTGTAAAATGACTGTGAACACATTTCCCAAAGAAGAACCCCACAATGCATTTACATAACAGCAAGAGTGGGAATAAATGAAATTTTTCTTAAGGAGTCTTCTAGGCAAGCAAATAAATAATTTCTAATAGCTTTATTATATTATGTGTATCTGTATTACTTTAAATTCAACGTCATTAACCAAATGAAGTGGTTTACATTTTTAAGAAGAGTCCTTCTTACTGTATTTTTTATCATGTCAGAATATAGATGAATGACCATTATTCCTCCCTTTCCTGAGTGAATATCAAGTTAATATTTTCCAATATCAGATTTTGGTTGACAGTGTCCTAGCTGTCACCAACTAGCTCTGTGATATCAGCAAGGGACTCAGCTTTGCTGTGCCTCTGGCCCCCTGCCTACAAAATGAGGGCGTGGAGCTCTGTGTCTTTAAAATCTCTTTTGAGAAAATAATTATCGTATATCTATGTGTGACACTATAATTATCTTATATCATAAATCCACACACTTGTCTGTGTGTTTTAAATTAAATCCAAGCTGAAGTAACTCAAATGCAACTTCTTAAAAATGATATCCAGGCACTGATGTGTCTAGTATCTCTAAGAAAGTCTTTTCTCCCTGAAAGTAATGATGGTGATAAAGATCTCATTTGTATAGCACTTTAGTTTACCCTGCCTTACTTAAGTGTCACATCCTAAGAGCTACTATCATTATCCTCATTATGCAGATGAAGAAGATACTGAGGTCTAGAAAGATTCAGTTACCTGTCTAAGGTGATGGACTAGCCCATTGCAGAGCCAAAACAGAGGCTCCTGGTCTTCTGCTTCCAAGTTAAGGCTCTTTTCCTCCATCATCTTTTAGCTGCAGCCAGTCTTTTCATTAGGAGACAGGTTTTCCAAAGTGTCATCATTCAGAATTTACACTCCTTGAAAATAAAATCTACCTGTAGAGACACCTCTTTCGACTATTCCCTTGCGTCACTACAGCTCTCTCTGCTTTTACAAACTAGTTGTTTTGTCAGCATGAGTGTGACAACAATTAGACGTCCCCTGTTTTTGCCCCATGCCTTTTCTCCTTCACAGTCATTCAATGACAAGCGTAAAAAGAGCTTCATCTTTTCACGAAAGTTCCCATTCTACAAGAACAAGGAGCAGAGTGAGCAGGAAACCAGTGATCCTGAACGTAAGTAGATTCTCGAAGAGAATGTCACATGCAACACAAGAGAAAACAATTCTTCACGGGCAACACGCGTGATGTAGGCTCCCCCCACGCCACACACCTAGGCAAACAAACACGGCAGGCAGGCAGGTCAGGGCTTACTACTGTGACCAGTGTTTGGCTGCAGTCTGGATCCTTCCCTTCATGTGGCTCTTCTTTGCAGAATGCATGGGTGAGGGACTTCAGGAAGCTGGGGCTTGGCTTCCAACCAGAATTTTTCTGTGACCAGGGCTGAGTCTGCTTTGCCTCTTCTATCATACAGCTCTTGAGAGCTTGAGACAAATTCTTTTCTGAACAGAAATATCAGATTCCATTGCCACATGTATGTTTTGGAATTCTAGTTCATTGGGAGTGATTAAATTCTCTCTATTGATTACTAGCACCATGTTTATGCTCTCCCTCCCAGCCAATGTTAAACACTTACCAAGCAGCGAGCTTGTCTTGGTGAATACTAAATCTAAGAATTTGTCTTGGAACCTGGAGTGGACCATTGCTCTAAGTGGCACATTTCTGTGGCAACATGAACAGTGGACAAAAATGGCTTTTGGCGAATCTTCCTCTTTTTTATAACGGTCTTCTGATTTTTTTTTAACTTACAATCTTTTGAGTTGCTTTACAAATCTTTGAGTCTCAGCCCAGGGAGTTTGGGGTGAAAGTTGTTTCGAAAGAAGAGAGAGTGGGATCCAGATTGCTTAGGCAACACGGTCTGTCATGGTAGTATCCATTTCAACTCCACTGACTTCTTCCTTCCTCTTCCGTGGCTGTTCTTCCTCTCTCATTGCTCTCTCTGGGGACTTCCATGCAGGACATCCCCGGATTAGGTGACGACGGTTATGGAACAAAGACTCTGAGTAAGTTCCCAGGAATGGTCACTGTAACTTTTCTTTTCTTTTCCTTTCCTTTTGAGTTTGGCTTTTGTTCCTTTTCTTGAGGGCCTTTCACTCCTAGCATGCACAAGATACGAGTTTTATGTTACCTAGCTGTGAATGCTCCTCCAGAGTAATTTCAACCGTTTTGTTCTGCATGTCAGCATTGAAAAGCAAAGTGTGTCAGGCACTGTAACTTCTGTTGCAGTTCACACCTTCCCTTTCTGACCGTGTGATGTGGCCAACATGGTCCTGATGCCAAGGATGGCATCCCTTGCTCTACCGCCTAACACCTCCCAGAGAGCAAGAAGCCATGTTGAAAGAAAGGGCAAGCTAAATGTTTAGAACAAGAAAGCAGAAATTTACTTTATGTCCTTTCTTCTGCCTTTTTACCTAGAAATATTTGATGACCTGGCCAACTTCCATGATTAGGGTGTCCTTTGCTCTTAGTAAAAGAGCTGTTTTATTGTCAAAGGGAACATGCATTCTCAAAAAATAAACATTAAGCTATTTGATCTTCCAAGGGTAATTCTTTGCTGTTAACTACGGTTGATTTTTTTCCCCAACTTGCAGTGATCCTGCTTGGCATGTTGGTATGATAAAGTTTTAGATATGTATTAATATGTTTTTCTATCGGTAATTTATTAGCTGTATTATGTCATCAGGACTTCATTCTATAGTATAGAGTGCAAACTAAAGTATATTAAACCTTTAAATTTTCTAGTTATTAATGCCTTAGTCTGTGTCTCATTGCACTGAGCAGTAAAAAAAAATAATAATCCTATGTTAATCTATGCTATGATTTTTCTCTCTTTAATACTAACCCCATTGTATAAGCACCAATGAATAAGAACAGTATTGTGTCTTTTGCAACTGTATCACATGTTCATTTTTTGGTTGATTTTGTTTTGTTTTAATTTAACAGCTATGGGCAATATTTTTAGAAGCTATTCATTTCATTTGTATTAAACAAAATAGCTTTGAGCTGGACTTTGTTTTCAAGAGCTGTTTCTATAACCCTGTGTGATGATATGCTTCCTCCTTCAGATTGTTAATTTGGAATCTTTTTTTTAGATATATATAGAGAAAACAAAATCTGATCAAGAGAAACTACTGATTCTTTTTGAAAGATGAAAACTTTATCTTTGAGTCTCTACATGGAATGTGTCATGAAATTTTTCTTGAATTAGTGGCTAAAGTTCATACATTGATTTCAACATTATCTGGATAGCATCCAGTACCACCAGTTTCTAGATTTTCAACTGGGGCCGATGGGGGAGAAGAAGCATTTTAATACATTGTTAATAAATGAACATCACTAAAAAGTAGTTGCTATTAGAATGTCAAAAATATGTGATGACCCTTTAAATCCAGAATGTGTAAATGTTTGTTTACTCTTTAAAAACTGAACAGATTTCACTAGGTAAAGTTATTTGCCACTTAATGCTATTGTTAGCCATAATTTGCACTTTAGTTGGATTATATTTTCAATTTCTCTTTACGTACAAAGTGGAAAAATTCTGTTATACAAAGTCTTGATACTAAGAGAGATTGGCTAAGTAAAACACTGCATAGATAGTATAGCTTCATCCTTAGATATTTTACAAGCAAAAAATAAAAGACCAAAAGCCCTGTCATCCCAATTCAAGGTACTTGAGATAATCATGTACATGAAGATGTACCATTGTTGGGTGTGTACCTTGACGTTTTTTCAATAACGGAAAACAAATTCACACTTCTTTCCCTAGTGCCCCTTTGCACTTGTGTGCCTAAATTAGCAATGTAGTGCTGGTCATACACACACCAACACAAAGAGAAGTAAGGCATGTGATTTTGTGATTTTTAACCCATGTTTTGGTTTTCCTTAGTTTCATTCTCTAAAACTAATCCTTCTAGGATGTATTAATTAACTTGATTGTGAGAATCCTTTCACAATGTATGTGTGTATCCCATCATCACATTGCGCACTTTAAATGTATTACAATTTATCTGTCAATTACACCTCAATAAAGCTAAAAAAAAAAAAAAAGCAAGAACAATCCATCCAATTGGTGAAAATCTATAACACCAAATACATTTTAAAGCACTCTTTTAGGGGCGCCTGGGTGGCTCAGTCGGTTAAGTGTCTGACTTCACTTGGGTCACGATCTCACGGTTCGTAAGTTTGAGCCCCGCGTCAGGCTCTGTGCTGACAGCTAGCTCAGAGCCTGGAGCCTGCTTCAGATTCTGTATCTCCCTCTCTCTCTGACCCTCCCCTGATCATGCTGTCTCTCTCTCTCAGAAATAAATAAACATTAAAAAATATATATCTTTAAAGCACGTTTTTACTGTGAGAGAATAATGTTCTATATTATTTCCTTTTCAAAAAATGTCCAACAGTTGCCACATTTTTTAAATTTTTTATTTATTTCTGAGAGAGAAAGAGAGATATCATAAGCAGGGGAGGGTCAGAGAGAGAGGGAGACACAGAATCCAAAGACAGACTCCAGGCTCTGAGCTAGCTGTCAGCACAGAGCCCGACGTGGGGCTCAAACCCACGACCTGCGAGAACATGACCTGAGCCGAAGTTGGACGCTTAACCGACTGAGCCACATAGGCGTCCCCAGTTACCACTTTTAAAAAGCCTGATGAGCATCAGAAGTCAGTCACATATTCTTCATTTAATTAACCTGATATACAAAGAACTTGATAACTTAATGAATATTTATCTTCTATAACTTAATACAGAATACAAATGATATGATTTTTGGAAATAAGCTCTAAATCTGACATTTACATACCTGTTATATCAGCTAACCTCTGGGGTTTTTAAAAAAAAAATTTTAATGTTTATTTTTGAGAGAGAAACAGACAGAGACGGAGCATGAGCAGGGCAGAGATAGAGAAGAAGACACAGAATCCAAAGCAGGCTCCAGGCTCCAAGCTGTCAGCACAGAGCCTGATCCTGAGCTCGAACCCGCAGACTATGAGATCATGACTTGAACCAAAGTTGGACACTTAACTTACTGAGCCAACCAGGTCCCTAACCTGTGTTTTTATGAAAAACAAAAACTAAAAACAATTTAAAGTATCAGTGTACAAGCGAGTTATTTAACATGAATTAAAAGCATATTTCATGCCAGGACCTGTGTTTGGTATCAGACCATTGATCCCCTGCCTGTTTCATTCCTCCAGAACCTAATAGCTATCCAAGCAAGAGTCTTTAAAATAAAATCAAGAAGATATTGAACTGAGTCTTAAAGCCATTTTTCAGTGACTCATTTCTTCCTCCAAGATTTTCTCCTCACTCACTGAAGCAGGAAAAATCTTCAACAGTCCCTTTTCATCCTGAGAATTAGTTTATGAAGCATCTACATAGAAATAAATTTCAAGGGATTCCAGGGATCAGTTGGCAATCTGAAATACAATATTCCTGCAAAATACCTAAAGGCTAAAATAGAGAAACAAAAAGCTTGTAAGATAAGTGTCTACACGCCAGAAGCTTCTGAACTCAAGAGTCAGGAAACGGTCCAACTGAGACACATTGACCTTTGTAACAGGAAGCTGGAAAATCAGGCCCATATGAATAGGGCTAACGTATTTATAAAAAGAAAAGTGCTTAGATGGACATTATGCATTTTTTGTAATTAAAGATACTTTCCTGTTTACTAAAAAGAAGCCATAGCAATCAAGTAGCCGCTTCCTGTGAAATGGAGATAAAGTTTTCATCTTTGGTATCTTATCGGAGTTTTCTTAATGCTGTCTCTTCTGCAGCCTCTCCCTTGCCTTCCGCTTACACTTGTAGTAGCCATGCATGAATGTATTCCTTCGCGTTCTGGCTGCTCTCCAATGCTTGGTATTTCTTTAATTTGCTGTGCTGTTCTTGCAGAACATGTTTCTTCTAATGCCAGCGATAGCGAAAGTAGCTACCGTAAGTTATTGCTTTGGTTTGTGGTTCTTTTCTTTGCAATTGCTCCATTGCCTGTGGTGGTCATTTCAGATTTTTGCTGTTGTGTTCCAGTTGCTGCCCTTTATCATCCTCATCCAAAGCAAATGGCTTGAAATGAAATCGTCTTTTGATGTGGAAAGATACAAAAGACACTAGGGCCATCTGTGGACTCTTTTGTGATCTGTGCAGGCAGTAGCAGTCTTTCTAATAAACAATTCCAGCCTCGGTTGGCTGTGGCCTGCTGATGCACTTCTGGGGGGGAGGAGGGGCGAGGGGAGTTCAACCTGGTGGACTTTGACCTTCTACCCCCTAAAATAATTAAAACTCCCTGCAGGAGGGATGAAAAGTCATCAAGGTTTGATTCTCCTTCTCATTTTGCCTTTTTCTTTCTTTCTGGCTCCCCTGTGCAAGAGAAAGCTTGAGAAATTACTGTGTTCCTTTTTAATTGAGTGTGAACTTTTATATCTCTTCTCTCCCTGACTACTATTTTAAGGTAAAGACTGATAGATCTAACTTTATTTTCTTGATGGTTGGGAAGCGATGAAAAAGTTTCATCCTCTAATGTTGAAGGAACTCACTTTTTTTTAAGTTAGCAAATCTTGGATCAGAAAGCTTAACTTTCTGAAAAGGTAGGTAACTAAAAATTATCTCTGGTCTTTTTCTAGTCACCTCAAGCCATTTGCTTAGTGTATAAAAATATTCACCAAACACCAAGCAATCCCTATGATGCATTCTTGTGGTTTCTTACCACCTCTTCCCGGTTTTTGGTGACTAACATAGGTACATATTATTACTGGGATCCTCACAACTTCTATAATATTTATTTCTCCTCCTTCATAAAATGGGCTTACTCAAAAGCAATTACTGAGGATATTAAAAAACTACAGGCCCAATACAAATGATCCACAGCAACCAAGACAGAAATTGGTTGGGTTTCCCCCCTTGAATGGTGTATTAATTAAAATTGAAAGACTTTTTATTTTTGTTCTTCCATGACAGCATGGTATTTAATAAAACCATGCCTCTTTTTTTGTGGTAGAGTGCCCCCTGGTATTCAAGGAATATGACAAATTCAATGTGGATTTTGAGAAAGCCTTCGTAGAATCAGATTGGTAGCAAAAGAAGAAAAGTGGCAGATGGAGGGAGGGGCCAGTGGAGGAGGATGAAACATAATGCAGACGAAATGAAAACAGATACCCTTAATCAATTAAATAACATTAGAACCACTAATTTTCTTCCAATTCCAAGATGTCCAATGACAAGTCTTATTGGTGAAAGGAGTCAAAGGGTTCTTGTTCTCAAGATGATCCTTAACGTTTTTCCATTCTTCCCACTCTTGAAATTTTACGATTTTCCCAAATTGGCGAAACACTTGCCTCCCCCTTCCCTTCATTTTATTTTCAAACAAAAAGAAACGAGGCCAAGAAGTGACCAAAAATTGCCTTCCTGACACATGAGGCACCCTCAATTTAGTATAAGGAAAAATATAAATTATGTATTGGATTTCACGGGACCAATGGCCCTAGTTCATCTGATAATCAGTTTTAAGTATTGTACTTCCATTCTGTACTCACAGGTATAGATAGGGGAAACATCATACCTTCTCCTTTCAATTCTTTTTGTAGAAAGTAGATATAAGAACTATGCTTTTCTCTGGAAATCCTTCTTAGAGTATTTTAGGGACCCCTCTTTTCTCTTTCAGGGGTAGGAATATTCTTCCCAGAATTATTTACTTAGAAAAATTGGTCCAAGGCTTTCAGCTGCTTCACAAGCTTTTGGTAGTGATGGTCTAAGATCACATCAATAAGTCTTCATTATCAAATAGTAGGTGCACATAAATATTTACTGAGTGAATAAAAGAAGCACTTGCAAGCAGCTTGAATAATCTATGAGAAGAGAGGAGAATTAGAACTGGACTCTATGACAGTATGAGAGCAAATGTGGAGTCCAACAATCTATGTTGGTTTGGGTCTCATCTGAGGTTACAGATCAGCCACTCAGATTGCTTTCTTCACAAACAAATGAAAGTAATAACAGCCTTTGTTGTAGCTTAGAGGGAAAAAAACATGTCTTTCTCCAAGATGGAAATATGAGGAATTATAGAGGGTTGTTCATTTATTCATTCAGCATCTACCATATGTTATGCTCTCTTCAAAGGCACTATGAGAGCCAGTATGAATCTCAACCAACTCTAGAACTCAGCACGCAAATAAACAACAACAAAATGCACAAAGTGCAACAACTTCTAGGGTGAAAGTCTGGCTGCATTTTTCTATTGAATTCCTGAGGTTTGCTGTAATTTTGACTAACTTACACTTGATGAATAGTAGTATAAACAAATACTAGAAAGACCCTTTTCTACTGATGTCCAGGTATTATTTTTTACTGTTAGAACCATTCTGTGTCCACTCCGGGACACAGTGGCTTTAAAAAATGGTTAGTGGTCAAAAAACAAAGTCCCAGACCAGGATGTCTCATAGCCCCAGAAGCTCCATTCACACTGCATCCTGGAATTACATGTCGTGGTAGCCTTAAGTGAAGCCTCATATATTTCCCGAGATATACACACACACATGCACACACACGCACACAAACCTCAGTGTCTAATAAACAGCTCAGACCTTTCCTGCACCATCTCAAGCATTATTTTAAAAAAAGAGAATTTTTCAAAGTCCAACTGTACTGAGCACTAGCTATAATGCAGTTAATTACACCGCACCTTGTGAAATTCTGCAAAAGACCCCCTTGAAACTCTCTTAATTAGGACTAATTCCAGATTTCTCTCTGCCAGCAAAGTAGTACAGTGCAGGCTTCTATCTGTTGTGGTTTTTGTATCTTAGCTTTCAAACATCCTTGTATTAGAATGCAATAAAGACCATGTAGGCATAATGAAGACTGTAAGTCTCTACAGCTGAGACCTGCCTTCCTCAAAGCTCATAAAGTTCTTTATGTCATCATGGGTACAGGAGAACTGATGATTATCTTTCTAACCTATTGGTGTTGATTAGTTAAGCAGGATTTTCAAAACACAAGCCTTGAAAAAATGATCTGAGTGGAACTGAGTGCTGATATGAGGAGACCCAAAACTTTTCCACTGGAATTTATCAAAATAATGCCAATATTCTTCTCCTTTCTCCACTCTGCTCAAGGATTGCCCTTATATTTCCTCTAGTTCTTTGGCCTTTATAAAGCAATTTTTATTATCTATTTTTTATTTGATTTCTGCAATAAAATGGTGAGACATGTCTTGTATTACCAGTCCATTTTTCAGATGAGGAAGCTAAAGCTTCAAGAGGCAGCATAATATGATAGCATTAAAAGACCTATGAAGAGATTTTACTTCTGAATTCCATTTGTTGTCACTCTGCCATATAGTTTGTAATCCAAGCCTCTTTATGTTTTATCCAGTACATTTCAACTATTCCATACCACCTACCAAATTAACACCAGCAGAAACATTTATATAGCATTAACTGTGCACTAAGCCTGGTTTTCTATGTACATTGACTGATTTAATCTTCTGAACTCCTATGGAGACCCAGAACCACCAATTCACTATGTGACCTTGAAGAAATCACCCATCTTTGAACATCAGTTCTCTCTTATATAAACTGAGTAGCTTGAGTTACAGCAGAGATGGCAAGCAGATTTTAACCAAAATCCCAACTCTGACCAATGGGTAATACTGCCAGAAGAACTGTATTGACAACTATGGAGGCCAAGTTGAAGCCCAGCAGTAATGTGGGCAACGATCAATCTGTGATGCTTATCAAGGGCATAAAATGGGGAGTGACACCACATGCTCCATACTTGCCATCTCTGAATCACACGAGCCCCAAACCCTTTCTTAGCACTAATGTTCTATACCTCTAAGAACCTCACTTATTTTTAATAATCATCAAGTGCAGGCACTACACACTAAGTTTGGAATATTAAGTGTACTGCCTTTCCTGTCATTTTTTTTAGTTTCCAAAAATGCCCAGAGAACACCACCTTGCTTCTCTCGATCATAAGGAAATCTGAAGGTCTTACTCTGAGTCCATCTAATAGTGACTTGCTTCCAGTTTAAACACAAAGGGTCTCACAGAGACTGTTACCAGAGGCCTCTGCTGACTCCCTGACAGCTGCAGCTCTCTGCACACAGCACTGTGCTGCTCTCCCACTTTCAGCCATGCACTTGCCAGAACAAGACCAAGTAATAGTTTGTACCTTTTTGTCAGCTGTTATTTCTAAGTGCCAACATCTCCTGAGCAAAAAATAGAAAAACTACTAAGGATGACTATTGTACCAAGATGACACACAGCAGCATAAAAAAAACAAAAAACAAAAAAACAGTTGGTGTTTATAGATGGAGCACCTTATGGCCTCCAAGTAACTCGGACTGGATTCAGCTCCTAAGTTTGCCACCCATTCTTTGTTCATTGGTAAGGTCTGCCCTTTCATCCCCATCCCAACAGAAAATTCCACACCTCTTTGAGGAGTCAAAAAAAGATGTCGTTCTAAAACTTGACTCCACTACTTAGTAACTGAGGAAACAAGCCCCATTAACACCTCAAGCCTCAGCTTCTTCATCTGTAAAATGGGGATCATTAGAGCACCGACCTCAACAGAAATGGCTGTGAAAAAGAGAAGGCAATAGGTGTGAAAGCCCTTTATGACCATACAGACATGAATTATCTTTCCTTTATTGCTGTGACTTTTTATTCCTCCTTCCCTTAGTCTCCTTCACATTCCCCGTAGGCCTTTTCATTCCCACACATGAAAGTAAAAATTGGTTTTAGATGCTGTAATCACAGCTATTACATAATCCCATCCATGAGAGCTTCCCTGCAGGCTTCCTAACATAGTACCTGATTGGCACAGGGTCTTTGGAATTGGGACAGGCCCTGACAGAAGGATGCTGTCACTGCTATCGGCCAGATTTCCTGCTCTGGACAAGAACCAGTGCCTTTTGTAAGTTAGACAGTAAACCAAAAAGCAATGGATAAACAAAAGAACTACAGAACTCTCTAACAAAGTTAATCAAAGTCGTATTGCTTTGTCCTAGTTTTCTGAATCACAAATGCAACATCCTGACACCAAATGTCTTATTTAAGGTTTGCCTTTAGAATGTCCCATCAGAATGATCCGTAAGGACATTGGAAAAAGATTCCTGTGGGAACATGACGTGTTATATTTATTTTGAGAAAACCATACTTCCTAAAATGAAAGCATACAGACAGAAACATAAAGTAAAACCTATCTTTGGCCTCATTACTCATCCCATTTCCTACCACTAAAATCAGGATGCAAATTCATTGACATTTTTTTTTCCTTGATGAGCACTGGGGACCCAATGGTAAATGAAACCCAGTTCTTGCCTTTATGGAGTTCCTAGTCTAGTAGAGAGGCATAAGTATCTCCTAATGTTTAAAACCTTTGGTTATCCTGTGGTCAGGATTCTCCTCTCACATGTTAATCATTCCATAAAGATTTCCCAGTAAAGTTACAGTCTAATGCTGCAGTACTAGTCTCCATGTTGCTATCCCCAAAGGTATACTTGGTCCCCAACCATTTTAACACTACCTTCTGAATTCCTATGACCTCTCCCTATCTCAGCCTTTAGACAACTGAAGTCAATCACTTTCATTATTTTTTGGCCTAGACTGTGTAAATTTCAGCTGTTTAGTTTATTTAAAAGGAATCATATTTTCCTGAATAAAAAATAATAATTGTAACCTGACTCCTCACATATCAAACCCATGCCCAGGTATGGAAAAGTCCCTGACTATCCCTGGAACAGCCATGAGTAGATGTCACTGAGAAGGCATGTCAGGCTCATTCCCCATGTCATGAGGAAGTAGTTTAGCCTCACAGTGCCATTCTCAGAGCAAGCTTTCTTGACAGTGAGAAGAGAGATGACTCTGGCCTGGTGCCGTTTCTCACACTTGAAAAAGTAAGAACACTCTCAACCCCCTACACCATCCCAGCTACCTGATCTCCAGGGAAGACATTTATAATTCACAGCTTTATTCCTATATTGCCTAATTTCCCCCAAATTAGTTGTCATTACCAAAACTGTCCATAACATTAATACCTTTTATGAAATTAACTCACTTTTCCTGATGCTATGGCTATTAAAGGAGGAGCACATGACTTTGACAGATGGAATATGTATCAAGGGGGATGAGAAGGGAAAGCAATGAGTTGAACTGCCCTTTGTTCAGGAAAAACACCTCCTAAAACCCTCCTCTATAGAACAGCATACAGGAAGTCCTTTCCAATAGCCCTAAATTATTTTGGTATCAAAAGGCAATCGGTCTTGGGCCTAATGAGAAGGAAGAATAGACCCTTCTGGGTTCACAGCTGAACCAGTCTAATCTCATGCCCAGTTCATCACCTGGGTAAAACAGATGTTTGAAAAAATAATTGCCTAAAACCAATGAACTTTCCATGGTCATTTGTTGACTTGAGGCCCTCTGTGAATTAGAAGGCTTGCAGTAAATGTCATTGGAGAGGCTGACACTTTTATTACATTCTTACTTAGTTCTCTTTCCAAAGTTTTAAGGCTAGGTTTAGGAGTGATTCTAATCAGTGATTTAGGAGCCTCCTCAATTTTTTATCTTCTTGAACTATCCAGCATTCTCCTAATGAATTAACATTGCAATAAAGTCTTCAGTGTCCTGTGGTATATGCTGATGAAGTGTTTGCAACATAAGTGAACCAACCAGACACTTGCTTTTGAACAATGTGCTTTTTTGGGAAATTAAATAGAAGACGAAATATCAAGTCCAGGAAATCTGATAATGTGGCAGCACACTATTGGATGGACCCTCTTCTCGAACTGAATGGTTTCATTATAAGTAATAGGGGATCCACTTCCTCAGTGTCAGACAGAAGGCAGTCTTATAGGTCACTGCCCTGCTGAACTGCAGGCAGTTAGCCTTCAGTCATTGCTTAGAGTTATGACCATTGATAACATGATAGTATAATAGTGCTAAAGAGTTTTATGAAGACGAAGGGATTGGGGGGAGGGTTCAAGGAAAGAGAACAAGGTAAATGAACCCTGAACCTTGTCTGTTTCCTGTGTTTCAGAGCAGGGCTTGTAGCTGTGGTATGTGGTATATGACTGGTTGTTAGTTCACTGTAATTTCCTTTCTTCTCTTCTCAGGAGGGCAAGAAGACTTCATTCTTTCTTATGAGCCTGTCACAAGGCAGGAAAGTAAGTTTCTCAGCATGCTCTGGTTCCTGATTTCCAGGCCACATCATGTGACATCATTATAGGGTCAAAGAGGGAAGGACTAAGGATGATAAACTCTGCTGAATGTTCCACTGTCCCCAGACCAGACTCTGCTCTCTGTTTGGTCCTATTATCAAACAACTTCCCTGCTAAGCATGGGCAGTGACAGGTCCTAGGAGGTTGGAGCCACCCTCCAGATGAGTGGTCCTAAGTGGAAGGAGCCCATCGAATCACTAAAAAGCCCCACCTGAAGGACAAATGGATAAACTCTCCTGGGAGACTGACGTCTGCTCAGAATTGAAAAAGGCTTTCTAGCAGACCTGTCCTAAGATACAAGCCGTCTTCTGGGTGGCTCCAGAAGCCTGCATTTCTTTTACTGGGAGGCTAATGGCTATTGACAAGGATATTGAAGAGAAAATTCAAGCATCGAAGGAGGAGTTGTACCAAATGGACTTTAGAGTTCTTTCTAACCTCATGACACAAAGAATTGGGAAAACCCCAGAAGAGAATAGAGAGCAGTTGGAGCTGAGGAAAAGAAATTATAAAAACATAAGGTGTCATTATACTAACAATTGCTTCTTAAAGTCATTATCTAAACAATGGCCAAACAGCTACTTTGGAAATTTTTTTCTCCCACTCAACTGAATAAATTCAGTAGTTGTTTTGACATTGTGCAGGCAAAACCTGAGTGTAAGCTAAACCCCTCCAAGTGTTTCTTTTCATTGACAGACACTGCGGTTGCTTTTCCCTATTGGTAAATTCCAGAAAGTAGGCACAGCCAATGTACTGAACGTTAAACATCAATTTCTCATGCAGGGCTGTGTGGGCAGTTCATCCAATGAAGTAACGACCTCACCAGTTCTGTTTGGCATTTTTGCCTTAACACTCACCCACTCAGAACAGTTTTGCAGTCATGTCCAAGTCTTTCTCCTCATTTGCATCTTCCCTTCCCTCTTTGCAGTAAACTATACCCGGCCAGTGATTATCCTGGGTCCCATGAAGGATCGGATCAATGATGACTTGATATCTGAATTCCCTGATAAATTTGGCTCCTGTGTGCCTCGTAAGTATCATTTCTCATCTTTCTAGAAAAAAAGCTTGACTCCTTTTGAGATAATAAGGTGTAATTCTGTTCCTCTGATGGTCTCTCCACTGATGCAAATGCTGTCAGTTGCCTATTATCTATCTTTTTTTATCTGAGCATCTTATTTATAATTTTCTCTGCTTAACACTTTTCATCAGTGCTGCCATATATTGTTATTTACTGGGTATAATATGTTCTCCAAACTGACTGTGATCCCCTAGAAGGCAAGATGAATACTTTCTTTATAACTCCCATAGCATTTAAAATAGCATAAGAATAAATAAATAGATAGACAAATAAATAAATAAATAGCATAAGATTATTGATAGTCATCAGTATGTTCTTATAAATTGATTGAAATGCCACGGAAACATTTTTTTCCCATAGAATAGGAGAGATCAGAAACAAAGCCATATATTAAAATCATCTCAGGATGACGTAGGTCCTTGTGTCAATCCCAAAACAAAACAGCCTTTTCCATGTGTGATAACAGTCTAAGGTGTTGAGAGAATGAAGACAAGAAGGTGTATAAAATCTTAATCTACCCTGTAGGCCATTAGAGACTTTAATCTGCTTTCTTGTCCATATGGATAATCATCAGGTCTTCTGGTCCCTCTGAGTGTAGCCCCCTAAGGGTCCATCTGCTCTACCTCCTCCCATGCACCACACCTTCCCATTCACCCACTACTGCCCCTGTGTCACATAGAAATGCGTAGAGGCCTTCTGTGTATATGTGTGTGTGTGTGTGTGTGTGTGTGTGTGTGTGTGTGTGTGTGTAAACAGAACCTCCCCCGTCACCAGGTAATTTCAACTTATTAGATAATTGAGCTGTTAACTCTGATTCCAACAAACATTTTTTTCACTCTACATTTTTAAGCTTTTTTTATGCTTTGAAGTGTCTCGTACACCTCAGCACTGCGGATGTCACCCAGAATACCTAACAATATCAGGAGTTGGTGTGAGTGAGTACATAGAGGGGAGCTGTGGTGATCTCTGTGTGTCATAAAACTGTTCCCAGTAAGAACTCTAGGGAGAGATCCTGCCACAGAGCATATATTGAGAAGGGCTCCAGACAGAAACGATCAAGTCAAACCCTATTCCATTCATAGCAGCCTCCAGTGTTTTCCCCCACTTTGGAAAGAAAAAACCCAAATGGTCTTTAAACATCGTTCCCACTTTCCCCTCCACCTTGTGCTCTTTCTCTTAATAGCACTATTTTATGATAACTAATGTGTGTTCATTGTACAAAACTTGGAAAATGCTAAAAAGAAAGTTAAATTGGAAAATTTTTAAAATACAGAATTTCACATAGGATCCAGAGATAACATCATTGGTAGTATTTTCATAGATTTTTACCTATTCCTTCTTTTTATACACACATTTTCTCCTCTGATTGGGTGCACATTGGATGTATACAATTTTTTTGGCTTAAAAGTATTTTCAAAGTATTTAAAATTTTATATAAATATTTTAAATTATTATGTCATAATTAATCATTCCTCATTTATGGGTATTGGGGATGTTTCTACTTTTCACTAATTGTAATTATGTTATAATTATTATTTATATTTATAAATTACTATAATGAATATCTATAAGAGTAAATCTATATCTGAAGCTTTGATAATTTTTTAAGATGGATTCCTAGGAAGAGGGTATCTGAGTCAAAGACTGGAATATTTTAACATCTGTAATATTTAACATATTTATACTGACAGATTGTTTTCCCTTGTCTTCTTACCAAGAAGTTTAACCACCTCTAACCATGGTTAGAGTTGATGACTTTTAGTCTCACTTTAAGTGTGATGATCTCATTTTACGTCTTTTTAAATCCTTAAATATGGGGGCGCCTGGGTGGCTTAGTTGGTTAAGCGTCCGACTTTCGCTTAGGTCATGATCTCACGGCTCGTGGGTTAGAGCCCCGCGTCGGGCTCTGTGCTGACTGCCAGCTCAGAGCCTGGAACCTGTTTCAGTCTGTGACTCCCTCTCTCTCTGACTCTCCCCTGCTCACGCTGTCTCTCTCTCTCTCCTAGAAATAAATAAAAATATTAAAAAAAAAACTTAAAAAAAAATCCTTAAATATGTTTTTACTGTATGTCCATTTTTTTCTGCCTACTGGTTACATGACACACTTTCTTGGTTTTTTGTTTTTGTTTTTGTTTTCACGTGTCCCGTAATTGTGTCCTGGACATTGTGTCACTATGTATTGAGAGTCCAGATTTGGTTATCTTTCTTTATAGAATAATATGTTTTTATTCAGGCTGATAATAATTTACTGGCAAATAAGCTTCTTCAGTTATGCCTTGGTTTCACACTTTGTGAAGGTGGATCTAGAATAAATCTAGAGTAATCTTCCAGATTATGGCCTTTCCAGGTTCTCAACCAAACGCCCAGTTCTGAGTGAACTCTGGTGTCCCCTAGACCTCCCTTTTGGAAATGGAGGTAAAGTGAATATAGAGTTCCCCTCGTGGTTTCTCCTCTCTCAAGATCACAGCCTTGTACTGCCTGCCATCTGATGCCTGACAATGGCTGTTCCATATACTTTGTCTACTTTTGTGGTAGGAGGCCGACTGGTAACTGTTACTATGTCATGGTCCTCCACATTACACATTTTTGTATATCTGTATTGAGGGTATGGAGGGTATGGTAAAGAAAATAACTGTAAAGGACATTTATGAATATAAATTACCTTAATTTTATTGTTTTTGTTTTACACAGATACTACGAGGCCAAAGCGGGACTATGAGGTGGATGGCAGAGACTATCACTTTGTCATTTCCAGAGAACAAATGGAGAAAGATATCCAAGAGCACAAGTTTATAGAAGCTGGCCAGTACAACGACAATTTATATGGAACTAGTGTGCAATCTGTGAGATTTGTAGCAGAAAGGGTATGTTCACCAATCATGTTACACCTCCCCTAAAGAAGGTTCCTGGGTGGCAAACTGCATTGTTTGATCATTACTCTTTCCTGATTGCAGGTGTAAATTTTGATTAAATATTCCTTTTAAGACCTCTAAGCAGAGAATCGCTTTAGAGCAAGGTCATTAATCTTTGTTCTAATCTCAATAAAGTATGCTGACTGACTTGTGGGGAGGAAGGGGTTATAAACCTAAGGCAATTAACAGCTTGAAGTTTATGGAAATTTACTTTGTCCTTGACTCACTTATCTTTGGTCCCTGTAAACAGCATTGAATTTGTTAAGGAAGCTTTGTTACTCTTGGTTGTTTGGGTCAGGATCCTCAATTGTTTTTGTTAGCAGGAGTTAGGTTTTATCTCACTGAAAAGTTGAGACCCCCTTGGGGGAAGGGTAGGTAGATGAAGAGGGCTAGGGCCTACCCTACTGCTGGCAAAAATTCAAACTTAGAGGGGGTGTGAATAATGCAATTCCTTTCTTACTGGTAGTATCGAGGGCTTGGAAAAGAAGAGAATGTTCAGGAGAGAACCAGATAGGAAGGCACTTGAATGTGGCTTTAAGAACTGCCTATAGAGAGGAGCGTCTGGGTGTCTCAGTCGGTTAAGTGTCCAACTCTTGCTTTCGGCTCAGATCATTATCTCATGGTTCATGAGTTTCAGCCCGACTTTGCGTTCTGTACTGGGTGTGGAGCCTGCTTAGATTCTCTGTCCCTCTCCCCCATCTCTCCTCCTTCTCTCCTACTTGTGCTAAAGCTCTATCAAAAAAAAAAAAAAAAAAAAATCTACCTATAGAGAAATCCTAATCTCCTGTCAACACAGAGGACTTGTTTTATGAGAGAAAAGAATTGAGAACTAATTACATTTGTTATACAATTTGTATTTGTTGGGTTGATTTTTATTTGATTTGATAAAAGCTTTTGATGTACTGATAAAAATTAAAGAAGAAATTTTAATGTCAATCTGAGAATACAGGAAGTAAGCTGCATCTCTTCCTCTCTCTCAAAAGCTGGGTTCTACGAGCTTTATCATATTGTTTCTAACCAGTTTCCTAATGGTTGCATCTGTTCTCCCCTTTGAACATGTAGATACAGCCCCTGTTAACTTGAAAAGTTCTGGCCATTGAATAATCAAGCAGCACTTAAGACATTTTGTCTAGCTGTGGTATTTCACAGATAGCAAACTTGCAATTACTTAAGAGATTTAGGGTTGAACCATCTTAGTATGTTTCTCCCACAAGAGCTCAAGTATTCACTGGAGTGTGTTCATTTTCACGTGGGTATTATAGAGAGTTTTTAATCCCCTGTTATTGATTTAGGACTGTTCGTATCTGCACAATATGTTTTTTCTCTTCTTTTGTAAAGTTCTTCTAGCCTCAGGGTAATGAGGCCATTTCTCCCCAGGAGTTAGAATATGATATTTGGCAAATATATCTACTTTTCCAGAAATACTTTATAAAGCAACTCCTTGCTCTGAGCACTCATTGCAGTGGAAGCCAAGTTAAATGAGGTGTGCTATATGTAATAGGGTTTTCATTTAACAAACAAGAAATTTACATGCACGGTACATACACTCTCTCTCAGCACTTAAGATATAATAAAGTAACTCTTCATGTGTCTATCCTCGGCTATACTAGATTGAGCATATCTAGGGCAGGACACATATAAGCACTCAACAAATGTTTATGGAATTGTTCCAAATTCATGTAATTACCATTCTTTCAAATTCAGTGTTCGTCAGGGTGAAGCAACAAAGTATCTATTCCAACCAAGAATTCTGTCAGGGCTTCAAGACAGGGGTTTGAGCTCTTCCAGCACTAAGACTTCGAGCAAGATACATATTATTTCTAAGCCATAGTATTAGCTTCTGTAAAATATGGCTGATTATACCTACCTCATAGATTTGGGAATTTCTTATTGATAGTTGTCTTCAGAGATAGTTTATGACAGCTCATGAGCGTGGACCCAGTCATATTACATAATGCCACATATCTTCTTTGTGAAACATCAGGTATTTATTTAACAAAATCAAGGTAACTGAGATAACACATGTAAAATCTCTACCCCAGTGGCAGACGCTTAGTAAAGGAATAATAAATATGAGCTATCAAAAGCATTCAGTGATGACCATGTATATCAACTTTCATTTATGTTTTGCAATGACCCCTTTTCAACCACTAGGAATTCAGTATCCCTTACCTTCCTTTAAGACACACTTACTTTTGTTTGTTTGTTTGTTTGTTTTGGTTCACTTATGATCATTCTTTCTGGATTAACTCCATATTTTTCTTCTCTTTCTCCCAGGGCAAACACTGTATACTTGACGTGTCAGGAAATGCTATCAAGCGGTTACAAGTTGCCCAGCTCTATCCCATTGCTATCTTCATTAAGCCCAAATCTCTGGAACCTCTCATGTAAGTGGAGGGCACAGGAGGCTGTCACCCAGCTGCCTGTTTCACGTGACACAGCAAATTGCTAACAGCTCTTTATCACAAATGCTCATAAGTCAAAAGTGCCACTGTTGACTTTTTAAAGCATTTCCTTTCTAAAAAATACATTTAAATGTTTTTGAACCATTAGAGACATAATGTCAGTAATTCCCTAACATGTCTTTACTAATGTTTCTTGATTTTTATTTTCATTTCACAATGTGTGTGTGTGTGTGTGTGTGTGTGATTTTTTTTTTTTTTTTTTTGGCTTGTCTTTTTTTGTTGTTTTTAAAAGGTACGTAGATTTGGTACCATTAGAGACATAATTTTCGTTATTCCCTAACATGTCTTTACTAATGTTTCTTGATTTTTTATTTCCATTTCCCATTTTTTGTGGTGTGTGTGTTTTTTTTTATTTTTTTTTTTTTTTTTTTGGCTTGTCTTGTTTTGTTGTTTTAAAAAGGTACGTAGATTTGGTTCGGTTTGATTTGGTTTAGTTTGGTTTTCAAATGCTAAGAAGCAATCATCTTTGCTTCCGTTTGTTCCATTAGTAAATTTTTTTAAACATGTAGGTTTTTCCAGAGGGAACACACAATATTTTAGATCCTTACTATTGACATTTCATTTTGTTCTAGCAGATAATTCTTTTATTTCTTAATTAAAATCTCATGTCTATAGACCACTATCCTTAAAAGGGAGTTTTCTTAGCAACATGGCAGGAACACTTCTATAACTCATACCAATAGCTCCATACCAGTGCATGTTTATGAACCAGGCAAATGTGTATGACTCAGATATTTTTATTGTTCTTTTTATTTTTCAGAGGACTGACAAAATATCTTCCTTCAAATATCAGTAAACAAATTGGACAAATACTTACAACCTGACTATAAAGTAACATATTTTCCCTGGCAATTTGATAGAAATTGTTGGCATTGCTTTCTAGACAACTCTCAAACAAATGGGAGGCTGTGGTAGCCAAAAAGGTAGCAGAGCAAAGAGGCTATGAGCAGGGACTTGAAAGTGGGTCAGGCTAGGTGTGATTTTTTCCTGTTGCCTCTGATCAGTTATGTGGCCTCAGGCAAGCTGCTTGACCTCTGTCAGATTTAGTTCCTCGCCTCTAAACTAGGCACATTAATAATGTGTACCTCACAGCTAGTATAAAGGTTAAACATGATCATGAATGCAAAGCTCTCCATTTGGTCTTTAACATATGGTGAGCCCTTAATAAATAGTAGCTATTATAACTGTTAAAAATTCCAAGTTACTTTATAGTAAAAGGAATAAAACCATTTTATCATTACAAAAGACATAAACTACCTTTTCCAGGAGGCCACAGAGAAAATGCCAGTCTGTCTGTTGTAAGAGCTTTGCTCAAATGTGCTTCCATTTGGGCCTCGAGATCTTAAGAGCATTTGACCAGGTTCAGAAGTGAACCAGAGACTGGAACACAGGGTGCATGGAAAGACCAAAGAAAAGGAAATTACATAATCCCAGAGGTGAAACAGTTACTTGCAAAAGGTATCAGCCAGCCATTCCACATCTTCTCTAGGAGCGAAGAAGCAAAGCAAGCTATAGGAGCTAGAATTGCAACCTAAGAGAATTAAGTTAAATACACAGTCATTCCCTGGGGAATTCGCCAGAGACATATCTTAAAAGTAGAATACATTCCCATAAATAAAAGATGGACAAAAGTTCTTCCCAGGATGCAGAAATAAAATCAGTAGACCATTGACAATTTCTTCTGCCCTGAGAATTTGAGTGTTAAATTATAATAAAGATCTCTGCCCATACCTGGCACATGGAAAAACACATGTTGATGATAGGATACCGGTTCTTGATATTATTATCCCTGATAACATTCATCACATTTCTCCTCAAATGGGATACCATGTTGGGTAGTGCACAAAGTAAATTAAGCAACCAGGAATTTCATGATGTGAAAGCAATTTATAATCTGTAAAGGGCTTAATAAATATTATTAGCAATGCCAACATTGTAAAGAAGAATAGAAAAATGGCCCTCACCTTTGGGGAATAACATCTTAAAGTCCTGTTTCAGAAATAGAAAACTAGGTTTCACATCATAAATACACAGCGGGATAAATAGCTTCCCAGAGAAGTGAAGCCTGAGGGAGAAACAGCCTTGGCACATTTGCTTTAGTGTGATATTGGGAGACATTCCCATCTGGTGCTCGGTGGGAGAAGGTCTACTTCCTTCCACAACTATGAGATGACTTATTTAGTTTTGCCTTGGGGCGCTGTCACAGCCACTTATCACCAAGGAACGTTAAACATACTGAAGGCTGGCTTCCGCGATGAAGACCGTGAATCTGACATAATTTGCTGCAGCCATATTCATGAGTCTCGAGTGCAGTAATGGTGACATTCAAACCAATCTGATCTTATTATTAAAGACTGGATGTTTACTTTCCAGTTCACTCTTTTCCAAGGGTTTTACTTTAGGAGCAAAGCTAGCAGGAATTGCCCATTCCCCGGGGAAGGAGTGAATGCTAGGTCAACTGGAACAAAAGCATGGCGGGTGTCACATTTAGACATTGACAGATCATCACACACATTATTTCTCAAGTGCATCATTCACATCAAACCACAGAGCTTATTAGCACATACATAGCTGATTCTTCGGAGGAGCATAAAATCAAGGGTGTTTATAAAAGAGATGTTCTTTTTATAGCAGGTTACCGTGCCACTTCTGTTCCTCACCCCCACCCTGTGGCAGTGTGAAGCTTTCCTGTGTCTCTTTACCTTGCTACCCCTAATCTGTTTTTTACCTTCTTGCTCCCACAGTGGCCAATGTTTACTCCTATCTCCAACTGTAATATAATTATGTTTATTTGTCTAGTTCTCCATTCATCCATTCACTTACTCATTCAACAATTAAGTCTTGAGCCAGGCTCTATGACACATGCTGATGAACAAACCCTAGTCTCCACCCTCAAAGAACTCACAGATTAGGCAAGGAGACAATGTATATAATAGATGATATATTAGAGGATAAAAATCAAAATTCAGTCATGGCTGTAGTAAGTGCAAAGGGAATTCTGAGAACCCAGATGAGATGAGCTGGGCAAGTCAAAGGAGGTCCAGAGCCACATGCCTTCTTGACATCTGGAACAAAACCCTATCTTTCTGTGAACAGTATCCCTGGGTTTCTCCCAGCATCTTCTGTACCCAAGGGTAATATGCACTCACAGCTTCTGGGGCTGGTGCTCTTTGGGAGGAGTATTGTAGATACCGTCCCTTGGGACGAGATGCCTTTATTTCAACATCAAGAGTTCAGGAAATTCCTACTTTTTTGTACCACAGCTATCACCTCATGTCTAGAATCATGTTAATATCTGACTTCAGTTCTTTAATTTTTTTTCCAAATAAGCCTCTTGGGAAAGTCTTGGTACAATGGGAAGTCTGTTTGACTAAAATTGGTTTTAAAAGAACCCCAAAACTTTTTTGGACACCGGATCTCCTCTTTTACCTTCACAAGTCCCTTTATTACTTCAGGCCACAGCTACTTGCTCTAAAACCACCTGTCCCATGCCCTAATCTCTGGCTTCCTCAGTGACATGCAGAGGCAGCAATGCTTTCAATATTCTACGTGCCCCTGTGATGCATCCCAGTTTTCTCTTGGCTAGACTTTTTATCAGCCCAGTGCAGCCACACTGGCATTCATATGATGATCAGAGGAAAGAATTGTCAGTCTTTGATTAGTAAAATGTCTTTGATTAATCAAACACAGGAAGACAATATAATTTTTATTTAGTAAAGTACAGCTTGTTTGGTAGGCAAAGAATTTTAACACCTAGAGGACATGGAAAAATAAAGCTGCTGCTGGTTAGGAATCAGGAGATTGGATTATTTTTCTGTTTCCTTTCCACTCAATTTGTCCTTGAGACTAGGTTGGATTTAAATATTACAGTGATTAAGGAGCACTTATATACACCATCATTGAGAGACTGACAGAAAAAAAAGGGACAGAGAGAGAATCCCAGGCATAATACTTTATAACCCATTCTCCTACCAGACCAGCAACAAAACCAAGTCAACACTGGAGATTCTTACCAAGATCCTCTACCCTGATTCACTATATAGGTTACTTGCTTATAATCGATTTGAAAATATTTTGGTACCATCAGGTTTGATTGTTACATTCTGTCTGTATTGGATTATTCATGCCTTCCCCAGCAGATCCTTCTAAAGCCATCTGGATATAAAAACAGAGAAGTTCAGGGCTCTTGTTTCTATAGACATGCTTCACCCTTTACAGAAGCTGAGCAGGGAGGGTGGCAAAATGCCTCTTGGGCCTCAAAGATCCACATGCCCAAGGCACCTGTCACATCTTCTCAGGAAGCACTTTGTTTCTCCATTCCATACATTTCCTACGACATGCTGATGATGAGCCACAGCCCTCAGGGAGGATGGGGAGTAGAGAAATCAAAGGTTTCCGTGAGAGCAGGACCTGCCAACGGTCACGTCTAGGTCTCTCAGAGGTGATGAGGTACAAAATGCTGTGGTGTCCCTTCCCTTCTCGCAATCTCTTCTCCCCCTTCTGACAACCCCTGGAAGATGTTATTCGAGTCTATGTCCCATATTTAAGACAGATCAAGACAGTCAAGGACAGAGTCCAAAGAGTAACCAGGAAGGTTAGGATTTGGAAATCACATCCAATGAGAGAACAGATGAAGGAATAGGACAGTTTATTCTGAAGGAGTGGGGACAACCTCAAGGGACACATGAGCACTGGATTTTAGGACCCCGATGGCTGTCATGGAGGAAAGAGGTTTCGTCCCACTCTGTATGACTGCAGAGGACAGAACAGGGACCAGTGATAGGAATTCAAAACAGATAGACTCTGCATCAATCTCGGTTCCAGTGTGGAGCCAAGGGTGAGCTCTCTGGGAGGGGGTCCTCGTTGCTGAAATTATTCCAGCAAAGAAGAATCCCAAATGAGGACTAGGAAGCTGCTAAGATGACGCTGTGCCTCCTGCAGCTTTCATTTTTGCCACATATTTTAAGTTTTCAGGATTTGGTACATTCCCCGTGTGTTCTAATACCAAACCCTCATTTTCTCAGGGAGATGAATAAACGTCTAACAGAGGAACAAGCCAAGAAAACCTACGATCGTGCAATTAAGCTAGAACAAGAATTTGGAGAATATTTTACAGGTAAGTTCATTTACCCTTGTACTGTGAGAGAAAGGATCAACTCTCTGACATCTGGCATTTAGAGAGGAGTCTGGGGCTGGTGTACCTGGACCCTAAAACCTTTCCTCGGAGAAGCCCTAATTTCCCTCTGCTTTACCTGTCTGACCCAGAACTCTGAGTTCTCTCCTCTTTGGATTCAGCTACTGTCAGTTTCCAGGTTCCCATTGGCCCTACCCAAAAGCATGAGTCACATATGACACTGAGCTACCTCCTGCTATTAAGAAGATTCGAGGCATTCGGTACCTCATTAAACTATCTCCCTAATCTCAACAAAAATCTTTAAAAAAGAAACGTTTAGGGCTGAGATAGGCAGCATCCAAAGTGGTGACTCATGAGAAGCAGTCTCAGGGCTCCATTATCTGCTTCAGTGACTTGCAGGGCTGTGTCCCCATCAGCAGCACCTGAGCAAGATGCCGACACACTTCCTGGTGTTTCCATTAATACCAAGTCAGGTCCCAATGCAAAACTTTTTTCTTTTACTTTTTTTATTAAACGTTTATTTACTCTGAGAGAGAGAACATGCATATGAGCAGGGGAGGGGCAGAGAGAGAGGGAGAAAGAGAGAAACAATCCCAAGCAGACTCCCTGCTCAGTGCAGAGCCCAACCCGGGGCTCAGTCTCACAACCATTAAGATCACGACCTGAGCTGAAATTAAAAGTTGGATGCTTAACTGACTGAGCCACCCAAGTGCCCCCTTTTTCCTTTTTCTTTTTAAACATTTCCTTGGAAACATGAAGTTTGGGGAATAGAGGAAGATTTTCTTGCCCCAGGTATCCTGGGTTCTCCTTCCTCACTTTCATGAAACACTGACCAAATCCAAAGAGTAATCGAAGTGTGTGGAGTTTGCCTTACAATAACAAATGGCTTAAGAACAGGAAATTCCACGAGTGCCAAGTGGCTCCGCATCTCACCATCTGGAAATTGAGCTCTGAGTTGGGCTCCGCCCTGAGCGTGGAGCCTGCTTAAGATTCTCTCTCTGCCTCTGTCTTTTTCTCTGTCTTCCCGTTTGCCCCTCTCCCACTCGCTTTCTCTCTCTTTCTCTCTCTCTCTTAAAAATAAAAAAAAAAAAACTAAAGCAGGAAATTTCCTCCAGAATTACCTTAGGAGAAGTTACCTGCTTTATTTTTCATCTTAATCAGAATAGGAAAATGCCAGTGGTTTAGCAGTTTGCAAATATGTTGAATCAGGTAATCTTAAGGAAAATTTCTATCAGTAACAATGGTATGAATTATGTGTCATCTAAAAGAACATCTAGGTATAATCAAAACCACACTGAGATACCACCTCACGCCAGTCAGAGTGGCTAAAATGAGCAAATCAGAGAACTCTCGATGCTGGCGAGGATGTGGAGAAACGGGCACCCTCCTGCACTGTTGGTGGGAATGTAAACTGGTACAGCCCCTCTGGAAAACAGTGTGGAGGTTCCTCAGGAAACTAACAATAGAACTCCCCTATGACCCAGCAATAGCACTGCTAGGAATTTACCCAAGGGATACAGAAATGCTGAGGCATAGGAGCACATGTACCCCAATGTTCATAGCAGCACTCTCCACAATAGCTAAAACATGGAAAGAGCCTAAGTGTCCATCAACAGATGAATGGATCAAGAAGATGTGGTTTATCTATACCATGGAATACTACATGGCAATGAGAAACAATGAAATCTGGCCATGTGTAGCCACATGGATGGACCTTGAGGGTGTTATGCTGAGCGAAATAAGTCAGGCAGAGAAGGACAAATATCATATGTTTGCATGAATAGGAGGATTAGGAGGAACTTGACGGAGGAACAAGGGGGAGAAGAAGGGGGGAAATGGTGGGGGAAAGGGAGAGAGGCAAACCATGAGAGACTCTTGAATGCTGACAAAAACTGAGGACTGATGGATGTGGGTGGGGGGGGGGATGGGCATGGAGAAGGGCACTTGTGGGGATGAGCACTGAGTGTTATGTGGAAACTAATTTGACAATAAACTATTTGTAAAAAAAAAAAAAAGAACATCTAGGTATAAACAGCAGATCAAAATTATGCACATTTTGGGCAGTGGTTCATATCAGAAATAAAATGCAATAGTCAATATATTCTCAGGGTTGTTTTTGAAGACCTAAACTATGTTTCAGTAGCAATTCATTTTAATCCCTAATGTCCAATAGATAGTGCTGACATGTTTTGGAGATCCATCTGTAAGAAAACTTTACTTTAAAGGAGATTATGAAAGGTACTTAAATCTCCTTTAGGTGACTTGTTGTTTTAGGTAATAGTAGTGTGTTTATGTTTCTTCTACTACAAAATAGTGTATGTTTTTTTTAAGCTGTCGTCGTGAGGCATTCTCAATTGAGCAGCCCTGTGATGGTAAAATATGTTTACCAGATTACTTGGAGAATGAATGTGGTTTCCTATTAAAGGGTTTGGGGTTCGAGGGGTTAGCAAAAGTTGCCTCCAAAACCTTATTATTTCCTCTGTGTCTAATATGTCTGAATTTCTGCACCTGCCAGAGTAATTACAGTATACAGAATATGAGGCTAGCTTTCTCTGATAAGCAGGGAGATCTCAATCTAAAAGCTGATCAATGCCTCGCCCAGTGCCTGGCCCAGAGTAGGTGCCCATAAAATTTGACTATATTAGTGATTTATTGTCCCAAATTATAGACAGACATGTAGAAAAGTAGAAAGACTGTGGTACATTTGTTACCTGATCTAAGACATGCACTGAAAGCATTTGTTTTCCTTTAATCACTGATGTGGTCTTGCTTAGGTGAATTTTCCCTTTTTATTTTCTTTCTTACTAAGGAAAAGTAACATGAAGCTTCCAGATGAGTTTGTCTGTCACTGGTTCAAGCTTCTGCAGTGTGATTGACAGCTGTTCTTCACCAACCGGGGAATAATATTCCTAATTCTGCTGTGTTTGCTTTTGTTCTAGCTATTGTCCAAGGAGACACCTTAGAAGATATATATAATCAATGCAAGCTTGTTATTGAAGAGCAATCTGGGCCTTTCATCTGGATTCCCTCAAAGGAAAAGTTATAAATTAGCTACTGCACCTCCAACAATGACAGAAGAGCATTTAGAAGAACAAAATATATATAATATACTACTTGGAGGCTTTTATGTTTTTGTTGCATTTATGTTTTTGCAGTCAATGTGAATTCTTATGAATGTACAACACAAACTGTGTGAAGCCATGAAGGAAACGGAGGGCCCAAAGGGTGGGACAGAAAAGACATTGCAGTATGCAGGAAGGCTTTGGTTTGCTCAAAGTGCCAGGTGTAGGGATGAACCTCTGAAGGGCTTTCTGGCCAGGAGATGGGCAGCCTCCTCACCCCAGCAGATGTCGAGCTGATTTAGCTGCTGAGCTCTCTGTGTTTTTTGCTTTAAAGAAAAGTTGCCAGCACTTGAACTTCACCAACCTTCCCATTACCCACATCTGTAATTGGTACACTTTGAATTTTATAACTATGCACACCCTTTGATTTCTTAACAAGCGAAAGAAAGAAAGAAAGAAGGATAAAGGAAAGGAGTCCCTTTGGAGACGGCATAATAGCAGGGAAAGATAAGTGTGTAGTTTCTTGAAGTTTCTTGACTGGCATCTACAAAGACGAGCATTTCATAAAATTCACAAGTGTATGGAGGACTGACCTCACTGAGAGGAGGGGATTCCACCTGAGGTTAGCTTTATGATTGTTTATTGTCTATTTTGCCATTTATAAGCTGAAAGAAGGCACTACAGATGAGAATAATTTATACAATAAAAATATATCAAATGTATAGAAACGAATTTCTATAGGTTAAAAAAGTTTTGTGAAATATTTTGTAAAGACTAATTGAAAGACTAAATGTATGCACTATCAGCAGATGATCAAATTCAAGAATTGAAAGTTGCACTCTCCCTTTTGTTGCCAACGATCCATTAAGAACATCTGAGTTCCTTCCAAAGTCTGACAAAGACTTCCTCCTCACTGACCTCCCATGATCTCCCTTCCATATTAGTGACACACTCTCATGGAGCACATCCCTTAATGAGTTGCCCTCATGGGTATTTTTGGAAGATATTTGATTAATGCATTTTTAAGCTGATGGCTTTCAGACACAAACTCAGGCAAACGATATAAAGGGAAGTTTTTGCTTTCATCTTGTTAAACAACCTGGGCCTGCCATGCAAATAGATAGCTGAATAACTTGGTTCCTAGTTACTTACATGCAATTCTTAAAGGATCATTTAGTACTTTAGCCAACCATGAGTAATTAGGACTTTTTTTTTTTTTTGGTCTGTTTCACAAGTAACTGAGGGTTTTTGTAATAGCCAGAGATGGTACAGAGCCATGGAGAGATCTGTCCCAAGAAGCACTATTTCTTTGAGGAAGAGGGATGTACCTGATTGGGGGTGAGGGGTGCAGACTTTTGTTTCTGTGTACAGGGCAAAGAGACAGAACCACAAGAAAAGACAATTAACAACTTTGAGCTCAACCAGTTGAACTGCCTTTCTTGGGGTCTGCACCTGGACCGAGTTTATTTTTTAGCAATTATAATAATGGTGATTTAAAAAAAACCTCCCGAAGCCTATATCCCGCTTTAGAGCTGATGACGACATCAGCATTGCTTGTGCCCAAGGTGTTTAGAGAGAGACTTTTCAGTGATCTTAATAACCACTCAACTCTGGGTTCTATGCATGCCCAGACTAAGCCCCATCGCCTTATTCCTGGGGTACATCAGACCTGGCAGGGACTCTGCCACACTGTGCAGCAAACCAGCATGCAGGCTGGGATGGGAGAGCGAGAGATAGAGCCATCAGCAGTGATGGGGCTTCTTCACAGTAAGAACATCAGAGCTCAGAATGAGGGTCTCTTTCCAAAAACCAGTGTTATTCATCTTACACTAACTACCACTGTCTGCCTCCCTTCAGTCACCAAACCAAACACAGAAATGCAAAATTATGCATCTACCTAGAGTCTCGAGGCTGCCTTTGCCAACGGAAGGGCTAGCAATGCACTTTCCCTCTGATGAAAGTTAAATTTTTTGGAGACTTCCTTAAAGCATTCAAAATGTTTAAGATATGTCCGTGGCTGCGATTTGCCAAGTTTCAGGTCAAGGCCTACTTTCATCAATATTGCTGCCAGAAGTTTTCTGCCACCAGAATGCCATTCCTGATCCCAGCTCTATTTTTAGGCCACCATAATAACTTCTTTGGTTTCTCAACTGAGCATGCAACCATTTATTTAAAGGACTGTCATTAATGAGTAGATGTTTCCGCGGGTCGTGTGATGTGCTTTCCATTTAATATTAAGTATTGCTGTGGCTGAGTACAATCAAACTGATCCACCAACCCATGGTTTTGTAGTAATATAATTATTTATTTTCCTAGTGTAGATGCTTCCAGATTAGAATTGGCATTTGCACTGATTTTTTATGTAGATTTATATAAATATATATATACATATATATTTGCTTGAAGAATCACCAAGCCAATTGGTGAGAGGGTCTTTTCCTATAGAATTTACACCTCCATTTGTTTTGTTGTCTTGCGCTTCCCAATGTTGAGGTCTCTACGGCTCCAATGACTGGTGTATTTTGCAGCAAATCTGATGACTTGTATGGACACAGCAGGAAAGTTACCCAGATTACATCTGGTGCAAATGCACTTGGAGCCTGGGGCCAGACTGGTGCTAACACTGCAAACTTTGTCCGGAGCTCTCTCCAATCTGAAGGCTTGCTGGGGGCGCAACGTCACCTTCACATGCTGGGCCCTTTCCGAAAAGTGCCAGATCGTGTCACTGGTGCTATTTTTCATGCTCTGGTACAATGTGTAGCACCACGGGGGTCTCAGCTTTACCAAAATCAAAATCGCATTTGTCAGCTAATTGCAGGGGCATTTGTTTTTGCTCTCCTCCCACAGGATCTGTTGGCCATTTCTTTGCCGGCCTTCCTCCCACCACCCCACCCGCAGCCCCGAGTTCTCGGCTTGGCTCCTTCTGCCCAGTGAGCCCATCTTTTTGAAGCCGCACTCAGGTGCCTGTGAGCTGTCCTCGATCCTACTGCCAGCCCTTCCGGACCCCGAGCCAGGGAGAAACTCTCCACTCCCCGGGCTCTTGCCTCTGGTTTTTCCTCATTATTCACCTCTGCCCACCCCCTTCCATGTCGATCTCATTCCATCCCTTCTTGTGTACACCTCTCCTTTTCTCCTATTGGCCTGTCTTCCCTGAGTGTTGCCTTTCTTCTGTGTTCTCTCGTTTACTCCCTCCCCTTCACTCCCCTGTCTCTCCATCTCCTTTAGTTTCCCTTTCCGCTTCTCATTCCCCTTTCCCTTCCTGTCCTTCCTCTTCTCCTCACACCTTTTATCCTCTCCTCTCCCATACCCCACTCTGTAATATTTCTGTCCTATAAGGGCTCATGGCTGATTCGGACAGCAAGTCCATACACTGGACTGATGACACAATTCCTTTGGGTCACCATTTCACCCGCGCAGCCCAGAAAGCAAAGCTGAGCATGAGGTCCTGGGCTGGAGCCCGCTCCAGCACGCCTCACTGAGCCAGCCTGCACCGCTGCCCTGGCAGCGACGATGCATGAGCTCTGGGCATTGCCGGCACCTGGGTGCCTCTCTGCCTGAAGGCTGGTCCAAAGTGAGCCCACTCCCAGCATCATCCCGTGGCTCTGAGGACACTTCCTCTCTGTAAAGGCAGACTCTGGCCCCAAAATCATTTCTGACAGCAAAGCTCTTTCTTCTCATTGAAGCCATGCCATCGCCTTGATTTGGAGAGAGACATTTTTCTCCCCACTCATAAGCTTTTTTTCCCTCCATTTTCATGTGAAGCCCCCTCTGCTTTTCAGCTGGTGATTGCTCTGGTGAGATTGAATGGACTCGCTGGTGAAATAACATCTCTTTCTTTTCCTGTCTTGGTCCTGCCTAAATTCCTACAAAAGTATTTAAGTCAAGGACTCAGGCTAGCTCCTAAGTTTATCATACATAGTAATTTGTCACTCCTAGGGGGGAAAGGGGGACAGTTCTCTTAAAGCATGTGGAGTGACATGCTGACAACTGATTTGCCAGAGATCTCCCTACAAAATTCTGTGGATATGCATTTTACTTATGTGTATGTATGGTCTATGTGGTATGTATACCATTTATACACATACCACATCGGGTATGAATGAATGTGGATGGAAACCCACACACACACTCCAGTCTGTAAATATCCTTCCTCACTGAAAACTGTGCTTTGGAAATCATTTCTTGTACAGCTGTGCAGTTTCTTGTAGCAGCTGAGGACAAGCTGAGACAGGTGGATGATTTAGACAAAGAGCACCTAGAAGACAGAAAATAGAATCTCCCTAGCAACTCATGAGGACAGACAACCAAATGGCAAGGTTGACTCCCAATGGGATGGCAAACTTTTCTTCTCTCCTTTTTGAATTTGTGTTTCCTAAATGTGTCTTAACTTCTGAGTGCACCAGGCTGTACCCGTTAGATCCTTTCAAAATGACAGTTTTGTGCTTCTCTCTGACAGGATGTTTCTCCATCGAGCTGTAGTGCAGGATGGGAGGGAGGGGGGAAACACTCCTTGCCTGGGCTGGAGTTTACAGAGACACTGCACAGCTTACACTCCTGTTAAGTGTAAATATTCGACACTTCCATTCCATTTGTGTAAAAAATAAAGCACACACAATTATAAAATCGAGATGTATATTTCATACTCAGTGTGTCTGTGCATATTTATTGCGTATTTCTAGTTGCCAGCAGCGCCCCATTGTAAAAATGCTTGATAGAGTGTTTATAAACGTGTCATGGTTTTATTATAAGATATAAATATTAAAGCATTTTATACTTTATAGCAAATTATTTTCTCCCAAAGCATAATTTGTCTCGTTTCATAAAGAATAGAATCAATCATTTCTGTTGTCATCAAATTTATCTGATTTCAGAGCTAAAGTCTAGTGAGAGGAGGTTTGCTCTGAGAAACACTGGAACCACTGAGAGGAACTGAAAGTGGTACATTTGCACATCTTTAAATACATGGTTACTATCTTGCCTGCTTTTCATCAGGGTTTTACCAAGAGTGAACAATGTATTAAAAAGAGAGCGTTTTATGGGAGGTGCCTGGGTGGCTCAGTTAGGTAAGCTTCCAACTTTGGTCATAATCTCGTGGCCCATGACTTTGAACTCTGTGTCGGGCTCTGTGGTGACAGCTCAGAGCTTGGAGCCTACTTCAGATTCTGTCTCCCTCTCTCTCTCTCTGCTCCTTCCCCACTTGCACTTTCTCTCTCTCTCAAAAATAAAAAAAATTTAAAAAATTCTTAAAAAAAAAAAAAGACAGGTTTCTTTAAAGACCCTCACATTTGTGTGGAAAGAATTTGTTCCCCAGTTTCCAAACTATGAGATTCCAGAAGATGCTAATAATAGAGAAAAATTTTTTTCTTATCTAATACTTATGATGCAAAGAAAGGCACAGATTGGAAAGGAGATGTCACTATTCATGTACCCTGGGCCACAAAATATACCAACTCCAAAAATCTGAACGTGTCCCAAATGTCAGGTTTAGGAACCTGAATATGCCAGATAATATTCTAAATTCTTCCAGCTAGGTTAAACATATGCTTTGTCATATTGACATTTAGACAGCAGAGGTCTGACAGCTGAAGGACTGAAACAAAATCCTCCTGTGCAAAGAGTGAAATTTCCCCATTGAAGCAACCGCTGTGGAGTATGTTTTGCTTCACAATGAACTGTCACATAACCGGGTCAGTCATTTGGGAAACCAGACTTGTTGGTCATTACCATCCTGGCCATTGCTGCGAGCGCACACAGGTCTCCAGCAGGGCCCCTGTTGCTGTCCCTGGGGCTTGGCAGCAGTGAGCAGACAGCGTAAGAAGGCATTGACTGAGGCTGCAAGCCCAGTGCAGGCCTCACGTTTCAAAATTATTCAATTTTTAACATTTACACAGTTTTACCAGGTTTAGTATTCATGGTAACACTACACGAAAAAGCCAGATTCGCTCCAATGATGGGTTTGTTGATTCTGGGTGGGGGAAGCTAAAGGAGCTTGTGACTTTGTGTTTCTGTGTAAGTATTTTAAAAGTATGACCATCATAGGGGTGCCTGGCTGGCTCAGTCGGAGGAGCACACGACCCTTGATCTTGGCATTGTGAGTTCAAGCCTCACGTTGGGTGTACAGATTACTTAAAAATCGTTTTTAATAAAATGACCATTCTAAGGAGCACCTGGGTGGCTCAGCTGGTTAAGCTTCCAACTTCAGCTCAGGCATGATCTCACAGTTTGTGTGTTTGAGCCTGCCCCCCCCCCCCCCCCCCCCCCCCTTCAGGCTCTGTGCTGACAGCTCAGAGTCTGGAGCTGCTTTGGATTCCGTGTGTGTGTCTGTCTCTCTGCCCCTCCCCCACCCACAGTCTGTCTCTCTCTCAAAAATAAATAAACATTAAAGAAAAAATTTTTTAAATGACCATTCTACAAGTTTCAAAAACTAGAAGTGGACTGCACACCTCTGAACCTCAAAGGGTCTTGCTACAAATCTATGGTCTTTGTAGGTATTCTAAACCATCCAGTGACAGAATACAAAAGCCTCCCTGGGAACAAAGCTAAGAAACATCTACAGAGAGGCCACCAGCCTTCCCAGCACAACCAGACCCAGAGTCTCTGAAGTTGTCAGGGCACGATATCCTCTATGGGTCAGGACTGCCAGGGCTCATAACCCCACTAACTGCTCTCCGAAACTCACTTTTCCCTTAGGGACGTGTCAGAAGACATTATTGCTCTCATGAAACTGATCCACTCCCCCTTCTAATGTTACAACCTGTGTCAAGTCCACACCCTGTCCCCAGTTCCCCTCAGCACAGCTGGGACAACGCTAGAATACTTTGATTACTCTGTAATTATAAAATCACCTTAGATGCAGCTTATGATGTAGGAGGTGTGGGAAGATGTGAGAACCTTCAGTTCTAACAAGCTCCCGAGTGCTACTGATACTGGAGTAGCACTAGATTCTAAGTGTTTTTCAAACTCATGCCGATCACCCACCAGAAGTTCAGAAAACCAGCATTTTTTAAAAATGAAATAGAAATTAGAGGACCTCTCGTGTCAGTAAGGATAAATACTGTTTCGTATCAACAGGCTCAGAAATACAGAGAACAAATGGGAGGGAGATGAGAGGATAAGCAAAACAGACGAAGAGGGTTAAGAAGTATAAACTTCCAGCTGTAAAACAAAGAAGTCACAGGAATGAAAAGCGCAACACAGGAAGTATAGTCAATCATATTGTGATAACTCCATATAAGGGCTACATGTATCATGGTGAGCATTTCATAATGTATATAATGGTCAAATCACTATGTTGTACACCTGGAACAAATATTATGTCAACTACACTTCAATTTAAGAAAATTAAAATAGCATATTAATACCAAAAAAAAAAGAAGAAGAAGAAGAAGAAGAGCAGATCCAGGCGAAAGCACATAAAAGCTCTCTCCAAATACCTGCAGGGTTCATATACTTGTGTGTGGCCTCAGAGGGCTAAACTGAGATCAATGAAAGGATAAGTTCCTAGGATGTAGATAACAGCTCATCCTGAGATTTAAGCCTTGGAGCTGGCTAAACAAATGGAGGCGATGCACTCCCGGCCAATGTAAATATTCAGCAGACTAGTCCGGGACCTCAGAAGTACCTCCAACTTTGACTCACTGCAGTTTTAAAGGTACCTCCGCTTTCCCTTCATACATTCTCCTATTGATGGGACTTGCACAGAGCAGAATAGTAGGTATCCTGCCATTTGCATTATGCATAGTAAGTGATGAATAAATATGTATTGCGGCACCTGGGTGGTTCAATCAGTTAGGTATCCGACTTCTGCTCAGGTCATGATCTCACAGTTGGTGGGTTCGAGCGCCGTTTCGGTCTCTGCACTGACAGTGCACAGCCTGCTTCAGATCCTCTGTCTCCCCACTCTCTCACTTATCCTCTCCGGCTCTTGTGCTTTCTCTCTTTCACTCTCAAAAATAAAGATTTTTTTTAACTGTCAAATTCCTGGGGCATCTGTGTGGCTCAGTTGTTTGAGCATCCAACTGTTGATTTCAAGTCAGGTCATAATCTCAGGGTCATGGGATCGAGTCCCACATCGGGCTCCACACTGCTTGAGGAGCCTGCTTAAGATTCTCTCTCTCTCCTCCTCTGTTCCTCTCGCTCTATCTCACTCACTCTAAGGGAAGAAAAAGTCAAATTTCTTGTCACTCTAAATAACAGTTTACAACCAATTTTTTCTTAGTAATGGAGTTAGAGTCCCTCAGATCAAAACAGTTGATTTGATTCAACAAAAATATAAAGACAGCGAGTTAAAAAGTTGGATCCTAAATGGATTGTTTGATTTGTCATGGGCCACACCTGTTTCATTGATAGTCTCCTTTCTGCAGAAATTCAGTGTGCCACTATGGGATTTTATCTGGGAGTTCTAGTATAAATAACCCCTCCCCACCCCCCATGAAGGAAATCTCTCCCAAACAAGTTTCTTTTCACAATGTTACTTATCCTAATTAACTATAGCCACTAAATCTGGCTTTATTTTTTTCCTTAATAATTGGTGGTTTGATTTTGACTGTTTAAAATTCTTCGGGGGCTCCTAGGTGGCTTAGTCAGTTAAGCATCAGACTCTTGGTCTCAGGATCATGAATTCAAGCCCAGCATTGGGCTCCACAATGGGCATGGAGCCTACCTTAAAAAAAAAATCTTCAGACTATAAAGTTATAGGAATGTATATCCTATTTTAAACTTGGGTCAATAAACATTAAATTTGGAGAATTTAAACCAACATTTCATGCAAGAATGGCTAGCAATTGCTTAATTTAAAATGCCCTACAAGGAAAACATTTTCAAAGAAGCTGGCATCTTGTATTATTTATTTATCTAGTTGTCATTCCTTACATAGGCTCTTGCCTGGAGCCAGGCTCTATTTAGATGATAGAATAAAAACATGAATGTACAGGGCATAGCCTGTCTTCTAAAAGAATACAAGCCTACTAGCTGAGACTAAAAAAAAGATAATTAAAGCAGAGAAGTTTTAAAACAGACCAGTGAGTGCATAAAGGGTGGCCATATGTACACCTGTTCAGGATTTGCCCCATTTCTTACACCCTAGAAAGAACCTGTATGGCAAAATTGAGTCTTTTCTCTGGCTTTCCTGAATCTGTTAACTTCTCCCCACCACCCCCCATATCTCATCCCACACTGTAAGCCCCACACAACAGTTTTTTGTTTGTTTGTTGTTTTGTTTTTGGGGATTTTTTTTTGTTATAATGCAAGTGCTTTAAGATTTTAGATGGCAAAGGCATCCACTTAAAGCCAGCTGTCTCCAATAAACACCTTACCAGCTACAACACTAGATAAAGAGCCAGGCCTAACCCCATCCCCAAATTTGCTTTGAGACATCTCTCATTGTGTTAGATAACTGATCTTTTGAACGATTGTGGCTCCCTTCCAGAGCTTTAATTCCTGCTCTTACATTTTAAATTTATCTATAAAGAGTGAACCTGCAAAACTCGAGACACCCCACCCTTTCACCCTCCTCCTCACAGTCTCCTTCTGTGGCCCCAGGCATGCCGGCAACCCCCAGGATAGGTGAGTATTAAACCCTGTCCTTTCAAAGTTTCCTGGTGGTTACGGCTGACAGTGTTTTGCAATCACCGTAAGAACCACAACGGTCAGTCCACTCCAACATTGGTTCAGAAAAGGAAACGTCTGTGGAGATTCTCTGTGGACCAACCCAAGAGCTTGATGGAAATACAGACTTTCAGGCACTATCCTAGACTTTCTGAGTCAAAATCTGCATTTTGATAAGATTCATGAGTGTGTGCATGCAAGCTAAAGCTTATGACACACTAGTTTACAAAACTGAATCAACTATGAAGAAAGGGGCATTGGGGAAAATTTTTTTCATTTTAATAGAGTTACTAACTAAAAAAGCAAATAACAGAAAAGGAGAATAAAGATATCTCTGGGGATAAGCAAGTAACTTGGTGGCATCCTTCTCAAACATAGGAACCCCCCAGTCTCTTAATTACCCCAGTATGGGGGAAGGGGGACTGCAAAAGTCATACATGAAAGTACTTTATCCAGGTACTTGATCAAAGTTTAAATCCAGGACTGTCTCCACTGCACCAACTGAGGAGGCAATCCTTGGCACCAACCTCTAAGGACAGCAAAGTGAGAATCCAACATCAACGTAAGAAACAGAATTGAAACCAGGAGACCTGGGTTCGAATTCTGACTCTACTCTTTACTTGCCACATGACTTTTGATGAGGGCCTTAACATATCCAAGGGCCAACATTCTCACTGAAACTTGATGATATTAGCATCTCCTATAAGGAGAAAACTGTTATGAAGAAATACATGGAAATCACCTGGTATGGATTAGGCATTCAACAAGTGTTAGCTGTCATTATTATATTTATTCACTGATCCTTGGACATTGTGAAAGAGACGAGGCCAATTGCTTCCCCATTTTTAGAGGCCGAATAAATCAGGGTTTAGGGAAGAGGGAGTCTCCCCCAAGTTGACACGCTGGCAGCAGAGCTGGGTCTCAAGTTCATGCTTCAGCTTCTCTTGTTCAATGTCCATTATGGCTGCACCAGACAGGATTTGTGAATGTTAACTAAGGATCTGATTTGGAGCAGTGATTACCAGGGAAGGTCCAGAAGGCTTGTCTGATGGACAAGCAGATAGCCATCTGCCTCCTACATGGGTTACCTGTACCCCTGCCCCGTGAGGAATGCGTCACTCTGTCAAAAGGCAAAGATGTTATCAGGAAAGGACCTCTCAACAAGGATGAATGCAGGAATTAGCTTAACGAACGACATGACCAGAACTGAAAGGCAAGAAAAGGAAGGCTTTTAAAAGTGGACAAAATATTCTTATTTTTAAGTTTATGTATGTATTTTGAGAAAGAGAGGGTGCTAAAGCAAAAGTGTGAGTGAGGAGGGGCAGAAAGAAAGAGAGAGAATCCCAAGCAGGCTCCATGCTCAGTGCTGAACCCAAGAGGATGGGGGCCCTTGATCTCACAAATGGTGGGATCATGACCTGAGCAGAAATCAAGAGTCAGATGCTTAACCAACTGAGCCACCCAGGCACTACAGAGTGGATGAACTATTCTTAGAGTGAGGCCAGAGAGCACTTTATCTGGCCTTCTGTGGCAAGAGGGAGGAGGAAACAGAGGAAGGGAGGTTGGGGATAGAGGAAGGGAAGGGAAGGAAAGGAAGCTATCAAGAACTTTCCCTGTGCTGGGCACAGAACCTCAGATTTCATATTATTTCATTGCTGCTACAACTCTGTGACAAAGGCATTATTGCTCCCAGACAATAAATAAACAGGTTTGAAACTTTAAAAGAATTTTCCCAGTTATGACATGAAAGGGACAAAAAACGATGCTGATTTATCAGGAGTGTTTTCTACCACGCCACATGTTGCAAAGTCATTTTTAAAAAAAACTATTTTAAAATAGTTTTAGATTAATAGAAAAAGTAAAAAACAGTACAGAGGATTCCCATACTGTAGTAGGGTCCCCTTCCAAAGGAAAGAAAAAAACCTCAAGGCAACCTGGCTATACGCATATGTGACAACATCCCTCATCGTGAGACCAGACGGCATGTTTGTGTGTTACCATATATGGGAGACAAAGAAGTAAAAAATATATAAAAATCATGCCACATGGCATTTGAGTGCTCAGTTCTTTGAGTACAAATCTAACTGAGTGGTGCAGGCAGGAATAAAGTTGCTTCCTACAAAGAAAAATCTCAGTGTCAGGACTCTGTGTGACAATCCTGCTACAATATAACCACCAACCAGTTTCTTGTATTGTTAACTACTTGTCCTGATTACTTGAAGCAATGCTTATAATGTGTTATTAACTCAAGTCCATACTTGATTCAGATTTCCTTCATTTTGACCTTTTTCTCCTCCTGGATCCCATTCAGGATACCATATTACATTTAGTCATCATGTCTCCTTAGTTCTCTTGGCTGTAGTACTTTCTCAGATTTCACTTGTTTTGCTTTTTAAGTTTATTTATTTATTTTGAGAGAGAGATAGCACAAGCAGAGGAGTAGAGAGAGAGGAAGAGAGAGAATCCCAAGCAGGGTCCACAGGGTCCATGTTGTTAGCACAGAGCCCCCAGCTCAGGGTTTGATCTCACAAACTGTGATATCATGAACTGAGTGGAAATCAAGAGTCACATGCTTAACTGACTGAGCCACCCAGACACACCAGATTTCCCTTGTTCTGGAAGACCTTGACAGTGCAGAGGAGTGCTAGTGAGGTATTTTATAGAATGCCCCTCACTTGGGCTCTGTTTGATGTTTTCTCATGATTAGACTGGAGTTACGGGTTTGGGGAAGGAACACCACAGAGCTGAAATGTCAGTGCATCATATCAAGGGTATATGACTTAATCACTGTTGATGTTATTAACCATTTTGTCCTGGCTGGGTATTCTTCTTCAAGTTTTTCTCTGTAAAGTTACCTTTATCCCCTGTTCATGCTATATTCTTTGGAAGGAAGTCACTGTGCACAGTTCACCCTTAATTAGTAAGAACTTATGCTTCAAATTCTTGAAGGCAAAGTAGCGTGGGAGGTTTGTCTATTCTTTTCCATTTATTTATTCAATTATTTGTTTATATCATCAGAGACTTATAAATATTTTATAATTTGGGTTGTAACTCAATACGACTTTATTTTGTTACTCAAATTGTTTCAGCTTTGGCAATTAAGACTGCTTTCATTTGGCTCCTGGGTTCCCTTCACATATTCCCATCAATGTGGGGTTTTTTTTTTTAATTCTTCCTTACTTTCTGGCTCTATGAGAGGCCCAAGCTCATTTTGTGCTTTTTTTTTTTGCCTGAATCCCAAAATGAGCCACTTTTCTAAGGTACCCTGTTTCCTTTTATTGGAGAATAATATTAGAAACTGGGAACTTGGAGCTAAATGTGCTCACAGCTACTAGGGTGTCATTTCTCAGGCTGGCAGAGCAAGGCGATAAATGTGTATATATTATATTTATACACATACCTACAATATTTCCAAATGTAACCATCTGTATCTATATTAAGCTAAGCATGAGTTCATACTGATGTTCTTATCCGTTACCACATGGATTATCCAGCCTTATCCCTTTGCTTGTCTATAGCCTCCAACAGTGAGAAACCTAATAGCAATCATTTTTCATCTCTATTTCATTCTGACTAGCTGATCGAGGGTAGGACCCTCTGCTCAAGAAAGTCAAAAAGAACCTTCTAATCTCTCACATTGCGACTTTTTATTGGTCTCTTGATTATCTCAGGCTCCCACTACTCCTTTCCAAATTGATGATAAACATCTAGGATATCTCCCATCCAAAACATGGAAAAATAGAAAGTAACTAATTTAAAGAGCAACAAATCCCACCTCATATGAGAGAGAGAATTTTCAGTCAAAAATTCGAGGGTTCAAATTATTTCATTCTTTACTATCATTGTAGTTGATTAGTTCTGAGTCTTCAACTTGCTTTGTATCCCAATCATATTTAGATGAGCTCAAATACAGTCATTTATCCAATGATCTAGAATTCTCGAATCTCTTGCCCCTGCTTCCCACAGTCTCCACAGATGGCATCTGGGTTCCAAGGTGTTTGTATCACTTAACAGCATCATGAGGGGTTAGTTTCTGCTCCCCAAACCTTACCAGAGTCTCCTGCTCCCACTCACTGCCAATGCAATGGTCCCATCTGTCTCTTTGTCTCCTCTGGCTCAACTCCCTTTTGGATCATTCTTGAAAAGGCCTTAGCAAAAAGGAAAGATGACATTTTCCACAAGCAAATTGTGAATTCTGTATCATGTTGCTTGGGTAAGTTAGGATTCTTTAGTCAAAGGTGTAAGAGGAAATATTTTGGAAAATATTAATGCAGACTAACATCCACATAAGCTGGTCATCTCCATTGCCAAGTTTCTCACCTTTCTTGGCACAAGGTAGGGAATAGGGTTGACAGAGGGGGAATTGGATTTTTAAAGAAGGAATATAAAGAAAGGTGGTAATCAGTTACTGACATTTTTATTTATTTAATTTTTTTTATTTTTTCTTAGTTTATTGTTAAGTTGGTTTCCATATAACACCCATTGCTCATCCCAACAAGTGCCCTCCTCCATGCCCATCACCTGCCTTCCCCTCTCCCCCACTCGCATCAGCCCTCAGTTTGTTCTCGGTATTCAAGAGTCTCTCATGGTTTGCCTCCCTCCCTCTCCCCAAGTATTTTTCCCCTTCCCCTCCCCCATGGTCCTCCGTTAAGTTGCTCCTGATCCACCTATATGTGAAAACATGGTATCTGTCCTTCTGTGCCTGACTTATTTCGCTCAGCATAACACCCTCAAGTTCCATCCACGTTGCTACACATGGTCAGATTTCATTCTTTCTCATTGCCATGAAGTATTCTACTGTATAGATAAACCACATCTTCTTGATCCATTCATCAGTTGATGGACACTTAGGCTCTTTCCATGATTTGGCTATTGTTGAGAGTGCTGCTATGAACATTTGGGTACATGTGCCCCTATGCATCAGCACTTCTGTATCCCTTGAGTAAATTCCTAGAGTGCTATTGCTGGGTCACAGGGGAGTTCTATTGTTAATTTTTTGAGAAACCTCCCCATTGTTTTCCAGAGGGGCTGCACCAGTTTGCATTCCCACCAACAGTGTAGGAGGGTGCCCATTTCTCCACATCCTCGCCAGCATCTAGAGTCTCCCGATTTGTTCATTTTTGCCACTCTGACTGGCATGAGGTTGTATCTCAGTGTGGTTTTGATTTGTATTTCCCTGATGATGAGGGATGCTGAGTATTTCATGTGTCTGTGGGCCATCTGGATGTCCTCTTTGGAGAAGTGTCTGTTCATATCTTCTGCTCATTTCTTCACTGGATTATTTGTTTTTTGGATGTGGAGTTTGGTGAGTTCCTCATAGATTTTGGAACTAGCTCTTTCTCTCATATGTCATTTGCAACTATCTTTTCCCATTCCATCCATTGTCTATTACTTTTATGGATTGTTTCCTTTGCCATGCAGAAGCTTTTTATCTTTATGAGGTCCAAATAGTTCATTTTTACTCTTGATTCCTTTGACTTTGGGGATGTGTCAAGTAAGAAATTGCTGCCGTTGAGGTCAAGGAGGTTGTTTCCTGCTTTCTCCTCTAGGGTTTTGATGGTTTCCTGTCTCACATTCAGGTCCTTTATCCATTTTGAGTTTATTTTTGTGTATGGTATGAGAAAGTAATCTAGTTTCATTCTTCTGCGTGTTGCCGTCCAGTTTTCCCAGCGCCATCTGTTAAAGAGGCCGTCTATTTTCCATTGGATACTCTTTCTCTCTTTGTCACAGATTGGTTGGTCATACATTTGTGGGTCCAGTTCTGAGTTCTCAGTTCTATTCCATTGGTCTATGTGTCTGTTTTTGTGCCAATACCATACTGCCTTGATGATGACAGCTTTGTAGTAGAGGCTAAAGTCTGGGATGGTGATGCCTCCCGTTTTAGTTTTCTTCTTCAATATTACTTTGGCTATTCTGGGTCTTTTGTGGTTACATACAAATTTTAAGACGGTTTGTTCTACCTTTGAGAAGAATGGCAGTGTAATTTTGATTGGGATTGCATTGCTTTGGGTAGCAATGACATTTTAACAATATTTATTCTTCTGATCCATGAAGATGGAATGTTTTTCCATTTCGTTGTGTCTTCTTCAATTTGCTTCATAAGTTTCCTATAGCTTTCATCATGCAGATCTCTTATATCTTTGGTTAGGTTTATTCCTAGATATTTTATGGTTTTTTGTGCAATTGTGATGGGGATTAGTTTCTTGATTTCTTTTTCTGTTGCTCCATTATTAGTGTATAAAAATGCAACCGATTTCTGTACTTGCTTTCGAGTTGCAAGTATCTTGTTGAGGATTTTTGCATCCATATTCCTCAAGGATATTGGCCTGTAGTTCTCTTTTTTTTTCTGGGTCTCTGTCTGGCTTGGGAATCAAAGTGATGCTGGCTTTGTAGAATGAGTCTGGAAGTTTTCCTTCGATTTCTATTTTTTGGAATAGCTTGAGAAGAATGGGTATTAATTGTTTTTTAAATAATTTTTTAATGTTTTATTTATTTCTGAGAGAGAGAGACACAGTGTGAGCAAGGGAGGGAGGGGTTAGAGAGAGAGGGAGACACAGAATCTGAAGCAGACTCCAGGCTCTGAGCTAGCTGTCAGCACAGAGCCCAACCCACAAATCGTGAGATCATGACCTGAGCCAAAGTAGGACGCGTAACTGAATGAGCCACCCAGGTGCCCCACCTAACTCTGTTTTAAATGTCTGGTAGAATTCCCCAGTAAAGCCATCTGGCCCAGGGTTCTTATTTGTTGGGAGGTTTTTGATAACTGATTCAATTTCTTCACTATTTTTGTGTCTGTTCAGATTTTCTATCTCTTCCCGTGTGAATTTTGGTAGCGAGTATGGGTTTAGGAATTTGTCCATTTCTTCTAAGTTGTCCAATTTGTTGGCATATAATTTTTCATAGTATTCCCTGATATTTGCTTGTATTTCTGACGGGTTGGTTGTAATAAGTCCGTTTTCATTCATGATTTTGTGTATTTGGGTGCTCTCTCTTTTCTTTTTGAGAAGCCTGGCTAGATGTTTGTCAACTTTGTTTATTTTTTCAAAAAAAAAACAACTCTTGGTTTTATTGATCTGTTCAACTGATTTTTTGGATTCTATATTGCTTATTTCTGCCCTGATTTTATTATTTCTCTTATCCTAGTGGGTTTGTGGTGCTCTTGTTGCCCTCCTTCTAGTTCCTTTAGGTGCACTGTTAGAATTTGTATTTGTGCTTTTTCTAATTTCTTGAAATAGGCCTGGAGTGCAATGTACTTTCCTCTTAGGACTGCCTTTGCCACATCCCATAGAGTGTGGTTTGTTGTATTTTCATTTTCATTTGTTTCCACATATTTTTAAATTTCTTCTCTAATTGCCTGCTTTGGCCATTCGTTCTATAGTAGGGTGTTCTTTAACCTCCATATTTTTGGTGGTTTTCCAGACTTTTCCCTGTGATCGATTGCAAGTTTCATAGCATTGTGATCTGAAAGTGTGCATGGGATGATCTCAATTCTTTTATATTTATTGAGGGCTGCTTTATGACCCAGTATGTGATCTACCTTGGAGACTGTGCCATTCACACTTGAGAAGGAAGTGAATTCTATGGCTTCAGGATGTAGAGTTCTAAATATGTCTGTCAAATCCCTCTGGTCCAATGTGTCCTACAAGTCCATTGTGTCTTTAGTGATTTTCTGTCTAGTTGATCTATCCATTGCTGTAAGTGGAGTATTAAAGTCCCCTGCTATTAGCACATTCTTCTCCATAAGATTGTTTCTGTTTGTGATTGTTTTATATATTTAGGTGCATCCATATTCAGTGCTTAGACATTTATAACTGTTAGCTCTTTCTGATGGATGGACCCTGTAATTATTATATAATGCCCTTCTTCATCTCTTGTTATTGTCTTTAGTTTAAAGTCCAGTTTGCCTGATATAAGTATAGCTACTCCGGGTTTCTTTTGATTTCCAGTAGCATGATATATTTCCCCATACCCTTATTTTTAATCTGAGGGTATCTTCCAGTCAAAAATGAGTTTCTTGTAGACAACATATAGATGGATTTAGTTTTTTTATCCATTCTGCTACCCTATGTCTTTTGATTGGAGCATTCAGCCCATTTACATTCAGTGTTATTATTGAAATATGTGGGTTTAGAGACTTTGTGTCCTTTGTAGGTTTCATGCTTGTGGTGGTGTCTCTGGTATCTTTGTTCCTTGCAACATTTCCTTCAAAGCATCCCCCTCCAGATTTCTTGTAGGATTGGCTTAGTGGTGACAAATTCTTTCAATTTCTGTTTATTTGGAAAGGCTTTTATCTCTCCTTCTATTTTGAGTGACAGTCTTGCTGGATAGAGGATTCTTGGCTGCATATTTTTTCTGATCCTCACATTGAAGATCTCCTGCCATTCCTTTCTGGCCTGCCAAGTTTCAGTAGTTAGGTTTCTCTTTGTATGTTAGGGCCCTTTTCTCCTTAGCTGATTTCAGAATTCTCTCTTTGTCCTTACATTTTGCCAGTTTCACTATGATATGTTGTGCAGAAGATCGATTCAAGTTACGTCTGAGGGGAGTTCTCTGTGCCTCTTGGATTTCAATGTCTGCTTCCTTCCCCAGATTGGGGAAGTATTCAGCTATAATTTGTTCAAGTATTCCTTCAGCAGCTTTCCCTCTTTATTCCTCTTCTGGAATTCCTATAATATGGATATTGTTCCGTTTGATTGTATCACTCAGCTCTCTAACTCTCCTTTTAAACTCCTGGATCAGTTTATCTCTCTTTTTCTTGGCTGCCTCTTTTTCTATAATTGTGTCTTCTAATTCACCTATTCTCCTCTCTGCCTCTTCAGTCCGTGCATTGGACGCCTCCATTTTATTATGCACCTCATTTATAGCATTATTAATTCATCACAAGTATTTTTAAGCTCTATAGTCTTTGTAGCAATAGTTTCTCTGATGTCTTCCATGCCTTTTTCAAGCCTAGTGATTAATTTTATGACTATTGTTCTAAATTCTTTTTCAGTTATGTTGCTTATATCTGTTTTGAGCAGTTCTTTAGCTGCCATTTCTTCCTGGAATTTCTTTAGAGGAGAGCTGTTCCAAGGATCTCCATCTCGTCCTTTAGGCTAGCTTTCTATCTCTTGTTAGTTTTAGAAGCTTGTTATGTGTTCTGCACCTGCGAGTACTATTGTATTAAAGAAGGCTTTTTGACTCTCCAGGGCCTGTTTGTTCATGAAATGTTCTTTGAATGGTGTCTCTTGGTCTCTCTTGTTGAGATTTTGGTTAAAATATTTTACTACTCATAGTGGTATTTGGGACTCTCCACCATGTGTACTTTGGCTTGTTTCTTGAGGCAGCCCTGGAAAAGAAAACAGACAGATAAACACACAGGGAATAACAGCAGAGAAACGCACAGACAAATCCAACAAACACGCAAACCGAAAGGGGAAAAAAAAAAAGAAAAGAAAGGGGAAAAAAGGAAAATAAAAAGGAAGGAGGAAAAACAAATAATAAAAATTTAAATTAAAACAGAAAAAAGAAGAATAGAAAAGAAAAGAAAAGAGAAAAAAAAAAAAACAAAAGACAAAGGACAGCCTAAAACCATAAAACCAGAATTCTCAGCTACAAATAAAGAGCAGGGTGTATGCAGTGCTGATGGAAGAGCATATACAAAGAGAGAAATGACAGGGAGAGGAGAAAGTGAAATTTCTCTGAGGGAGAAAGGGTAGATTATGGTAGAAGTCAAGGAGAAAGAAATGAAGATAATGCTACTCAGAGAAACTATATAGCTGGATTACTCCAGAGAGAGAGAGATAGAATGGTAGCGGTGGAGATGTAGAATATACATCTAGAGAATGGATTAGATGTGACTGTTTAAGCAAACCAATGACTAGAGTGCCCAGTCCAGCAGAGGGAAGGGATACGAATGAGACAAGGGAAAATATATCTGAATCAAAACAATTGATCTAGATTCAATCATGGCAGTGCATTCATGTTGGTCTTGCCCCAGGCTCTGGGAAAAAAAAAAAAAAAAAAAAAAAAAGCAGCTCTCTAGCGGGGATGGGCGTGATTTGGTGTAGGTAGGTCTCAGCTTCCACTGCGACCCTCGGGCCATTCCTTGAGGTCCCCCCTGGTGGTTGTGGGGACAAAAATGGAGGTGCCCCAGTCCCTTCTCGAACCCAAGCATTGCAAATCACTCTTGGGTCCGATCTCCCTGTGCTGCAGGTATAGCCAAGGTCGGCCGTGTTCTATGTCCCAAGCCACACCTCATTTCCAGATCTTAATCCGTGCACTTTATTGATATGGCATGATATATAAACCCACAGGCTGGGTCCTTTCCAGCCAGGAATCAAGCCGGGAGAACAGTGGAACAGTTTCTCCTGGCACCGCCTGGGACTGGGGCGCCCCGCCCAAAGTCAGCACCACAGCTGCTATCAGGATCACTCTCCGTCCTGAGCCGAGGTTTTTCTCTTCTCCAGGGACAGTTCTATGAGCAGTTTCAGCTGCGCTTTCTCTTCCCCTTGACTCACTGCTGCTCCCCGCAAAGGGGGTTCCCTCCTCTCCCTCCATGTCTCCAGGTTCCAGCCCATTTTTATCTTCCCCAGTTCGCACTCAGGTACCTATGAAGTTGTTTTCTCAGCAGACTCTCTTTTCCTCCCAAACTCCTGCGGTTCAGTGTCCTATGGCTTTCGGCCTTCTTGGTTTCCAAGATGGGGGCGAGTGAAATGTGCGGAGTCCCTACTTCTCTGCCATCTTACCTCTCTCATCAGTTACTGACATTTTAAAATCAGGCAAAATGGATTTGAAAGCCTACGTTTCTTTTGTTTTCATTTTACTTACCAGCCTAATAGAGAATTTTTCCCATGGTATAAATAAGAGGGCCTTAAGACTAGAGGCAGAAAGGGAAGTATATAAAATAGAAGTAAAAGAGAAGGCCACCTCTTATAATCCAAGACTATTGAAGACCGAAGGTGGGTTGGAAGCAGAGAGAAGAAAGAGGTGAAGGGGTAGACAGTCAGACTGTGTGCTGTTCCTCTCTCTGGGCTGAAACCTTGACAAGATGAAGAGAACAATTAGGACAACAAGGTCCCAGCCCAGTCCCTATTTGGAATCTTGAGAGGAGGTCACTTGGTGGGCCAGGCACCCCGATGTGTCCATAAGAACTTGGGGACTGGCCACATCAAAGTAAAGCTTGAGATCCAGCATGGTCAGAAAGGGATGACCAAAGTTCAGCACTCCCAGACTTCCCTCTCTTTCCAAAGGATATATTGGAAGTCAAGAGCTCCCACTGGGCCCTGAGCCAAGGAAGTAGAGGTAACTGAGTCTGAGAGCCAGTTTTCTAACTCTGAGATCTACTGTGGTGAGGGGTGACTCAGCAAGGAAGGATGGACTTTACTCCGCCCCAACCAGAAGCCAGTGGAGGATATGCAGAGGTGCAGTGGAGATTTTAGAGGTGGAACTGGCAGCCGATGAGTACCACAGCCTCTGCCAAGCCTCAAGGGATCAGACTGCAAGTAACACCAGCTTTGACTTCAGACACAAATGCCAGTGAGGCAAGCATCCCTGTAGTGGACAAGAAACGTCATGGAAGTAACATATTACTATCATGAAAACCAGGGAGGTCAGAATATATCACATAAACCCAAAGAACTCTTTCTTTCCTGCTGCCAAGAGGACACAGTGAGCCACACACCTGTCTCATTCACCTCTGACCATTACCTCCAACCAACTGAATCAACTGGTGTTATGGAAGTCAGCTGGGCAACTCACAGAATTGAAGGAGCTGCAGCAGGAGCCTGGGATGGGGGGGCGGGGGGGGGGAGATACCATAACCTGATGGGAACAGAAGAGGGGAAGGCCCTCAAGGAATGAGGGATACTCTTACTAGACACCGAAGGAAGAGAAGCTAAATGGGCAACACAGCAGAAGTTCATCGTTTTCCCGTTAGTAAATGGGAGACCTGGTCAAGAAAGCAATCATTCATTCATTCGACAAATATGTATTGAGCTGAGTGGAGGAAGAGGACGACAAAACTGACTCAGTTTTGGCCCTGACCTCCAGAGTTTGCAATGCAGTGGGAAGGGTCAGTGGGAAGAGCTGTATCACCTGCCTGGAGGGTGGAGCATCCTCATAATGGAAGGAAAGAACAGTGAATTCTCATCAGAGGCATCAGGAAAGCCTGGCGCCTGAGCTGTGCCTAGAAAGCAGACTAGGGAAAGAGGAAAGAAGAAAGATAGGGAAAAGGCGGGAAGCATGAAGAGAAGCAGACAGGTTGGAAAGTGCGTGCACTCTTAGGGAAATGCTAATAGGCAGGTGTGGCTGCTGTGCAGAAGGCTTGATGAAATGTGAAAGAAGCTGGAAAGAAAGGCCAGAAAGAGAGCATCGTAAATGCAAGGTAAGAGAGGATGACTTCATCCCATGGGAAATGGGGAGCTACTTTGACTTTTAAGATCAGATTTGTATTTTGGAATGTTCAGTCTGGCAGCAGTGTGGGGCATGGATTTGGGAAAGAAGAGATGGAAGCTTCTAGTCTGTGGATAAAAGGACAAAGGATGAAAAGGGAAATGGAATGCCAGCTGTTGGAGGAATTTTCCTCAGGAAAGGGCGTTGGCAAGGGTTCTTAACCCTCTGTGGCAGTGTGTCAAAGGCCAGCTGATCAACAGACACCCAGGATCTCCCTACTTCTGCCTTTTCCTGGGCCGCAGCACCGTCATTGCATCCTGGCTCTTCCTCACCAGTCTGTCCTCCTCTCACTGGCTCACACCAATATGCAGACACACTGGGATCTCGCATCTCTAAAAATATTCCTTTTTTTTTTCCAACTAAGTTTTTTATTTTAATTCCAGTTTAGCATACAGCATTAAACTAGTTTTAAATGTACAATACAGTAATTCAATTCTATAATTGTAGAATTGTACTATATATTCAACAATTCTAAGAATATACCTTGATGCCATAGTCTTCTGCCCAGTCTTTCTGTTCCACCTCCTTGGCAGGGGCTTCTTTCCTCAGGTTTTTCTCGTGCTTGTGATATGGCCACTGCAGTTCTCATCATCTTGTCTGCCATCCAAGCAGAAGATGGGAGAGAGCTGAGTCAGTCCCTAAGAAAAGCTTTTATGTACATAGAACTTCCTACCCCCAACCCCGTTGGGGGTTACTCTGTAACTAAATGTTTTTGCATGAGTAGTCAGAACAAAAAGGTAAACATTGCAATATTCACATTTAATTTCTCCTAAACCCTTGTAATTTAGGTATCTTTATCCCCATTTTATAGATGAGCATACTGAGGATCAGAGAGTTTTAAGCTGCTTCCACATCTCTCCAGGGCACCAGTCACCCTAAGGGGACAGTTTTGTGCTTTGTTGTTGACTAGAAAGTCCAGAAAACAACACTTGTTGCTTAATATGAGGCAAAGAATTGAAAAGTCATCCCTGATTTCATTATCTTCCCCCAGCTAATTGGAACTCATTAAAAAAACCTGATTCTGAAGGCAGGAAGAAATCATTTTAATGAGCGATGAGATAGATTTTTCCTCCATAACAAGTCCAGAATCTCAATTTATGCTGAAGGATGTTTTAATTAGCAAGTAAAGTGGATGTTTCTGTGAAGGATAGAAAAAATACGGAAGTTGGTCTGGGTCCTTTGTGACTTCTAAAGGCATTCTACAACTCTTAAAGATTGCGATTGTCTGTGGTAGCCAGTTGAATCACAAATATTTCCCATTAGTTACATTTTTATCCACCTCATTCTTATTGATTTGTGTAAGGTCAGGAAGGGCAAAGCTAGGCTAGAAAGTAACAACTATATGCCTTCCTTTACTTCCTCTTACACCTGCTACCAATTTTATATCATTCTGGACACTTCAATTAGGGCGTTAACAACTCTAAGAGTCTTACTGTTAAGAAATGTTTTTAAATTCTGTTTAATCCAGATTTCCCAAACTTACTTCACCATGGGACTCTTTGCTCATAGTATGTGTAGTAAGTAGATGGTCTCCCAAGTTGGCCGCCAATACTTCCTCCATTCTTGCATGCACATGTTGTTTCCCTCCATCACCAGATAGTCTGTCTCCTCCCCCCTTGAATGTAAGCTGGCCTTGTCATTTACTTTGTTGAATGGAATGTGGTAAGAGTAATGCTGTGTCAACTCTGGCTGTAGCCCTTAAGAGGCCTGACAGAGTCTTCTGCTCTCTAGGAAATGGTTACCCCAAAAGAAGCCTATCTACATGACCAGAGAGAGAAGCCTAGCTAGGAGTCTATTTGGAAAATAATTTTCCTAACATGGCCTAGCTACCTGGGCCAGATCTGGCTCTCCTGATTCCCTGTCCAGTGCTCCATGTCTACCACCACTGAGCTGCCTGTCAGAGAGCTTGTTGTTGGGTTCATGGATGGTTTGATTCAATACATTGGGACTTTAAGCCATTAAAGACTCTTAGAAATTTGAATCCAGGTCGATCTAGACTCATTATTGCAGTTTTATTTACTTTTCTAACTTTTCCCACTAAGTCTCCGCTTATTCCTGTGATTTACATAGAAGCCTCTCCCCCTCACGATAACATCGAAATAGCAGTCAAGAACTCAGGTTCTGTATCATTCACTCAGATTTCAAGTCTCAGCTCCATTTATTGGTCTAGACAACTTATGACTTAGTGGCTTACAAAGGTCATTCAGTTCTCTGAGTCTCACATCAACAAAATGAGAATATAAAAATGCCTGCCCATTATTTAAGTATTAATGGTTTATATTTTGTTCCACTGCTATTGTTTTATTACTACTGATTTTTTTCTTCATTTTTTGTGAACCAGAGTCAAACTACCAATCAGGACTTGAGATAGATAACCACTGTTAACTCTGTGAGCTAACACAATTTTTGCTAAAAAAAAAAAAAACCAGGAAGATTGATGTCTTGGTTCACCTGAGTGGACTTTGGCAGGTAGACAGTTAATGTTTGCTGGGTTTGGAAAGATACTAGAAAGGACTTGGTCTATTATTATCATAGTGACCTCTAAGGAAGCACTGGCTGAAAGAACACCCTTTCCAGCTTTGATGTTCTAAAATTTTATAGACCTCCTCCTTCCCCTCAAAATTCCCTGTCAAAGGGGTGACAGCTTCCAAAAGGCTCCCATCCCTCCATGGGCTGCACAGGACTCTCCCTAGTGAGGTAGTCCCATATGCATGGATGGTGGAGGGCAGCCTGAAGGCCTGTTTTCAGGTATAAATTCATGTGATCAATCTGCCATTTGGATCCAATGCCCTTTGTACCAGAGTTGATCTTTAAGGATAAGAAAGTACTATCCAAGTAAAGGGGATTTGGAAGACCATATCTCAAGGGTAAGGGGTGAGTAAAAGCTCTGGTTGCTAAGTGTACAATCAGAGGGTGGGTTTAAAATCCATTAACAACCAGAGCCTCTTGAAATAACCTTTTTAAATGAAAGTTGCCCCATCAATATCCCAATACCTACATTTTTTTTCAGGAAGTAATAAGATTTTTTTTTCTTCCTTTGAGACTCAAATGCCAGAGTAAAATACTCTCTGATATTTGTGGGTTGGCATTTGTTTTCAGGGTCTTTTGCATTTCTTGTTTGAGAGATGTTTTTCTGACTAAACTTGATAGTCCTTTTATTCTGCAATTTCAAAATAACCTGTTAGCCTCACAATTAACTTTCCATTACTATCACTCTAAACTCCATCAATAGCTTCAATCCACTGTGCTTAAATCTCTATGAAAACTCCCACACCTCTACTTTTGCCCATACCTCACCCTCCAGCATTTGACTTTTCTAACCATCCTCAATCTCCACGTGTACAAGTCCCATATATCTGTATCCTTTTTTCTTCCGTGTTGACTCTGAACACTCTTAAAACACATTATTCCTTTTTTTATGTTTATTTATTTATTTATTTATTTATTTATTTATTTTTAAGAGAGCATGCATGTGACTATTGGAGGAGGAGAGAGAGAATCCCAAGAAGGCTCTGTCTGCCCTGTCAGCTCAGAGCCCCATGCAGGCTCCATCTCACCAATTGCCAGATCATGACCTAAGCTAAAATCAAGAGTTGAACGTTTAACCAACTAAGCCACCCAGGCACCCGACTCTTAAACCACTTTAAAACATTCTCCCTTGTATTCCAATCCTGGTGAAGACCACCAACTTTGGAATTAGCCTGGGGTTGTTATTTTAGTTCTAGAATATATTACACATGTAACCTAGGGCAAGTTACTTAATCTCTCTGAGCTTCAGGTTCCTCATTTCTAAAGTACAGGTAATAGCACCTGACTCAAAGAGAGTGTTGTATGGATTAAATAAGGAGGTGATCAGAAGTGAATTAATCAGGGTCCCAGCAGTAACCAGAGCACACAAGCCCAGTAAGATAATTCTGGGAAATGAGGACAGAGCAGGTATGTTGATGCCAGCTCATAAGTGGTGATAGTTAGATTTCAGGTACATCTTGCAAGCCAGTTGTTAGACATGGCCATTATCAATAAGATTGTGTAAATTTTAATAAATTATATTTAGAACAAAGGCAATAAACACTTAAAATCAATTACTTCCTAACTATTACATTTTATTATCATAAACGTGGATATTTAACAGCTATTCTATCTGTGTGGTAGTAATATAATATATGCTATGGTGGATCTTGTCTCAACTTCATGCCTAATGACATGCCATTGGCACTCTGAAATCAGCCATGGTGGGAATATTTACACCACAGAAAGTGGCAAATGTTATAAATCAGGGCTTTCTCCTCTCATCTCCCTTGCCCCCAGAGTCCTGATGTTAATATATTTATCAGGAGGAGCATGTGTAGGGAAATCACAAGGGATCTTACAGTACCTGTTGGCTTTTATCACCTCTAAATCCAAGAAGACAATGAGAAGAAGCTGTTACCCAGATTCTAGGAAAGAGTAAGTGTGAAGAGAGGTGCACTACAACAGACAGGTACTATGACCTCTTTGGTCAAGGAACACCACCAACCAGAAGTGACATGGGAAGAAGAGAGCCAGAGGCATAAATCCCTGACCTCCCTTCTACTGCTTCATTCTCCCACCTCCTTCCAATGAGGAATATCCTGATCTCAGATGGCAAAGGGGCCCAAACAGGCCAGTATTCTGGAACAGAGAGTGGGGTAGAGGAGTGACTAGGTCAAAGGGAAAGACAAATGGAGAATATCCTAGCTGGTAAAACAGTGCTGTATCTGGTACATAACAGAGGCTCAGATAACATTATCTATTACAGTTAGTTCAACTCAACAAAAATGTATTAAGTGTTATGCTGAATATCTTTCCCTTGAGGAGTCCACAGCCCAGTGGAGAGACATATAAATAAATTACACATCATTGTGCAGTGTACTGTTATTAATGAAGATAGTCTGTCTTTCCCATTAGATGACAAACCCCAAAGAGCAGAAACTATGATCAATAATCAATAAATATTTTTTGAATAGATGTACTCTCATTTTTTCTCAGTGTCCAGTACTGTTTATTATAGAATCTCTTAAAGGAAGCAGGTTGGAAGGCAGCTAATAATTTCTGAGTGCCTCTATGTACCAGGTACTTTCCATATATTATCTTATTTCATCACCAAAATCAAAAAATGTTAAAACACCATGTTAAAATTGAAGTTGATACTGAAGAGCCAAGATGATAAATATCAGATACAAAATATTGCTAGACCCACCATGAGAAGGAAGTTTTCAAATTGGTGGCCAAGTAATAGTTAGATGACTTGCACACATCAAATATCAGGTTGTTGAAGGAGAGACAGATTTTAGACACTAGTTTTGTGAAGATGATTTTGTACTCAATGGATGGCTGGGAGCCCCTTCTGTGGGGACAGAGAGGGAGTGTTCTTGCTCTCAACTCTAGCTTCATTAGGAGCACTTCAGTATGACTACATTCAGATCCTAAGTTTTGTCCCCTGGAGTTTGGAGGCACAGGAATTTAGCCTCAGAGTCCCACCCAGGGAATCCAGCAGCCAAGAGAAATAGGCCGATCAATTCCTTTGGTAACAGACCTGGCAAAGCTGCCATTCTGAGATCGGGTTGAATTCCCTGAGATTTTTGTTGAGAGGGGTGTTCCTATGTACCAGACACCAACCATACAGAAGATGCTGTTGTGGAGGCATTCTAAACCCCGTCAAAGAGAACCTCCTAGTGGGTATGAGGGGACCCAGCAGCTAGTTTGTTGGAGCACCACTAAAGAACAGGAAACTGGGAGTGCAAGGTCTTAGAAACAAGGTTGCGGATGAGAGAAGTCAGTGGGAGGGCCTCCAAAGATACCCACACAAATGGCCCACAAGAGAAAGGATCAGTAATTGCACCCCTGTAACTTGAAGATGCCAAAGAACAGCTGTTGCACCCACCCTGTTCCCTGTCTGTCCCCCCCCACTCCTGCTGCATCTGATCCAGGAGGGGACTGAAAGAGATACCAGAGGAAACAGAAATGGTGAATACAAACAGAAAGCAGACCAAGCAACTACCTCTAACCCCCACACTGAGTTGCAAGTAGGAGAGAAGATTTAATTAATTTAAGTTCATAGAATGGATTATCTAGGACTGAACATTCTTACTTACCAAATAGAGATTGTATTTTTTGGCTTAATATGACCCTCAGACTTTCTATTACCTAAACGTAAGCATAACATTTATGAAACCTGACTGGATTTCATCCAGTGGAAAGCTAAAAATATCATCTACTGAATAAATTTTAAAGGAACTATGGGAAACAAAATTAAGTTGTATCTGATTATATGCCACATTTGCTTGATTTAACGATCATAAGAGGTATAAGTATCCCCATTTTACAAATGAGCAAATGAAAGCTCAAACAAGATAAGAGCCCAAATCAGACAACCTGTAAGTGGCCGGACCAGAATTCAAAAACAATTCTGACCCTAGTGTCATTGTTCCTAGCTTCTACATTAATTTTGCCTCTGATTCTGGAATGTTACAGCTGGAAGTGATGATTATTTCAGCTGATGTAACCTTGCTTTCTCATGTTAAATAGCAAAAAGTTTATACATATTAGTGTGTATTATATAACTGGCATAGTACTAAACATTTCATATATATTATCTCCTTACAATACCCCCCATGAAATACAGAAGATCTCTGATTATGCAAATAATAAAACTGAGATCCAGAACAGTTAAGTATTCTCAAGTTCATACAGCTAATAAGTAGCAGAACCAAGATTGGAACCCTGGTTATCTGACTCCACACTCTATAGCTGCTATGCACTAAGACTCAGAGAAATTAAACCTAAGGTTATACCAGAAAGGAGCCAAGTGGAACCTGGGTCTTCTGCTTCTTAAGCCATCACTCTTTGATTGCAAAATATATAAAAGAGTAGAAGGAGATTATAAACAACTACTAATGTATGCTGATGCATGATATGATAGTTATCAAGAGGAAATTTTCTCTCATGGATGTTTGAACCATGGAACAAAACAATTAGCAAGATGATAAAATGAGATAGGAAATTAACCCCAACTTTTTAAGTGTATGAATAAGCCAAACTTGTGTATTTACCTTCTACTGACAGTTTTATTACTTTCTCCTGGGGCCTCCAAAAGTAACAACGTAGCCAGCCCCAAACCTCACTCACCTGCTTTTGAACACAATTCGTCTGACTTCAGTGAAAGGAATGGACTTCCTTTCACTCCTTATTTGCTTCTATGGTATTTATAAAATTTCATGGTTCAGTTCTAGCAAAATGTTGTGAAGAAACACAGTCCATGCTACTCAACGTAATTTCAAAATAACTCAAGACTTTTACTTGTATATCTCAAACACTATGAAAGGAACACAAAGTCAGAAACTTTGTTAAATTCCCTTTCATCCCCTCCTAGCTGCTGCCTCCCATCTGGCAGCTGGTCCCTTCTACATCTTCTAACATTTTCTTCCAATTCCAATCAGCCTCCTTTCCATGTACGTCTTATGAACCTCTCTTCCCTTTTCTTCCAGATTCTCCATTAAAAAAGGCCAACAATTGGTATGGCAAGTAGAACCTGCTATAAGGGGAAGGGGACCAGTTGGGAGCTTTCATACTTTGATTGATGCATCTCATCACAGTGGAGTCTCCAGAGCACTTTACCTAGTTTGGCCAATAGGTGAAGCTAGCAGATGTTTTGAATTGTAGCTCTCAGTAGATACTATTGAACAGGAATGCTTATGTTTCTCTTGGAGTTGCCTATTGAGAGACTAGGGATTCATGTTGCACATCAGGGGAGACTTAGTCGCCACTTTGCTCCTCTGGCTGCAATCCAGGAGGGTGGACAGAGGAGCTGTGGATGGAGGGGAAGCAAGGAGGCTGAAGTCTGGTCAGGCTGCCAGGAGAGCCCAGCAGGACTACTACTTAGGTGGCAATTAACCCCTACTGTGTGTGTTTGCTTTGTTAAACCTAGTAGGTCTCTCTTTCCCCACTGAGGACAAAGAGGTTGATATTTTATTTTGATACCATAATGGAGGAGGACTAATGGGTTCACTCAGGGAAGGGAGAATAAATCTTTTGAAAGGTGGCCCCCCAAATGATGGATACAAATTACATAAACAGCCACTTAAAATGGTGTTTTTGACAGTGTGGAGGTTCCTCAAAAAGTTAACAATAGAACTCCCCTATGACCCAGCAGTAGCACTGCTAGGAATTTACCCAAGGGATACAGAAATGCTGATGCCTAGGGGCACATGTACCCCAATGTTCATAGCAGCACTCTCCACAATAGCTAAAACATGGAAAGAGCCTAAGTGTCCATCAACGGACGAATGGATCAAGAAGATGTGGTTTATCTATACGATGGAATACTCCATGGCAATGAGAAACAATGACATCTGGCCATGTGTAGCCACATGGATGGACCTTGAGGGTGTTATGCTGAGTGAAATAAGTCAGGCAGAGAAGGACAAATATCATATGTTTGCACATATAGGAGGATTAGGAGGAACTTGATGGAGAAACAAGGGGGAGAAGAAGGGGGGAAATAGTGGGGGAGTGGAAGAGAGGCAAACCATGAGAGACTCTTGAATGCTGAGATCAAACTGAGGACTGATGGGTGTGGAGGGGGAAGGGGGAGATGGGAATGGAGGAGGGCCCTTGTGGGGATGAGCACTGGGTGTTATATGGAAACCAACTTGACAATAAACTATTTGTAAAAAAAAATAAAAATAAAAATAAAAAAATAAAGTAAGCTGATGCCAAAAAAAACTTAAAAATAAAATAAAATTAAATGGTGTTTTTGAAAAGCACTGAGCAACCTCAGGAAATGCTCACAACAAAATAAGCAGGATACAAATTGTGTAGACTGTTACAGTATAATCCTGATTGTTTGGAGAGATTTAGCATGCACCTGGAAAAAAAATTAGCCATGTTTATCTCTGGCACTAGATGATTTTTTATTTTTATTCTTCTTTGCATATCCTAATATGTTATCATTTTAAGTAAAAGTTTTAGAAATTAAGAAAAATAAGTAGGAGTACATGGGTGGCCCAGTTGGTTAAGTGTCTGACTTCAGCTCAGGTCATGATCTCACAGTTCATGAGTTGGAGACCGCCTCCGGCTCTGGGCTGACAGCTTAGAGTCTGGAGCCTGCTTCAGATTCTGTGTCTTCCTCTATTTCTACCCCTCCCCCACTTATGATCTGTCTCTCTCAAAAATAAATACACATTTAAAAAAAATTAAAGAAGAAAAAGAAGTGAAACATAATCTAGACAGTGAGCATGTCTCCAGTGGCCCACAGATGCTCAAGAACCTCACCATTCAGACTCATCTATGCCCTCAAATGCTCCCCAGGCTCCTGAAGCTGCACCATGGGGTCCTCACCACCTCACCCCATCAGCCCTTCCTGCTTTCTGACCAGCACTGATTCCCAGGGTCCTAACTCTACCAACACCTTGCCCTCCAGGGAAGATGTAGATATTGAGGGTATTTACAGTAGGCGGCAACTATGCAAATGACAAGGCAGGTAAGGAGAAAAAGCAAGTGACTGCTCATTTTATGTAGCAAATGATGGCAAGATGCTCTCAGTCACATCTGCCTCTAAGGAGGTAGAACATAGCATCTGGAGAAGCCTCCTCTGTCACAGAATCAAGGGCATCTCTGCACAAAGCTAAATCTGGCTGCTGTATCTCCATGGAAACAAATGCAGTCTTTATCTTAAAGCTTCTTTTTAATGAAGCACAATTTGTGGGCAACATAATCATCTCAATATGGCTATAAACACTTCTAGAAAACACGACTGGTGGCCAAAAGATCGTGGGGACTCTCGTCCTGGAGGTTGAGGGCCCGATTCTGTCAGCTCACCAGATAGCCCCATGTCTCTTGTATGAACTCAAACAAATAAGTTCATAAGAGACTGATAGGTGCGGAGAAAGCTAACTCATTGATTGAGAATAAAATAACATTAAATCTAGAGTTATGACCATACGACCTAGCAATTCCACTTCGGGGTACATACCCACACTAAAATATGTACATGAATGTTTATAGCGGCATTATTCATAATAGTCCAAAAGGAAAAACAAATCAACTGATGAATGGATAAATAAATGTGATCTGTCCATACAGTGGAATATTGTTAGATGATAAAAAGGAATGAAGTGCTGGATTGAAAATTTTATGCTAAGTGAAGGAAGCCAGACACAAAAGGTCACATATTGTAGGATTCCATTTATGTGAAATGTCCAGAATAGGTAGATTCACAGAGACAGAAAGCAGATTCATGGTTGTCAGGGGCGGGGAGGAGGGAGAAATTGGGAGTGACTGGTAGCAGGTGCAAGCTTGTTTGTGGGTTGGTAGAAATGTTGTGGAACTGGATAGTGGTGGTAAAAATCATGGCTGCTTAGAGGACAAGATCATCAGAATAGTCCACCCTCCAGGCCCATGGATGTGAACTGAATCCTAGCCAGAATATTTGATAAGCATGGATTTTGAGCAAGAAGGTATTTTGGGTAAACACTTTGTAGTATCTGATCTGATCCCTGGGTGTGGCCCTGTTTATCACTCAGAACCGCTTTGCTGGTACACAGGTCCCATGGCTCACCCCCAGCCACCCAGATCAATACAAGCTTGAACCAAAGAATCAATTCTGGACCATTCCTGCTTCCATATGGTGATGTTTCTATTACATCACAGCCTCGCTAGGTAGGATTGTTCAGGCCTCGAGTATGACAGAACCTGCCATTCTTCTCTGTATCCAGACAGGGATGGGATGGGCAGAACAAACAGAAAGGAGGTGTTAAAATATGACAATTCTTACAAACATCCAGCTGGAAACCGATGGTTAGTCTGAGGACTGATACCCCCATTCCATGTAGGGAACCTTCTGTGAACACTTGGGATCCATCTAGAACCATTCTAAATTAGAATCTTCTCATGAACAGCTGAAACTTCTCAGTGAGCATCTGGCTAAGTTCAGGGCAACCTCCTGGAGCGTAGAGTGAAGAAACAACCATCATGTGGCCTGGTACACTCAATGCACACTTAGTCCCACTGAGCCATTTATTTGTTGACCCTGTACTAGTTGGTAAAGAATGACAGATCTAGAAGGATCCACTGGGATGGCTATGAAGGCAGTTTTCTCTCCTCAATAATAGATCTGTCCTATCAACATGACTGTGCTTTCAAGCAAAGGTCTCTGACCCAGCTAGGAGCCGCAGCAGCAATAAATACATGGAGAAGCTAAAGCAAAGCCAGACGTGTGACATGCTCCATTGGATACCCTTTCTCACTTGATGAAACCCATCTTCCCAGCTCTCCTGCCTTCTTTTCTAAACTTTAACACTTACAGAAACAGCAGCTGTTGATTTAGATGTCTCTCATGCAAAGGGCTCTCATGTTAATTTGGTCTGTATTATCCCTGCTTAATCCACGTTCCCCACCCTCTAGCCGCACCCCCAGAGCTACATCCCTCCATCCTCTTGACTTCTTCTTAGCCTCTTTCAACAAAGGATTTCTACAGAATTGACTACATCTACATGGCCTTTGAGGGATTTACCATTTTTCTTATCAATTAAGGAAATAGATTTCTTAAACTATAAAATATATTTTTTATCCTTCCCTTTTAAATAATAATGAAAATTTTCCAAGAAACTTAACATTGCCACCAGAGCCAGTCACAGGTAGAGATAAAGAAACATTTTAATGCATCCTTGTTTCTCCTACCCACTTCTGTGCCTCTGTTCCCATCTCTCTTAACTAGTGGCGAGTTAGGAAACTTAATTTTGTCCTAAAAAAGCTAAACAACCACATTGGAGTATTCAGGCCTGTGTCACTTTAGACCAGATAAAGAGAATTAAAACAAGACACATATTTTATAGTTGAATCCCAGTCAGCATTATTTTTCTACAATCCCTTCTCAGTTCAGACCCAGCTTGTATCTCCATAACAACTTATATCCCATAATAAACAGAAAAGTCATTAGATGAATGAGAGCAGAAGAGACTAGCTTACTTACTATTTGTTTGTGTTTTTTTTAATTTTTTTTCTGGGTGGAAAGAGTGGAGATACCAGTCAAATACATACCATCTCATTTTATGACCTACATGCTAACTCACTTACGCTCAGAAATTTCAGAGCTGTTTACCTACTCTCAACTTTAGTCACTGATATGACTCTTGATGTGTGTGCCTCTTCCAATCACCCAGCATCTCTACATCAAAGATCACAGAAAGAGTAAAGTTTTCTTATTTTATTTTTATTTATTTTTATTTTAGAGAGAGTGTGAGTGGGGGAGAGGGGTAGCAGGAGAGAGACTCTTAGGTGGACTCCATGGTCAGCATGGGGCTCAATTCCAGGAACCTGAGATCATGACCTCAGCCAAAGTCAAGAGTCAGATGTTCAACTGATTGAGCCACCCAGGAAGCCCAAGGTTTGTCATTTTAATCAGCACAGCCTTGGATAGGTCAACCTGCAAAACAAAAGAGCCACAATGAGAGACAAAAGAGAGTTTGTTTGGGATCAAAGAATTCCAATTCAGGGAGCACAGATTGGGGTAAATACCCAAATAATACTCCTGCTCCTTCTGCCCCTCCCCTGCTCACATGCTCGCTCACGCACTCTCTCTCTCTCAAAATAAATAAACTTAAAAAAAATGTTCCTGCATATAGGGTGAAAACAAGGATTTTTATGAGGAAAAGAAAGGGGAGAATTAAATGAGTTGAGAGAAATAAAAAGTTAAAACTCTAGTTTTAACCTAGAGTTACTTAGTTTTCTCAAGCTAAGCAACTCTAGGTAGCTAACTGCTGCTTTTATCTTCAGAAAGTCCATAACTATCACTCTTATGATCAGTCATGTACCTACCTGCCTGCTGACTTCTCACACCTCCGTTTAAAACAGTCACTGTTTTGGGGCTCCTGGGTGGCTCAGTGAGTTAAGCATCTGACTTCAGCTCAGGTCATGATCTCACAGTTTGTGGGTTTGAGCTCTGCCTCTCAGGCTCTGTGCTGACAGCTCAGAGCCTGGAACCTGCTTCGGATTCTGTGTCTCCCTCTCTCTCTGCCCCCTCTCCTGCTTGCACTGTGTCTGTCTGTCTCTCTCTCTCAAAAAATAAACATCAAAAAAAAATTAAAAACAGTCACTGTTTTGCATAGTGCAAAAATTTCAGCCCAGTTCAAACAAAGGTAAGTAGGGTGTTCTTTACTATGGCCACTCAGACTCCATTTTAAAATGGCTCCAGTCAGGGGCGCCTGCATGGCCCAGTCAGTTGAGCGTCCAACTTAGGCTCAGGTCATGACCTCATAGTTTGTGGGTTCGAGCCCCAGTCAGCGCTCTGTGCTGGCAGCTCAGAGCCTGGAACCTGCTTCGGATTCTGTGTCTCCCTCTCTCTCTCTGCCCCTCCCCCACTCCCACTCTGTCTTTCTGTCTCTCAAAAATAAATAAACATTTAAAAATAAATAAATAAATATTAAAAAAATTTTAAATATAATAAAATAAAATGGCTCCAGTCATGTCAAGTTTTTCACGTGTGTTCTGACAGCAGCTTGAATATTTTTCTATGTCCTACTCTACTAAATTCTAATCATCTGTTTACTTAATTACCTCTCCTCCTAGACTGAAATAGCCAAGAGGGCAGGAACAATATCTTCTTTTTTGTTTGAGTTTTTATGCCTAGAACAGAGAAGGTGCTCAATAAACAACTATTGTGTGGAACAGAGGAATTACTAGATTTAAAAATCGTGAGTTCCAAGAATGTCAGAGGTAACTTAAAAATAACTGAACTGGCCACGTTGTTTATGGAAATTAGCCATAAATTACCTGTGCATTGACTAGCTAACTGGCCCAAGCCATTCAAGGTCATAGTGGAGCACCACAGTCCTTTTTCCCTAAACGTTGTTATTATAAAAAAAGTTTCTTACATGAAGAATAATTACCCAACCAGTAGTATAATGAACATCTTTATAGATAGAAGCTAAGTAACAAAGTGTTGACAATTGTTAATGCCTAGCCATATTTGGTTTATATTTATAGATTCTAGATGTTTTTAAATAGCTATCATGTCTCATAAAAAAAAAAAAGTCTTCATAGAAAGAACATATAAAGCCAAAGCTCTTAAAAGATCATTCCATTAGGGCACCTGGGTGGGTCAGTCAGTTAAGCATCTGATTCTTGCTTTCAGCTCAGGTCACTACCTCAAGGTTGGTGATTTTGAGCCCCACATCTGGCTCTGTGTTGACTGCATGGAGCCTGCTTGAGATTCTCTCTCTCTCTCTCTCTCTCTCTCTCTCTGCCCCTACCCCAATCTCTCTCTCTCTCTGTTTCTCTCTCTCTCAAATTAAGTTAAAAAAATTTTTTTTAAATCTTTAGGGGTGCCTAGGTGGCTTAGTCTGTTAAGCGTCCAACTTTCGCTTAGGTCATGATCTCACTGTTCGTGGGTTCAAGCCCCGCGTCAGGCTCTGTGCTGACAGCCAGCTCAGAGCCTGGAGCCTGTTTCCAATTCTGTGTCTCCCTCTCTCTGACCCTCCCCTGCTCACGCTGTCTCTCTCTCTCTCTCTCTCTCCTAGAAATAAATAAAACATTAAAAAAAAATCTTTAAAGAATATTGCCTACGAAATGAAATCCAGATCCCTGATATGGGTTTTCAGGGCCTTTTGTAACCTGGATCTTATTAACTTTCCTTTTTGGATTTATCTGTTGCTGTCCTTTCACTGTATACTCTTCTCAAGCCAGGCTGAACTGCTTTAAATTCTAGACCAACCTAAAGCTCCCTCCTTCCTTTGGGTCTTTGTACATGCTGTTCACTTTACTTGGCACATTTTACCTCCATCTGCCTTCATCTAGCTTATTTGTACTTTGCATTTGAATGTATCTTCCCCTTCCTCCAGGTATTGCTGACCCCTCCAGGCTGCTTAGAAGCTTCCACTATTGTTCCCCTGGTCTTCCTATCAGAGCTCATAAAACATGGTGTGTCATAATTTAAAAAAAAAAAAAAAAAAAGTGGTTTCTGCTGCCCTTTCCTGGCATGCAGTTCCCAAAACCCTTGAAATCTCCAAAGTGATGAGTACCAGTCTAGATGCTAATGAGATGGCTGGAGCCTGGGGGCTCCCAAATTAGGCCTCGTTGCTAGGTGAATGATCCAGGAGTTTAGAGGGCTAGAGGTTTTGGCCCCACCCCTGACTTCTGGGGTGGATAGAGGGGCTAGAGGTTGAATCCGTCACTAATAGTCAGTGATTTAATTAATCATCCTTACATAATGAAGTCTTTGTTAAAAAACAAAGAAACAAACAAACATCTGACTGAAAGTGCTCAGAATGCTTCTTGGATTGCTAAACAAGTGGAGATGCTAGATGGGTGCCTGTCTGGAGAGGGCATGGAAGCTCCTCACCCCTCCCCACATATCTTGCCCTCTGCATCCTTTTCATTTGGCTATTCCTGAGTTGTATGCTTTTATTAATTAAAATGAAAAAACGAAACAAAATAGAAACCTCACAATCTAGTAAGTAAACTGTTTCCCAAGTTCTATGAGCTGTTCTAGCAAATTATCAAACCTAAGAAGAGGTTGTGGGAACGCCCAATACATAACCAGTCAAAAGTATAGGTCACAAATGGGATTTGTAACTGGTATTTGAGTGGGGGAGGGTGAAGTCTTGTGAAGCTAAATCCTTAACCTGTGGGATATGAGAGCCTAACTGCAGGTAAAGTAGCATCAGAATTGAATTAAATTGTAGGATATGCAGTCAGGGCCCACTGAAAATGGGAAAATAGCTTGGTGTGGAAAATTCATACATCCAGTGTCAAAGGTGTTGAAAGAAGCAGAGGAAAAACCGAGTTTTCCATTAATGGGTGAGTAGAAGGAGCAGAGGAATCTTTTCCTTCACATGGCCTATGTCTTTCTCCATCAGACCTGACTTAAGTAATAAGGACTGTGTGTCATTAATCTCTGCATCGTCCATACAGACAGGTCTTTCTACATAGTAAGTGCTCAGTATTTGTGGTAAGAATAAATTCATGAAGAAACACTAGACTAGGCACAATAGAACTTTAGCAACCTTACTTCATTGGCAAAACTTTCCCTCTTTTGGCATTAGTTTCCTCATTTGTACTCAGTGACCTTTAATTTTCCTTCCAGACCTCAGACACCATCATTTCACAGTGTAGAAGGGAGTAGCCTCTACAGCTACCAAATGCCAAGCAGTTCCTATGGCAACCACATATTCCATTAGCCCAGATCTGCAGAATTTCTACCTGAATACCTTAAACACTAGGAGATTTCAGAGGTCCTCCCTTCTTCCAGATGCCACCCAGAGGCATATTATATGATCTGTCTTCACTTCCTAGCCGATTCTTCAATCCAGCGTCTGTTTCTGAGGCCCCCAGAGATTTAACAGATAGGTGCTATAGACACAGCATGCCTGAGGCAAGTCTTTCCCTCTATATGCCCACCACTCCTGAATATCAGGTTAGTCCCTACTGAATGCGAGACAGAGTCCTAATAAAAGCTGACTCCAAGGGGGAAACCAGGAAATAATATTAAGTGTAACTTACCACATTCAACTTAAACCAGCTCAACTGAGTCTCATGTCAACCAGGGAAAGTGATTGTTATTACCCCTATTTCACAGATGAGGAAACTGAAGCTTAGCTCAGAGAATTAAAAGGATTTCCTAAGGTCACAAAGTTAGACTGAGAAAAGCGTGATTTAAAGACAAGCCTGAATTGAAAGCCTGTGTTCTTTTCTGTGTGTTTTGTTTGTTTGCTTTTAATTGTTGGGGGGTTTTGTTGTTGTTGTTTTGTTTTTATTTTTTGCACTGTCAGCACAGAGCCACAAACCGTGAGAACATGACTTGAGTCTAAATTAAGAGCCTGACACTTAACCGACTGAGCCAATCAGGTGCCCCTGAAAGCCCGTGTTCTTAACCTCTAGCAGTTACTGCCTCACAGTCAGGCAGGTACCTGTGAGACCTTAGCACTATATGCTCACAAAAAATGGGGCTCCTAGAACTGACCAGGTATCAGAGTCTCATCAACAATCCAAGCTCCCAACTATAACAGAGAATTTAAGGCTGTCCGGAGCTGCTGTCAATGTCCAATTGACTAGGTAAAACAGAATCTTGAAGATACCAGACCCTGGAAGAATGCAAGGTGACAGGACTGTAAAGACAATCACAGCTCCCAAAGCCCTACCTGTTGCCTTAAGTTCATTTAATTCTCACAAAAGACCTATAAGAGGCAGGTTATTGTGCCCATTTTATTGACAGAGATATTGAAGCTCAAAAAGTGACCTGTCCAAAGCTAAGTAGCAAGGAAATCATTGAAAGAGCTTATTTTAGGGGGCGCCTGGGTGGCTCAGTTGGTTAAGCATCTGACTCTTGATTGCACCTCAGGTCATGAGCTCAGGGTTGTGAGATCTAGATCCAGCCCTGTGTCAGGTTCCACGCCCAACGTGCAGCCTGCTTAAGATTCTCTCTCTCTCTCTCTCTCTCTCTCTCTCTCTCTCTCTCTGCCCCCACCCACTCACCATGCATGTGCAAGGAAGGAAGCAAGCAAGCAAGCCTATTCTAGATCTTCTGATTAGAATTTCAGTGTTCTAAGCACTAGAATTTTAATCATTCTGTTAGAGTGTGGAGGAGGGTCAGTAAAGTATCCCCCAAACTGAGAAGGCACTTTGAGACTGAAAAATGAAGCAAATGACTCCATACCTTTCAACAGTTCTATTCAAGGTTACTGACTCACAGTAGGTAATCAAGCAGGCAACTATCCAGGTGCTATGTAGCTATTCTCCACAAAGCCCAGACCTTACTCTGCAGCTTTTATGGAGGGAGGGGCATTGTAGTGAAGTTAAACAGTAGTCATGTAAAGTGGTGCCATCTGTGTTCCAAAGGGAAGATCAGAACAAGCCTTCCTGCATTCCCAGGAGGGCATATGTTAACCTCCAAAGGGCTTGGAACATGTAGCCCTGAAGGAGGTCTTTACACAGACATGAACAAGATGGAGGGCCAAAGATGCAGTCAGTGCTGGCAGCACTCCTATACATCCCTAGTCACAGAAGGCATCATCAGCCTGGAGGATAATGATAATGGCCACCGTTTATTGAGAACTATGTGTCCAAGAGGCTGGAAAGTTAAGGGACTCCCCTAATGTTAAATATTCTCTCCCATTCTCACAACAATCCCATGGGGGTAAATATGACTGTCCCACTTTACAGATTGGGAAACTGAGGATAGGTGAAATACAATATTGTGATTTATAATAAAAATATTTATTTGGTCTTTGCTTCTGGCACAAAGTTCCTAAAACCCTTAGAATCTCCTAAGTAATGAAAACAATAAAGATGTCTTTCATTAGGTTAATGAGGTGAGTTTTGGACCCATGTCTAGGGATGGGGGCTGGTTGCCAGGAGGGATTAGGGAATTGGAACTTTCAGTCCCACCCTTTGACCTCTGGGGAGGAAAAGGGGGCTTCAGATTGAGTTCAGTCACCAATGGCCACTGACTTAATTAATCATGCTTATGACTCCTAAGAAAACAAAATAACAGGGCTCAGAGAGCTTCCAGGCTGATTAACATGTGGAGATTTGTCGGAGAATGGTGCCCCTGAGGACAGTATCATTGCTCTGCACCCTTTCCCCATACATTGCCCTATGCATCTCTTCCATTTGGCTTTTGATGTGTATCCTCTAATATCTCTTGTAATAAATCAGTAGTGAGTAAACACATTTTCTGAGTTCTATGAGCCACTCTAGCAAATTAATCCAACACAAAGAAAGGAATGTGGAAACTTGTGATTTATAGCCAGTTGGTCAGAAGTACAGGTAACTGGATTTGTGGCTGGATTTGTGACTGACGTCTGAAGTGGAGGTGGTTTGTGGGACTGAGCCCTTAACCTGCGGAATCTGATGTTACCTCCAGGAAATTAGTATCAGAATTGAGTGGAATTATGGAACACCCAGAGAGTGTTGATGAAATTGCTTGTTGGCGTGAGAAATGCATGCGAGTACACACACACAAATGGGTACTCAGAACCTTCTATGAAGGAACTTACCTAAGATTACATAGAATGTAACTGGTAGCAGTTGAATTTCAACTCAGTCTCCTCCACAAGGAACCCAGACTTATAAGGAACTGGCAAAAATTTACTTTCTCTCCACCTTGCTCATGCTAATAGATTCCTCAGTTTAGCAAGCTCTCTCATCTGTATCAGTGTTTTCTTTGCATGTGACCCAAAATAATAATAGCTTCAGGATTGGACATTTGTTTTCTTTCACATAAAAAAGTCCCAGACATAGGCAGCCCAGGGCTGGCATGGCAACTTCAGAATGATAAGGAACCCATCCCCCAACCAGCTCTTTTCTCCGCCATTCTTAGGATGTGTTCCTTATCCTCAGAGCCCAAGGTGTTGCCAGAATTCCAGCCATGGTGCTCAAGTTCCAAACAATAAGATGAAGGAAAGGATGGACAATAGTGTACTCCCTTCCATTAACAAACTGTCTGGTATTACTATATAACATATACAGTCACGTATCCCTGGCCAAACTTAGTCATACCTAACTCCATACCTATGGAGGCTGGCAACCATATCATTCAACAGGGCATTCTGTTACTGTGGAGGAAGGGAAACATCCTATAAGACTCAACATTAGTTTCAACTCTTCCTTAAAGCCCTTCTAACCACCTAAGCCCAATGTGATTTCACCTTACTCTGAACCCTTATCGCTCTTACAAATGTGGCTTTTAGCATGCACTGTATTAGCTTCTGTATTATTCATGTACCAACTAACATGCCAGATACAAAAGGTAGAGGAGTGATAGTGGGGCAGACATATTTGGGTCATGAAAATGGATATAGGTCTGAATATGAATAGATGTAGATGTAGGTATAAGTAAAGATAGAAATACAAACTTTCAGTGGGTAGCACAGTGGTTTAGAAAAAGAATGGACTTTGGAGTCAAATAGATCTAAGTTCAATCCCTATTTTTACCCATAATTTTAGTGCAGATTTAATTAAGGTAAGCTTTGATTTTGTAATCTATAAAATGAAGGACATAACTGCACCTACCTAATAAAACTGTAATGGTTTAATAAGATAATGGATATAAAGGACTTAACACTATGCCAGGTGCAAAGAGTAAGTGCTCATTAAATATTAGCAACTTTTATTCTCTTTCATTTCTCACAATGGTCCTATGAGATCGATCATCCTTACTTTTAAAAAGAGTAAAATGAGACTCAGAAAGTTAAAGGACTTGCAAATATAACAATGCTAGCCATGGTACTTCTGAAACATGAACTCAAACCTGACTTCATATCCTGAGCTTTTACTTCAAGACCCCTGTCCCCTGCCTCTTTTCACCCCTGACGTCTAATGCTCAATAGGCTTTCTAGTCTTGTCTGCTGTAACAAGTTCAAATAAATCAGTTCTCAGCCTGTCTTTCTGCTCTACGGCCTTCTAGGTTATTAGCACCACTGTACATTGAAATAAAGGGAAAAGTATTTTTAATTTTCAGGATAAAGATCATTTTCATCTGAAATCCATATAGGGTAGAAATCAGATTAGAAAGATTTTATTTAGAAAGAAATTAGCTAAAGGCAACCTTTTTGACTAGCAGAGGAATAATGAGGAAAAGCAGATGCATCTAAGTACAACATCAAGCTGCTCTCCCTTGGAGATGAAATTTTGCATTCCAAGCTGCATACTTCATTTGCTCCTAGTACAAAACCATTTGAATGTCTTTCTCACTATGAATCAAGATATTTTCATAAGCAGTAACTCAATTTTGAGACATAATTGCCCTTGGGAAGGGAAGATTCAGCACACCCACATTCAAATTTCTAAAACTTAAAAGGTAGGCTCAGTCCATTGTAACCGAAAACCGAAAACAGAAGCGAAAGATTGCTCCTACAGTCCCTGCTGAGCTCTGATGGGCTGGGGAGCAGACCAGATTCCCTTTACAGTCCTCAAAGTGGAGTCCTTCTTCATGTAAATAGGCACAGATTCCATATCAAAAACTCTGGGGCTCTAGTTCCAGACACTATATGACAAGTGTCTTTATATGCAAGCCACTTTCCCTCTTTGCATTTCAATTGCAGCTCAATAAAATGATGAATTTGGGCTCTCTTCCAGCCAAAATTATATTTTATAAACCTGGGATTCATTCTGGGCATTTACAGAGGATTAAGTAAGGCACATTAAATGTCACAGGTCAGTTACTAATTTGTTTTGTCTGCTGAATTTGTTCTTCCTAAGATAATCATTTTTCCTTCACTTTTTTTTTCATCCTTGAGGGGGTGATCTTACTTAGGATTCACACTCTGTGTAGGATCTTGCATATTGTTGATGCTTTGATGAATTTTTTTTTCATCAGCTTTCACAATTAGCCCCTGAGACTAGAACAACATTATTGATGCAGTGGGGAAAAGCATGAATTTGAGAATCAAAGAGAGTGAGGACAAATTCTGGCTCAATCCTTTATAAGTCAAGAAAATCTGGGAATGTTTCTTAACTTTTCCAAACCTTCCAGTTTCCATATCTGCAAAACTGGGAAGATGGTAACAATAAAATGAGGTTTATGTGTGTAAAATACCTACCAGCATAATAGCTGGTTTTTACCTTTATCTTGGGAGGGCACTAGAAGGCCAGAGAGTTAGGAGACTCTTCTAAGCTTAAGAGTTGCCAGGGTGATATCAAACAAGAGAGGTGAGGGACTGACCAAATTTGAGACCCCTACAAAAAGTATACTTTGGTTTCCTCATATATTTGTTTAAAAGATAAGGAATGCATAAGCGAAGAGGGACTGAGGAAAGTGTCCATCTACATTGGGGAGCTCAGAAATTCTGGAACATCTGGGCAGCCCCATCATTCATTCCTGCATCCAGGGAACATTGAGCATTTACTACTTATGAAAAGACCTGCCAGGCATCTGGAAGAGGGAGAAAACAAATGAAGAAATTTGGAGGATAGAATGAGACCCTAAAGCACAGGTTTCTTTTCTCTATACCTTACTGAGGTGATGGAGTCCACAGGGCTGGTGGTGGCCTTGGGAGTGTTCCTAAGTCACTGGTTTATTCCACACTACACTGGGTACTAGAGACATCCATACTTGTCCCCTTCAAGTTGTTTGTGGTCTAGAGGAAACACAGCACTGATCTCAGGAAAGATATGAGTACTAACACAGAGGTATCACAGAAGGGAAGGTGCTTCTCTGTGGGAAGATCACAAAGGTTTCCCAGAGAAGGTGACATTAGAGCTGAATCTTTAAGGTAAGTCTTCAGAGGAGTTTGCCAGACTGACAAGAGGAAGAAATCATTCCAGGCAGAGGAGAAACAGAGTATTTTGGAAACCACAGTTAGTTAGGGATTTATAGGAAAGTAGAAGAGATAAGGCCAGAGACATAGGTGGTCAGGAGGAGTTCCTAAGGGCTTTGAATGAAATTGGAAATGACATAATCCTATAGGCAGTGAGAAGCCAGTGCAGGTAAGTGAAGAAGTATAACATCTCTTTGCTCTCTGAGAGATCCTCCTGACATTCAGAGATGGACCTCAGTGGGACGGAGAGAGAATAAAGACTAATCAGACGCAAACTTGTGGAAATTTCTAGTCACCTGAATGGGACAAAACTTTGGTTATTTTTCTTCAAAATTTAGAGGGAAATTAATCACTTTTGAAAAAACTTCCTGTTTCTAGGCAGCTGTGTTTTAGTAGGTCGGACTTGAAACTAGTTTAAATATTGGCTTTCTCACTTAATATCTGTGTGGAAATGGACAGATTTCTGGAACTCCCTGCCTCAATTCCATCTTCTGTACAGTGACAATTTTCCTATCTTGTGGAGTTATTGTGTGATTAGGATAATGCATATAAAAGGTCTCATGTTCAAAAGTTACCTTGAAGGGTACCTGTATGGCCCAGTCCGTTGAGTGACCTACTCTTGATTTTGGCTTGGGTCATCATTTCATAGTTGTGAGATTGACCCCCGAGTCAGGCTCTGCACTGGGCAAGGAGTCTGCTTAAGACTCTCTCTGCCCTTCCCCCACTGACTCCTACATGCGCTCCTGCTCATGCTCCCTCTCAAAAAAAAAGTTAACTTGATAAATGATATCTGTATTATTTCACTGTTTTCATTTTAACTTGTCAGAGTCAGCACCCCAGGTGCAATTAAATATGACTTAATTTAGGATGTTCAACCTATAAAAATTCAATTTACCCATGATGTCTCAGGAACACATTTACTCTTTAAAAGGAATAGTGCCAACATCTTCTTTGTAGCTCTCTGTCCCTGAAGGTCAGATTCTTAAAATGTTGGGTGGGAGTTGGAGAAGAGGGAAGATAGGCAGGAAACTGTTAAATCATTAAATTATACGTTTCATTTGAATCATATGGCGACATCTAACCTTTCTCAATTTTCTTTTGATTTTTCTCTTTATAGCTCTAGTCACCTCAGACAAACCAATTAAACTTCATAAACCCTTGAAAGATTATGTGTTCCCAGCTCAAGCTCACTTAGAATTTCAAATGAGACGCCATCTTCGCAGAGAATACTCAATTGTTCCTTTATCAACTTCTGTGATTTCTCAATGTCAGTCATCCAGGCAGCCTTTATTAGGTGATTTCTATTCCTGGTGGGTAATATAAAGAAGACAAAAAGGCAAATTATTCAGATGCAGAATTAACAGTCTGGGCTCTTTGCAAAGCCCCCAAATGGCTTTATATACCTTCCAGTTCAAAGCCACCTTACAGTTTACAAGTGACTTTTCAGTTTTTAAGGCACTATAGTTTTTAATTCCTTGCAAGAACTCTGGGATGTATTATAATCAGCATTTTGCAAATGAGGAACTGTTGCTCAGGGAAGGTTTGTGACCTACTTACTCAGAAGATACAGAATTAGCAAGAGACAGAATTGATGCTTCAACCCAGGTCTCTCTGACTCAAGGTTCAGGTCTGCTAAAACACAGTGGCCTGAAAACCTGAGCCTGAGAAAATTTAATGAAAGGCAAATTATCCTAGATTTATTTAAATACCTTTTGCAACCAATGCAACAACATTTTCTCCAGAGGAAAGTAGACTTACTGAGTTATTATAATATATAGGCACAGTCTGGAAATGTGTTCCTGTTCACTTAACAACCACAAAATGTTTTAAAGGCTTTTTAAAAATGTATTCATTTAAAACATGTTTACTGAGTGCCCTGTAAGCACCTGGCAAAGATGGTGATGAAGGCTGTTAAGAAAAAGCAGGAAAAAGGATTACAGGATGCTGGGAAGCCAAAATCACTTAATATAAACCTCCATAAGAAAGAGCTATGGAACTGATGTGGGGGGAAATCGAGGCTCCACCACTTAGTAGCTTTGAGCTTTGAGTTATTTTAACTACCCAATTTGAGTCTCTCTGTCTTCATCCATAAGGCTGCACAGGGTTATTGGGAGACTCAATGATGAAAGTAGTACCTCTTGCACAAAGGAGGCCTTCAGTAAGCATTAATATCCTTCCTATCTCCCCATTAGCACTGTTAAAAGATAAACTGAGGCATATGTATGGGAGGAAGATTTTTCCCTTCTTCCTTTCTAGGTTCTTTGGCCAACCTAATAATTAAGTTGACCTAAGACAGATGAACAGGAGAAAAACAAATTTAATTTAATATGTAAGTGAGCTCATAAAAATGTCTCAAAATACCAAAGCAGGCAGCTTTTATGCTTTTTAGACAAAGAAACAATAAATTTGTGAAGAGTTGACAAGGCAGAGATATTTGGGCTTGAGGCAGCAAATTAATGAAGAAGTAAGAAGGTTTGTTTATATAGCCCTCTCATCCCTGAGTTCTCTCTCTGGCAGTAAGGATGCCTGGACCCCTCCAGGTGCAGGGAGGGTATCCTTCACATGGGAATTTATTTCCTGCTCTCAGGGAGACAGAGCATTTCTTCTTTTTTAGTTTTTTTAGTTGACTTATTTATTTTTTGAGAGAGAGAACATGAGCAGGCAAAGGGCAGAAAAAGAGGGAGAGAGAAAATCCCAAGCAGACTCCACATTGTCAGTGCAATGCTAGAGGCAGGGCTCGATCCCACAAACCACAAGATCATGACCTGAGCTGAAACCAAGAGCTGGACCCTCAACTGACTGAGCCACCCAGGTGCCCCCAGAGCATTCTTCTTGCACTGGCTGTGTCTTAGGTAACTTTAATTCAAAATAATCGGTATGCCAAAGTTGCCTATTTGGGGGCAGCCTGTCCTGAACCCCATCACATGTTGAAAATTTTAATAGTTTATTTGAGCCAAAATCAATTTTAATTGGGTAGCACCAAACTGGAAGTGGTTAGGAGTTCTCCATCCAGTGGAGCCAGGGACCCACAGAAGTTGTGAGTAATATGTGTTGTTTTAAGATGCTAAGTTTTGGGGTGATTTGTTATGCAGCCATAAATAAGCAATAAATTTCTCTTCTTTAATCATATTTTATTCACACTTTGGACATAAAAAGGCCAAACAAATATTTCAACTTAATTTTTAATTAGAACAGGTATCACAAATGTTGATTTCAATCAACATCTTTACCTGTTTTCATACTCCCAGTTGAGATCTGCATGACTCAAAGAGACGTTGGTGGAGTCTCATATAAAAGAAATCTTGAGTCTAAGAAGATTTCATCATAAATAGGGCATATATATTCTTAAATAAAAGTAACACAAGTATGTGGCTTAAAAATATATAGACAGCACGCAGAATTAAGGGCAAAAGACCTTTTTCCTGGTAGTCCTAGTATTACTGTCCAGAAATAATGGCAATTAGCACATTTTTAATCTTTCTAGGAAATAAATCTCCCACGTATGTGCTTTTCCGTGTACATATATGGAAATAAACTATTCATGCTGTTGGTTAATTTTTTGACCCCATTCACCCTGGAGATCTTCCTTTGCCAGCCCATGCACACCTGTCTTCGTGGTTATTTTGTAGTCTGTTGTGATTGTACCATAATTTTTCTAACTCCTTGCTTTTGGACCTTTAGATTGCTTTCCTTCTTTTTAAAAACTACTCAAACTAGTGCTATACTGACTTGCACATGTCAGTAAGTCTATAGAAAGATTCTTGGCAGTGAAACTGCAGTTAAAAGTATGTACGTTTGAAGTTTTATGACTATTAATAAATCCCTCTTTAAATTATTTTAACAGTTTACAATTCCATTATCAGTATATGAAAGTGCCTGTTGTTGTTTTTTTTACCCATATCACCAAACCTGGTGTTAATAAACTTAAACTTTTGCCCATCTCATAAATGCAAATCACAAAGAATTTTTCTGGAAATTACTCAAAGAGCTTTGGTTGGCTTTAGACCGGATGCTTTTATTTATTTATTTATTTATTTATTTATTTATTTATTAAAGTATTATTTATTTGAGAGAGAGGAGAGAGAAAGGGAGACAGAGAGAGAGCATGAGCACAAGAGGGACAGGGTTGGGGGGAGGAGGGTGAGGAAAGAGAGTCCCAAGCAGCTTCCACACTGTAGTACAGAGCTCGATGCAGGGCTTCAACACGCAAGATCATGTGAGATCATGACCTGAACCAAAACCAAGTGTCAAATGCTCAAGTAACTAAGCCACCCAGGCCCATACATTTTTATTTTCAGTGGTTTTTCCTGAGCATTTTTAGTCAACACATATCTTAAGACACTTTACCCTTAGATGATTCTGGTACTCCTGTGATTTGCACCTCTAAGTCAACACACATTCCATGGCACAGAGATACTTTTAACAACAACAAAAAAAAAGTTTCAAGGGCAGGATTTTAATTTATTTACTGTAAGTTTCCTCTTAAAGTAAGTGTGAGAGATCTTAAATAGTCATTTTCAGTGGGTAAAATTCAATGTCAGGGGAAAAGCTTCCACATTCAGAAACAGACAACAAACATGGAGGGAAGTCATTAGTAATACATTAGATATAAAGCAAAAAATTCAGAACACTAGTGATATTCCTCTAAGATTTCATATTTTTTCAATGTTTTTAAACAGGTCAGGTTTTCATCTTATATTCCTTATCTTTTCCTTGGGGAAAAGACCCAGATCTCTGAAAGCAAAAACACTTCTTAGATTTGCTTAACTTGAAATCTCCATTTAAAATACAGATTTAAAATATAGATATATAATAGGATTGGATGAAATAGAAATTGTTAACAAGAAAAAGTGTGAAAAATCAAGGAAAAGGAAAGCTAACATTTTTAAAGCACCTATTATTTGACAAATGCTTTACCCACATTATCTCTTAGAATATTCACAAGATCCCCATGGGATAAAACTTATTATCTCTGTATTCATTTGCTAGGGCTGCCATAACAAGGTACCACAGTCTAGGTGCCTTAAACAACAGAAATTTACTGTCTCACAGTTGTGCAAGAATTGAAGTCTAAGATCAAGGGGTCAGACAAGTTGGTTTCTTCTGAGGCCTCTCTCCTCAGCTTGTGGGTGGTTATTTTTCCCTGTTATTTCACACGGACTTCCCTCTAGGTGTTTAGATGTGAGGCAGCATAGATGTCATAAATGTGCACTACAAGAACTTAACCTACACATTTGAGCAGTGGTCAACTGACCATAGACCAAACACTGCTTCTGTAGGCACTCTGCAAAGGAAGAAGGGTGCCAGGTGTGGTCTTGGTAGGTGACACCAAGGACATGGCCAAAAGTCAGAGCATGAACATTGGGTGACACCCTGAAGGGAGAATGTGATGTGGAGGGGAGCGTGCCAGTGTATTGAATTTGTATTCCCAAGTCTATAATGCTTATCTGACCTAACACTTCAGATATATATACTCTTCCTATAATTATATATTGGAAGACAGGTATAACACTATGAAAAGGGCAATGTGTCTTAAAGAGGCAGAAATTCATTCATTAATTGCCAAGCATTTATTCAATAGGCATGCTAGGCACTAGGAATAAAGATACCAGCATGACACAGCCTTTACACTGAAATTAGCCACAGTCTGATGAAGGAAGGGACTATGATGTGAGGTGAAGGGTTCATATGTTACAAAGTCCAGGTGGAAGTTTTAGGGAGATCACCAGGGAGAGAGAGCTTGTGAGGGATGCAGGTTACAGAAGGTAATATTGAGATAGCAGTTACTGAACTGGTTCTTTCATTCTGCTATATACTTCAAAACTATGGAAAGAGGTTGGGTTTACCTCCTTTCATGAAAATGCTTAGAATATTTACCCTCAAGCTTGTATGATATTTTGGGCATGGACTTACGTGATCCTTTGAAGTTCTTAGAAGGCTGGAATCAGATCTAACCCAAGCAACTTGAATGAATCTAGCACGTAACTGGTACTCAGAAAACATTTTTGCAACCAGGTGGAACTATATATACAAGTTAAATCTCTTCTCAGCTTTAGACCTGTTTTCTTCACTATAAAATAAAAGGTATAGACCAGGTAATTTCTGAGGTCCCCACTAGTGCCAACAATCTAACTCCACCTTGCGTACTTTCTTAGAAGAATCAGGGCCACCTAGGTGGCTCAGTCAGTTAAGCATCAGACTCTTGATTTCAGTTCAGATCATGATCTTGCAGTTGGTGAGTTCGAGCCCCACATCAGGCTCCACTCTGTAATCACTGCTTGAAATTCTCTCTCTCACTCTCTCCCTGTCTCCCTCTCTCTCTCCCTCTCCCCCTTCCCCTCCTCTGTTCTATCTCTCATAATAAATAAACTTTAAAAAATATTCAGTTTCTTGGCTCAGTTCAAGCCAAATATTTTCAAATTAATTTATCAGAAACCTGTGGATCCCAGTTGTTGAGAGTTTGGTAGATAACTGATTTCTTTCTGCCTGGAGCAGCTGAGGCTATGTCTGTGAAATGTCAAAATAACCATTGAGCTCTGTCAAACAGCTCATCAGTGCTGATTGAAGGGAGGGCAGTCAATTTCCCAGTCTGAAGGGAACAGTCAGTTCAGTAGAAATGCTTACTCTCATGACCTCAGGCAAATACAAATCTCATTCACTTGGTCTTTATTGTCCTCAAAGGCATAGGCTCAACATCCCTGCTAATCATTAGAAAAGGAAATTATGGTAGAGATGCATGCCTTGAGATAATTTATGTAAAAGCATTTTGCAACTATAACATGCCATCAGAATGTGACTTACTATATTACTGCTAATAGATAGTGGTGGTCCTATGGACAAAATCTGGAAAAAAACACAGCAAACTGTTTGCAGTGTTTATATATACAATGTGAGATTAAAAGGTACTTTCTTAGATTTGTGTTTCTATCATGTTTGAATTAAAAACAATGAATTCATATAAATTTTGTACTAGAAAAACCAATTGAGAGAAAAAGATAAATAATGTGACCTCGTCTGAGTGTAGTATTGTTTTGTAATAATTTTAACAACTCCTTGTCCCTGGGCAGGGACGTACTTGGAGTCCTGATATTACCATATCCTAGCTGGTGGGGCAGTCTAGCCACCTAACATCGCAAACTTTGTCTCTTTGTGTGTAAAATGGCGATAAAACTGTCCACCTCCCTGACCCAGTGAGAGGACTTTAAGAGGAAAATCTGAAAACACAGCAGCCTAAAGAAAATCAAATTAGTATTATCATCTGACTGGATCTTTCCAGCAACCATGCTGCTTTTGGCTGAATTTCTTATCTCCCGATTTATGAACGATGCAACAAAAGCCCAGACAGGTTAAGTAAACAGTTTCAAACAAGAAGGCTAGTTAGTCCAAAGGTCTATTTTGTATTTGCATATTTTTGTGCATGTTTTTATGCATGTTTGTTTGCCTAGGGCTATGGCATCACTTGCATATCATTTTGTTTAAAAATCCAAAAAAAGAATACAAGTATAGAAGAGGAAAATCTCAGTTAAATCCACCATTAGTGAAAGAAAAGAACCATGAATTCAAGCCCTATTGAAGGCTGCCAAATGTAATTTTCCCCAGCTTTATTTATCTCCATAAGGCAATTAAGCAGAAAGCACAAAAGATGAGAGAGAAAAAATATCTCATTTCAAACTAAAGCAAGCTATATTCTTTGCACTGCCTCTTCCCTTCCCCCATACCCCACTTTAGCTGCAGCTTCTAGAAATGCCTGTGAATTCTAAACATACTGAGGCTCTGTCTCATGTTTCACGGTTCCCGAAATGACAAATATTCTATAGGTTGACACTGTGAGTGGCAAATCTGAAGGCTGGGAGCTCAGCTCCCTTCATCATTCAGAGGGGAATTGGTTATTTCTTTACCATTCCAGGTAGGCATGGTTGGCTCTGCCACCAGCCAGCTGTTTGACCTTGGACAACAATTTAACTTTTTTAAGCCTTTGTTTTCTCATCTGTAAAATAGGTATATTGATATATACTTCATAAAGTTGTCTGCAAGAATTATGTGAGATAACACACATAGGATTAACTGAAATTAATACTAAGGTACCTAGTGGGGGATTGGTACACAGTACGTACTCAAAAACTGCTTGCTGCCTGTAAGAAGCATTGCAGGAGAAGAGCTAAGTCCCTGGACTCTGATCCAGGCAGCCTAGTATAGAATGCAGCATCTGTCAGTTACCAGTGTACTCTTGACAAAGTCATTTCATCATCTTTGCTCCTCCCCTGGAGAGTGGAGATACTGGCAGTGCCTATATTATAAGAATTATGAGATGCTTACAATAGTGTCTGTTAAATAAATTGCAGAGAGCTCCTATATATCTAAACTGCCACGTGGGAAGTAAAGAAGCAGAGAGAACCATCAGAGGCACAATCATTCATGACACAATGGTCCTAAGATCCAACAGCACTTCCAACCTCTGAATCTCTGTTCCTCCTGGCAACTTCTCTCTCCCCACTCTGTCCCCCATCAGCCAACTGGCTTCTTTCACTGACTTTAAGGCTGTCCTTGAGCATCTTCAACAGCAATACCCTATATTCAAATTCCTCAACAGAAAGGGCTTGATTGGTATAGTTTCTCCCTCATGGTTCCCTTTACCTAAGGCACAGATCACAGCCAGACCACCTTAGAAGGCACCGGCCTCCCTCATGCCCAGTCAGTTCTCAGTCATGACCACAATCCAAAGCCCAGCAACTCCTTTCCCTGTAACGTGAGTGTAGAAGTGGAGGACGTCCTGAATTATGGTTTTGTAACAATCATAGTCATAGGTGGTGTTCTAGAGGAGTCTGTAAATGCTAGGGAAGCCCAAAGGCAAGGGAGGGAAGTTGTTCTTGTGGGTAGAGTTGGGGAAGCATGCCCAGAGCAAGGCTGATCTGCCAGGGCCTCCCTGTGAGAAGAACAAGATGGGGAAGGCATTCTAGGCAGAAGGCAAAGGGTGGACAAAGAAAGGCAGGGGCGTGTGAGCAGAGGTGGCATGTGCACCTTCCATCTCATTATGTTCAGTCATCCCTTCTACACCTTTGACAGTACTTTTTATAAACTCCTCACTTCTGTTGAAGATTTCAAAAAAATGCAACTCCTCTTTATGGAAATAAGTCTATTTCATATCTCATCAATTTACATCATGCTTTAGTGAATTATATAGTAACAACAACTACAATAGGAATAAACAGGTTAGGATCATATAGAACTGACTCTAATTAAGCAATAGCTGGTAACTGGTAACTCAGTTAGTGGAAGTGAAAGTCTGTACACAAACACGAGAATAACCTCTGAGCTGCAAGAAGTCTGCCTTCCACAGGCATCAGTGAGAGCATTTACAGAGGAAGCAGAGAGCCTGTTTACTTGGGAAGGTAGCAACGTGCAAGTTAGTTAGGACAGTTTCTATAAAAACCAAGGACACAGAGATTCATTTCTTTGGCAAGAAAGAGATAGACTGGATACCGCAGGTCTACCAGAAGTGACCAGGGCTAACTACAGAGATGCTTCTTAAGGAGCTCCTCTCCTCTACACATTCCTTCAACTAGTGGGCAGTCCCTCTGCCTGTCACCACCAATCTGGCCTTTCCCAAAGCACAATGGTTCTTAAAGAAACAGTTCCTCTGATCTCCTGAAGGCACGCTTCCTGCCATCTGGTAAGAGGTAGTGGCAGCCATGGAGCTGGGCCAGAGCACAGCTCTACGTATACCTGGCATATAGAAGGGAGCTTTGCATTTTATGGAGAAAGGGGGAATGTTGGGGTCTCTGTGCTCATTTTTCATGGCATGCCATGCCTTCAGAAATAATATATACATAAAGAAGCATGTTAGGCTTGGCAGACCTCTGGTCCCTGAAGCTGTGTGCATGCAAGAACAGCCTGTACTTCCTGGGAAGCTGGCCTCATTCCCTCTATGGGTTGCTTGCCCAAGAAAGGACAGCAGACCTGGTCTGTCCCTGTGGCCTGGTAAGAAAAGCATGCCAAAAGCAGACATGTCATGTGACAGGGGACAGAGAGAACAAACAGTGACATAAAGTCAGGAAGGCTCATGCCTCAACCAGGAGAGAGATACACATGCAGTGAGCAAGAATTCTATAAATGTATGGTGCCTGGATAAACATCCCTCTCCTGTTAGGGGTGTGTGTGTGTGTGTGTGTGTGTGTGTGTGTGTGTGAGCTTGCCCTTAGGAGCCACCAAGTCTTCTGTGTTCTCACAGCATGGTAACCTGTAACTAGGATGAGTCACAGTGACTTAATTATGTGCTTACTTGTTGATATCCACATCGAACTGAAAACCCCACAGGAGCAGGGAGTATATACTTCAGCCTTAAATTCTCAGGAACCAACACAGACATAAATGCTCATAATCATTTGGTGAATAAATGAAGGAATGAAAAAAATGAATGACAGTTTATAGAACATTTTTAATTTTTTTTATGTTTATTTATTTTTGAGAGAGAGAGCAAGGGAAAGGCAGAGAGAAGAAGACACAGAATTCGAACCAGGTATACGGCTCTGAGCTCTCAGCACAGAGCTCGATGTGAGGCTCATGGCCATGAACCATAAGATCATGACCTGAGCTGAAGTCGGATGTTAAGTGACTGAGCTACCCAGGTGCCCCTATAGAACATTTTTATAATCACTATCTCACTAATCCTCTTCCTAAAACTTGGTGAATTAGGAAAAGCAGGATTCATTGACCCCATTTGATAGATGAGAAAGCAACCTCAGCAATGCCCAAGTAGCAACTAGAGTAAGTGAGAAAGCCTTTTCTCAGAGTAGAACTTCAATCTCAGATCTCCTTCCCAGGGAAGAATAAAGTAAGAAAGTATCACCTCCTGATAAGGGAGAGGAGACAGAGATCTCTGGTCTGTGACAGATTCTCTGGCTTTGTGACAGGGAGATCAAGACCTTGAGAACAAGTTAGCAGCAGAATGGAGGCTTGAACCCAAGTCCCTCGCCTCCCAGCCCAACCCACTGTCTTGTTCAGCATCCAGAGCCTCTCTCTGCCTATCTGGGTATTGGTCTAGTTGATCTGGATGCTGGTACTGACAGAATGACAGGCAAGGAAATGATGATAAAAGAGTAAGAGAACAGACAGGATGGGGCCTGCATTGCTGTCAACCATGCCAAGAGCAGGGAGGCCAAGTTTCCCCCCACCCCCACCCAGCTGTGCCAGGCACTGTGTTGTTCCTGGCATCTGAGGGATACACTAAATCCAAAGGAACTAGCTTCCTTTGTTTAACTTTCTCCTCTGGAGTCTTAGCAGCCTTTTTCCTCACTTAAAAAAAATGAGATAGAATTAAGTTTGTCCTCCTACCATCTCACATAAATCACGTTAGCAGATATTTGTCCCAATCACAGGAAAACCATAGCCATGATCAGCACTTTGGCCAGGAGTAGCTTGAAAAGCTTCAGAGGTGTGAGAGGGAGACAGCCCACCACAGCAGTTCTGAATGGGACATGCCGTATAATAGTCACCATTGGGACCCAGCCCACATACCCTTCATCCACTTCTGAGTCCATCAGTTAACTACAGTATACAATCTCCAGGACACTGCAGCTTGACTTTGCATTTCTCTAGTCCTCCACCTGTGGAGGAGCACCTAAAATTTGTTCAACCCACAGGGCAGCCCAGAAGTACCAGCCAAGGATGGTCTTCAACCAATGAGGTATAAGAGCCTGGAAAAACACCCCAGATTCCCCGCCTCCAAATGGGACAGTTTATCGAAACAATTGCCCAGGTGGCAACTCATCTAAGTAATTACCTGGGCATCTTTCAGCAAAACATATATAACTTCCTGATGCTGGGAGCTATAAGGGGTATTTCTAAATGGTTTCTCATCTCTGAAGATCCAATAGAGCCAGATGACTATTTGCAGGACATTGTAATCATAACGATGGCTCCTATTATGTGCCAGGTGTTCTCTATTTCTTCTGACTCTTATAATAGCCCTGTCCGAACAGTGTTACCACCACTCCATGTTGTAGATGTGAAAACTAAGGTTTGGAGGAATTAAATTAACTTAAAATTAACTTGCCCAAGGTCCTACAGCTGCTCAACAGTAGAGCCAGAATACAAACTTGGATCTTCTCAGCTTTGAAGGATGCCCATGTGTTCTTTCCAACTATCTCCTGCTGTCTCCTAGGCCTCAGATTGTATTCTTTCCCCCACTGCATTCCAAAGGAAAAGGTAGTTTGAAATAGGAACTGAGAGTCAAGCTTCAATTAAAGAGTCTGATGGGCAATGTCTAGGAATCCTTCCAATTCTGACATTCAAAGATGACAAGAGTGTTTCCACACTTGTGCTCGCGGTCATAAAATCCTCTACAAAAATAATTTGCTATTAAGCCCTGAAAACTTCTCTGATTCTCAGCTTGCAATGGCCTGTGATCATTCATTCCTATTTGTCCCCTCCTCACCTCTCTGTACTCCATCTCCAATGTAAAAAAGAGCCAAAATGTGTAACCATTATGAACTTTCTGGAAGAGGCAACTGGGTAGTTAAAAGCTTTATCTAATGCAGGAGTGGCACAGTTTTTCTGTAGGAGACCAGACAATAGTAAATATTTTAAGCTTTGTGGAACACATATGGTTCCACTGCAACTATTCACCTTTGCCTTTTTAGCATTAAAGTAGCCATTGACAATTGCTAAATGAAAGAGCCTGGCTATGTTCAAATTGAGCTCTACAAAAACTGGCTACTGGCTAGATTTTAGCCCTAAGGCCATAACTTCCCACCCTTGTAACCTAATTGATGGAGACAAAGAATTGGGAGTTAATGTTTAGTAGACATAAAGTTTCGGTTTGGGAAGGAGAGGTTCTATACATGAATAGTGGTGATGGTTGTACAGTATTGTGAATGTACTGAATGACACTGACTTATACATTTAAAAATGGCTAAAATAGTATGTTTTATGCTATGCATATTTTAATTGTAATTTTTAAAATATGGTATGGTTGAGAAAAGTGTGTGTTTAGACAAGAAAGTTGGAAACACAAAAACATTTGCTACATTGGGGTAGGCTGTGGGTGACTTTCTCCATATGTTTGTTGCTATAAAGTGTTTGCAAAGAATAAAAACTTTAAGGAAAAAAATGGGAAAAGGACTCAAATAAACTATTCTCCAGAAAAAGATATACAAGTGGCCAGTAAGAACATGAAAAGATGCTCAAACATCATTAGTCATCAGGGAAATGTGAACAAAAATCAGGAGATACCACCTCACATACACTAGGATGGATTTGGTAATAAATAAATAAATAAATAAATAAATAAATAAATAAATAAGTGTTAGGGAGAATGTGGAGAAATTGTAGTTTTCATACACTGGCTGATGGGAGTGTAAAATGGTGTGAGTGCTTTAGAAAATAGTTGGCATTTCCTCAAAAAGTTAAATATAGAGTTACCACATGACCCAGCATTTTACCTTTGTTCCTAGGTATATATTCAAGAGAAATGAAAACATATGTTCACATAAAAAACTGTACACGAAAGTTAACAACAGCATTATTCATAATAGCCACAAGTGGAAACAGCCAGTCAACTGAAGAATGGATAAACAGAGTGTATATCCTTATATCATTTTTCCCCCTCTCCTCCCTCCACTGTCAAGCCACCTCTCCCTGTCTTCCCATCCTTGGTCCTTAGCCAGATGAAAGATTCCATAGGTTGATTCAGGAGACAGGAATGACAAAGATGGGTTTGAACAGTTGTTTTGCTCCAGCAATGACCCATGAGCAGAATTCTGAAAGCTGGGCTTCCGGGTGACACCTGGTGGCTAGAGTCTCATTTTCATGTTACATCTACCAACACCTAGTCCACCAACTTGCCACACTCCAACTTCTTAAGTGACTTTATAGGAACCACTCTGGAGGCACCTGGGTGGCTCGGTTGAGCGACCGACTTCAGCTCAGGTCATGATCTTGCAGTTTGTGAGTTCGAGCCCTGCATTGGGCTATGTGCTCACGGCTCAGAGCCTGCTTCAGATTCTGTGTCTCCTTCTCTCTCTGCCCTTCCCATGCTCATGCTCTGTCTCTCTGTCTCTCAAAAATAAATAAACTTAAAAAAAATGGGAACCACTCTGTCACTTCTCATTTCTCAGCTCTTCAGCTTTCTGGAAGTCCTTTTCCTATTCACAGAATGGCTTTTGAGTGGAAGCTTAGCTTCAAGAATGATCAGCCATGACCTGGTGCATCAGAAGTACCTGCAGTTGGTCAACTTTTCTGTCAATGCTCTGCTCACCTCAAGTCCTGACAAGTTTCGAAAAATCTCCAGATTGACCACCTCTCTTCTCTCAAACATATATAATGACAAAGACACTGGTCAAGAAAGCAAGGCTCACCTTCTATATGTGTATTGTAGAGGTATCAAAACATCATTTATTCCGTATCCCTGAATTTCCATTATCTCATACTCAACAGAGACAGAACCTCACTTTCTTGACTGTATTTTAAGTTCTGGCACCTACTAATAAGTGCTCTCTCATACATTCCACTGCATTTTACAAAGTGCTTTCACATCAATTATTTCTTCCCTGTTTTACTTTTTTGAGTCTAAAATCACGCATTTATTAATTCATGAAATTCTCCCTTATGATAATAGTTAAAGCTGTAAGTTTCTAATTACTGGTTTATCTGAGCCTTAAAAAATTTTATAGTCATTCTATTACAAATGTTCACTTCCATTATGGTTTCTCATCTAATTCATAAATTATTGAATAATTTGGATTTTTTTAAGTTTCCATACCAGTTTCATTTTTAGTTATTGCTTCTTGCACCCCAATCCTTCCCCCTGAGTCCAACCTCTACTCCCATTAGAGGTTGCTTCAGAAAGGGTCTATGAGTGACACATTTTCTCAGCCTTTACCTGAAATTGTCTTTATTTTTCCCTCAGTCTCTAATGAAAAGTTAACTATGTGTAGAATTTGAAGTTGGGCTTACTTTTTCTCTCAACACTTAGAAGATGCTTATTCCATCGTCTCCCAGCCTTTATTGTTGACATGGAAAAGTCTGTGGATTCTCTGCTTTTCCTTCTAGCTGTATTTAAGATTTTTTGTTAAAATTGATCTTTGGTGTTTTGCACTTTCACCATAGAGTGTCTAGCTATAGTATTTATTTTTAAATTGTTATTATTATCTTTAATACTGCTTGGGACTCATTGGGATTCTTAAATATGAAGATGTCTTATATAAGTTCCAGAAAATTCTTAGTCATTATTTTTTGAATGTTAACTATTCTTTTTTTTGAGCTCTTATGAAACCTATGAAACTTCTCCTATCCTCCCCATTTATTAATATTTCACTATATTTCCCATATCTTTATCTCTCAGTGCTCATTTTCTCTGTGCTTATAAATTAGACTCAGTGGATGCTTTTTAAAGTAATTTAAAGAGTTGACTATCTATCGACTTTTTAGAATTATCATAGCTTTCCTTTTTAGAGGTATAAATCATGATTTGTTTATTTCTTGTTTTAGTTTTATAAACCCTACCTAGTACTTTTCAAATCCACCTGCTCTTTTTTGTGCAGTACCTTTTTCTTTTTGTAGAATTTCAATTTCTTTTTTGTGCTTCTTTAACTATCGTTAAACAATACTTATAGTCTCTCATATCATTTGGTTATGAAATTCTTGGATGGAGCTCTCTCATTTTTGTTCATTTTCGTTCATTGCTTCCATATGGATTTTAAAGTTTGTAATCTTAAGCTCATCTGCAGCCAGACTTTGCTCTTAGATTCCTGTACAGCTTGGGGTGAGGGAGTATTCCTTTGAAATGAGATTGTGGCAAAAGGAATGAGGAACCAACTTGAAGCAGCTCCCATTGGACAAAGATGGGACAATTTAAGCTTAAATAAGAATAATAGGGGCGCCTGGGTGGCTTAGTCGGTTAAGCGTCCGACTTTCACTTAGGTCATGATCTCGCGGTTCGTGGGTTCGGGCCCCGCGTCGGGCTCTGTGCTGACTGCCAGCTCAGAGCCTGGAGCCTATTTCAGTCTGTGACTCCCTCTTTCTCTGACCCTCCCCTGCTCGCGCTGTCTCTCTCTCTCTCTCTCTCCTAGAAATAAAGAAAGCATTTAAAAAAAAAAAAAAAGAATAATAACTGTAATTGATTGGGATACTTTGTATATGTTTAAAGTCATGAGTTATGACACACTAAAAATTATTAGTTACCTTTTGGTGACTTATGTAAGGGTAATTGAAGAGTTGATACTAAGTATCTCTTATAGAAAAATTCCAATGAATACATTAGAGAAGAAATAATACAATGAGAAATCACCATTTTGTAACTCTAATTGATATAATACTTGTCAATGATCATCAATGACTGCTATGTCATAGAGAAGCATGCAAGACTAAACATGCTTTTAAATAGAAATACAAAACCCCATTGTCACCATTTCTACATCTAACACAAATTTAAGTGCCACAAAACTTCAATTTTTGAATGGCAGAATATAATTTTAAGCATTTAAACATGTGGAGAGACCATTAGGCTTACTTTGTACTGAGTTACCAACGTTTTTTTAAGAGGCAGTCATTGACATTGAATCATTTTCCTATAGCATATGGCTATACAATTCAAAAATATATATTCTATACTCTGGAGGCCCAGTTATTTGAGTGCACCAGAAATTCTCAATTTGCTTCTTTTATGTGCTTCACAGGTAACAACCCATGCCTATTGGGTCCCCTATTGGGTAACCACACAGTATCCATAGCCATTTGTATGACAACTTCCTATACCCATCAACCCTGCCCCTAGGCAGATAAGCTCAGCTTCAAATGACCTCATAGAGATAAATAGATTGAGAAAGAAATTTTAAAACCCACAAATATTAGCAGGAGTTAGATGAGGCAGCAATAGAATCATGGCATCTAATTTTCTGTAAACCCAAGCATAGTTTAAAAATAGCAGTTTATTACTCATAGTCTTAGGGGATGCTCAGAGCCATAGAAAGAAAGTAGAAATGAAATCAGGCATTTCAAGAGAAAAGCCACTAGAAAAGTCCGTTGCAATTGTTCTCTTCTGATTGATACAGAGAACTTTATTATCTCCTTTCTATTAATGATGTAGGGACCTAACCAATTCAATCAAAAGTCCTTATTTTTAATCCTCTCTGCCATTTGTTTCCAGTACATTGGGTTCCTGGGTCTTTTGGGAAAAGGCTGGGAATGAAAGGCAAAGTGTCAATGTCTGAATGGAAATCAAGCATGAGAACTTATTATAGACCCAGGTGAACTGGAAATGAAATAAACAGTCCCTATCACCCAAACAAGAAACCACTAATTAGATTTTTTAGCTGTGCATTAATGCCTCCTAAGCTGCATATTAATACAGGAACTCACTGTATATTGATTCAATTTACTTGAATCACAAGGATGCAGTGGCTGATTGTATCCCCAGAGGCTTAATTGTGCTGATCATCCTAACATCAGTGATTGTATTGAAATGTAAATAATGCCATGAGCCACCATTTGTGTTTACAGTGTTTTGAAGCTGGTCATTCTAAATTATTGTTTTTATCTTGGCCTCTGGAAAGTGTCAAAAATGGCCAAAACTCATTCCTAGGTCAGACATACAAATAAACCTGTATTAATAAAATGCAGAGCAGGCCCATAAGTTTAAGTCCTTGGTCTTGTCTGACAATCCGTTAAGAAACTTCAGCCATGAAACAGTCCTCAGTAAGGGTGTGAGATTGTCAGGTGACGACAAAGCTCTAAGAGCATGGCCTGCTTTTGATAATTGTATTATATCAGGAGGGAAGCAGGAAGGTCAGGAGAGCTCAATAAGGACCTAATAAAAGATAGAGTAAATGCAAAGCGGGGAACTATTTGCTTGGTAGAAATGCAACACAAGAAGCTTGAACACATAGCATTTGAAGACATAAGACTAACTTTTTTTCCTGATACAGCTGAACTCAATTCACCGTCAGAATAAACTGAGAGCCAGACATACACAGAGAGTTCAGAGGATAGGATAGGATAGGATGGATGGATGGATGGATGGATGGATGGATGGATGGATGGATTAGATAGATAGATGATAGATAGATAGATAGATAGATAGATAGATAGATAGATAGATAGATAGATGATAGATAGATAGATAGATAGATAGATGATAGATGATAGATAGATAGATAGATATCCTTGGGATAACTTTCTGTCAGAACAATCTGTCTCCCAAGATCTTCCAGGTTTAGAGAACAATAGTAGCTGCCTAACTTTGAAACTCCTCCATGTGTCCCCCATGGCATCCCCTACCCCTGAGGCAAGAAATCTGTAGGGAAGGAGCTTGAAAGTACAAGAGACCAGAAATGGTAACCCCAGGAAACATGCTTTGGGAGGAAGTACAAGATACAAAGAAAAGGGGTGGCACTAGTTGGAGACAAGGCCATCGGTAATAAGAAAGAAATAATAGGTGTAAGTTAAGGTTCCTGCAAAAACAAAATACAAGACATACCCAATCCCCCTCCCATCAGAGCACCATTAGATAACACTATTTTCCATAAAAAAAAAAACTGCATAAAAGAGGATAAAGTTGATATAAGAGGGTGCTCCTAAACTAGAAACTTTATCCATTAAGTTAATTGGGATAGAAAGCAGACACATCCAGAGGCACCTGGGTGGCTCAGTCAGTTAAGCGTCCAGCTTCAGCTCAGGTCATGATCTCGTGGTTCGTGGGTTCGAGTCCCGCATCGGGTTCTGTGCTGACAGTTCAGAGCCTGGAGCCGTTTTCAGATTCTGTGTCTCCCTCTCTCTCTGCCTCTCCCCCACTCGTGCTCTGTCTCTCTCTCTCTGTGTCTCAAAAATAAATTTAAAAAAAAGAAAGCCGACACATCCCTACAAAATTAACATGAAAATGAGAAAATGCAAATCAAAGCCTTTCTGCTAATGAAAATTCTCCCCAAACCAACCTAAAACTTAAGAAACCCATGCAGAATGTGGAGTCTGCTTGAAATTCTTTCCCTTTATCCCTCTCTCCTCTCTCCCTCTTTGCCTCCGTCCTTCTTTCCCTCTCTAATCTCTCCCTCCCTTCCCCTACCTGTCTCCCCCACTCAGATTCTCTCTCTCTAAAATAAAATGTTTTAAAAACTTAGGAAATCTGTAAACACAGAACTCCAAGCTTAATTAAATATTCTCAAATAAGTCTTTAAGACTACAGAAAACACCTTGGTTCAGAAATACAAAAATTAAGAACAAAAAAGGAATATGGGGAAAATGAAATGAGAGTTGACTGAGCTAAAGGTGGAAACAGAAGAAAAGACAAATCATATGAGAAAAAAAAAAATTAAGAATCTTCCCCCTGAAAGTGTCAGAAAGAGCCTCTCCATGACCTCCATTCCTTTATTTCCCTCCTTCCCCAAGTTTTTAGCTCCATCTTACTCTGCCTGTTGAGTTCATGAGGATAAGTTCCATATCACTTCACCAATACTGCAGCCACCATGTGAAATCCCTGCCTAAGTGTCCTGGATCCTGGAGCTTCCTTTTTTTCAGAGTGGAGTATGTTCAAAATAAATGAGCAACCCACAGCATAATTTTATAGCATTTTTATACTAGAAAGGACCATCCAAAGAATGTCAGTTTCTTTCTTTCCCCAACCTGAATTTTGAAGTGTTAGTATTATCTTTCCCTTATTTATGCATTTTACCAGGTAAAGGCAGTCCTATAAATAGAAACTTTGGAGCATGCATAAATATTCCCTAGTGTAAACATAGGCTCCTGGGTTCCTATCATAATGTCCAAAACTTCATACTCACGTGAGCCTCAGAGGAAGATGATTTAAGGAACATTATGTAAAACCACATACATCTGAGACCCAAGATTTGTGATAGGTCAAATTCTAACCATCGGAGATTATTTTATGTTGACCACTGTTATCATTCCACCAAAAAAAAAAATTGCCTTTTATTGCATACCTAAATACATTCAATGTATTCTCTCACTTGATTCCAAAAAGAAGCAAGTATTAGTATTTTTCCCTTGTTTTTACAGATAAGGAACTTAGAGAATGTTGATAATATTTCCCAAGGCTACACAATTAGTAGAGCCAACATTCAAAACCCAGGTTGATTTGGCTCCAGTGCCCAGGATCTTTTTCTCTACCCCACTGCTCTGGAGAAAATGAGAACTTGACCTAAATTGTACATAGTGATATTTCTGAACCTGGATGTAAACTTGTCACCTTGGATAGCCAGTCAACTATCGACAGAGGGACATAAGGAGAAAAACATCCCAAGCAAGTCAAGCTTTTGAGCAAAAATTTTAAAGCAGACTATAAAAATAATCAATAGATTTTTCCACATGAAGAATTAACCCATCCTCAAGGAAATAGAAATGTAATAACAGTATGTTTACAGAATTCAATACTGCAAAGATGGAGTCTATCCTTAAAAGGACAAAAAATATCAAATTTTATGTATCTTGGGAATAAAGAGTTTTGAAAAACATCCAATGGAAATTTTTTAAATTAAAAAAATTTTAAACAAAAACAAAAAGCAAAAACAATTAACACAGATGAAAGGAGACTTGGTAAATTAGAAGAAAGAATTGTTTTTTAGATTTTTAAAGTAATCTCTACACCCAACATGGGTCTCAAACTCAAAACACCGAGATCAAGAGTCACACTTTTCCAAGTGAGCCAGCCAGGTGCCCCTAGAAGACATAATTTTTCAATTTCCAGAATGTAGCACTGAGAAGCAAAAGGATGTAATATAAAAGAAAGATTAAGAACACATGGAGAATACATACCAAAAAAAAAAAAAAGTCTCACATGGATATAGCAGAATATTCAAAAGGAAATTAAAATAAAATTAACACTGAGAGGAAATCTTCAAAAAGATTATGGTTTAAATTTTCCCCATATCTAATAAATCTGTATGTTCTCATTTCAAAAGTTCAAGTGACAAGCAAGATTTTTAAGAAAACATACTTCTAGCAGGATACCTGGATGGCTCAGTGGGTTAAATGTCCAACTTCAGCTCAGGTCATGATCTCACGATCTGTGAGTTCAAGCCCTACATCGGGCTCTGTGCTGACAGCTCAGAGCCTGTAGCCTGCTTCCGATTCTGTGTCTCCCTTTCTCTCTGCCCCTCCCCTCTCATACTCTGTCTCTCTCTCTCTCTGTCTCTCTCTCAAAAATAAACATTAAAAAATAATTTTTAACATACTACTAGATATAGTCCAGTAAGATTTGTGAAGATTAAAGATCAAGTAAAAGTATTCAAGTCTACAAGAAAATGAGAATTGATTTGCAGGAGTGAAGACTAGGAATGGCTAAGAGGCTGTGATGTAGTCCACGTAACAGATGGTTGGACAAGACTGGTCTCAAGGGCATTGTTGAGAAAATGAACTCATTCAGGATATACTTTGGAGGTCAAAACTAACAAAATTTATTCCTTTGTGTATTAAGTATTAGTGTCTACTATTAGCTGGAGGTATAGCAGTAAATAAAACAGTAAAGAATGAAGGAAAGAAATTAATCAAGACTAATTCTTACATATGGAGCTTGAGCAATTGGGTAGAGTGGTACAATTTCATAGAGTTTGGAGCTGCACTTAGCTTTTATTGAACCCTATTAAGACAGATATGTACTAGGTACTTTATTAACATTATCTAATTCTCAATAAATTCATGAGATACATATTTTATCCATTTTATATACAGAGAGGATAAATTAGTCCAAGACATAACAATAGACTAAGCCAATATTCAAACATGAGTCTGTTTGAGGTCATACCATATCAAGCAACTTTATGATTTACAAAGTGATTTCATACCTGTACCTTGATTCACTCTCACAACAATCTTGTTATGTAGGTAGGGAGCTCTCATCATTTTTCTCATTCCATGAATAAGGAAATTCAGAGAATTTCAAAGAAGTTCAATGATTTGTCCTACATCATGCAGGTAGTAAATGACAAGTCATACATTCATACCCAGGCCTCTCCTCCTCCATCTTTTGTAATCTCTCCAGTATACCTTGATGATGTCTCCATCTCCAAAACCAGAGTAATTTCAGAGAGGGCAGTGTGATGGTTCTCCATTCCTGACAGGGAGAGGACTCTGAAAAGAATAAGAAGCAGAGAGTAAGAAGAAGAAGGAAGGAAAATTATCAGAAATGGATAAAGGCAATCAAGCTTCTCCCATATCATTAGTTCTCAACAATTGGTCCCTGGATTTATTATCATCAGCATCACTTGGGAACTTAGAAATGCAAATTCTCACACCCCACAGCAGAACTATTAATTCAGAAACTGTGTATGTCGGCCTAGCAACCTGTTTTTACAAGTCCTCCAGGTGATTCTGATATAAGGCAGAGTTTGAGACACACTGTCCTAAATCATTATCTTCCCAAGACAGTGCCCCTTTTCTAGCCCAGCTGAGAAGTCCCAGCAGCTTTCAAGTCAGCTGCTTCTACCTCTAACAGAATAGTGTGAAATGATGCTTAAAAGCTGGTACTGAAATGCACATCTGAAGCTTTAGGAAAGGAAATTCAAATAGAACTTCCCTAGCAGACCCTTACCCTGGGTTTGCCCTTTTGCTCAGTGATTTAATGAACCCTGATCTTCTAAACTCAAGGTGTGTAATTTCGTATTTCTTCCTAATTTTATTGTCTTGCCTTAGAACAAGGTTCTGCAGAAGATCCTTCCAGGAAATAACCAAGTTAACTCCATGCAGATTTCAAGGTTGAATTAGGCAGCATATTGATGTGGCCTCCAGAAAATTAAATGAGTTGTGTGTTATCATATATTCACAGTCATGAACATTATTCTTTCCTAATATATAAGCTCCATTTTGTTAAATGTTTTAAAATCTGCTCATAATTTTTTCAAAGGATTCCTAGTATTATGTGTATAAATTTATATGTAAATATATGTACATATTTCTGGGGATTCTTGACTATTTTAAAGACTCTTGGCTTTCTCACCTTTAAAATAAAGAGTAATACTAAAATCTCAAGATTAGTGAAGACTAGACACTATACAGTGTTTGTCACCAGTATATGCTTAATACATGGCACCTAATGTTTTGATATTTTCAGCTTAATCTCTTGAATCTAAATTTCCAAAATGGCCCCAAATGAAATCTTTCACTCTAATAAAATTATTAATAGCCTGGGAGAATAAGAAATTAAATTTTTAATTTTAAGAACCTTTAAATATAGGAAAGAATAAGCCCAGTAAAAGAAACCTTATATTTCTCTTTTTCTTAACCATAATACACCAAGTAAGATGTTCTTAAGAGATGTGGGTTATCACTATCTAAGTGGGTGTGGAAGAGAAGAAATCACTAACAGAATGGCCCTATTAGGGAAGAGGGTGCTCACGGAGTGAGGGACTTGAGGGCTACAAAAAGTGAGTGGTTTTCATCCTACCTCTTCTCTACCCAAGGGGCGTAATGAAGTGTGTGCAGCCTGTGAGCTCAGACTGACTGTCTTGGAATCTGGGTTCTATCACTTGCTACCTGTGTGCTCCTGTGCAAGTAACTTAACATTTCTGCACCTCATCTCTAAAATGGAGACCAAGGGGCACCTGGCTGGCTCAGTCGGTAGAGCATACGACTCTTGATCCCAGAGCCATGAGTTCAAGCCTCACATTCAGTGTAGAGCCTACTTAATAAATCAGATAGATAGATAGATAGATAGATAGATAGATAGATAGAAAGAAAGACAGACAGACAGAAAGATAGATGCGCCTGGATGGTTCAGTCGGTTAAGCATCTGTCTTGATTTCAGCTCCGGTCATGATCTCATGGTTCATGAGTTCAAGCCCTACATCAGGCTCAGCACTGACAATGATGAGCTTGCTTGGGATTCTCTCCCTCCCTTTCTCTCTGTCCATCTCTTGCCTGTGCACTCTCTCGCTCACTAACACTCTCTCTCTATCTCTCAAATAAATAAACTAAAAATAAATAATCAATTAATTAACTAATTTTAAAAAGTCAATAAATAAAATGGAGACCAAGAAGCACTTCAATTGCCTGGCACATGAGACAAAAATGTTTTCAAGTGTTTCATATGATCCAAGCACTCTAAGTTTACGAATTTATTTAATCTTCAGAAGAATCCTAGGAATTATCACTTTACAGCTAAAGAAACTAAGGTACAGAGGAGCTGAGTGATTTCCCCCAGGGTCCCATAGCTAGTTCAGTTGCACACCCAGGATTTAATCCGAGGCAGTCTGGATCCAGAATCTTCTTTTCATCTGCTACCTTATGTGTCTCCCTCGTAGTAAACAGGAGCATTTATTATCGATACTAGCACCACTTCTGCAGATGAAGATGTACTTGTTGTAACTGCAAAACTGACAACATTGACTACACCCACTGTGTTCAGAACACAATGTCAGGCACAGCTCTAGAACTCTGTCCCTCCCCTCAGCAACTTCTATTTGAGGAGATAAAATACACAGAAGTAGGCCAGAATTTGCTCATTACTGATCAGATGTGCAAAGGAAAAAGAGGAGGAAGAGAGGAGAGAGACAGAGAGAGAAAAGAGAGAGAGCACAGAAGAGAAAAAAGGAGCCTAGAGCTCTCATTTCCTATCACTTATTTCACCTTGCTCATAAGTACTCATCCCACTAATGTGATGGGGGAGGATGTGGGAGGAAGACGGTTGGAAAACTTAAAACCTGGGAGAAGATGTGCTTCTTCTTCTTGTTTCCTTGCAGTTCCTGCTGCCTCTGCTATTCCTTGGTCCCTGACTAGCATCCTGTGGGCCTCTCTCTCACTGAAGTTAAAGACTGATGTCTTCCTCACTAGCTTGGCCCTAGCCCGGTTCTCACTGGAACCACTGTTCCTCTAGGGCATCTGCAACTGCTTTGAGGTCACCAGTGCAGGTAGCTGGCCCTGCCTTTTGCTGTGGTACCTCTCCACTTGTGACTACTCTGGACAACCGCCTTCACCTTCTGAGCTCATCACCTAAAATCTCCCGAGTACCCCAATGCCCAAAGACCATACAGAACTTCTGGATCCCCTAAGGAAGAGACCATCAAAAACTAAGGCCAAACCCTTGGGCACTGCTTTCAGCAATTCCTACTCTACCATCTATTCACTTTGTAGATAGGAATGAAATGCCAAATTTTGTATTTCTCTTTGGGGCATACAATGTCTTTGGGGCATGTGTGAGGAAAGCAGGCCATAAGGTCATATGTTTTCTATCTTTATATTTCTATCTTCTTATCCACTAGTTCATTACCATCCTCAATATCTGATCCCAGAGAGAGGGGGGAAGATTGTTTGTATCTGCACTTTCCCTCCCTTCCTGACTCCCCTCTTTAACCCACCACCAGAAGGTCTTCTGATTTCATCTTTCCTCCAGGAAGGGACATGCCTTATGTCATAGACTCCTTTCCTCATTCCAGCCTTTTGCTCTAGTCCTATTAGAGAAAACATTTGGGGGGAAAATAAACAGAATTAAGAAGAGAGGAAAATGTAACAGGAGTTATTTTGAAAATATTGTCTCTGTTTCATAGACAAACCATTACGCTGTCAAGGGGTTTGTGTGAAACACTTGATAAGGTGCTACAAATCTCAAAGAACTTCAAGAAGGGAGCAATCATCAAAGTCAAAATAACCCAAGAAATCTTCCTGAAACCAATGGGATTCAGGCTGGAATTTTAAAATTGTATATTCCTTGGACAAAGGGAAAAACCTAGCACTGCAGGAGGGGAAAACCAGGTGAGCAATGGCATGATGGGTGTAAGGTTCCCTGTTTGAAGAAAGTGCTAAGAGTTTGTTTAGGGGAACTGTGCAAGGTAAATTGAGATTGGTGCTGTCACAAACGCTGCGTTTTTCATCCTCTCAGAGACCCCATTTGGTGGGCAGTTCCTGTATCCCCATTTCACAGAGGAGGACAGAGGCTCCAAGAAACGAAGTGACTTGTTTAAGACCAAACAGCCAGTTAGTTGCAAAACTTTTTGTTGTTAAGTCTCAATCTTCACACAACAAAATAAAGTTATATTTAACAGCCAGTGCTTCCATCTCCTCCCATGATGCCTTGCGGAGGAGAAGTTGGTATCCATATACCCAGAGTCATTTTCAGCCTCAGAACACATACACACACTCACACACGTGCACAAACACATGCACATGTGCACACACATGCACACAGAGAGTTAGTCTAAAGTCAGCATGAATTCCTTGGGCAGCTTGAACTTTCATCTGTGCGGTATAGGCAGGGCAGATACTGTTGGTACTGATAGTTGAAGGCAAATTAGATTTTCTCCTCAACATTTCCACAGGATGTCGTTTACCAAGCAAATAATCCCTTTTCCATATGCCACAGGCTCTGAAAACATGACCACACAAGGTACAATAATGTAATGTTGCTGTTACAAGCTCCATTCAATCTACTTTGAAATGTCATTAAAAATTGCTTCTGTCAGAGTACAGGCCTGACTGTGAGAGAAATGAGAAAGGTCTGTTGGTTGTTGCTGCATCTGATGGGCTATCACTGCTTTAGGCCATGGATGGAAACGGGGCAAGGTGGAGAGCTGGGCACAGGGAGGGTCTTTTGACAGGTGAGGAATATAGGGTGTGGGGAGGCGAACAGGCACAGAAGTGATGGCTAAGGTGCTCAGAAGGGACCAGACTAAGTCAGAACACCCCTCCCAGCCTCCATTCCCTCCTCCCAACTATCTTTATAATGAATATGACTCTCAAAGCCCTACTCCCTCTCCACTCAACACCTGCACTTGGAAAACTGATAAAGGTCTAGGTATCCTTGAAATGTTCAGCTCTTGGGGTGCTTGGGTGGCTCAGTTAAACGTCCAACTTCGGCTCAGGTCATGATCTCACGGTTTGTAGATTCGAGCCCCGCGTCGGGCTCTGTGCTGACAGCCAGCTCAGAGCCTGGAGCCTGTTTCAGATTCTGTGTCTCCCTCTCTCTCTGGCCCTGCCCTGCTCATGCTGTCTCTCTCTCTCTCTCTCTATTAAATAAAACATTAAAAAATTTTTTTTAAAAAAAGAAATGTTCAGCTCTAAATTTCCCTTAACCTAATTACAGTTACTTCATCCCAATTAGGTTAAGTGTACCTACTTTCGATCCTAATCAATTTCTAGCATAGAGGTGCGGATGGATTGATTCACATTTCTGTCCTTTCCTGCTCGTTTCCTCTCTGTTTTAGGCTTTTTCTCTTCAACTTCTCTCAGAAAAAGCGGGGCAGAATTCTCAGCCGACCCTGTATCCTAATGGACTCCTGTTTTTTTGCTTCTTTCCTGTTTTTCAGCCTATTTACTTACATTATGTAATCATACCTATAAGCACAAGCCCTGTGTCCTCTAAATCCTCCACCAATGGATTTGAGATAAGGAGCAAAAGATATTAAATGTCAGTGCTTTTTAGCAAATATTCGCCATGAGAGTTGGCCCAGAGGTGCCACACACAGAGACCATCCTAGTCATAGGTGCTTAGGAGAGGCCACTGCGTGAGCTCGGAGCTCCTCCCAGCTCTCAGAGTCTCTAAGGCAGGGCCATTTTCTCTGGGTGTGACATGGCTGCTGTATCAGCATTTGTTTGCCTGGTTTCCTGCATTGGACTCTAGTGCAAAATAGAGTCCAATCTATTGTACTATTTTCCATCTTTGTCTCCAAGGATAGTCTGTCTGTCCAGAGGTGTACACAGGCATATTATTGCTCTTTCTTACCTTTTGATTATTTTGTTCAGTTGCTGCATTTTTAATTTCTATTTCTCACCACTTCACCCTGCACAGATGGTCCTCGGAACACACATTCCCATACCTTTGGACAGTTTCACATTGATTTCTCTGCCTAAGATCCTACCCACCTAGAAAACAACTCCTGGAAAGCCTTCCCTAAGTATGCCCACAAGAGAACATGCGCTCTTTGAGCGCTCGTCATATTTTATACATGAAAGCAACTTTTAGGGCAATCTTCACACTGGAATAGAATTGCTTGTTTGCGTGTCTGTTTCAAGAGACGCTGAGGTGCTAGAGAATAGGGACTATATTCAGGTCTCCAGAGAAATAGAACCAGCAGAATGTGTGTGTATATATAGAGAGAAATTAATTTATTTGAAGGCATTGGTTCATGTTATTGTGCAAGCTTGGCAAGTTCAAAATCTGATGGGGGAGGAGGGTAGTGACAGGCTGGAGACTCAGGAAAGAGTTGCAGTTCAAGTCCAAAGGCAGTCTGCCATAGAACCAGAATGAGGTTATGTTGCAGATGAAGTCTGTTAACAGTCTGCTGGAGAATTCCCCTTGCTCAGTGGAGGTCAGCCTATCATTCTATTAAGGCCTTCAACTGATTGGATGAGGGCCACCCAAACTAGGGATGGCAATCTGCTTTACTCAGAGCACATTGATTTAAATGTAAATCTCATCCAAAAACACTCTCACAGAATAATGTTTAACCAAATATCTGGGCCCCATGGCCCAAACAAGTTGACACATAAAATTAACTATCATGGGGACTTTGTCTCATTGGTCTTTGACGTCCTCAGCACCCAGCAAAGTTTTAATAGATAGGATTTTCATTGAATGAATGATGTCCAATAATTAGAAAAACAACTCTCAGAGACCTGGAACATCCAGTTTAGTGTGGCCCACACATTTATTTTTGACTTACCAGTAGAATTTTAAAAAATATTCTTTATAAAGTAGCAGTATTCTATTTAGAAATTGATGGGAAATCTGGACCTGTAGGCAAAAATGTTAGCAACAAATCCTGTTAAGAGGAAAAGCCTCTGTCCGGGGATAAGAAAGGGTGTGTCATAGTTATCCTTAAGACTGAGACCATGTCCTCTTATGGCCCTTCTCCTTCAAGGGCCCTGAGTGGAAAGGAAATACATACAGCAAGGATTTTCAAACTAATCCCTAGGCACAGCCTACACCTTCTCTGCCATTGCTGTTACTCTTAAGCCACATGAACCACCAGTAGAGATAGTAATTGATGGAGTGCAGGTTTTGTCCAATAAATTCAGAGAGGTCACTTTCCCACTTCCTCATTCTTTGGTCTGTGTTTGACTCTTTAAACCTTATATATGTCCCTTGGACTCAGGGGGAGAAGAGAGGTGGATTGGAGGTACCACTGTGAATTATACTATGACTATATTTAATAGAATGTCTTTGAAAGACCCATTATGATATCATAATAAAGAGACCACATGTGGGCATTCTCCTTAACCATCAAAAGAAGAAATACTCCTAAAGTTGCTTAAGGGTTTTATTTATTTATTCCAGCGTCTTGTTTAATGTCATTAACAAATTGAGCTTCTACTTTGGGGCTCATTTTTGTGGTTATGATGTAGTTGCATGGTTTTCAAGAGGAGCAAAGTGAGCACTTATTCATTCATTCAAAACCCGTTTATTGATGCCCTGTGTTAAGCCATGAAGATGAGTATGAACTAGCTCCTGGCTTCAAATAGCCCAGTGGGTGGAGATGGCCATATACAGATGGTTTGGTAGCATTATTTGTGTTAACAAAATACTGGAAACCAATCAAATGTCTCCATTAAAGAAAAAATAGCAATTATGGAATAGGCCCAAAATCCCTAAAATTTGGAAACTAGAAGTGACATCATAACTTATTCGGCAGCAGAGCCTAATATGAACTAACACAAATCTGGTATCTGTGCTATTCCACTTAAAGTGAATATTTTCTACACTTTAACCAGAAATATTCATGTGGTTGATTACCAAATGCTTCTCAAAACCCTACTGGGGAAGTCATGTAATTGATGGAATATATATCCTATTACCTTTATAAAAAGAAGTAAAAAAAAAAGTTTTATTTGGGGGGCACCTGGATGACTCAGTTGGTAGAACATGTGACTCTTGATCTTGGGGTCATGAGTTCAAGCCCCACGTTGGGTGTATAGCTTACATAAATGAATGGATGAATGAATGGGTATATGTAGAAACATATCTGGCCCCAGGGATTTTTACTAAAGCCCGAAGAGCTGTGTACTCATATAGTAGGATTCTACCAGCAATGAAAATGAAAGAGTCACATATAACATCGTTGAATCCCAAAAGCATGTTGAAGGAAAGAAAGCAAGTTACAGATCAAAACATTTAGTATGATACATGTTTCCTAAAGTTCAAAACCTAACAAACGTAACACTATATTGCTTAGGAGTATGCATATTTTGCCAGTAACTAAAATTGTAACTAAAAGCAAAGGAATCATAAGCACAGTCATAAACTGCGATGGGCCCTCAGTTTAAAAGTGATAGAGCAGTTGGTGCACTGGCAGCATTCTGGCACAAATACTTGATGAAGGCACTCAGGCAGAGTCCCCACTTGGGGCCAGTCAGAGAGCATAGGAAGAGAGCCAGTGGGGTGTGAGATGGAGTTATGAGCTCTGCCAATTGGGAGGCTGTTACAGTCCTCCTACAATGACTTCTTTGCAAGTTAATGTTGAACCAATGTCTAACCAGACTGGTGACTCAATTTTCTAGGTTCTTCTTTCTATTTTCCCTAGTCTTAACTTCACATGCCCTGATTAGACTAAAGTAGAGTTGGTTCAGATAGGAGCTGGCAATAGGGAATAGGCTAAAAATAAAGGCTGCAGTTGTGTACGGAGCTCTGATGAGAAAGGATGCAATTAATAATCTCCACTCAACAGGAAGCCAAGGTATAATTGATTCATCTCCAAGTTTGCATTCCTGATGTTATTATGAGCATTTCAAACAATTTATGAGAATCCTAACGAGAATGCAAACCAACTTGATATTCAGAACAATTAGCCTCATCAAAAACTAATCACAATCTCTACTCACAGTACCCCTACCTCAGTCACTTTTGCACACAGAAGCTGCCTCATTGGCTCTGACTGTGATGAGTGGAGATTGAGGATGAAATTGTAGAATTCTTAAATGTCATAAACTTTAGAGTCAGATGGCAGTGCACTTAATAGTTCTTGGGGAAGATGTAGACCTGATTGGGAACAGTGGATGTTGGAGAATAATATTTATCGCATATCCTTCATTGTAACTCACTGCAGATTTTCATTCATCCTTTTATACATGCATTCTTTCCTTAGACAATGTCCCAGGCACCATGCCAGACACTACAAGTTGGAAAGTTGAATATGGTGCATGCCCTTAAAAATGCTCCCCGTTAGAAATGAATATAGGGGCACCTTGGTGGCTCATTTGGTTTAGTGTCTGATTCTTGATCTCAACTCAGATCATGATCTCACAGTTCATGACCCTGAGCCTGCATCGGGCTTGCAGCATGGAGCCTGCTCGAGATTCTTTCTCTCCCTCTCTCTCGGACCGTCCCCCACTTCCTCTCTCTCTCTCTCTCTCTCAAAATAAATAACTAACCATTAAAAAATGAATACAAACAAGAGAATAGATTATTACAAGCAATGTAATAAGTTCTGTTACAGAATAAACACAAGAGCTACCCACTGGACAATTCTGTAGAATAAATAGACTGCTATTTATTTAAGGAATAAAATTGACTGTATTCCTTGGAGACGTGTAATTAGAGGACCAAGGACCTGCTGAAATTCAAGGAAGTGCTAAGCAAGGACAGAAAGGCTCCATTAGAAAATGGTATTGAGTTTTGAAGAATGAATAGCAATCACCCATGTGAAAGAAGGAAAAGGGGAGAGAAGCATGAAGGAACAGTTTTGTTCCTCATGAAATAAAGTTTGTTCTTTAGCTTGAATTATTTGACCACGAAGATATCATGTCTACTTCATGTCAATTACCTTCATTCTTGAGAAATTTTTAGGTTACAGATTTTTAGGTTAAAAATCTGCAAATTCCATTTGGACAAGGGAAAATTCCTGAAGGTCCAACGGACCAAGTCTATCCTGAGGAGTCTGGAATTTGAAAGCCTATGTGGGAACAAATAAATGTAAAGAATAATAAAAATAGTTTCTATTACTTTAGTTCCCACTCTTCCCCAGGCCCTAGGTGGGACACTTTATAAATAACAACGCAGTGAGTCCTTGCAAAAACTGTAAGTGGTGTGCTTTATGGATGTTGTAATTGAGGCTCAAAGCAATAAATTTACCTGCCCAAAGTCACAGAGACAGTAATGGAAGGACTAGTTTTGTTTGATCCCAAAGCTTTGCTCATGATGAAATGAAATGAATTAAGAAATAGTAAAAAGCTTTAAGAAGTCACATAAAGTTCTAGTAGGCTTCTGGTGGAGTCTTTCGGGTTTTCTATGTAGAGTATCATGTCGTCTATGAAAAGTGAAAGTTTTACTTCTTCTTTGCCAGTTCTGATGCCTTTTATTTCCTTGTGTTGTCTGATTGCTGATGCTAGGACTTCCAGCACTATGTTAAACAACAGTGGTGAGAGTGAACATCCCTGTCATGTTCCTGATCTCAGGGGGAAAGCTCTCAGTTTTTCCCCGTTGAGGATGATGTTACTGGGGGCTTCTCATAGATGGCTTTTATGATGTTTAAGTAAGTTCCTTCTATCCCGACTTTCTCAAGGGTCTTTATTAAAGGGATCCTGTATTTTGTCAAATGCTTTTTCTGCATCTATCGACAGGATCATATAGTTTTTATCTTTTCTTTTGTTAATGTGATGTATCATATTGATTGATTTCTGAATATTGAACCAGGAATTCATTCCTGTAACCCAGGAATGAATCCCACTTGATCTTGGTGGATAAGTCTTTTTATGTGCTGTTGGGTTCGATTTGCAAGTATCTTGTTGAGGATTTTTGCATCCGTATTCATCAAGGATATTGGCCTGTAGTTCTCTTTTTTTTTTTCTGGGTTTCTGTCTGGCTTGGGAATTAAAGTGATGCTGGCTTCATAAAATGAGTCCGGAAGTTTTCCTTCGATTTCTATTTTTGGGATAGCTTGAAAAGAATGGTATTAAATGTCTGGTAGAATTCCCCAGGGAAGCCACCTGGCCCAGGGCTCTTATTTGTTGGGAAATTTTTGATCACTGATTCAATTTCTTCACTAGTTATGGGTCTGTTCAGATTTTCTATCTCTTCCCATGTGAATTTTGGTAGTGAGTGTGTATTTAGGAATTTGTCCATTTCTTCTAAGTTGTCCAATTTGTTGGCATATAATTTTTCATAGTATTCCTTGATAATTGCTTGTATTTCTGAGGGGTTGGTTGTAATAAGTCCATTTTCATTCATGACTTTGTCTATTTGCGTGCAGTCTCTTTTCTTTTTGAGAAGCCTGGTTAGAGGTTTGTCAATTTTGTTTATTTTTTCCAAAAACCAACTCTTGGTTTCATTGATCTGTTCAGCTGTTTCTTTGGTTTCTATATTGTTTATTTCTGCCCTGATTCTTAAATCTCTTCTCCTACTGGGTTTGGCATGCTCTTGTTGCTTTCCCTCTAGTTCCCTTAGGTGCGCTGTTAGATTTTGTATTTGCACTTTTTCTAATTTCTTGAAATAGGCCTGGGGTGCAATGTACTTTCCTCTTAGGACTGCCTTTGCTGCATCCCATAGAATTTGGATTGTTGTATTTTCATTTTCATTGTTAAAATGTCATTACTACCCAAAGCAATCTACACATTCAATGCAATCCCGATCAAAATTGTACCAGCAGTCTTCTCAAAACTAGAACCAACTAAAATTTATATGGAACCAGAAAAGACCCTGAATGGCCAAAGTAATACTGAAGAAGAAAACCGAAACAGGACGCATCACCATCCCAGACTTTAGCCTCTACTACAAAGTTGTAATCATTAAGACAGTATGGTATTGGCACAAAACAGACAGAGACCAATGGAATAGAATTGAGAACTCAGAATTGGACCCACAAATGTACAGCCACATAATCCTTAACAAAGCAGGAAAGAGTATCCAGTGGAAAAAAGACAGTCTCTTTAATAGATGGTGCTGGGAAAACTGGACAGCAACATGCAGAAGAATGAAACTAGACCACTTTCTCACACCATACACAAAAATAAACTCAAGATGGATTAAAGACCTGAATGTGACACAGGAAACCATCAAAACCCTAGAGGAGAAAGCAGGAATCAACCTCCTTGACCTCAACTGCAGCAATTTCTTACTTGACACATCCCCAAAAGCAAGGGAATCAAGAGCAAAAATGTACTGTTGGGACCTCATCAAGATTAAAAGCTTCTGCACGGCAAAAGAAACAATGCATAAAACTAATAGGCAACCGACAGAATGGGAAAAGATAGTTGCAAATGACATATGAGAGAAAGGGCTAGTTTCCAAAATCTATGAGGAACTCACCAAACTCCACACCTGAAAAACAAACAATCCAGTGAAGAAATGGGCAGAAGATATGAACAGGCACTTCTCCAAAGAGGACATCCAGATGGCCAACAGACACATGAAACGATGCTCAGCATCCCTTATCATCAGGAAAATGCAGATCAAAACCACACTGAGATATCACCTCATGCTGGTCAGAGCGGCTAAAATGAGCAAATCAGCGGACTCTAGATGCTAGAGAAATGGGCACCCTCCTACACAGTTGGTGGGAATGTAAACTGATGCAGCCCCTCTGGAAAACAGTGTGGAGGTTCCTCAAAAAATTAACAATAGAACTCCCCTATGACCCAGCAATAGCACTGCTAGGAATTTACCCCAGGGATACAGGAGTGCTGATGCATAGGGGCACATGTACCCAAATGTTCATAGCAGCACTCTCAACAATAGCCAAATCATGGAAAGAGCCTAAGTGTCCATCAACAGACAAATGGATCAAGAAGATGTGGTTTCTCTATACAATGGAATACTACATGGCAATGAGAAAGAATGAAATCTGGCCATGTGTAGCAACATGGATGGAACTTGAGGGTGTTATGCTAAGAAAATAAGTCAGGCAGAGAAGGACAGATACCATATGTTTGCACATATAGGAGTATTAGGAGGAGCTTAATGGAGGACTATGGGGGAGAAGAAGGGGGAAAAGGTGGGGGAGAGGGAGGGAGAGAAACCATGAGAGACTCTTCAATGTCGAGAACAAACCGAGGGCTGATGGGGTGGTGGGAGGGGAAGGGGGGTGATGGGCATGGAGGAGGGCACTTGTGGGGATGAGCACTGGGTATTATATGGAAACCAACTTGACAATAAACTATTAAAAAAAAGAAGTCATATAAAGTTCTCCCTGCTCTGGACCTCTCTAATGTAATTGTGTAGGAGAATCTAACCCACTCTGTCACCTCCCATGACCTACTGAAGGACCCACTTCTCCTTGCATAAATGTAATCAGAATAAAATAATAGTTTTAAACTTGTATTCTTTTAGACTCTTACCTTATTTGCACATTTTTGAGAAGCATTTCCACCACTTCCTTATAGGTACAAAAACTATCTATATAAGTTCCAAAGAAACCACCAGACGATAACACTGGCTTTAATAAAAAAATCAAGAAGTTATTGTGTGCAGTGGATTTTATTACTGATGAGAGTTACACAAATATATCCCACTTTCTCCAATGTACAACAACAGAAGCCCAGAAAGAACATGACCCAACAGCTCAAGGGAATAAATAAACAACACTGATATCGAACCACAATACCCCCTGGCATAAACAACAAAAATAAGGCTTCACTTTCTCTTTTTAAAATTCTGAAGGTCTGCTTCGGCAAAACATTTCTAAATCACAAGCTTGGATAAAAAGAGACCCTCCTGTAACAGTCAAGGTTGTCCAGAGAAAGAGAACCAATAGGCTATATATTGAGAGAAAGAGAAATTTATTTTAAGGAATTGGCTCACATCATTGTGGGGGCTGGCACTCCCAAATCTGCAGGACAGGCTGGCAGGCTGGAGCCTGAGGGAAGAGTTAATGTTGCCGTCTTGAGTCTGAAGGCCATCTGGAGGCAGACTTCCTCCTTCCTCATAGGACCTGTCTTTTCTCTGACGGCTTTCGGCTGATTGAATGAAGCCCATCCACATTCTGGAGGGTAGTCTTCTGTACTCAAAGGATACTAACTTACATGTTGATCATGACTAAAAAAATACCTTCACAGCAACATGCAGACTAGTGTTTGACTGAATAACTGAGTACCACAGCCTAGCCAAGTCGACACATAAAATTAGCCATCACATCTTCCATATCCCAAATCTCCGTAAATGGCAGCACCATGCACCTGACTGCCCATGTAAGAAACATGAAATCTTCTAGATCCTTTGTCTTCCCTCACCCCACATCCCAAGTTCTAAAAAGACTAAATCCCAAATACTTTTAGACTTAGTTCCTTCCTCCTCATCCCCATGCCTACCACCAAACAAATGTATCTTACCTGAGTTATTGAAATGGCTACCTAACAGGACTTCCTGCCTCAATGTCCTCCTCTTCTTACATTTTGAAGCCATTAGACTCATTTCCCTTCTTAAGATGTTTCAGTGATTCTTCTTTTTTTTTTTCTAAATAAAATCTAAGCTCCCTAAATTACGACCAACAGGTCCCTCATGATCTGGCCCCTGTCTACTTCTCCTTCATCTCCTACCTCTTAATCTTACCTAAACCTGGAGAGCTATTTGCAGGTGCCAAACACTCCATGAATTTTTCATATTGTTGCAACAGTTCACATGCTGCTCTTTTTGCTAGTAATGTCTTGTTCATCTGGCAAATGCCTATTCCTCCATGATCACATCCCAAATTTTCCTTCTTCCTTGATCATGCCCACCTTTGCCACCCACACCTCATACCATGCATAGTTACATCCTGACTTCCCATAGTACTTGATTCATATTTCTATCAATCACATTTCATACACACATAATATATCTACTTATATGCCTGTTGTCAGCAATCTTGTTAAAAGATTAGATTTTTGTCTTTATTTATCTTTGTACCCACAGTTCAAAAGACAAAGCCCAGTATAATGTCCAACACTTAGCAAACACCTAACAAATGTTTGCAATGGTCTTTTTACTTGTTTGTAAACATCTTCTAGACTTGAGCTCCTTAAAAAATGAGAAAAATAATAGTGTCTGTTTGGTTTACCTGATGTTTGGCATAGTGCTTGGTGTATAGGAGACAGCTAATAAAGATTTGTCCTATGAATGAGCACCTTTGCTATCAAATTTAATCATCTCAATCTCAGATATTCTCTCAATTTGTCTTGTGCTGAAGTCTTCAGCTAGGTAGAAAGGCTCTTGTTGGTATGAACTAGTCTACTTTTTTGTTGTTCTTTCTCCTCTTTACCCCTACCCATCCTAGGTCTAGAAGAATATTAGAAACATGCTAGGGATTCACTGATACTTGCTGATTAAATGATGAATAGGTTTTACACCTATTCTTGTGTATTCTTTTCTCTGAATCAGAGCTTCCTTATATCAAAACCTATCCCTGAACCTATTAGTCAACTGTTGAAAATCAGGCTGAGTGACTTTACCCAACAAAGTCCACTCTATCCAAGAAAGACAGAGTGCATATCTCTTGTGATTAACCTGTACATGTCTCAGAAAGACACACACCTGTACTCTCCAAGAGGATTATATTTGGTCCTGATGCTCAGATAGAGAATGAGGGCAGGGAGAGTCAGAGCGAGGAAATCCTCTGCAAAAGAAGAAAGTTTCAGAGGTATCTTGGGACTAAGCTGAAGCCAGAGCTTTATGAAGTTGTGGCTTCATCTAGAACCAAAAAGTAACAGCTCACCCTGAGCCAAGCAACTCACTGGTACCTTTTGGGCAAGCATCACGTGGGAGGTAATAAGCCCTTTACATCAAGAGTCTTTGGAGCCTTTGATCAGAGTTCTGGGCCTCCCTGCCACATGCACAGCTAAAACTCTGGACTCCCACATCTCATTCCCACTTTGAGTCCTCACTTCTGCTCTATTCCTTTTGACTGTGTCTTCTATCTTAGGCCCAAGGTCAAACCTGCAAGACCTAAAAACAAATATGACTTCTCCAATGTCACCCTCTTGAACATGATTTTATAGGATAAATAGTATATCACAACGGGGCTATGGGTTAAAGCAGATTTAATAATATTTATTCCATAGATAGTCCATTCAGGCACCTATAACAAAATGCTTTAAACTGAGTACCTTATAAACAACAAACATTTTTTTCTTATAGTTCTGAAGCCTGGGAAATCTAAGATCAAGGTACTGGCAGGTTCAGTGTCTGGTGAAAACCTACTTTATGGTTCATAGATGGAGACTTCTTGCTGTGTCCTCGCATAATGGAAGGGCTAGGGAGCTTTTATAAGGACATTAATACCATTCACGAGGGCTCCACCCTTAAGGTCATACCTCCAAATATCACATTGGCAATTAGGTTTCAACATATGAATTTTGGAGGAACACATTCAGACAATAACAGGGTAATTTTGTTTATTAAATGAGATAAACGAGAGTAGCTATTATCAGCATCATTCACCTCTCTTGATCCTCCAACCTAGGGGTAGATGGGGATATAACCAGACCCAGTCAATTGTCCCATCCTTTCCTTCTGCCCACAGTAATTGATAAATAAGCATGTGGCCTAAGTGTAACAAATGAGCTCAATGTTTGTGATGTTTGGAAATGGAAGATGGAAGATTAAGTCTCACTTTTCTTTGGAATCATAAGCTCTAAGAATGACGTAAGATTCTAAGAATTAAGCCAATGGATGAAATCTAACCAATACTTACAGGGACTGTATCATATTGTCTCAACTTCAGAACCCAACAGTACCTAAAGCTAACTCTGATCTTAGATGTTCCAGTACATGGACAATATATTGTCTCTCTTTTGCTTACTCTAATTTGAATTGAGTTTTCATTACATGCAGCAGAGTATAGAGCTATATAGAAGTTCACTTCCTCAGTTTCTAGCAACCAGATTCCAAAGATGAGCAGTAAGGGGAAGAAGTCAAAGTCCCTACTTACTACCATTTGTTCTCAGATCAGGTACAATCTGACCTTTCTGAAAAACTGTGCATTCTAAAATTTACTGAATCATGGGTTATGTATCAGGAGGATATGTAACAAGGAGGATGATAAGAAGTTTTATATAGGGGCATCTGGGTGGCTCAGTTGGTTAAGTGTCCAACGTCAGCTCAGGTCATGATCTCACAGTTCGTGGGTTTGAGCCCCACATCGGGTTCTGTGCTGATAGCTCAGAGACTGGACCCTGTTTCAGATTCTGTGTCTCCCTCTCTTTCTGCCCCTACCCCACTCGTGCTCTCTGTCTCAAAAATTAATAAACTATTAAAAACTTTTTTAAAAGTTTTCTTATGATCTCAAGATCAAGAGTCACATGCTCTCCCAACTAGAACAGCCAGGTACATCTGAAGCTAATATTACACTTAATGTTATCTAACTAGAATTTAAATAAAAGCTTAAACAAAAGTTTACCTAAAAAAAATTTTTTTAAGTTTTATATAAAAGGGTCTACAACACTTCTCAACTAACCAATAAGAAAACCAGATAATGTCTACAGATCCATTTTTACATCAGTCTGTGTCTGTGTCTGGCCAGGCAAAGAGAAACAACAGAGGGACCTTAATACAGGGACCACTTCATGATTTACCCTGGTATTTAGAGATCTTGGAAGCCATGTAATTCATCTCCAACTTTGTATAGAGAGAAAATGAGGCTCAGAGAGATAGTGGGGCATAACCAGACGTAGAGCTGTTAGAGCTAGAGTCCAAGTCTAGATTCCTATCTAATTACCTGTCCCACCAGAAAAAGGCCAACCACGTATCTTCAATGCCACCAATACCACCCTTTAGAAGCACAGATAATGTTAAGACACTAAGCTTTAAGGATCTCCTTCTTTCATGCTATGAGATCCTGAGCAGTTTATTAACCTTGCTCCTCAGAGTGTGACTCCCCAGACCAGCAGCCTCAGCAATATCTGGGTGGTTTTTGGAAATGCAGAATCTCAAGCCCCACACCAGACCTACTGAACCAGAATCTGATTGTATCAAAGTCTCCAGGCAATGTACATACACATTAAAGTTCGAAGAAGATGGATTTAAATTGTCTGAGCCTCAATTTATTTCTTCATCTGTTAAATGGGATAATAGTACCTACCTTGTAAGATTGTTCCAAAAATTATCAGTAAGGTATCTTTAAAACAATCAGATGCCTTGATTGAAAAGTTTAGAGATTCTTTTTAAGGCGGTTTAAAGCTCAGCCATCTGGCAGCATTACAATAAAGGAAATCTCGATACATTGCTTCAATTTAATTCAACTACCTTATAACTTGCGGTAATGATTACAGCAGGAGCTAGAAAATAATTCAAATTAAGAAACAATATATTTAGTTGTTGGCTTTGGGGGGAGTCTGCCTGTCTTGGCTCATTCCCTAGAGAGACAACGTGGAGCAAGGGATTTACCTTCACTCACTACAGCGTCTGCATCTGTGATGTGAGAATAAGGATGCCTTATGTAGTGGTGGGGATTCAGTGAGATCATCCACGTGAAGCACTTGACACATGGCCTAGCACATGGCATGTTCCCAGAGAAGAATAGCTGCCATCACCATCATCATCATCTTTGTCACCATCATTCACTGTCGTGTCTTCTATTACATCCCCCCAAGGACTGTTACCTTGGGAAGGTCCCAAAACAAACAAGCAGACAGGACAAGAGCCTGTCTCTCTTTTATGTGAATAGTCAGTTGAAATCTTCCTTTTCCTTCCATAAAGACACATCTATCAATGGCAAGTAAAGTCAGGTTTCTCATACTTAAAACTATGCTAGCTCCTCACTAGTTTTCTTTGTCCTGGCTAATTTTTTTTCCCAAGTGTTTTGTACAGAGAAGCTCAAGATGGTTACAGGCAGCCTACTAGCCATCTTTTTTTTATCTCCTCCAATAGAGCACGGATGATAGCATTTCAGGTGTGGTAGAGCTGCATTCAGTTCAGAATTACTAGATTTTAACCAAGTTTTCATACTGTCTGCAGTGTGATTCTCCACTGGGGCTTTGCAGAATACTAGGATTCTAGTTACTTAATTTATTCTCCTGCCCCACCAATTATATAGAAAGAGCCACCTCCATTTTTCAAATCAGAGCAAGTTCCAGAAAACGAGATTCAATCAGCTCTCATGTTGGCACACTTACTATATTACTTCAGTACAACCCCTAGGAAGTAACTGAGTCCCAGAAACCTTTGATAACTTAGTAAATGGTAACTGGGTGACCTTGGTAACTTGCCAAAAGTTGCATTGTTGGTCAGAAAGGACAACAGTCCGGTCTTAAAAAGTTCCAAAGTCGCACAGTCCAATGTCTCCCAAACCATAAAACCAGGTTATTCTTCATAATGTTTGACCTGATCTCTTCTGCTGGAGTACAAGCCTAATTTATCTTATCCTGCCACCTACATACAAATCTTCAGGAATTCCTCATTAAATCTCACCTACCTTGCCCTTCTCACAGATATCTTCTTGGGAAAAATTAGTTCAATCCCCTAACCTCAGAGCCAGCACCTTTGAAAGGGAGGAGGTGGACCAAAGTGTGGTATGTTCACTCCCTTGAGGGTTGGGGTAAAGAAAGGAGCGCCCTGTAAACTGTGAACACCCTGCAGTCACAATCTGAGTATCTTGACTCTGAGCAACTGAAAGCACAGGGAGTAATTCTAGACTCTTTCTTTTGCACGACACCTGACAATTTTCAAAGCACATTCACATCCTTTGAACCTTCCAACCATCCCATGAGGAGGGCAGAACAGAATTATGGTGTCTCACACTTTCAGGTGAGTCAAATGAGGCTCAGAAAGGCCAAACGATTTTTCCAAAATCACAAAGCTAATGAGCAATCAGGCTGGGACCAGCTGGAACCAGGCTATCTCTCACACATATTGAAAAAGAAAGCTCAGGATGGATCCTGCCCTAAGCTACTGTTAGAAATGGTCTGATCATCACTTGCTGCTTTAATGGAGATGAGCTGGCAGTTAGCTGAAAACAAGAATAGTACACAAACCTACTATCACAAGGAAGCCTGGGGTGGGGTTGGATGTAGAAAGAGGGTGTAGACAGGACTTACTAGAACCAATATCTCAAACTTCATCATTTTATTGAAGACAAGATCTGACCATGCCAAACCAAACCATTTGCAAGCATTTTGGAATCTGGTCCTGGACCAGGTTCCTGGGGAACAGAGACTTTATGTCTTCACTGGCCAGCACTCTGCTAAGCACAGAGTACATTCTTAAACAGGTTTGATTAATTGATTGATTGATTAATATGTGTCCATGCTAACTCTTGGATTTTCTTTTATAAGGTCATTACCTTCACCTTTGGTTTTCTCCCCTCTTTCTCCCCAGTCTCTCTACCCCAGGGCAGTGTCAGGCTCTTTTAGCCTATTAAACTGTACAAGCAGCCCTGGTCCTGAGACCGCAGCTTTCAGCCGAACCAGCCAGCAGTTCTATTGTTCATTCCTCTCAGACACATCAGATTTGACATTTCTCCCAGCAGAGGGATTTCTTGCTGCAAAACAAAATGAAATCAATACAGTTTTATTAGCCATCTAGTGTAATAAATTTGACCCAGATGACAGCCTCTAGGCTCAATCCAGGCTGCATCTGAGATCCCAAAGGAACATGTCTAAATACTGACCATACCTCCAGCCCTCTCCTCTCTGTTCCAAGCACAGTCATCCTGATTCCATTCTTTATCACTCAGCCTGAACTTATGCATAGTCTCTTAATCACTCTCTAGGGCTCCGAGCACTCTGCCTTCTGCCCTTTCTGCACCTGACTCAACATTTCCCCCTCATGTGGCATTCAAAGGTCCTTCACAATGGGGTCCACCTCTCCTGCTTGATTTTCTCACTGCTCCTTCCTTGCTTGATTATCCTGCAGGTCAATGGAACACTGCCTCTGATACAGCACATGATATATACTCATGACCTCTGGGCTTTTGCTCATGCTAGTCCCTCTGCCTACAATGACCTTCTCTATTTCTTTACCAGAATTTCTACTCATCTTTCAAGACCCAGGTCTTTTGGGAAGCTTCCCCAAGGGCCCCAGAAAGAGGCACTTATTCCCTTCTCCATGTACGCTCAGTATTTTATTTATATCCTGATGCCTAGCACATTATCTTTTACTTTTCATTTACTTGTCTCTTTCCCTGCTTGTAAACTTCTGTAAGATGGAGTGTGATCCAACCTCTAGACATCCTTGAATTCCCCATGCCTACCTTAGTGCCCATAACAGGCACACAAAAGTGTGTTGACCTGCACTGAAAGAGTTTTGAGGATTGCCCACATCTCTGGAGAACTTGGGAACTATTGATTCAGGCGATTCACATGCTGCATGCTGGTAAGCTTTTGAAAGTTAAGGAATGCCTTCATATGAGTATGCAAATCAGTGAGGACTTTTAGAGTACAATATAACAATATGTTTCAACACATTCAATGTGCAAACCCTGATTTGGCCATTCTACTTCTAGAAATTCTTCCTATAGACATTCTCACATACATGCACTAAAAATTACCTATAAGAATATTCAGCGGAGTTTTGTTTATAATAATAAAAAAGGATACAACTTAAGTTCTGTTAATAGGAACAGCAGCTTAAAGGATAATGTTTAACCTATACCATGTAATACTATGCAATTACTAAGAAAATGAAATAGACCTGTATGTACTGATTCAGAAAGACGTCTGAAATATGACCGTGAGGAAATCAAGTTGCAGAACAATGGAAAAGAAATACCCCAAATTGTTAACAGTGATTATCTTTAGGACATGATATTAGAGAACAATTTCATTCTGAACTCTATAGATTTCGATACTTATTTTTTTCTTTAGCAGAACCCTCCCCACTTCTTCTCTAGCTTTCAGACTGGATTGAATGGACTGGAAGATAAGCCTGGGGCTATTCACAAATTAGAAAAGCTAGAACCTGCTTTTCTGCAGGTGCTCCATGCTCCCTCCCAGCTGCCAATCAAGTCCCCCCTTTCTCTGCTTAAACCTGAAGGGATGGGCAAAGGGGAGGGGAGTGGTTGGAACTGAACAGGAGGCAGGTTGGTGGAGAACTGTGACCTCAAAAGCCAGCTCTGCCTCCCTATCCCTTCAAGGCTGCTTGGTCCAGACCAGAATGAGAAAGGAAATGAACTGAGGGTACATCAGTTAACTGCAGAAATAATCCTCTGCCTTCACTTTCAGAGGCATTTCATCCCCCCACCCCCTCACCCCGCCTGTTCTGGGCAGGGTCAGGCATGGCAGGGAATTCTGTAGATACAGAGGCTGGGGCACCCAGCCACTGCCTGCAGTAGACAGGGACACAGCTCCTTGGAAAGGAAAAGGATAAAACCACTGAGTGAATTCCATGAATTGGTAAATTGCCTAATCTAATCTTTCTTTGGATGTGTCCTTTGTCTCTATTTTAAATGGTGGAGCGTGGTGCATCTCTATATAACGAGTTTAGTTGAAGAAAAAAAGGCCCCAAAAATGAGTATTAAGCTAAATGTATGATGATATTATCGATGCAAAGAAGATTATTAAAATCATGAGAATAACTCCTTTTCTGATAAACTTGAAAATCTAGATGAAAAATACTATTCTGTTAGAAAGCATAAATTGCCAAAAATGATTCAAGTAAAAAAGATGAATTTCTAAATAAGCTACCAATAACCAGGGAAAACACTGAGAAAGGTCTCAAAATACCCTCTTTCAAAAGATAGTTAGTTCAGACAGTTTTGCTAGAGAGTTCTACCAAACCTTTAGGGATAAACCAAAGGCAATAGCAACAAAGAGCTATAAACATATCTAGAAATAAGCTTAATAATATGAATAAAAAAACAATAAAACTTACTGAATATGGTCTTGACATACCATATTCTGAATTGGAAGGCTTGATATTATGAGATATTGATCCTCCATAAATTGATGTATAAATATAATTCATTTTCCAAGGATAATTTCAGTTGAATATTTTAGTAGAATTTGGAAAGAATTGGGAATACATCAAAAAAATCTTTTTAAGCTTTAAATCATTTCAATCCAAATATCACCTTTACTTATGCTTTTCTTTATAAAACTCATGTTTTCTAGCTAAAAATCACCACTTCGTTATTTTCTCTTTATTTCCATAAGCAATTAAGTTTCTTTGTTGAACTACTATTTTGCAAAAGAAGAAACAAAATTCCCTATATTTATAAAATAAACATAGTCTACTTAATACTTATTATATACCTCACCCTCTGTGTGAATGCATAAGGTATATATTATCTCATGTAATTCATGCATCCCTGTATAAGACCCCTTCATTTATAAACAGTACCATTTCCTCATGTATTACTAAGAAAGAAAAATCCCCACCATTTCATCTCTACATCCCAATGTCAGAGCTGATAAAATCAAAAAAGAAATGTTTTTTCAAATCAGTGAAGGATGCTACTATCCATCCCCATGGTATAGATAAGAAAACCGAAGCTTATTTAGATTTAAGTGTCTTCCCCTCTAATAGTTTTTTCTGTGCTCCTTCTTGGAACATCCTGTGTGGATTTTGTTTCCCCTTCCATCTCCATCCCACACTTAGAGCTGGTTTTTGGCTTGTTCATTCATTTTTAATTAAGTATGGGCATAAAAACTACACCACACTTCTCCTAGTAGAAACATTCAATATACTTAACTCCAGAAAGGTGAGTACCATTTCAGGGACTGGGTTCTCTGTGCTGAAAGGGAATTCTAATGTTTCCTATCACCTAAAGGCAGCACCCCTCCCCCAGGTACTAAATAGGGCTTTCCCTTTTAGGGCAAACATCTCAGGTTTGGGGTAAGGCTGAATGGGAACACTTGAAAAGAGAAGCAGCATTACTTAGTTTAAAAAAAAAAAAAAGCATTTAGGGGCATCTGAGTGGCTCAGTAGGTTAAGAGACCAACTCTTGATTTTGGGTCAAGTCATGATCGCACTATTCTTGTAATCGAACACCGAGTCAGGCTCCATGATGAGCATGGGGTCTGCTTGGGATTCTCTCTCTCTCTCTCTCTCTCTCTCTCTCTCTCTCTCTCCCCGTGTCTCTCTCTCCTCTCTCAAATAAATAATAAAAATAACATAATCAGGAAATATCATTTACTATTTACACTCTGCAACTTCCCATCTTCTCCACTTCCTTGGTTATGACTTCTTGAACTGCACAGACTACGTTTGATTTCTCTATAATGCACCATCCTTGCACATAAGTGAAGAATGCACTTGCCTAAGTCTGATCCAGATTAAATTGCACAGTCCCTTTGATCCCACTTTTTGTGACATGATTTTTTGGAAACTTATGGACCCAGCTATCCTGTTGAAAATGCCATTTGTAATTTCTCATTTTTTTAGTTTTTTTTTAGTTTTTATTTTAATTCCAGTTAGTTAAAATACAGTGTAATATTAGCTTCAGGTGTACAGTATAGTGACGCAACACTTCCATACATCACCTGGTACTCATCACAGCAAGTGTACTCCTTAATCCCTTCGCCTGTTTAATCTATCACCCACTCTCTCCCCTCTGCTAACCATCAGTTCTCTATAGTTAAGAATCTGTTTCTTGCTTTATTTCTTTTAAAATATACATATTATTAAAGAGTCAACATAGAAGCAAATGACAGATTATGAAAAAATATTCATAGCATATTTTAGAGGAAGGATTACTATTTCTCTAGCATATAAATGCCAAAAAAATCTATACCATACACTGCAATATATAATTTCTATAAATTTATAGATTTAAGAGCCCAATTGATAACTAGACCAAATATATGAGGTCAAAATTCATATAAGGGGATTTACAACTAGTAAACAAGCATCTAGAGAAATGATCTCATTAATAATCAAAAAAATAAAGACTAAAAATGATTATAAGGTACCATCCTATATGTGAAATTAGTAAAGAAAAAGAACTTTTTGTCGCAATAACATTCAGTGCTACTAAGGGTATAGGGAAACTGATGCATTGAAAAGTATAAATACCAGGATAAATTTATAAAATTGTTTATAAAACAATTTGACAATATATAAAAAGAGCAATAACATATATGCTCTTATCCAATAAAGTCAATTCTGGAAGTCAGTCTTAAAAATTGAAAATATTTTATATTGTTTATAAAAGACTCAAATGTCCAACAATAAGAGATTGGCTTTAAAACTTCAGTCTACAAGGGCACCTGGATGGCTCAGTCAGTGAAGTGTCCAACTGTCGATTTAGGCTCATGGGATTGAGCCCCCTCTTGGGCTCTGTGCTTACAGAGCATAGAAGCTGTTTGGGATTCTGTCTCTCTCTCTATGCCCTTCCTCCTGTTCAGGCGCACACATATGCATGCTCTCTCTCAAAATAAATAAAATAAACTTTAAAAAAATTCAATCTACATCGTCTAATATAATGGTTAAAAGTCTCTGTGCCCACATTAGAAAATGGCAATAATGTACAACTTACATTAAACAGTTAATAAAGTTAATATTAAGTTTTTTTTAAGTAAGCTATAAAGTTATATATACATTGTTATTTATTGCTATTATGTTTTAAAGAAAAGAACTCTTAAGAAAAAAGACTAAATAAATACACCAAAATGTAAATAATTGTTTTATTGAGATAGTGAAATTAATTTTACTTTTTTATTTACACTCTAGCTGGGAGATACTCAGAGACTGTACTCTGACGTACTCTGGGAGGCTGCAAAAATATCTAACACCTCTGCAGGAAAATTCAGTTAAGTGAATCTTTGCTTTGACTAAGAAATTTTATCAAAAGCATTTTTTAAATCACAATAATGCATTTATTTCAAAAGCAAGAGTTGCCAAAAACAATTTTCCTAAAACCACTTTACTCCAGTATCTGGAGGCTGGTTAAAAAAAAAAAAAAAAAAAAAAAAAAAATATATATATATATATATATATCAGTTCGTGAGGGATGCATATATATTTGTGTAAAAAAATGTCATGGCTATTTTCATTTGGGAACAGATCTTGCAGTTGAAATTATAAATCTGTGCTGTTTTTACCAGAAGTAGATAAAAATATTAAAAGGACAGCCAGGGTAAGATCTTGTTAGGAATAACTTCCCAAACAGCTCCTTGAGAACATTTGGATTTACCCACTTCATTTGCTGCCTATGGTGGAAAGCTGAGAGACCCTCTGATCCCACTTGGGACTCTGATCCCAGTGCTGACAGTTAATAAGGCTGTGAGCAAGTTATTTCACTTCTCTAAGCCTTAGTTCTCTCATCTGTAGAGTGGGAATAAGAATACTTATTTACAGAGGTATTATATCATAAGGAATAAACGAGAAAAGGTGTGCATTTTCAAGGACCTAGCAAAGCAGATGGTTGGACACAGTATCCCTTCCTGTGGGAACAACTGCATTGAGGTTCAGCCAATGGGGCAACTGGCAAGAGATTGGAGCCTGGAGGAGAGAAAGCTCACAGTATTTAATCTTCCCACACCCCAGGTCTGGCGACATCTGCCTTCCCCTGCGGCCACTGTTCCAGTCAGACAATCTTTAAATGGCAGCAACTCTCATCCAGGCTCCAAGACCACCATCTCCTCTCCTTGCTTCCATCAGCCAGGAATGATAATGGCTTCCTGCCCTTGCTAGTTTCCAGGATCTCCTTGTGGGATCCTTATCTCTGTACACATGTTTACAAATAATCCCTTCATTTCACAGTTGTTTCAAAAATTCCAGCTGAGGAATGCCAGCTGTCTCCTGCTGAGACCTGGATAGGTCCAAAGACTTACAAAGAGGAAAGAAAGTGCACCCTAATGGTCTAGCCATAGAGTGATGAGCTACACCATTCTGCTCCTGAGGCCCTGGGTTCTTAACACACCTATTCATAATGTGTCTTCCTGCACCTCTTGGGCTCCCTTATGCCTGACTATGCTAAGAATACCTCACCCCTAAGGTGAGGCCTGTCTTTCAACTTTCCAGCACTGGGCTCATGCTTCTGTTTTCCTTACTACTACATATCTCTTCAATAAATGCCCCATTGTTTGTCCTCACACCACCTTCAATGCCCAAGAGGCTGGAGAGCAGGCCTCTACACACTGCTGATGGCCCCTAGAGCTGGAACGGCACTTTGCTGCAGCCACCATAGGCTTAGTCCTTAGTCCATCAGAAGGAAGAGAGGATGTGGACTCAGATTTGGGCCAGGAGACCTCACACTATTATCAAGGAGACAAATAAATGAAATAGGAGCATTTTAGGTCCTGTTACTACAAAGGAAGCTCATGTATATCCATTCTCTTCTGATTTAAACAGTATCCTCTCCAGCGCTTTCTGTGATGATGATCTTCCCATCCTCTACCGTTCAGAGAGGACCTCAGAGCACAGCCTCATGTGTGTGTTCATAGCCTCTGCCACGGTAACTAAGCTGCAGTGGGAACTGAGCTCTTACTATCCCTTTGTGTCCTGATTTCGTTAACATTTTTAAACTTGCTGTTACCTAATTTTCCATTCTTACACCTGTTCACATATTTCATCTGGGCGGAAACCTGCCACATATTGACCCATAAAATGAGAACGTAAAAACTGAAAGATAAACCCAAGAGCCTGGAGAGAGCTGATCTTCAGGGATGCTGGAGAGGAGGAAGCCTGTGTAACCACCATGGCTGGACCAGCTAACCGCCAAGACCCTGCCAGCTCTGAGAACCTTTGGAAGAGTGACTTTTGCCTGGAAGATTAATTTCATGCTAGCAGGCCCAGCCTGATTCATTTCCAGGATCTGTATCCCGGGTCCTCCAGTGGATGGGCACTGCTCCTTGACTCCTGACTGCAGCACCATCCTCACCCAGCCTCTGGAGCTGGTCCTGTCCAAAGGCAGGCCTGAGAGTTTCATACTGAACATGTATATACAGTGCCTCCAGCAGCCAGAACCAGGCCTCTGCACCTCTTTCTGTGCATGTCCCAAACACTGTGCATTCTCAGAGAATATTTGCTGAATGAATAAGGCTGTGTAGCTCCTGATGCCCCATCCGCATCCCGGTAGCCTTCCCAGCAGCCACAGGGCAGACACGGTGGTGAACTCGTTTGTGCAGGCCCCTGTAAGGGGCTCTGGACAGGGGCTGCAAAACTGAAAACACAATTGCCCAAACTTCTTTTCACTGAGGTTCTGAATGTGATTTAGTTTCTCTAATCAGATGCCCTGGCCTGAGACTTAAATTCAGAACAGAGTTGCATGGGAAGAGAGACAAAGCAGAGTTCTCCAAGCCGAACAGATTCAAATTGCCTTGGGTTCAGAGAGCACGGCTGGGGCAGCAGCTTCCTGATTTTGGCAAAGGCAGGAACCCTGCAGTGTGATTAGGGAAGTCATTTCCAGAAGCTCCTTTTATATTCTGTTTCTTTGACCCTCCCAGAAATTCTGTGAGCCATACGTGCTTTTTCACAACCCCCTTTCTGCTAACCAGGTGAACAGTCTGTTACTTCTATGACCCACCCACACACCCTCTCAGACTGCTCCTGGCCTTTCACCTTCCATGGTTATTCCCAAGGCTCAGACTCCCTCTTCATCACAGCTCAGCTTCCCTAAGCCGTATTAAGAACTTGCTTTGCTCAGGGGCCTGGGCTAGATGCTGGAGTTACGGGCATAAATAGGACCTAGTCACTGCCCTCCTGGAGTTGATAGTCTAGTGAGGCAACTAAGTACGTTTTCACGTATGTATCCATCAGAGATAGGGAATCTGAGAAGATTTTACATGGGAGATACTTAGGTTCCAGAAAACTCACTTGGAAGGCGGCACATCTCCAATCCACAAGTGTTTACTGCATACTACTCTGAGCATCTTCTGGAAACTGAAACAAAGATGAGAAATATATATTATGAGATGAAGAACTTTTAAATCTATCATGTGAAAACAACACTTGCTCACCATAGAGAGGCTGACTTCCATAAGGAAACAACACACACTTGTGCCCCACCAACTCTACCCTGTTTCTTCATAATATAGGCTCCTTCTTATTGCTTACAACAGTGCAAAAGACACTCAAGACCTTACCCACCTGTGGCTGCTGGAGAAAAAAATGCTACTTGTCTTGGAGCTTCCAGTGGCCACATTGTGCCAAATCAACCTTATTTCCTGCCATCTCTCGATTCACCCTGAGGCTCAGGAACATCCAACTTTCACTGTTCCCAAAACATGGCCTGCCTTGTCCCCAGTGCCTTCCCCCCTTTAACCCTTAATACTGCTCTCCTGCTTTGCCAGAGTCCTATCCATCCCCTGTGGCTCAGCTGAGTGCCATCTATACCAAAAAGACTTCAATCAATCCCTCAAGATAGGAAGAACTTCTCCATATCTGTACTGTAGACCCTTGACATTTACAGATTTTAACATTCTCCATTCTCCATTTAACGTTCTCCACATTTTCAAACCACCCTAAGGGTCTAAGACATGGGCTCCTCTGGAATTTTGTTAAGGAGATTTTGAATCACAGCTGCTATAAGGCTGGTGTACAGGAAAGTGTCACTGAGCCAAGAGAATGTTGGGAAGATTGGTATAATCAAGGCCCTGGAGGACAAAGAGGGGAGAGAATGGTGGTGCTTCCTATTTCTACCATCATCTTTATCCCACTCAGAGAAGAATTTGTAAGAGGATTGGTAAGAGATTAGAATCTAGTCCCTGAGCCCCAGCAAATGAATCTGGGGGTATTAGGAGACACAAGCTAGGCTCTCTAAGAAGGGAAAAAGGGAAGGCTGTGTAGGGGGCATAGCCAAGAACCAAGGGAGTAGAATTGTTGATTGGAAATCAGGTCTCAGGCACCAGATGTCAGGGAGAAGCTCAAGGCCTTAGGACCAGAGAACTGACCAAGTACCCAGGAGTCTAGCATCGATTGTATTTCCATCGTCCATTGTCATATCTACAAATAGAGCCCGGTAGGATCACAATATTTCTGTTATCTTTTTTCTAAACTCCATGTGGCAGTATGAAGCTTTGGAGGATTCCGCAAGTGCAGAGGCCCCAAAAACCTTGGTAAGTACCCTCTGAAATGTGAAGGTCTGCTGGACTTGGTAAGTGCTTCCATCAAGGTGCCCATTACTTGGGGGAAGTTGGGATCCTTCCTTCTTCAGTAGGCTGGCTGAGGACTTTGTCTTGATGGTCGTTCGTGATCTCTATGAGACCAAAGATCACAATGGGGCAATCATGGCACTTGTCCACTTGACCATGTTGATTGGTCCAGGAGCAAAATCAAATTAAAGCTGGCCTGTGAATCTTTTCTTTTTGGATGTTTGAACTTGGGACCAGAGAAAACTCAGTCTCTCTCTGGTGGCCAAAGTCAGATGTAAAACTTCTGAGCTGCCAAAGGCTGTTTTCCTATCATATGGGAAAAGCCAGACTGCAGTTGAAGAATTGTAATAACTTCTAATGCTTTTTAAACACTTTCTATGTACCAGGCACCATGCCAAGCCCTTTATGGGCATTAACTCACAACAACCCCAAGAGGTAAATATTTTATGATTATCTTTGTTTATGAATGAGGAAACTGAGGCAAAGCAAGGCTAAGTAACTTGCTCAATATCACACAGCTGGTTAGTAATACCATCATCATAACCATGACTCTACCTTGCAGAACTGGCAGGCATACGAGAGTGAAAACAATGGATGACAAGAAGCCTGGTCATGTTCAAGCCCCTGTTCCAGATGTTCCAGAATGCATCTGGAACCATTCTGCCCTGTGTGCATAGAGGAGGAAGCATGTGTGGCCGACATACAGTTGGCTTTCAAGGTGAGTTGGTGCAGTTAGCAACCAGAAAATTCCTGACAAAAAGCTAGTGTCTCCCCAGCATGTAGCATGGTATCCACTACCTTCTTACTCTAAATCTTTCTCTTCCCAATTCCAAGTTGAAATGAAATCATATTCTTAAAGCTTACCAACAGCCTTCCAGTGCCCAAGGAGAAAGTCAGAACTTCTCTACGTAACATACAATGCCCTTCAGGGTCTTGCTTCTGCTTTGCTTCTCACCAGTCCCTGCCCATGCCCCTTTGCTGTGGTGATCTCCAAATAGAAAGAGAAAAATGAGTCTCTGTGTTCTTGTGTCCTCTCCCAACCCCACCACCAATTTACCTAAGCTCACCTCCATTGCTCACAGGTAGTTTGCAGGATTGTGTCTGCTCTGTGACCTGCCACTATTCTTTTATCCAGAGACCTTATGCCAAAGACAGAAGCTCAAGAACTTTGCACTCCCATAAAAGGGCTCCTCACTTGGCTGACTCCCAAACACTGTACCCTCAACATTTCTTTTTTTAATTTTATTTCAATGTTTACTTTTGAGAGAGAGAGAGAGACTGAGGGAGGGAGGGGCAGAGAGGGAGAGGAAGACACAGAATCCTAAGCAGGCTCCAGGCTCTGAGCTGTCAGCACAGAGCCCAATGCAGGGCTTGAACCCATGGATGGCAAGATCATAACCTGAGCTGAAGTTGGACGCTTCAGGTGCCCAGGTGCCCCCGTCAACATTTCTGTCCATTGTGCTTCAACTACCTGAGATTTTGCTACCTAATTAAAATGACATATGAGAAAGTGCCCTGCACAGTGCCTAGAACATAGTAGTTGCTCAGTATGTGATATTATCCTTCATTTTTAACTCTTTTCATGTCCTGAGATCCCCATTATTGAAGGGCTATTGTCCTCATTTTGCCCCCATGAGAGCAACTCAGAACAGACGCCCCACTTCATCTGCCCAGTGGCATATCTGAAAACTATCAGGCCTCCTGTCCAAGTCCTAGTATCTGACAAAACGGTTCAAATTCCAGTGTTTTAGGTCAATGTGTGTGCTACTCTGGGGTCTATGTCTGTGGCTGCAGGTGGGTATCAAAGAGCCTCACTGTGCAGAGGGAAGAGCTTAAGAAGCTGACACCCCAGCAGACTCGATAGGGCCTGCCCACACAGCACCTTTCCCTGACCCTGGAGTCACTATAAAAAGAACAAGCTCAAAGCAAGCTGTTCTGGAAGTACCATTCCATCTCCGTAGCAATTCTATTTGTGTCAGCAGAAGAAAGAGGGCTGGAGCATCCCATTCTGGTACAATTGGAACAATTACCCCTTAAATGTGATAATTACAGTTTGATCATTTTGTAGGCAAAGGCGAGATTGGTTCCAAGATTTTCTCCTTGTTGGAAACTTCTGTGAAGAAACTGTTTGTGTTTCAGGGCCACAGGCTTCATATTTCAGATCCAGATGTGAATGTGCCTGCCTATCCAAAAGGACGTAAATTCTGATATTTATCTTTGGTGCTGTGCAGCTATTTTAGGAGTGAGACAAAGCAATTGTTGGGATAATTTAAACCAGAAGGGCTAGACCCTTTGCATCTGCCCATCAACTTTAGAGCTGGCTATCTTATCAGAAACCATACTGACATCTTGGCATCCATTTGACCGAGATGGCAACATAAATAGTGGGGTTTTTTTTAATGTTTATTTATTTTTCAGAGAGAGAAACAGAGTGCAAATGGGGGGTGGGCAGAGAGAGAGGAGACACAATCTGAAGCATGTTCTAAGCTCTGAGTTGTCAGCACAGACCCAAACTCAAGGCTCAAACTCATGGACTGTGAGATCATGACCTGGGCTGAAGTCAGATGCTTAACTGATGGATCCACCCAGGTGCCCCATAAATAATGTTTTTATCAAGGCCTAGAATACAGAAAAAAAACCTGTAGTCAGATCACATTTTGCACCTGTAGGCTGCATAACTGGTTCTGCCCATTCTGGACATCAGAATCTTATATGCATGATTCATGGTTTGGAACCTTAATCATGGCTGCAAAAAGTTGAGAATAAACAAATGTAACCTATCAAATAAAATATATAGAAATTACTATGCCAAGTTTTGAAATATAAGTATGTATGAAATCAATTATAACCACCATAGTGGTATGGGGAAGGTATCTTCAGGAATGGTGAAACCATTTGATACTTAGCCAGGTAGATCTAAAGAAATATTTCTGCCCTCTTCCTGTCCAGAAAGGCTTCACTTGTCATCCTGATTCTGCCTTATGATCCTTTGTTAGGCCCACACAGCCCATGTCCTGCATATACTTGCCTTTCATGGCCAGCTCTTAGTGTTGAGGTTTTGAGAATTATCAGTGTCTCTTTCTGTAGTTCAAGAAGAACTTAGATTGCTAGTAACTTGTTCTGTAAGTGTTCCTCAAAATGAGCAAACATTTCTCATAAATTTTAACTTGATAAATGAGCAATGTCTTACAATATGAGTAGTTTGTGACATTGAATGTCACATGATCATAACTGAGATAATGGTTCTTGAAATCACTTTGATATACAAGTGCTTTGGATTACAAGTATGTTTCTGGAAAGAATTGTGCTTGCAAACCAGTTTTACTGTAGATCCAAGCTCATGCCTTAAGTGCTGCTAGAATCACTATATCAATATTTTTATGGTTCATATTTATGGCCATCATTCCTAATATGCCCATGCAAATACCCAGAAAATACTCAAATTTAAAGAGGCTCACAATACTGCTGGGCTTTCTGCAGCTGCTTAGAGCTGAGCAGTGTCACAAGTGTCCCTCAGGAAGAGCACCATCTCCAGGGGAAGGGCCACCTTCAGGAGACGCCCACCGCCCAAAGGCCTTCTACTCCAGGCTACTCTTCACACCTTACAAACACCCCCTCCTGCCCATAGCACTTTGGGGTACTATAGTTTCTCCACTTCCAATTCTCTCATATCTAGCCACACCTGTTCTGCTCATCTGTAGAGGATATCCTTTTTCACCTCTGATCTTCCAAAAACAAACATTCTCTTTCATAAGGAACTCCTCATCTACTTCAACAAGAAATGGGTCTTCCCTCCAAATGTTAAGCAGAATTACCATATGACTCTGAAGTACTCCTAGGTATATATACCAAGGAATTGAAAACAGACACGCAAGCAAGTATATGTCCACACATGTTCATAGCAGCGCTATTCATTATAGTCAAAGGATGGAAATTGCCAAATGTCTATCAGTGCATCAAAGGATAAGCAAGTTGTGGTATATATAGCCAAAAAAAATTATTCAGCCATAAAAAAGATTGAAGTACTGATATATGTTACAACATGAACGAAGCATTATGCTAAGTGAAAGAAGCCAAACACAAAAGGTTGCATGTTGTATAATCCAATTGATTTTATATGAAATACCCAAAATAGATAAATCCACAGAGACAGAATGTAGATGGATGGTAGCAAAGGACTTGAAGAGCAGCGAGTGGGGAAAGCCTGCTTACTAGGTAAAGGGTTTTACATTGCAGTGTTGGAAGCATTTTGGAACTAGATAGAGGTGGTGGTGGTAAAACACTGTGAATGTACTAAATACTACTGAATTGTTCACTTTAAAATGCTTAATTTAGGGGTGCTTGAGTGGCTCTGTCGATTAAGCGTCTGACTCTTGACTTCAGCTCAGGGCATGATCTCACGGTTTGTGGGTTTGAGCCCTACATCAGGCTCCATGCTGACAGTATGGGGCCTGCTTGGGTTTCTCTCTCTCCCTCTCTCTCTCTGCCTTTCCCTGCTTATATGCTCACTCACTCTCTCTCTCCCACTCTCACTCTCTCTCTCAAAATAAATAAACAAATAACTTAAAAATATATATATATTTAAAAATAAAATACTTAATTTTATGTTATGTGAATCTCACCTCAAAAAATAATTTTTTTAAAGGAAAGAGGCTAAGTTACAGAAGAAGGAGCTACCAAGTAAAGAATGACTTTCTTGATGAAAGCTGAACACAGAGTAAGGATGACTTGGCAAAATTAGTCAAGGGCCCCCAAATTCTCACCACAGTGGTATAGACCAGCTTCCGCAGGGGCTGTGTGGACCCAGGGCTCCTCTCAAGAGCCTGGCGGAGTAGCAGGTGAAGGCCGGAGCCTAGAGCCCCGAGTCAGGGCTCCGCGGCTCTGAGCCAGCTCAACTTCTCTCAGAGCCCCGGCATCCCTCAGCTGCAGACCCAGAGAACTACCTCCCAGGGCTGTTGTGAGAGTCAGATCAAACAGTAAATAAGATGGGACTCATGGCCCACCACAAAAACGCAATGTTTGCTTTTGGGTTCAGGGTTCAAATTCTAGCTCACTCATAACATGCCCTTGAACAAATTAGGTAACCTCTATAAACCTGTTCTTGTCTCTACCTATCTTGCAGGATTGTTTGGAGGCCTGGCAAGAATATGTGCAAAGCGCCTCACACCCATTACCTGCTCAGTCTATTGGAGCTTTTATTAAATGGGCAGGGACAGGTTCTGCAGAGAAGGGAAGGAATAAGAGAAAGTGAGCAAAATGAATGTTGGGGGTACAGGTGGGTGTCAGCAGACATGTCATGACCTAGCACAGGATTGTGAAAACCCAAGGGAAGCATAATCTTAATGTACTAGAAATGGCATATGTGCTGCCCCTTCCCTCCCCTAGATCCATAGCAGACATTGCCAGTCAACAGCAGTGTTCTTTCCTACTGCACCCCAGTGTAGCCCCATACAGTTCAATGCTTTTTTCTGAGCAGTCAGTCGAAGAGAGTTGTCATGAAGGTAAAACCTATTTGCCACCCCTGTCTTAGAGAGTTTGCATATTGAACGAATAAAAAAGATGTGAAATAGCCTCTTGGAGGATGACAGGTCCTGCGTCCCTAATAGTAGCCATGATTTCACAGTTTATGCCCTGCGCCCGATGAAAATAAATGGTGGAGGGGGAAGTGACAGTGCGACTTCTCTGCACTGTGTGCGGTATGTTCAGTTCTGATCTCCACTCCTTACTTGATCTGTGACCTGGGACACAGGTCACTTCAGCCTTCTAGAACTCAGGTTTCCCACCTGTAAAATAGGGGCAATAATACGCAACTCATGGAGTTGCTAAGGGGCTCAAATGCACTCATGCATATGAATGGGCTCCTATGAAGACATAAAGCAACAACCACACATTAGGAGTTCTTTGGGGAAGAATGCCCCACTCTGTGGTTAGGGAAGGGAGGACATGGGCCACGTGAGGCTTTGGCGAGTTTTGCCAACTCTCCTATGTCCCAGTGCAGAAACTGGCCCTGAAGATGAGGAGAGCCTAAGGTCCTGTTTCCCAGGCAGGTGCCTTTGAGACCCGAGGCAGCCAAGCCATCCCATGAGGAAGGTTTCTCTGATCAGGCACCTTGAGGCTGGAGCTATGGACTCTGCCAGGCAAGAGTTTATCTCCGGCCAGGAAAGAGGGGCTCTCGAAGGGCCTCCGGGTTGGTATGTAGGACGAGAGACCTAGGTGAAATACATGGCCCTGACTCTTAGAAGTCTAGACAAGAGCACTGAGCAAAGAACAGGCAAAGACCCTTTCTTTTTAATGCCACTCCCCAGCCTAACACCCTTCAGCGAATTCTCTTTAGCCACAGGCGGAGTCAAATAGAGCTTGAGGGCCAGCCCCACCTGCTCCAGTCTTGGCTTCTGAATCCCTCTAGCCTCAACTCATTCCCTCCATCAGCCATTCTCTTAAAAGAATCAGACTATCCCAGGGGTGCCTGGGTGGATAAGTCGGTTAGGCATCTGACTTCGTCTCAGGTCATGATCTCACGGTTTGTGGCTTCGAGCTCCACGTCAGGCTCTGTGCTGACAGCTAGCTCGGAACCTGGAGTCCGCTTCGGATTCTGCGTCTCCCTCTCTCTCTCTGACCCTCCCCTGCTCACGCTGTCTCTCTCTCTCTCTCAGAAATAAATAAAACATTAAAAAAAAGAAATCAGACTATCCCACATACACTTCCCGGATTTTGCGAGCGCTGTTTCTTTTTGCACACCTCATACCACCATCCACCAACTCCACTTAACTAAATTACTTTTTTACTCATCCTTGCAAATGAGAGACTTCCCAGGGCTTCCTGCCTTGGGTAGTATAAGCCTCTCTTACACATCCCCCTGGCACCTTTCTCCTTCATCATAGTATTGACTACAGTTAGACTGATGGCAATCTGAGGGTAAGACTGTGTCTTAAGCCTGGGTCCTCAGGGGTTAGCACAGTGTCTGATACCATAAATAGTGCTCAATAAGGATTAGTTGAAGGAATAAATGAATAATCAATGAGAGGCACTGTCAGGTGTGATGTAACATTGCAAAATATAATAATGTTTTACCAAATCTTTTGTTTTATTTTTCTTTCCTTTTCATCTTTTTCTTTGCTGGAATCAGCAAACTTGTAATTGGGTGTCATTGTGTCATTGCCAGCTCCCTGGTACAATCAGGAAAAAAAAGTTCCCGGATTTGTAGGGGATAGGGGACCCTGGTCACTTTTGAGCCATTAAAATGTGAAATAAAATATAAAATAGCACACAACTTTTGTGACAATGGACTCCTCTGACTCAAGGATTCACAAAAACTATAAAATTAGTTGCAGAAATAAAGGCAAAGGATGGTCTTCTGCTCTGTCCACATACTCCCTCTAGTGTCAAAAACTCAGCATAAGCTAAGGAAAGAAAAGGAGCCCACTTTCAAAGCCTCCTCATTCACCTGCTTTAAAAAATACATTTGGATTCCTTCAGATCGCCTGTTCTGAGAAAAAAGGACCAATGTGAGGAGTGGTCCAAGCTATACCTTCTTTCTCTGAGGTTATCAGAGCTACATTCCCAGGGCTGGAAGGCCATGGCCATATTTTACAATTATGTCCAACCTGAGTCCCCAGACCTCTGGGCCTCAGAAGAAAGAGTACTGGGGTCCTTGTGAGGGACTTGGAATTTCACACTGCCTGAGGAAATTGTGCCATCAGTGGAAATTAAACTGAAAACCACCTGAGGAATTGGCAATTGCTTTTGCCTTTATTTGGACATCATCAGCGAGGTGTTGGATCAGCACTACATATGGCCCACTCACTAAGTGGTAGTTATCTATGTCTTAAAAAAATTAAAAATAGGAAAATAAATAGTGGCTTCATGTATGCAGTTGGTAAAGAGTGTAAGATATGTTTTAATTTGGGACGCCCAGGAATCAGAAAATAGTAATAGTGGGCCTTCACAATGAAAAAGCTAGGACCTACTTCCTTGCTACGTCTCTGAGGTGTGGCTAAACCAGGCTGTTTTCAGGGAGAGCACTTCTCATGGCCAGGCCACCTCTTCAGATATTGGGAGGAGCGATGATTCATAAGCCTGTACTAGTGAATGGCAAAAAGTATTTCCTGGAAAGGTACTCAAAGTGGCTTTTATCAGTTTAGGTTTAAAAACTTACAAAATCGGGGCACCTGGGTAGCTCAGTAGGTTAGGCATCCGACTCTTGATTTCAGCTCAGGTCTGCAGAATTTCTGTAAGTGACAAAAATGCTTATCTCATTTTGTGCAGTAACTTCTCTGAGACACTGCCAGAGTCCCGTTCCAAATATCAACACTTTGTCCCCAAGACTTTCATTCTCTGTTTTTGTTTAGAAATCTTTGAGGCCTAGAGGTGCCTGGGTGGTGCAGTTGGCTAAGTGTACAACTCTTGATTTTGGCCATGATCTCACAGTTTGTGAGATCGAACCCCGTGTGGGGCTCTGTGCTGACAGCGTGGAGCCTGCTTGGGATTCTCTCTCCCTCTCCCTGCCCCTCTCCTGCTCTCCCTCTTGCTCTTTCTCTCTCAAAATAAACAAATAAGCATTTTTTAAAAATAAATGATTTTTCAAAAACTTCAAAATCTCCTGAGAATCTACTGTACAAACTCAGTTCCTTAGTCTTTTAATTCTTGTTTTTGGTTTTATCTCCCCTAATTCCATCCAGTCTTCCAAATGAATCCTATGCCCCTGTCTATCAGATCTCCTCACCGAATAGGACTGTATTTCACACATGTATTGGTTCATTCAACACACATTTACCTAAAGGCTTGTTATGGGCTGGACATTACGCCAGATGTTGGAGAAAACAGGGACAAAATGAGTCTGTACCATCATGGGGGATACAAACAGGATAACAAAAATACAAAGTCTACATGTGGTTGGGGGGGGCACCCCCCAAAGAACTGGCATTGAAACTAGGGTCTGAAGAATAGGACAGAATTCAACAGGTAAAGAGGAGGAGAAAGTGCTCCAAGTTGAGACCATGTGTAAAAGCCCCAAAGTGAGGGTGTGGAGATACTGAAGTACCCTTGTTTATGCCAGTCCTCTCTACTAGATCTTGTCCCTACAATCTGTGCCTAACAAAAGCGATTAAACAGGGCTTAAACCTTCTCTCTGCTCGCTAACCATGACTGAAAGCTATCATCCACAACTGAACTGAAGGCTTTCGTTTCCGTAACACTAGATGACACTAATTGTTCACTGCATTGTGTGGAAGTTATTGGTATATGTGTTCTGTTCTGCCAGCTAGGTTACAAGTTCTCAGAGAGCAGACATCTTTGCATACAGTAGGAACACAATTATCAAATTACGTTTCTTTTTTTAAAAAAATTTATTATTTATTTTGAGAGAGAGCATGTGTGTGCACATGACAAGAGAGGAGCAGAGAGAGAGAGAGAGAGAGAGAGAGAGAGAGAGAATCCCAAGCAGGCTCTGCAATGTCAGCACAGAGCCCAACCTGGGGGGTCCAACTAACTCACTATCTGGGAGATCATGACCTGAGCCAAAATCAAGAGTCAGTTACTTAACCGATTGAGCCACCCAGGAGCCCCTGAGCTGTGTTTCTTTGCACTCCTCACAACATCTAGCCTGAAGTATAGCTGGCACTCAGATATTTCTGTGAGTGAAACTGAAAAAATGAAATTTGTTTTCAAGTCTAGCAAAGACAACGACTGTTAAGAACTGTGAAGGGCCTGAGATCTTACCCTGCGTGCAGAATAACAAGTTAGCCGGCCACAACTTCATGGCCCAGCAAGCGGCCTGAGCCGCGGCATATTATGCAGTTCCCTCCCAGCCCCCACTCCCACGGTGGTGACTCAGACAGGCCCAGGCGTGTGCCTCAGTGGGCAGTGGACCACCTCACAGAGAGGAACCCTGAGCTAGAAAAACCCAAATCTTTTGTAATAGGCAATAAGCATAGGATGTTTTGCTCCAGAAGGACACTGAATTTCCCAAAGCTGCTCGTTAAACAAAATTCTTTAAAAAGTCCATAACAAAAGGTAGGGAGGGCCTCTGTGTGCAAGACATGCAGAAATGTGAGAGACCCATGGAGAATTACTTCCCAACATTGAGTAAAGTCGACAGGCATTACTAATAAAAATAGCTGTTGTCTATTGGGTGTTTATATGTGCCATGCACTGTGCTAATTATTCTATATGCATTACGTCTTTTATTCCTGCCAGCAAACTTATGAGAAAATATTAACACATAACACAATATGAAAATATCTTTATAAATTAAGGCTTTCAGCATACGAATGGAGGGCAACAACGGAGAGTTTGGAAACACACACAGGAGCATCAGGGGGGTCTCAGGGAGTGGTTAGGTCTGTTAGCTGCATACCATCTGGACTCTTACTCCATCTGCTACCTCTGTGCACATCTCCAGCCCACTTGTCAGACTATGGCTGTCCCAGCTCCCAAATTCACTTGCTGTCATGCCAACCAGCTTCAGAAGATGATTAAGAATTCCTGAATTGTACTGCTAGTTCCCTGAAAGAGAACATGATTGTCGCAGCTTTGGTCATGTGACTAACCAAAACTTTGGGGAGTTTTACAGTAACGTAAACAATAACCAATAAGTACTAATATATAAAGAGGTATAGTTTTTTTCATAATCATTACTTAAGGTAACTAAAAATATTGTGGTCCCACTTATATTGCTCTTTATCCTCCAGTATGTAAGCTCCTCCAGAACATCATCATAACATTTGGCAGAATTACAATCATACTGGATATATATGCACATTATGTATCTATAAATATATGCATATGTATATATGTATATATAATTTTTTTAAATAATGGTATCATACTGATGAGGTTTTAGAGTGATTGCGGGGGTTCCGGAGCTGGTGACCAAGAAAGAATTCTTGAAGACGTCTCTGGTGCAAAAAGGTGATTTTATTAAAACACAGAATAGGACCCGTGGGCAGAAAGAGCTACGTCAGTGTTGTGAAGAATGGCTGGTTTTGTACTATGGAGTTCGGAAGGTAAAGTCAAAAGGGAGGCCTCCAGAGGGAATTTGACATGCTAAAGAGGACTCCTAAGGTACCCGAAACCTTGCTTGTCAGGCTAAGATTGTTTTCCCTCTAGTAGGTCATTAACATGAGGACGGTAGGGGGTTCCTGGAGAAATGTTCTACTCTGTGTTTGAAAATTTAATTTTACTTGCCATTTCCTTCTTGCCTTGGTTCCCCATATCACTCTGGAGGGGTGATGTTGGGGTTCCAGGAAAAAGTCTACAGGTTTCTGGAGATTAGGAGAAAAGATAAGATGGCGTTTTTCTTGTAATTTACTAAGAGATTTGTAAACCGATGTAGACCCGTGTCCTGTATGACTGTGATCTCTATCAATTGGCCATTTGTTTACTTTCCTTTCTTTTGTCCTTGCACAGCCAGGAGGGCCTGAAGAATATCACACACATCCCACCTTGGGGGTGGGGGCAGGGGTGGGGGTGCTAGCTTGCACTTTGTCCTTAGCCCACCCCATGCTCCCTCATCAATAATATGGTCATAGAATATTCCATGATCGTATCATATTCCCACTTGTATAATAATTCTAATTATATGATGTATACTATTCCAGTTTGGAACATTTGTGCAAGATGCTGAATCACCTTGAATATTTAGATTATTTCTAATTTTTTACTATTATAAATAACATTCCAAGGGTTTTCATTTTTAAAAATCTTAGCTACAGATATGATTATATTTTCTTAGGACAGATATTTAGAAGCAAACCTAAATTCATATATATTAGAATTTCATATATATTAATAAATTGCTTTCCAAACGTACTTATACTTCTGCCAGCAGTGTAAGAGACCCTACGTAATCGCATATTTGCTGGCATCAATACTTTTTTAAATTTTAATAAGTAAAACTGGTGTATCTTTACGTTTGCTTTTTCATTTAACTGGTGAGATTAAACTGGGTTGGGTTTTTTTTTTTCAATCTTTTAATAACCATTTATATTCCCTCTCCATAAATTGCCTTTTAAAGCCCTTGCTGGCAGGAATCAAATATTGTTCCTTTAATATGCTTCAGTGCTTACAATGGTGCTTGTTATGCAGCTGACGCTGACAAAGCTTTGAAAACAAATAGGTAGAAAAATCCTAGAGTAACTGTTTTACATCCTTGTGAGAACAATTAAGCAACTAAAACCCAACCATTATGTACCCACTTTAGAATTTACGAAGAACATATCAGCATATTTGAACCTCACAATTACTGTGTGTTGTTATTTTCAGCATTTTTACCGTGTGGAACAAAATCTGAAGTAACAGGTCTCAGAGGGATCAGTGGTGAAAATCAGCACCACTCTGGAAAGGAAGAAATTGTTTCCCTCAAGGCCCAACTAAACTAATTGCAGTTCGTCTTCCTGAACACAAGAGGGCGAAGGAGTAGGCCATAAAGCACCAAGAATGAGTACCTCGCCTGACTACGTTTCCCAGGTTTCTGCGCGATCCCCCAGAATGCTCAGCGGATGAGGCTTTCACGTCCCAGGTTACTGGGCGGTAGGATGTGACTCAGTCTCCCACCCAGGCGCATAATGGCCGCTGGCTTTCCCGGTGGACCTTTGCTGTTGTGCTCTACCTCATTGCTAGGAAACGGGCGCCAGAAGGTTCTCAGACAAGGTCCCGCTTTCTTAGAGCGGTAACGTCGTGCGCCGGTTGGGGAAGGGACGGTGGGAGGCGCGGAGCTGCAGTGAACCATGCTCGTGAGCTGTGGGTCCGTCTGTGAAGAGGCCCATCTCAACGGTACCGAGGTTGGAGTCTGCGCTGGGCGTGGATTCCGCTGCAGACGGAAAACTACACTTCCCAGCATCCTTGCGGTGCCAGAACTACGTTGCCCGAAAGCCCGAGCGTGATCCGGCCGGCCTCTCACCTCCACCCACCAGCCCTAAAACAGGCAATGTGGAGTCGCAGTGTCGGGCGCCTGCTGCTATCCGAGCACCGTGCGGGCCGCCGGATTTCAGTCCTCGGTGGGCGTTTCTCGCCGGCCATGCGGAGAGGTGAGGCGAGACGGCTTGGTACCGATGCCTGCTTGCTCTCTGGGGTACTGCGGGTGGTTCGTGCCAGCTCCGGCGAGCGGGAGACCAGGGTTCCACGCCCCTCCCAGCCCCACCCGGTGCTTGGCGACCCCGCCGCCGGATCTCGCCCGCTTGGATTGGGGCGGGAAGGGCCAGGACTGAGGAGAGGACCGCTTTCCTCTTTTGAGAGCGAGCCCGTGAAAGCCTGGGGCTCCCACCTGTCTCCACCGCTAGAGCCCCCCAGGCTTCTTTCTCAGCGCTTGGTTCTTTTTTACTATCAAATGAGGCTGGCAATCCCCGCCCTCTCGGAGGCCCGTCTGGAGCAGTCTGTTGAGAGTTCTGGTTTCCTTCGTGGCTTATTTAAACTTGGGCTGTTCTCTGGGTGCTGTCTCGGGCCCAGGTTTTTGGTAGACCACAGCATGCATTTCAGGTCAGGCCGCCTGTATTTCTCTGTGGTTTCCATTATTCTGCAGTCATGTTGGAGCCATTCAAAGCAAAACAGAATGTGAATCCTGGAACCTGCAAGTGTTGAACTTGTTAGCACCCCTGTTAGCTTTGTGTCCTGAAGGACAACCTGGCTTTATGCTGACAGATGATTCCAGAATCTCCCCGCAGTCTTTTTAAAAACTTTTTAAGATTGTCCACGGAATGGGCACTTCGGACTAACCTCTGTTCCCCTTCTTAAATCTTCAGTGCCATGAGAAATGAGCCACCCTGTACCCACTATACTTTGTTCCGTTTTGCTAGTTGCTTCATTGCACTCACACAGTAAGGTTGCAGTTGTTGATCCTGGATCTGTGAGACTGATGTTTAGCTGCCAGGGTCTGTGACAAAAAACTTGGTTATATATTTCAGTGTTCAATATGCACACACATTATGATGGACTAATTTGAAAACCTTGACCTTGGCCCATGGGGGTGGGAAGGATCTCCTTTATTCAGTTTTTTAAAGATGAATAAGAGCAGGCAGGGGAAGGTGATGCAGTTTGAGTTTTAATAGTGCTGGATTCCTAGGTCATTAGTACTTCCCAAACTGGGCAAAAAATAAATCCTTTTTAAAAATACATAATTTTAAGTCCTACCGCAGAACTACTGAGTCGGTCTTCAGGGATGTGTTACTAACAGGCCGTGTTACTTATTCTGGTAATTCTGATGTAGCTCGCAAGGTACATGTCAACTGACAAGCATATAGAAATAAGTAATAGTAACCACCTGTGTCACTGAAGTGTTGCAACTCTAAAGTTAGTTAATATAAAGCTTGTAGCTTAGATTTAACAAGACATCATTTTACTTGTGTTACTGAAATTGAAATCTGGCCTTTTCTGGCAAAGAGGTAGCTTGGTGCAAGGTAGGCCAGGGTGCTAATCCAAGATCTACAACTTAGTAGCTCTGTGATGCTGGTTAAGTCTTTAAACTGTGAGTTTTTTCTCACTACCTATGTATGAAAGAATCAGAAGAAGTAAGAATGAAAGGAAGGGCTTGGGGTTTTGTACAATTGTGTAAGTTTTGGGAACTTTTAAGGTATTATAAGGACCTGTTCTCCCACCCTGAGCTGAGAACAGTGATTCTGGTTACTTGGTTTCCTCTACCTATTAATATGCTTTCAAAGATTTATTCTTAAAAGTGTGTATGAGTTGAAGCACTTGTGACACCCTACTATGGATATCAAGTGGCTTTTCATTTCCTTATTGCATCTAAAGAAGAGTGCTCTCTAAAGTCCTGCTGCAAGGGAGGAGGACAGTCTACCTGTTAGGATTGTGAAGACTTAACCAAAGATTACAGGCTGTTTGAGTACACTGAAGGACTGGATGCTCCATAGATTCTTCTGAATTCTCTGCCCTCCTCATCCCCATAGTAAATAGAGCTCAAGGTAGGAATAGCATTGGTGAATTTTGCTCATCTTGTTTCTCCTGCCTGGATAACACATCTTGAAGATGTACTGTCACTCATATTGTTTCCAGATAGCCATTCTTAACCCTTTATTTTCATTGAAGGCCAAATGTCTCTTCCCTGTATTCCCTAATGGATATACCTTGACAGCACATGATTTAACACCCCAGCCTTGATCTTCATTGTACCCACCACACCTAGCACAGTTGGCTTTTCAATCAGCAAATTTCTGCAGAGCACCCAGAATTGTATCAGGCATTGGGGATTCAGTGATGAGCTAGAACAGGTGTGGTTCTTGCTCACAGGGACCTTACAGTCTAATGCGGTGGTCAGCAGAGTTTTTCTGTAATAAGCCAGGTTGTATGTTAGACATTGTGGGCCATGCGGTCACTTGCGACTACTCTTGTCATCGTAGCATGAAAGTGGCCGTTGATAATACGTAAATGAATGAGCACGGCTGTGTTGCAGTAAAGCTGTTTTGAAAATTAGGTGGTGGTAGCCTGCAGGCTGTAGTTTGCTGACGCGATCCCTGGCCTAGTGGGGAAAGGTAAACAGTTAGCCGTCATATAAATGTGTAAATCGTGAGGTGTGGCAAAATAACATCCTAGGATCCTGTGAAAAACTAACAAGAAACACCTGACCTACAAGAGTCTGGGCAGGCTTTCTGGAGGAGGAGACATAAAAACTGAACTCAAAAGGATAAATATGAGCAGGCAAAGGAGAGCTTTCTTAAATTATTCAGTGAATTAAAGAGGCAAAAGAGTCCTTTAGAGCAGAGAGCTAAAGAGAGCACATGGGGCCCGAGACCAGCTGCACCCTGCAGATTGTGGCTGTGTTCCGTATTTGGTGTCTCTCCGTATTCAGTAGGAAGCTTCCCTTTGGGGAAGGCATTCGAATGTTTGTTGACTGAAGTCAGAGGAATTGTGCACTAATCTGCATAGCTCTGAGACCATAACCTCTCAGGCAGGTACTTAGCATTTCTGAACCTGTTTTCCTCATCCGTAACATGAGAATTTTAAGAATAAGTAATAGGTGTGAAAGCAGTATCATGTCATAAAAATATTACCCCTACCAAGTAAACCCTGAATAAAATATTGAACTTCTAGTCAAAGAGAGATAACTTCGGGTCCTAATCATTCCTGATACAGTTGTTAGTGGAAATATCACTGAAGTCTGCCCCTCTTTTTCGTCTCATTTTTTCTTTTCCTACTCAGGTCTAATATTGACACACAGGCACATTGCTGAACTCTTCTAGATGGCACTCAGTGCCAAAAAAGACTGCGAACTGCTGTGCTAATGTGTGTGTATATGTGTTCACAGTGGATCCACCTTTACATCTGATTCCCATTATCTCTAAACAGAGTTTATCTGAGTATTTAAATGGATTGATCTAAAGGACTGGGCATCACTTTGGAGTTTATATTTAGATACTCTTTTTAAATCTATCTTTCCTGACTACTAGTCAACAAAGTCAGCAAAGACATCAGTTATGTCTGGTTTTGCTCATCCTCCCCTGGGCCTGGTGCTCAAGTATCTGTCGGCTAGAAGGGTACATAGGAAAGAATTCCATTTTCGTTACACTGCCTACCAGGAAAGCAATACCTGAGGTTGCAGCTGTCTTTTTAAGTACCTACGTATCTTAAGAGGTTTGGGATTTAAAAAAAAAAGCATAGGGTGACAGAGCCTGAGCTTTGGAGTCAGAAGACCTGAGTCTGAATTCGCCCATAATAACTCTGTGACTGGAGGTAAAATGCCTTTACCTTTCATAGGTTCAGTTTTCTTGTCTAAAAATGTGGATAATGCCACCTTACCTTCGTAGTGTATAAAATATTTAGTACAGTACCTTGTGTTCAATTAATAATTATATTAATTAGCTGTTACTTTACTTAATATATAGTAATAGTAAAGAAGTTGTATGTAAACAGAGTTCTCTCTGAGGAAGCATACTTTTTAATGAAATTCATCAGCAATATATGGAAAAGGACCATACTGTGTCTAGGTTAAAAATTGGGGATTTATTGAAATGGGACATTTATTTCAAAGATAAGAAATTTGTTATGGCTTTTGTGTTGCCACTAGTAAATACTCCCAAGATTTAAAATCAGACTTCATTGACTGATTCAGCAATTAAATATTGTGACCCAATTATTTGCCAAGCACCGTTCTAGGTACTGAAGATACAGTGATGAAAAACAAAGTCTTAGAGCTTACACTCTGGTTCAGAGACAAACAAAATGATTTCAGAGCTGAGAACTGTGATGAAAATAAGCTGGATATGTAAGAGAGTGGGAGTTCAAAAAGCTACTTTATATGAGGACACAGGTATAAATAATTACGAGAGCTCTGTGAAAGACATCTTAGCACCTAGGAGAGTTGGTTGGTTTCCACTCTTCCAGTAATGAGAGACGTGGCAGTGATCTCCAAAGCTTTTGACGTATATTACAATTTTTGACTGACTCTAAAATAAAACATCATACTGAAAGAAGGAAAGGAAGCATTTGTTGAATGTTTGCCATGTACAGAATACTGTTAGCCTTTTCAGATAAGAGTCGAGGGCTCAGAGGAATCCATTTTCTTTGTTGAAATTGCAGAATTCCTAAGCTGAAGAGCTGGAACTGTATTGTAAATAGATGGGAGAAATGCTTTAGAAGCTAAAGTGTCACACTTGAGTTCCTACAAGGAAAACAACGTGTCTTCTCTTTTCAGACTTTGTCACCACCACAGCCAAGGAAGGATATGATATGAGGAGAGTGGACCTAACTCCTTTAGAACAGAGGAAATTAACATTTGATACCCACGCACTGGTTCAGGATTTGGAAACTCATGGTAAGAAATGGATAACTCTTGAAAGAAGAATATTAACAACAGTCATGGTAATTACCTAGTCAAGACAATATCATTATTATGAAAAATTAAGATTCACTTTAAATATAAGTGCCATCCATACAGTGGAATATTTTACAGTCATAAAAATGGTATTGCTTGAAGAATATTTATTGATAAGGGAAATAAGATAAATTAAGTAAAGAACTAACATAAAATTAAGGGTGCCATATGATTCCAAATATGTACAAAAGAAAAACTAGGGTTTCTAGGCTGATACTAAAGTTCACGTGTAAGTACAAGGACTGTTAGAGAATAGCAGAAAAGAAAAAGGAACAAGCACAAAAGATAACCAGTTATCAGAAGAGTTTTTAATTAAATTGTGTTATAATGCAGGAATAGAAAAGTTGATTAATGAGGCACCTGGGTGGCTCAGTCGGTTATGTGTCTGACCTCAGCTCAGGCCATGATCTCAGTTCATGAGTTTGAGCCCCATGTTGGGCTTGCTGCTGTCAGCACAGAGCCTGCTTTGGATCCTCTATCCCTCCCTCTCTCTGCCCCTTTTCTGCTCATGCATGCAATCTCACTCTCTCTCAAAAATAAATATACCTTAAAAAATAAAAAATAAGAAAAGTTGATTAATAAAAGAGTGGCATTCAGATAGGTAAATACAGATATTTTTAGCAAACAATAAAGAAAGCATCACAAATTAGAGAAAGGAAGAGCTATTTAATAAATTGATATGATACATGACTAGCCATTTGAAAAATAAATTAGATCCCCTTACTGAAAAATAAATTCCAGGGGCACCTGAGTGACTCAGTCAGTTAAGCATCCGACTTCAGCTCAGGTTATGATCTTGTGGTTTGTGAGTTTGAGCCCCACATCAGGCTCTGTGCTGACAGCTCAGAGCCTGGAGACTGATTCAGATTCTGTATCTCTCTCTCTCTCTCTCTCTCTCTCTCTCTCTCTCTCTCTCTCTCCCTCCCCCCCCCCCCTCTCCCCCTCCCTCCCTCTCCCCCCCATTCATTCTCACTCGCACACTCACTTTCTAAAATAAGCATTAAAAAGAAAAGTAAAACATTTAAATGATGAGGAAAGTTATTCTAGGTGTTGTTGATAAGGATATCGTTTTTTAAAAATATATAAATACTTATTTGCTCTCTACAGGATTTGACAAAGCACAAGCAGAAACAATTGTATCAGCATTAATCACTTTATCAAATGTCAGCCTGGATAGTATCTATAAGGAGATGGTTACTCAAGCGCAACAGGTAATATTTTCATTATTATCAATTGTGACCATTTCATTAGATAATCTTTTTCATATGGCATCTCTGTCAACCCACCCACCTCCCAAATATGCCTGGCTGGATCTTATCCTCTACAAAGAGACCAAGGAACAAAAGCAAAACTCTTTAGTGAAGTCCATATCTAAAGAGATTGAGGAGTTAGAAGAGTCATAATAAAATTATGGTCACACAGAGAATGAAATTTTATCAAATCTTTTGTTGTGTGAGATAATTATATATTATTTGAATTATTTGAGGTAGTGTAGGTGATTAGTGAAACAGCTTTTTCCCCACAGAAAACCTACCAAGTAGAAAAGCTAACCTATTAGATTAAAAACATTTAACTGCAGTCAGGTGTAGTATGTTCTGGTTAATTTTCACAAACTTATAAAGCTGGAAGGGACTTAATTAAACATGGCTGGGAAGGACTTCATTAAGATGCTTTAAATGTGGATACACACATCCTTAAAGTCAAATAATGCTGTTTACTAAGAATTTAGGATGAGAGGTGCAGAGGGCTGTGGATTTCTCACATATTATCTTATGTAATCCCTCTAACAAGCTTGGAAAGTAGGTAGAATTATTCTACTTTGCCACTAACGAGAGATTCAGATTGAGTAAAATATAGAGTTGTCATTGTGGTGCGGTGGAGAAAAAGAATTTTATGTAAAGCATAGAATAAGCTAAATGAGCTTAACTGTGGAATATAATTCATAGATTCATAATTCATGAATTAATCACCATGAATAAAATGTTTTCTTTCTATAATTACATATATTACATATATGTATGTGTATTATATATATACACACACACGTATATTTTTTTTCTCTTGGACTCGACAAATACTTTATTTAGGAATTAAGATTTGCCTTCCTTTTTATTCCTCCTTTCCCAAGCGATGCACTTTTAAAAATACAGTTTAAAATTTTCAGAAATACCTTTTTTAACATTTATTATTGAAGTATAGTTGACATACAATGTTGTATTAGTCTCTAATGTACAAAGTAGTGATTCACCAATTCTATACATTACTCAGTGCTCCCCCATGATATATGTAGTCACTGTCTGTCACTATACAATGTTCTTACGATGTTACTGAGTATGTTCCGTGAACTTGTCACCTCCAGGATTTATTTATTTGGTAACTGAAAGTTTATACTTCATAATTCCCTTTACCTATTTCACCTACCCCTCCTCCCACCCACTTCCACCCAGCTGGCAACCACTAGTTCTCTGTATTTATGAGTCTGTTTCTGCTTTTTGGGTTTTGTTTTGTTTTTAGATTCTGCATGTAAGTGAAATTATACAGTATTCGTCTTTCTCTCTGACGTATTTCTCTTAATATAATACCCTCTAGGTCCATTCTTCATGTTGCAAATGGCAAGATCTCATTCTTTTTTATAACTGAGTAATATTCCATTGAGTATATATACCACATCTTCTTCATCTGAGATGCTTCCATAATTTGACTAGTGTATATAATACTCCAGTAAACACAGGAGTTTATGCATCCTTTTGAATAAGTGGTTTTGTTTTGTTTGTTTTTTAAATGTATTTTTTTAATGTTTGTTTATTTTTGAGAGACCGAGTGGGACTAGGAGGGGCAGAGAGAGAGGGACACAGAATCTGAAGCAGGCTCCAGGATCTGAGCTGTCAGCATAGAGCCTGGTGTGGGGCTTAAACTCAGAAACCATGAGACTTTGACCTGAGCCAAGGTTGGATGCTTAACCAGCTGAGCCACCCAGGTGCCCCTTGAATAAGTGTTTTTGTATCTTTTGAGTTAAATACCCAGTAGTGCAATGACTGGTTCATAAGCTCTTTTTCATTTTCTGAGGACCCTCCTTACTGTTTTTTGTAGTGGTTGCACCAGTTTGCATTCCCACCAACAGTGTAAGAGCGTTCCTTTTTCTCCACATCCTTGCAACATGTGTTGTTTCTTGCGTTGTTGTTTTTAGCCATTCTTACATGTGAGGTGAAATCTCATTGTAGTTTTGATTTGCATTTCCCTGGTAAGGACTGATGTTGATTGAGCATCTTTTCATGTGTCTGTTGGCCATCTGTATCTTCTTTGAAGAAGTGTCTGTTCATGTTTTCTGCCTGTTTTTTAATTGGATTATTTATTTTCTTGGTGTTGAGTTGTGTAAGTTCTTTATATATTTTGGATAGTAAGCCTTTATCAGAGGTGTCATGTGCAAGTATCTTCTCCCATTCCATAGGTTGCCTTTTAGTTTTGTTTGTTGTTTCCTTTGCTCTGCAGAAGCTTCTTATTTTTATGTACTCCCAGTAGTTTTTGTTCTTATTTCCCTTGCTTTGGAAGACGTACCTAGAAAAATGGTTCCTACTGCTAATGTCAGAGAAATTGCTGCCTGTGCTCTCTTACAGGACTTTTATAGTTACAGGTCTCATATTTATATGGTTAACTCAGTTTCAGTTTATTTTTGGTATGGTGTAGGAAAGTGGTCCACTTTCTTTATTTTACAGGTAGTTTCTGGTTTTTCCAGCACCATTTGTTGAAGAGGCTGTCTTTTTTCCATTGCGTATTCTTTCCTCCTTTGTCAAAGATTAATTGACCATATATTTGTGGGTTTATTTCTGAGCTTTCTATTCTGTTCTATTCTGGGGCAGATACCATATTGCTTTGATTACTACAGCTTTGTAATAGAACTTGAAGTCCAAAATTGTGATACCTCCAGTTTTGTTTTTCTTTTACAGAACTGCTTTGATCATTCAAGGTCTTTGATCATTCTATACAAATTTTAGGGTTGTTTGTTCTAGTTCTGTGAAAAATGCTGTTGGTATTTTGATAGGGATTACATAAAATTTGTAGATTCCTTTGGGTACTATAGACATGTTAACAATATGTGTTCTTCCAGTCCATGAGCATGGAATATCTTTGCATTTCTTTGTGTTGTCTTCAATTTCTTGTTATCAGTGTTTTAGAGTTTTCATAGTAGAGGTCTCTCACCTTCTTAGTTAAAGTTATTTCTAGGTATTTTATTATATTTGGTGCAATCTTAAGTGGGATTGTTAATTTCTCTTTCTACTGTTGCATTATTAGTGTATAGAAGTGCAACAGATTTCTGTTTCTATGCAATGTTGATTTTTGTATCCTACAGTTTTACTGAATTCATTTATCAGTTCTAGTGGTTTTTGATGGAATCTTTAGGGTTTTCTATATGTAGTATCATGTCATCTACAAATAAGGAAAGTTTTCGTTCTACCTTACCAGTTTGGATGCCTTTTATTTCTTCTTGTTGTCTGATTGCTGTAGTTAGGACTTCAGTACCGTGTTGAATAAAACTGTGAGTGGACATCTTAAATTGTTCCTGCTCTTTAGGAAAGAGCTCTCAATTTTTCCCCATTGAGTATGATGTTAGTTGTGGGTTTTTCATAAAGGCCTTTATTATGTTCTCTCTAACCCTATTTTGTTAGGGCACCTGGGTGGCTCAGTCGTTTAAGCATCCAACTCCTGATTTCAGCTCGGGTCATGATCCCACAGTTGTGAGAAAGAGCCCCCGTCAGCGTGGAGCCCACTGAAGATTCTCTGTCTCTCCCTCTCCTTTCCCCTGCTTATACTCTCTCTCAAAATAAATAAATAAAACCTACTTTGTTAAGGGTTTTTATCATGAATGGATGTTTTACCATCTCAAGTGCTTTTTCTGCTTCTGTCAAAATGATCATATGGTCTTTATCCTTTCTTTTATTAATGTGATGTATCATGCTGATTGATTTGCAAATATTGAACCAGCCTTGCATCCCGGGATTAAATCCCACTTGATTGTGGTCAGTGATTTTTTTTTTTTATATATATTGTTGGATTCAGTTTGCTAGTATTTTTGTTGAAGGTTTTTGCATCTATGTTCATCAGAGATATTGGCCTGTAATTCTCTTTATTTGTGATGTCTTTATCTAGTTTTAATATCAGTGTGATGCTAGCCTCCTAGGAAGAATCTGGAAGTTTTCCTCCCTCTTCTATTTTTTGTAATAGTTTAAGAAGAATAAGTATTAATTCTCCTTTAAATGTTTGGTAGAATTCACCTGTGAAGCCATCTGGTCCTAGATTTTTGTTCGGAGTTTTTGATTACTGATTGAGTTTCATTGCTGGTAATTGGTCTGACCAGATTTTCTATTCCTGCTTCAGTTTTGGGTGATGATTTGTTTCTAGGAATTTATCCATTTCTTCTAGGTTGTACAGTCTGTTGGCATATAGTTTTCATAATATTCTCTTACATTTGTTTGTATTTCTGTGGGTTAGTTCTTTCACTGGTGATTTTGTTTATTTTAGTCCTTTTTTTTTTTTTTTTTAAGGAGTTTGGCTAGAGGTTTATCAATTTTGTTGATCTTGTCAAAGAACCAACTACTGAGACTCGTGGGTGGCTCCGTCGGTTAAGCGTCCGACGTCGGCTCAGGTCATGATCTCAGTTTGTGGGTTCGAGCCCTGCATTGGGTTCTGTGCTGATAGCTAGCTCAGAGCCTGGAGCCTGTTTCAGATTCTGTGTCTCCCTCTCTCTCTGACCCTCCCCTGCTCATGCTGTCTGTCTCTCTCTCAGAAATAAATAAAACATTAAAAAAATAAATTAAAAAAACAACAACAAAGAATCAACTACTGGTTTCATTGATCTCCATTATTTTGGGTTTTTCTGTGTGTGTTTGTTGTTGTTTAGATTCTTTGTCATTTATTTCTGCTCTAATCATTATTTCCTTCCTTCTGCTGGTTTGGGGTTTTGTTGTTTCTTCTTTTTCTAGCTCCATCAGTTATAAGGTTAGGTTGTTTATTTGAGATTTTTTTGCTTCATGAGGTAGGCCTATATTGCTATAAACTACTTTCTTAGGACCACTTTTCCTACATCCCAGAGATTTTGGACCTTTGTGTTTTCTTTTTCATTTGCTTCCATATAATTTTTTATTTCATCTTTGATTTCTAGGTTTATCAATTCATTGTTGCATGTTATTTAACCTCCATGTTAATAACATTTTTTTTTTCTTGTGGTTGATTTCTAGTTTTGTGGCATTGTAGTCTAAAGAGATACATAGAATAAATTTGATCTTTTTGAATTTGTTGAGACTTGTTGTATGGCCTAATATGTGATCGCTTCTAGAAAATGTTCATGTGCACTTGAATGTGTATACTGCTATTTTAAGATTGAATGTTCTGAATATATGTGTTAAATCCATCTGGTCCACTGCGTCATTCAAAGCCACTGTTTTCTTGTTGATTTTTTTTGTATGGATGATCTGCCCATTGATGTAAGTGGGGTGTTAAAGTCCCTTACAGTTATTGTATTAGTATTGATTAGTTCCTATGTGTTTGTTGTTAACTACTTTATGTATTCTAGTGCTTCCATGTTGGGTCCGTATTTACCATTGTTATATCTTCCTGTTGGATGATTCCATTTATTATAATATTGTGTTCTTCTTTGTTTCTTGTTACAGTCTTTGTTTTAAATTCTATTTGGTCCAGTATAAATGTTGCTACTCCAGCTTTCTCTTGATATGTGTTTACATGATAAATAAACATTTCTTTGTCCTGTCACTTTCAGTCTACAAGTGTCTTTAGGTCTGAAATGAGTCTCATATAGGCAGCATATAGATGGGTCTTACTTTTCTATCCACTGTCACCCCATATCTTTCAGCTGGAGCATTTAGTTCATTTACATTTAAAGGAATTATTGACAGATGTGTATTTATTGACATTTTCTAACTTTATTTGTGGTTGGTTTTGTACTTTTTCTCTCATCCTTTTTTTTACTATCTCTCAGTTTGCTGGCTTTCTGTAGTGATAAATTTGGATTCCCTTCTCTTTGGTCTTTCCATGTCTATTACTGGTTTTGATTTGTGGTTGCCATTAGGCTTGTATGTAACATCTCCATGTGAAGTTGATGGTCTCATAAGTTTGGACCCATTCTTTACTCCCCCACCCACCCACATTTTACATATTGATGTCCTATTTTACATCCTTTTATTTTGTGATTTTCTTGACTGATTTTTACTGATAATACTTATTTTCACTTCTTTTGTGTTTCCTGCTTTTCATACTCTTACTTACAGTCTTTCATTTAGTCTCCTTTAATAATTCTTGTAGGGCTTCCTTTAGTTTTTGTTTGAGAAGCCATACCTCTCCTATTCTAAATGATAGCCTTGCTGGATAGAATATTCGTGGGTGCAGACTTTTTTCCTTTCAGCACTTTGAACATACCGTGCCACTCCTTTCTGGCCTGAAAAGTTTCTGCTGAAAAATCCACTGATAGCCTTACAGAGTTTGCTTTGTATGTAATTGTCTTTTCTTACTGCTTTTAAAATGGTTTTTTGTGTGTTTTTAAACTTTATTTTTTTGAGAGAGAGAGCATGCGCACATGAGCACAAGAGGGGAGCAGAGAGAGAGGTAGATAGAATCTCAAGCAATTTCCATGATCCGCGCAGAGCCTGATGCAGGGCTTGATCCCACAAACCCGAGATCGTGACCTGAGCTGAAATCAAGAGTAAGACACTTAACTGAATGAGCCACCCAGGCATCCCAAAAATTCTTTATCACTATTTTTTTGTTGTTTTAATTTCTATTTGTATTGTTGTCTACCTTCTTAGGTTAATTTATTGGGGGTTCACTGTGCCTCCTGGATCTGGATATCTATTTCCTTCCTCAGATTAGGGAAGTTTTCAGCTATTACTTGCTTAAATAAATTTTTTGCCCACTTTGTTCTTCTGGGATCCTGTAATGTGAACATTAATTACATTTGGACTCGCTGAGATCCCTAAGTCTGTTCTTATCTTGCTTTTTTTTTTTTTTTTTTTNTTCAGCTATTACTTGCTTAAATAAATTTTTTGCCCACTTTGTTCTTCTGGGATCCTGTAATGTGAACATTAATTACATTTGGACTCGCTGAGATCTCTATGTCTTTTTTTCTTTTTTTTTTTTTTTTTTTTTTTTGGTCTTTCATTTGCTCAGCTTGATTACTTTCTAGTACTCTGTCTTCCAGGTCATGAATTCATTCTTCTAATTCCTCTAGCTTGCTATTTCTCCCATGAACGGTATTTTTGTTTTAAATTTATTTTGTTTTTCAGCCCTGATTGGCTCTTTATCTTTAAGGGTCTTACTGATGTCCTCCACTCTTTTCTCAAATCCCATGAGTATCTTTATGGTCATTACTTTAAATTCTCTATCAGGCATATTTTACTGATATTATTTCTCTATTTTACTTAGGTCCCTTACTCTGATTTTGTTCTTTTCTTTAATTTGATTCAGTCTCTTTACTTTGCCTAACTCTGTCTGTTTGTGTGTTGGGAAATTCAGCTACATCTCCTGCTCTTGAAAGTAGTTAGTGGGGGGTGCTCACTTTTAACAAGCTGGCTGGTCCTCTTTCATGCAACTGCTGGAGACTGGAGCTGGCCTAGGGACACTCCACAGAGCACACCTGGATGGGTGTTAGAGTTTTAACAAGGTACACACATCCTCCACAGGTGGTGAGAATGCTCTGTTGGCAAGGTTTGTGCTAGTCTTCCAGGAGAGGGGACTGTTAGTGGCTGGATTGAGGGAGGGGTGAAGAGGGGTGGGGTGGGGCAGGTAAGCTAGTTAGGCAGTGAATGCCCACAGGTGCTGGTTCCCACTGGTGGAAGGGTGACTGTACTGGGGTTGGCAGAGGGAAATGGTACGTGTCAGCTCCTTTTTTCCCTGAAGATGTCCCTTAGGGAACTGTGAGATTAGTAACTAACTGTCCTTCTCATATTCCTTTATTTTCAAACTGCTACTGGGTTTTTTTTGTTGTTGTTGTGTATGGTTTTGTTTTTTTTTTGCTTTGTTTTAAGAAACTGCTGCTTCTAAGCTGTATCTCATGGGCTTTTTGTTGTGCTCTTTAAGTGACTCAGGTTCCTGTTGCCTTCAGGGATCTTTAAAGTCGTAGGCTTTAAGTCCTGCTGGTTGTTAAGAACTCACCAAATGTAGCCCCTCTCATTTTCAAAGCCAAATGCTTTGGGGAGTTGTCTTCCTTGTGTATGCTCCCTGATGTGATATTTTGTTTCTCACCCCTCCTGCATCTCACAGCTCCCTTCCTCTGGTATCCAGAGCCATGAGGTTCAGCTCCCCACAGCTTCTGTGCCTTTCTACTATCTTTGATGTGGCTTCTTCTCTACATTTACTTGTGGAGTTTGCTCTGCTAATCTTGGGTCATTTTCTGGGTTACTTGCATTGATGTGAGTGTTACCTAGTGGTATTCGTGGGTCAAAGAGAATTTAGAGGCTGCCTGTTCTGCCATCTTCCCCCAAATTCCAAGCTATTGACAATTTTAATAAAGTATTCTTAAAGTAGATTTTTAAGTTTACCTATTAGTGAATTAAAACTGTGGTTTAAGGAGTTTTTATGCTGGCAAAACCATTTAATCCTACATTCAAAATGCTAAATTTTGGTGTTAGTATGTGAAATTAACATCTCATTCCATCATCAAGCCTAATCCAATTGCTGACCCCAAAAAGATGTCATGAAAGATGGGTTTGAGGCTCAGGGCCTTGTACTTGATCACTTCAGAAAGGCTGTACTGTTAAGTCAGCTCAATCCAAAAATTCAGTTATATTCTGAATTCACATAAAAACTGAATTATAGGGTTTTGTGTGTTTTTTTTTGGTGGAGTTTAAGGCTTAGGGTTCTACCTACAGTTTTAAGGTTTTCGAATAGTATGTCATCTGTAGACAGTGACAGTTGTACTTCTTCTGACCAATTTCAATGCCTTTTATCTCTTTTTCTTGTCTGATAGCTGTGGCTAGACCTTCCAGTACTATGTTGAGTAACATTGATGAGAGTGGGCATCCTTATTTTGTTTCTGATCTTAGAGGAAGAGCTCTCTGTTTTTCAGTATTGACTATGACATTAGCTGTCGGTTTCACATATGTGGCTTTTATTTATGAGTTATATTCCCTCTGTACCCACTCTTTTGAGAGTTGTTACATGAATGGATGTTGTATTTTGTCAGGTACTTACCGGTCATCTATTAATAATGATCATATGGTTTTTACCCTTTCTCTTGTTAATGTGTTGTACTATACCAGTTGGCTTATCAGTACTGAACCATCCTTACATCCCTAGAATAAATCCAACTTGATCGTGGTAATGATCCTTTTAATGTATTGTTCAGTTCAGTTTGGTAATATTTGTTGAGAATTTTGCATCTGTGTTTATCAAAGAGGGGTTTGTAGTTTGGGATTTTTTTTATTTTTTGTGGTGTCTTTGGTTTGGTATCTGGGTAATGCTGGCCTCATAGAATGAATTTGGATGTTTTCTGTCATCTATTTTTTGGAATATTTTGAGAAGTGTTGTTAATTCTTCCTAAAATGTTTGGTAGAATTCACCTGTGAATCTGTCTAGTTCTGGACATTTGTTGGGAGTTTTTTGATTATGCGTTCAGTGTCATTACTAGTTCAAATTTTCTGTTGCTTCTTGATTTAATTTTGAAAGTTTGTATGTTTTGGGGCACCTGGGTGGCTCAGTCGGCTAAGTGTCCGACTTCGGCTCAGGTCATGACCTCACGGTCCATGGGTTCAAGCCCTGTATCAGGCTCTGTGCTGACAGCTCAGAGCCTGGAGCCTGTTTCAGATTCTGTGTCTCCCTCTCTCTCTGCCCCTCCCCAGCTCCTGCTCTCTCTCTCTCTGTCTCAAAAATAAATAAACGTTATAAATAAAAAAAAAGTGTGTGTGTTTCTAGGAATTATCTATTTCTTCTAGGTTGTCCACTTTGCTGGCATGTAACTTTCTGCAGTATTCTGCTATACTGTTTTGTATTTCTGTGGTGTCATTTGTTACTTCTCTTTCATTTCTGATGTTGTGTCCTTTCTTTTATTCTCAGTGAGTCTGGCTATACGTTTATCAGTTTTGTTACCTTTTCAAAGAACCAGTTCTTGGCTTCATTAATCTTTTTCTATTGTTTTTTAGTCTGTATTTCATTTATTTCTACTCTCATCAATCCATTGGTTGCCGTTTAGTTTTGTTGATGGTTTTCCTTCACTGTGCAGAATCTTTTTATCTTGATGAGGTCCCAATAGTTCATTTTTGCTTTTGTTTCCCTTTGCCTCTAGAGACAGGTCAAGTGAGAAGTTGCTACAGCTGAGGTCAAAGAGGTTGTTGCCTGTTCTCTCCTCTAGGATTTTGATGGCTTCCTGTCTTACATTTAGGTCTTTTCATGCATTTTGAGTTTATTTTTGTGTATGGTGTAAGGAAGTGGTCCAAGTTCATTCTTCTACGTGTCACTGTCCAGTTTTCCCAGCACCATTTGCTAAAGAGATTATCTTTTTTCCACTGGATATTCTTTCCTGCTTTGTCAAAGATAGATTAGTTGGCTGTGCATTTATGAGTGCATTTCTGGGTTCTCTATTCTGTTCCATTGATCTGTGTGTGTCTGTTCTTGTGCCAGTACCATACTGCCTTGATTACAGCTTTGTAATACAGCTTGAAGTCTGGAATTGTGATGCCTCCAGCTTTGGTTTTCATTTTCAGGATTGATTTGGTTATTCAGGGTCTTTTCTGGTTTCATACAAATTTTAGGATTATTTGTTCTAGCTCTGTGATGAAAGCTGGTGTTGTTTTGACAGGGAGTGCACTGACTATGGAAATTGCTTTGGGTAGTATCGACATTTTAATAATTTTTGATCTTCCAGTCCATGAGCATGGAAAGTGTTTCCATTTCATAAGCTTTCTATAGTTTTCAGTGTATAGATCTTTCACCTTTTTGGTAAGGTAACTTACAGTTCTTGATGCAATTGTAAATGGGATCGATTCCTCGATTTCTGTTTCTGTTGCTTAATTATTTGTATATAGAAGTAGAACCAGTTTCTGTGACTTTGCTATAATGGATAGTTCTAGCAGTTTTTTGGTAGTTTTTTGGTGGAGTCTTTTGGGTTTTCCACATACATTATCATGTTATCTGTGAAGAGCAAAATTTTGACTTCCTCTTTGCCATTTTGGGTTGCTTTTTATTTATTTGTGTTGTCTGATTGCTAAGGCCAGGACTTCCAACACTGTGTTGAATAACAGCAGTGAGAGTGGACATCCTTGATGTGTTCCTGACCATAGAGGGAAAGCTCTCAGTTTTGCCCTATTGAAGATGACATTAGCAATGAGTCTTCTGTGTATGGTATTTGTGATCTTAAGGTATGTTCCTTCTGTCCCTCCTTTCTTAAGGGTTTTTATCGAGAAAGGATGCTGTATTTTGTCAGATGCTTTTTCTGCTTCTGTTGAGAGGATCATGTGGTTCTTAACCTTTCTTTTATTAATGTGGGTTGATTGACAACATTGATTGACATGGAGATACTGAACCAGCCCTGCATCCCAGGAATGAATTCCACTTGATTGTGGTGAATAATTTTTTTAATGTATTGTTAGATCCAGTTTTCTAGTATTTTGTTGAGAATTTTTGTGTGCATGTTCATCAGAGAAATTGGTCTGTAGTTCTCCTTTTTAGTGGGGTCTTTGTTTTTGGAATCAAGGTAATGCTGGCCTTGTAAAATGAATTTAGAAGTATTCCTTCCATTTGTATTTTTGGAAAGGCTTCAAAAGTATAGGGGTTAACTCTTCTTTAAGTGTTTGGTAGATTCCCCTGGAAAGCCACCTAGCCCTGCACTTTTGTTTGTTGGGAGATTTTTAATTACTGATTCCACTTCTTTACTGGGTATGGATCTGTTAAAAGTTTCTATTTACTGTTTCAGTTTTGGTAGTTTATATGTTCCTAGGAATTTGTCCATTTCTTTGAGATTGCCCGATATGTGGCATATAATTGTTTATAATATTCTCTTACTGTTGTTTGTATTTCTGCATTGTTGGTTGTGATTTCTCCACTTTCACTCATAATTTTATTTATTTGGGTCCTTTTCTTTTTCTTTTTGATCAATTTGGCTAGGAGTTTAACAATTTTGTTAGTTCTTGCAAAGAACCATCTCCTGGTTTCGTTGATCTGTTCTACTGGGTTTTTGTTTGTTTGTTTGTTTGTTTTTTGATATATCCTTGATTTATGCTCTAATCCTTATTATTCCCCTTCTGCTGGTTTTTGGCTTTATTTGCTGTTCCTATTCCAGTTCCTTTAGGTGTAAGTTTCGGTCGTCTATTTGAGACCTTTCTTCCCTCTTTAGGAAGGCCTGGATTGCTATATACTTCCCTTTAATGGCCGTCTTTGCTGCATCCCAGAGGTTTTGGGCAACCATGTTTTCATTTTATTCACTTCCATTTACTTTTTAATTTTCTCTTTAATTTCTTGGTTAGCCCATTCATTCTTCAGTAGGATGTTCTTTAATCTCCACATATTCATGAATAAATTAAAGAAAATTAAATAGAATAAAAAATTAAGAAAAATAGAAAAGTGAAAATAAAGAAAAATAAAATTTTCTCTTCATCTAAGAGATAAAAAGAAAACAAGCAATTTAAGTGAAAACAGAAGCAAAGAAAATGAGCAAATAAATGAACCAGCAAATAGAATGAAACCCAAATGAATTTGGTTGTATCCAGTTTTCCCTACAACTGAAACTATGAAGCACTCTATAGTCCTTATACTAAGCAGGTGGAGTGACTTGTGCTGGTCTCTAGGGGATGTAGTTGGAGGATGAAGTTGGGTGGGGCTTGGTGCAAAAGCTCCGTTCTCCACTAGGTGATGTTGCTTAGCTTGCTGGGGTGGATCTGTGTGCTTGTATGCCTGTGCATGTGCTGTTGAGGTGGAAATGGTCTCACCCAGCTCCCTAATTTCTGGTGCAGGAACTTCGCAGCCTCACTGACCCACAGTCAAGCAGCCCTCCTTTGTCTCAGGCCTCCTTCACTCCTTGCCTCTACCCTATGTCTAAGCTGTCTGCCTGCAAGGCAGCACCTTCCTCCAGAGTTTGATCTCAGATGGGGTTGTGTTTCAGAGCCCCACACTTCAGCGATCCCTGCTGACTCTCTGGAGGAGGATCTCACTGAGCAATGGCTGGGAGCTGGCTTGCCCCAGAAAAGGTTTGTGCAGTCGCACACAGTGGCAGTTTCAGAGATAATGGCAATCGATAACACACAGCCAGTGCCAGGTTTCGCAGCACTCTGGAGTCTTTGTTCCAATACCAGCAAACGTGGCTACGCTCTGGAATCTGCTGAGACCTCGGCTGTATGGTCTACTTCCTTACCAGAGCACTACCAGGCACTGGGTTCTGAAACTTCAGACTCTGGGCTCCACTCTTTATAGAATCCTGGTGATATTGAAGCCTTCTTTCTCCCTGTCAGTGGTTTTGGGGAACATATTTCTTGTTCAGTCCCCTGCAAGTGTTTTCACTCTCTCTCCAGCTACTTTCAGGAGGAGTGCTTTTCTTATGCTCAATACCAATGCACCACACTCAAACCCTTTCTTTTTCTTTGTTCTCTCTCCACAAAAACAGCTTCCTACCCTACCCTCTAAAGCTCTTCTCTTCCCCAGCTCACCTCCACATCACATATCTTCCAAGCTCTATGGCTCAATTTACGCAGATTGTTCTATTATTTCTCAGATCAGTTTCCTAGGTGTTCAAAATGGTTTGATGCTGATCTTGCTGCATTTCAGGGACAAGACAAGCTCAGGGTGTCTGCTTCTCCACCATCTTAATTCCTTCCTCTGGCCTGTATAGTTTCTGCAAGGAAGTCAGCCCATGGCCCTCTGGAGTTTCTTTATATATAACTCATTGCTTCTCTCTTTCTGGTTTTAAACTTCTTTATCTTTAATCTTTGACATTTTAATTATTATTTATTGTGTAGACCTCCTTGGGTTCATCTTGTCTAGTACTTCCGCACTTATTGAACCTAGATATCTGTTTCCTTCCCCAAGGTAAGGGAAGTTTTCAACTGTCACTTCATCAAATAAGTTTTCTGCCTCCCCTCTGCCTCTTTTCTCCTTCTGGGACCTCTATGATGCCAATGTTTTTGCTTGATATTGTCCAGGAGAGCCCTTAACCTATCCCTGGGCTTTTTGCTTTTTCCTGTTCAGCTTGGGTGCTTTCCAGTATCTTCTTTTCTATACGACTTATCTGTTGATACTATACCATCCTCTAATCTGTTGATTCCCTCCAGTTTTTCATTTCATTTATTGTGTTTTCAACTCTCTTTTTTGTATGTTATCTCTCTAAGTTCTCACCAAGTTTATGTACTATGCTGTCCAGTCCATTGGGCATCTTTATGTCCATAATTTTGAATTATTTATCAGGCATACCTGTTTCCCTTCTATTTAGTTCTGTTTCTGAGGTTTTGGCTTTGTTCATTCATGTGAAGGAAATTCTTTTGTCCCTTCCTCTTACTTTACTTTGTTTCTGTGAATTACAACAGCTACCTTTCCAAAGTAAAAGGAATGATCTGTGTATAGTCATCCCCTGTAGAAAATGTGTGCCTGGTGACATTAGCTGGCTTTCTGAATATGTGGCTGTCATGGGTATGGATGTTGGGGCACGTCTTGTTAGGGCCACTTTGGTCGGATAACCAGAGCAAAATGAGTACAGGCCAGGACAGTCTCTGGGCTCTCCATGTAGAGTGCACCCTGGCTGGACAGCTGAAGGTGAAGTGGGTGCAAGCCAGAGGTTCCCAAGGCTCTCAGTGCAGAGGGCCCTCAGGCAGGACAAGTGGTGCTGTAAGGGGTATTGTCTGCAGGGCAATCCCAGGGTTCTTGCCACAGAAGGTACCCTGGTCAGATAGCTGAAACCGAAGAGGTTTCCATCTGGGCAGTCCTGTGGCTCTCCATCGAGCTAGTGCCGGGCAGGACAGCTTAAGCTAAAGTGAGCATGGGCCAGGGTGGTCCAGGGGCTCTCTACGCAGGTGGCACCATAAAAGAATAGCTGGTGCTACAATGAGCACAAGCCAGGGCTTTCCGAGACACACCCTGGGCAGGTGGCTACAGCTGCTGCAGGATATGGGCCACTGGATCCCTGGACACCCTGCACAGAGTGTGCCCAGATGAGTTGTCTGGAGTCAAATTAGCTGTGAGCTAATTCGGAAAGTTCCCAGGAGGGTGTCCTGGCAAGTCATCTGGAGGTGTTTTGTACCTGCATCAGCTTGGAAGGTGAGCTATTGTGAGCACTGACCGGGGTGTTCTGGGGTATCCACGCTGTGGAGGAGGGCCACGACACCGCTGGCTTGGGCTAGGGGCCTGGTGCTTGCTGAGGTGGTAGGCTGGCTATGGTGCCCAGATCCTGCTCCTGTCTGTGCTCTAAAAGTGGAAGGGGCATGTTAACACTGGTGCTCACCAGCGCCTCAGAACCAGAGAGTTCCAGCAGCACTCATTGGCAGAATTCTGGGGCTGGATCTTTTATATTCTTGTTACCCTTTTAAACCTCAGTGTTGTTTCTGTATCCCAGGGCATAGGAATCTGGTCATGATCATTCAGTACTGTCCCTCTGACTGCAGTTCTCAATGTCAGGATTGGGGTTACCTTCATTACTGTGCCTCTCTGTTTTTGTGGCATCTCTTTTGTTGTGCAGAAGGTGGCCGGTTAGCCCTGAGGTAGTCTTCAGGAAGACATGCTTTATAAATAGGTATAGATTTGGTGTGTCCATGGAGGAGGTGAGTTCAAGGTCCTCCTGTGTCACAACCTTGGACTGGAACCTCCTTTTCATTTTGATAAATAGGTTTCATGTGGTTTGGTTTGGTTTAGTTAGCCAAGCAACATTACACCTTGTAGCATAACAACAGATTCTTTTATATTCCATGAAAACACTTCTGTGTAAGGTGGTGGCATTCCTAGATCACTAGGTTATTTCAATTTTGCTTTCCAGGAAATAACAGTACAACAACTAATGGCTCATTTGGACTCCATCAGGAAAGATATGGTCATCCTAGAGAAAAGTGAATTTGCAAATTTGAGAGCAGAGAACCAGGTGATACTAGTTTGTTTTTACTAATAACTGATTTCATACGTATTCTACTTGGTGAAGAATAGGACCAAATAATGATTTTATGTGGTCATTCAGTAACTATCAAGTTTTTTGGTCAAAGAATACAAATGTTTAACCATAACTGATATTTCTATGTATTAATCGTAGTCTAGACCAAAGAATAAGAGTTGTATCTTACCCATGTAAAAGTTAACATGGAAGGAGAAATTTTTATATATAATATAAAATCTTTATATTTTAATAATATAATCTATTATATATTATATATAAAAATTTCTAGTATGTTGTCAAAGCAGTGTGACATTTTCCATTTTATATGAATCTGTAGTAACTTTTGTCAATTAAGAGAAAACTACTTCTGTAATTCACTTGGAGTTATAATTTTTTTAAATTTTAAATATTTTTAAATTTAGAATATCAGTCATGGTTTAAAACTAAATAACTAGAACAAATACATTTTTCATGTAACAGATAAATGATTAAAAAAATACTACTTTTTTGTCCGTTTTTAAGTGCTCCAACAGAAATTTGTAGATCGTACACGTTTTGCTAATGCAAGGTTTCAGATTTGTTGAATAAATCATGCTATGGGCTTTTGGTTTAATGGCAATTGCATGTTATTTTTCTTATACCCAGAAAATGAAAACTGAATTGGAACAAGTTAAGCAGCAACTGATAGTAAGTTTTACTTTTCTCACTTGAAAATACTTGAATAATTTCAGAACAAACATTATGAGATTGCTTTTTTAATATTTTTATTTTCTGTAAAGAATGCAACCAGTCAGATCAGAGCAGATAATAAACTGGACATCAACCTAGAAAGGAGCAGAGTAACTGACATGGTAATGTGCTTCTAAATGTACTTTCTTGGTAACTTATTAATTCCTTTTACTCTTGTCTTTTTTTTAAACCTCCTGATTTGTCATATCCTTTAGTTTACAGATCAAGAAAAGAAACTTATGGAAGCAACCACAGAATTTACCAGAAATGTAAGTTAGTATGTAAAATTTTCTCTCTTATACCAGTCTCATGTCTTGTGTAACTGTTTTTATGTGTTGTAGCTGAGCTTTTTATTTTAAAGTATATGTTGAGGGGGACAGAGAGAGGAAGAGAAAATTACAAGCACTGAGCCCAAATCAAGTCAGATGCTTAACTAAGCCACCCAGGTCCCCCCCCCCCAGCTTATTTTTATATAGAAGATAACTATTTTTTGGAAGGCCAGGATTCACATTTAAATGAGGTCATAGGTTCAGTTAAATAATTACCTTTAAAATTTTAAAACTAATAGTAAATATTTACTGAATGCTTACTGTACATCAGATAGTTTTACTTGCTTTACTTCTCTTAATTCTCCTTATCACCCTCTGAAATAGGCCCTCTTCATTCTCATTTTACCAGTTTGGAAAATGAGAAACAGGGAAGTTAAGATCACACAGCTAATAAATGGTGGAGCTGGAATGTGAACCTGGATTCTAAACTCCATAGTCCATGACTATTTACTTTCTCCTAATCCTAAATTGTAATCATTGCTTAATCCGTATGGTTTGAGTGAAACTCAGCTTTTTTACTCAGCCATCTTCTTAATAAAAGCCATTTGGGTTTACATTGTAACAGACAGATGAGGCATCGTTCTTAATTATAATAGAAGGAAGGGTCTCATTTGTCTTTCCACTATTGTTAAATTCTTATCAAGATAAAGGAGATGAACAAAGAAATCAACAGGTTCTCACAGAGCTTTTCCTCCCCTAAGCCCCTCTACACATAGCATTTGTTGTTACCTCGCAAGCATTTCTGCCAGCTCTCATTATAAATCTGGTTGAGTTTTTTCTTTTGCACAATTGAAAGCTTTAACTCTGATGTCCTAAGGAATTTATATACATATAACGTGTTTATAGTTCTATGACTAAAATATTTCCCTAAAAGTTTTTCCTATGAGGCTTTTAGTAGAATGTACTCAGAATGTGATAATCCTAAGAAATGATCTCCAAATATCAAAAGTTAGAAGAAATATTTTTTTCAGCTTATATCAGAGTTAAAACTTTTGCATTATACAGTTGGCCCATAAGTAAGGGTTTCTAATATAAATGTTTGTGTCATATGGACAAAATATGTCTCATTCTTATTTACTGCAGGATACCAAAACCAGAAGTATTATTTCAGAGACCTGTAATAAAATTGACACTGAAATTGCTTCTTTAAAAACACTAATGGAGTCTAACAAGCTTGAGACCATCCGTTACCTTGCAGGTAAGGTAATTTGATATCTTTTTGTTAAAAAACAAAAATCAGTGGCATACCTCTGAAGATCTAAATTTTTTTTAAGTTTATTTCAAGAGAGAGCACAGGTGGGGGAGTAGGGGCACAGAGTCCAAAGAGGGGCTTGAACTCACAAACTGCGAGATCATGACCTGAGCCACCCAAGTGCCTTCTAATTGTTTTAATTGATTTGGGCAGCCTCTTATCTAGAAAGCAGAAGGAAGCTCCGTTGTACAGAACGTAAAGTTTTTATAGGAAGGAAGGTGGGGCAAGGAAGTTACTAGCAAAAGAAAAGGATTGTTCCGAGCAAGGTCACTGCACTAGGAGTCTTATGCAGATGAAGCTTTGGGGGAAGGGAGAGGGCCCATGTGGCAGAGCTATTATAACTCATAGAAAAATTCCTGACTGACTAGGTATTAAGCCCTGGTTTTCATACTAAGTCTGAGAACAGTTCTGCCCCCTTTGTTCAGTCTCAGCTTAACTAAAAAGTATGGTCAAAACTTACGCCTTAAGTTCTACTCTCAGTTACTACTGTTTTGTTGTTATTTTCTATGGTATTATCGGGGAGGAAGGAGAAAGATTAACAGAAGAAAATGGACATGAAATTCCAAAGACGGTGACGTAACATGAAGCTTCTATAACATCCTGAGCTAAGGAAACGGGTTTAGGGGAGTCTGGGAATACAGAGAGAAGGATGGCCAGTGGCAGGAAGGTGAGAAGAGATGTTTGGAAAATAAAAGTTGCGTTCTGCAAATACTAAGTATCTTAGTATTTAGGGGAGTCTCCACTAATAGCTGTGTTCCTGGTATAGGCTGTCCTTTCTATAAATGTAAATTTAGGCAGTTGAATGGGAGGTAAGAAGCTTTTCCTAATCTACTAGGTTTTGACTGCTTTTAACTCCAACTAATGTTCATGCCAAAGTTGCCTGTCTTAGCAGCCTGCCCTTGGTGTTCCCTCCTCTGAAATTTCCCTGAAGTTGCACACATTAAAGTTGAGACTGGTAGATTGTTGAACCAGTCTGTACAATAGATCAGCTAGGTTAAACTCATTTCAGAAGGCCATGAGGCAGGTATTCTCAAAGCTAGACCTGTGATTTAAGAATTAGGGTTTTTTTTTTTGTTTTTTTTTTTCTCTATCAGAAGAAAAGAAAACAATGGATGATTGGATCAAAGATAATCATGACTTTTTGGAAGCATTTTCAGACGGAGTCAGAATAAGCAGGGATAGTTTGATAGATTTTCATTTATAGTTAACCTGCCTCTGATCTTTTGAGTGACCCATCAACAACAGACATGAAGGTTGTCTAGGTGTTAACTAGTGTGATGTTTTTGAAGTTTAGTTTGTAGGGTTTCAGGGAAAAGAGCAGTTTTAGTTCTTATGTGATTCCAAGTCAGAAAGGTAGGAGAAAAATTGAAAATAATTAGTTTAGAGAGTTGTAGCCAGTCACTGGAGGAAACTGAAGGTAATCAGGCTCTACTCCAGTTTTTGATGAATAATATTAAAATCTAATACAGAGGTGTGTCCTTTCTGTAATCACCTTCATAGCCAAATTGCTATTAATTAGTTTGCAAAAAGTAAGTTTAATTAAAAAAAAAAAAAACCTTGGCCTGATTATACATAAGTGCAGCAAGAATAGCACTTGACTGTATAGGCTCTTTAAAATCTGCTTTGCTGCAGCTATTCAGATGGAATTTTAACAGCATCCCAAGGCCAGAAGCCAAGCCAAATACTTGCCATCAGACTTCACCTGCAATACCTATAGATTTGGGTGAATTTTCTTCTCAAGTTTCCTGCACTGGCCAGGAAGTGACCTTCTTAACTCACCTGGTAAAGTTGCTGGGTGCTCCGTAAAGTCAACCATAGTTCCTTAAAACTGGTCATATCTGAATCCATCTATGCAGATTAGTTGAAGCCTTGATAATAGAACCAATTTTCCAGTTGTGTCCTGTTAAAAGGAGAATAGATTCTTACTTACACAAATATGCTGTCATGAAAATAGAATACTTAGTGGGTTTCTGAATGCTGGAGTGATCAGGTAAGGAGAAAAAGATAAATGTTTCACATTGCTATTAATCAGTTACCTAAAGAAAAAAAGTTTCCGTCTATCTGGAAAAAACAAAAAGCATTGTTTCAAATAAAGTCTTAATAAATGAGACTGAATGAAAGGAGATTTATTTTTAATTCTTGTTAATTCTTGTTCTGCTTGGATCTGGTTTTTTCAGTAGTTCAAAAATTCTTATGAAATAAAATAATAAGATTATTGGAAACCTGTACTCAGAGTTCTTTACATGAATCTCACTGAAGACATTTGCAATAGCATCAGACTAAAACCGTAACATGACAAGGCTTAAATATGACCATGGTTCTATATCTGATTAGAGTTCATTACAAAGCAGTTGATAAGGAAATTTAGTTATTTCTGTGATACACAATACTTTACTAACATACCAAGATAACAGATTTTTATGAGTTTCCCATATTTTAATAACATCTATATAAACAATCTAAGAGGGTTTAGTGTCACTTACTTGACAGTGCGTCCCATGCAATTTAATACACCAAATTTTCACAAAATCTTTGTTTTTTTAAATTTTTTTTAATGTTTTTATTTATTTCTAGGAGAGAGAGAGAGACAGTGTGAGCAGGGGAGGGTCAGAGAGAGAGGGAGTCACAGACTGAAACAGGCTCCAGGCTCTGAGCTGGCTGTCAGCACAGAGCCTGACGCGGGGCTCAAACCCACGAACCGCGAGATCATGACTTAAGCGAAAGTCGGACGCTTAACCGACTAAGCCACCCAGGCGCCCCATTTTTCACAAAATCTTTCAAAATTTAGATTATGGTCCAAAAACTTTAGAATTTGATTTTTGGAAGTTTATCAAAAAGTATATAAAAGGTTTGTACATTTGATTAAATAGGATCACAAATTATTTTGAAACCGTATTTTTTAGCCAAAGTGACAGTAAAAGATTTCAAAGGCAACTAGAGATAGCTACATAGTTTTGAGCACAATTTAGTGCTTTTTTTGTTTGTTGTTTATTTTTCAGAGAGGAGACAATCTGAAGCAGGTTCTGAGCTGTCAGGATAGAGCCTGACATGTCTGCGAGATCATGAGCTGAGCCAAAGTTGGACACTTAACCAACTTAGCCACCTAGGCACCCCAAAATTTAGCCTTTTAATATTAAAACTTGAGTTTTCTTAAGTCATTAAAGACCTAGCCAAACACAAAATCCTTGTTTTCTAGACAGGTAACTTTAAATGTAAAGAACAACTTTGTTGAGAGTTTCTTACTAAGAACAGACCAATAGTTCCGGAAAATTTTGTCCTTTTAACAAAGTGAAAGCAAAATAATTTACTTAACTTCATCTTAATCTTAGCCAGTACTGACCACACAATTCTTTTCTAAAATTTCTTGTTCTGTAAACCTACAACTTTTTCTGTATTCACATTTTGTCCTAAGTTTTCCCTCTTTAAATAACCATACTCACTTTAGGACAAAATTATTTCTTTTCCCTTCACAAAACTGTATTTTGTCAGGTGAAATAAAACCACCTTCAAAGTATGCTAATAAATGCTTTTTATTCCCCCTTACTGAGGACTGTAGTCTGGGAGACAGTCTTTCAGATCATGCTGAAGAACTGCTCAAAACTGTGTGAGCCACAGGAGATTATATATACAAAGGGGAAGGAGTTTAAAATTCAGGTTTACTGATTTCCACATAGACACTCCCTTATGCCTCCAGACAACCCAACCAGGCATGGTAGGATGTAGGCTAAACCAAACTTTTTGTTCATGAAAGGAGAATTCATTCTAGCTTCTATTAGACAAAGTCACAGGCACATTTTCACTGTGCCTTTGTCCCACTAGGTTTCATGATCCAGCAAGCTACTTATCACGTAGTAGCTGTTGAGTATACTATTAAATAAAAAAATGAAATATTGAATGAATTATAGCAATTGAGAAAGACCTCGTAGGTCATCTTAATACATTGTTTCTATCACATCTGATTGATTCAAAACATTGCTTGCAATTTTGCTTCCAGTTTGTCATTTGTACCTGTGTGATTCCTCCTTAAGGTTACCTGAGACCTCCAGTCAGAGAAGGCTCGCATCGGTTGCATACTGCAGTTTTAGTGCGTGCACCGGTTTCATTCCTCATACTTTTCCTTACCCAAAACACCTCACTTTCCCTGAATACACAGTTGTCTCCTTTATTTCTAGGAGTCTTAATTATTACTATTTATTAGAATCCTTACCTCTTAGAAATCTTAATTTCTAGTAAAAACTAAATAGTAAGCAACTGTGAACTGTTTTCTGAATACATTTCATAATTTCTAAAAACTTTTTCATAGTAAAGCCCAAAACATGTTTTCTAACATCTATATTTATCTTTAGTTTCTCTGTAATGAAACAAAAGTAGATAAATTCATGTCTGGTGCTTAATTTGGAAGTAATCAAGATTGTTTAATGAATTTATCTGAATTCATTTTTAACGTAACAAAAATGTTAAAAGTTGCAGGTTATCAAAGATTCTGGAAGCAATATAAAAGTTTATATACAGGGGCGCCTGGGTGGCGTAGTCCGCTAGGTATCTCAGTTCGAGCCCCACACCAGGCTCTGTGCAGGCACAGATTTTAGTGTTATTATCCCTAGGTAGAGAAAACCTTAAAAGACCAATAGACGTGTATATTCAGATAAGATGCAAAGAAAACTCTCTTAACTTCTGTTTTTACTCCTATTTGTGGAGAGGACATTAAAGGCCCAATTTCCAAATACTTCCCCCCTTTTTTTCCTGATAAAAAGCTTCTCCCGAATGTTTGGCCTCTGACATCCTAGAGATGATGGGGGTGGAAATTTTACATCCAAACTTGGAGACCTTATCCAAGTTTCTCCAAGATGGAGACAGGACATAACTACTCCATTACCAACGGTCTTACAGACTGGGCACAAGAGCCCATTTAGAAGTTTGCATTTTTCAGTCTTAGGCATGGTATGATTATAATTTCAAGGGACAGTGAAAGAATACAAAACAATTTTTTTTCTATTAATGTCAGGGTAATTGCTATATAAGATTTAGCTTTTTCCCTTTCTTAAGTGCAGGTCAATTTGTTCCAATATTGTGATCTTTTCTAACGTCTACAGACATTGTGAGAGGAATAGGTAGGGTTTGGTTTGTTTTAGAGTTGCATTTCTAGTTTGATAGAGATTTTTTTTAATGTTTAGTTTTGAGAGAGAGCAAGCAAGCAGGGGAGGGGCAGAGAGAGGGGAACAGGATCCAAAGCAGGCTCTGCATTGACAGCAGCGAGCCCAATGTGGGATTCAGACTCACAGACCACGAGATCATGACCCACTGAGCCATTCAGAGATTTTTAAGACAAAGAGAGTTGTCACCAGTTCCCAGTTTGGGTTTTTTTTTTACCTAAGTTTGCTTCTTTATATCAGATTTTTAACAAAAATTGGAATCAAAAGCGTTATGCCTTTGTAAAATCTACATAAAGCACTTTATAACAAAAGCCTTTCTTCTGGGTTTACAATTCAACCTTGACTTTTCTATTAGCCCCTGAATATTGGCCTTTCACAGCCCATTTGTAGGAGGGTCTAGGAGAAATTTTGGCCATATTTGTGAATAATCATTAGGCTTTTCAACTCTTCTCTAAATTTGGTAGGATCCTCTGAAAGTAGAGGTAAAAGGGCTTTAAAACTAAAAAGGTTTTCCTGTTGGCCAGGGAACATGATTTCTTTGGTGGTAGGTGGTCTATAATATACTTGTAAAGGACGTTGCATAGAAAGGCCTGAAGCTGAAGGAGCCTGATTACGGAGCCCTGGAAGATAGGAGCAAAGAGAGCCTTACTGACAGTCTTGGGCATTTTTGTTAATATTCGTTTTCTGGCTTTCAGCATTTATGTGAGCAACCTGTATACTATTAACCTAGAGATTAGGCCAGAGTACTCTGTAAATCTTATAGGGAAATGGAAGTTAAAACAGGCAGATAAGGCTGGATTTTAAGAAGGGGCATTATGTTGAATGTAGACATTGATTTTTGTTTTCAGTCTGATTTCTGTTCATCTTATCCGGGGAGTCCCTAAAGTTAGTCATTACACTAATAAAACAATTGAAAAGCTCACTATAAAATCTGCATTCCTAAAATACAGCCAGTTTAAAGGATCCCATTGTCTGGTAGCTGACAAATAAGATCTATTAATAGCAACTCAAACCAGTATGCCTTTTAATAGCTTAACCAAAGCCACAAGAGGCACCAAGAGAACATGTAGATAATGTAGCCCCTGTGATCCAAAAGTTCACTCCCAGAATTAATCTAAGGAAGCAAAGTCCTTTGTTGCACAGGTAGTGAGGATAATGCAATGAAAAATGTCTCTGGTCTGCCACAAAAATGTGTGATTCTTCCCATCACAAACCCACTAATCTGTAACACCAGGCAGGTGCTACTAGAATGGGACTTTCTGATTAGTAACAAGCACCAGCGGTTGAGACAACAAAGGTCCCTATGGCCTAGGACCTCTCCTAAGATACTGTGCTGAGCTGGCATGGCTGGGAAGAGAGACTCAGAACCTGTCTATTCAGCTGACCATTAGAGCGCACCCTGGTAAGTCCACCCTCTGGATGGTGGAGACGAAAAAGCTTTGGTCACAAAGCTACCCTCTTAAGACATAGAATAAGGTAAAAGGAAAAAAAACATCCAGTGTTTCCTTTCGCTAAGCCTGGGTCTCTTGTAGCCACACTAATACCTAGGAGGCTTATGCTGTGGATTGTGAGGATTGGACTATGTGTGGTTTACGTGTGCCTTGTAGCACAGAAGTTTTCTTGAAGTTGGTAAGTGACCCAGTCTCACCTGTTCGGTGACCAGCTTACCCTAACCTGGGAGTCTCTGAGCTGGGTGGCAAGCACTCTAACAGGTTTTAGTGCTAAACCTGTGCCCACGTTTTGTGACTTTCGCTTCTAAGATGTCCCTTGGCAACAGCCTTTACCTCATGTATGACCAATGATAAAAGACACAAGAATACAAAAACCATTCCCAGGATGAAATGGATCAGTAACCAAAGAGTTTTGTAACAAATTTATCGAGTCACTAAGCCCAAGGAACTAGTTCCACAAATATTTTTTTCCTACTCGTATAGATTTAGAAAAAGGGTCCTCACCAGTCTCGTGCTCTCGGACTCCAAAGATAGAGACTCCAGAAGACAAACAAAATAAGGAAGTCTTACCTCTTGCTGGATGCATGTCAGATTTCCCAGGGAGAATGCGATCAACGAGTTATCCCGCCAACTGTGCCAGCTGTCCAGAAAAAGGAATGTCCTCTGCTCTTCAAGGTTCTTTTAGCTGGACTAAGAATTAAATTGACATGAGACAGATTTAACAGTAGAAAATCAGATTTAGTTTCATATAAACAAAGGGAGTCCACCGAGATATGAAATCTCAAAGACAGGCAACCTGAGACTTACATGACATCCTGCACGAAGGAGAGGGGTAAGGAGTCTGGGGATATAAAGGAGAGGCAGACCTTTAGTGCCAGCAAAATCAAATAAGTCAAAGACTCTGGAAGGAATCCACTTTTTAGGTCAAGCAGCCTGTTCTCCGATCTTACATAACGGAGTTCCAGCTTCCCCAGAAGTGTTACTGTAGGCACAGCAGATGGTCCCCACAGCAGAGACACCTCTTTGCTCAATTAAAAGATAATCAAGAGCTCTTCTATTATCAAGGACAACTTTGGCTGCAGAATCTAAGGTTTTCGATGGGCTGCTGTTTCCTCAGCAGCAGATTTTTTAAATTGAAGAATTAGGGAGAAGTTGTTGATCACAGCCTCACTTACCTTTATCCCTAACCATGGATTAGCCAAAAGGAGTGAATTCTAAATCACAAAAGCATCCTAGTATAGGTTCTTTTTAACTCAACAATTTAAATGTAGGGGAGCTAAAGCAATGAAATGTCTTATTTTTTTTTTTTAATGTTTTATTTATTTCTAGGAGAGAGAGAGACAGCGTGAGCAGGGGAGGGTCAGAGAGAGAGGGAGTCACAGACTCTGAAACAGGCTCCAGGCTCTGAGCTGGCAGTCAGCACAGAGCCCGACACGGGGCTCGAACTCACGAACCGTGAGATCATGACCTAAGCGAAAGTCGGACGCCTAACCGACTAAGCCACCCAGGCGCCCCTGAAATGTCTTATTTTGCTTGCGAAAAGTTGAAGGCACAGTTACTAGATTTTCTCCTAACCTGAAATAAAAGGTTGTTTAAATTTCAGAGGTTGCCCCACCTTAGCAGTGGCCTGGGAGATACAGATGAGGGTGTTATCTTTCCAGGCCAATGTAGAATAAAGGAAAGGAAAAGAGAAAAAAGGTTTTATGTTGACTTAGCATATGAAGTCTTGATCTGTCATCTTGGGCAGAACCATTCTACAACGTCAGCTACTTCTCTGTCTTGTCAATCTGATTTTGAGGTCTTTAGCGTCTTCTAGATTTGCAACAGTGTCAGTGGGCCAATGGTCAGGAGCACTTGGGAAGGAAGGTCTCTTCCAACAGGGCTCCAGGGCTATCTTCCTCTGATGACATTTTTAGAATACCCAGTCACCAGGCTACAGACTGTGACTAAAGGTGTCCTTTGAATTAGGATCCAGGAAGACCTCTCTAACCTGTTGGTGACAGGCTTGAGCACAAGACATTAGAGACATACTGTAGCTGGTCACGCCAGCCTCAGACAACAAGAGACTCAGCAGAAGGTTGTGTCCTAAAAGAATTCCAAGAGGTTTGCGAGGTAAGGTTCTTATGAATGCCCAGTGAAGTGTGATTTGCCTAGTGCTTTGATTATTAGAGACCATGGAAGATGTATCCCAAGAGAGAAACACATTTTGTAGCAGTTTGTTTTTTTCACTGTACCTCAGTGCAGGAAAAGGCTTCACATCTGGAAAACAAATATACAATAACAAGAACACTGACAACCCATAGGAAGTAAGTGGTAGTTGAATGCAGTCCAGCTGCAGGTATTAAGAGGGTCCACAAAGAGAGCTGAAGCCTCTGAGTACAAATAAAACCAATTTTTCCATGATTATGGACCAAACAGGTCAGGCCTTAGTAGACTGTTTTTGCAGTTTTACACAAGTCTCACACGAATGCATTTTCATAATTTGAGTCCTCTTCAATGTACAGTAGGTGAAAGTGTGCAAAAATGGAAAATGGGGTTTGTCAGGGAGCCAGGAAGAACTGTCTTCAGTTTCTCTTGGCCCCAACTGTAATTTACGGCCATTGCTTACCCCGTCTTACTTGCTCAGATTCAAGTACATTGTTGCCATGCTTGGAGGACATTAGGATGGCAAAAGTCTGGCAACAAGGGGCCGTGTTTGCAGCAGCAGAATGGACGTCATCCACAAGTGCCATGTTTTACAAATATAAGCAAGGCTTAGTATTACTTGACAGTGCTTTCCATGTAATTTGCATATCACATAAGCTTAATTGGTTTAACAAATCCTTTGGAGAATACCCTGTCAAAAAAGGTTTCTAAAGCACATGCCTGAATAGGATCACAGATCATTATGAAATTTAAATACAAAAAGTAAACAAACTTTTACAGTCTTACCAAAAGCAGACCAAAAGTGTAAGAAAATTTCATCCTTTTTTACAGAGGGATTATTTTTTTAAATAATGTTTATCTCAAACTTTTTTTTTTAAATTTTTTTGTTAATGTTTATTTATTTCTAGGAGAGAGAGACAGCGTGAGCAGGGGAGGGTCAGAGAGAGAGGGAGTCACAGACTCTGAAACAGGCTCCAGGCTCTGAGCTGGCAGTCAGCACAGAGCCCGACGCGGGGCTCGAACCCACGAACTGCAAGATCATGACCTAAGCGAAAGTCGGACGCTTAACCGACTAAGCCACCCAGGCACCCCTCAAACTTCTTTTTAAAGATGGATTTTCCACAAACCTTCTATATAACTTTTTTTCCCCCCTACATTCTGATTTTGTCCTGTTTATCCTCTTTAAACAACCAGCCTCACTTTAGGACAGAATTACTCTCTTTTTCCTCAACAAAAAATACATCTCTGTTTTTCTTTTTTGTTTTTTTTACTGAAAACAAATCCTACTTTCCTGGCATATGGAGATATTTCCATATTATTTTTAGTAGCTTTAATTACATATATAATTAGAATTCTTATCTCTTACAGGACCTTCTGGGTGGTTGAGTCATTTAAGTGTCCAACTTGCGATTTTGGCTCAGGTCATGATCTCAGGGTTATGAGATCAAGCCCTTCATTGGGTTCTCTGCTGGGCATGGAGCCTGCTTAAGATTCTCCCTCTACTATGCTTTCTCTCTAAACAAATACTCTTTAAAAATTTATTTTAATACAAAATTTAAAAATAAATAATTCTTAACCTTTAAGAACCTTAATTTCTAGTGAAAACTATGTAAGCAATTCTGTTTTACCAGCATTCTTTAAATTTACAATTCATGAACACATTTGAAAAATTCTAGAATCATAGACCGTTTAAAATTTTCTAATGTAGCTTTAATACATCCAAATGTCTTTTAGTTTTCCTGTAGTAGAAAACCAAAAGTAGATTTATGTTTAGTAAATTAATGTTTTAGTATTTTGTCATGTTTGGAAATAATCTAGATATTTAATGGATTTAATTTTAAGTCATCATTTAACTTAGCAAAAACTTTAAGGTTTCAAGTTACCAAAATGATTTGGGGAAACTTTTTTAAGTTTCCTTAAAACTTTCTATTTACTCTACTTGTCCTTTAAAATTATATTTAAATCATTGGGGTGCCTGGGTGACTTGGTGGGTTATAAGCACCCGACTTCAGCTCAGGTCATGGTCTCGCAATTTGTGAGTTTCAGCCCCGTGTCAGGCTCTAGGCTGACAGCTCAGAGCCTGGAGCCTGCTTTCAGTTCTGTGTCTGTTTCTCTCTCTCTCCCCTCCACCTCCAAATTATATTTAAGTTACTTACTAAAACTTCATAGAAACATTAGGCAAAATCAACCATTATCCTAAGTTTATGCACAGATCTTATAAAAGAACATGCACTTATTTCACTAGTAAACTCAAAAGTTTTATATATAATGTTGATAACTCTAAAGACATGTTTGTCTTTTTTTTTTTTTAATGTTTATTCATTTTCTGAGAGAGAGAGAGAGAGAGAGAGTGTGTGTACAAGTGGGGCAGGAGCAGAGAGAGGGGGAGACACAGAATCCAAAGCAGGCTCCAGGCTCTGAGCTGTCAGCACAGAGCCGGACATGGGACTTAAACCCATGAACCATGAGATCATGCCCTGAGCCAAAGTCGGATGCTTAATCCACTTAGTCACCCTGGCGTCCCAAGACATGTTTGTCTTTATTAAACCATCAACCTTAAGCTAGCTTTCATATAAAATATTTTTCCAGATCACATGAACTTGGAAAATATTTGAGTTAGTTTTTATCTGAGAGTTTCAGAGTGCAGAGTTTTATGAGTGCTTGCCTTCAAACCAACTAAATAGAGCTCTTTTACAGATTAATTCTAGCAATACTGTCTGAAGGTAGGAAATAACCACATAATAGCAATACATGTATATAGACATATGTAAACATACTGATGCAGAGATCTTATAGCTTGTTTTAAAATTACTACCATGAAATAGGTACTAAATTTGCTACTTATAAAAGATGACTGGGGCGCTCAGGTGGCTCAGTTGGTTAAGCACCCAACTTCGGCTCAGGTCATGATCTCACAGTCCGTGGGTTCAAGCCCTGCGTCGGGCTCTGTGTTGACAGCTAGCTCCGAGCATGGAGTCTGCTTCAGATTCTGTATCTCCCTCTCTCTGACCCTCCCCTGCTCACGCTGCCTCTCTCTCTCAGAAATAAATAAAACATTTAAAAAAATTTTAATGATCTGAGTTTATTTTTCTGGTAGATGGAATAAGGGTACCTTGTCTAGATGGCTAAAGTTGTTTCTAGTATGTGTGGAAAAGACACTTAAGATTTATATTTGTCCTTGGCAATTAAGTTCCACATGATTCTTCCCTTTTGTTTTTATTTTGGTAAGAATTCCCTCCCTGAAATTTGCATTTTAATGAGATGGACTGGTTAAGAGTTCCTGAAGAAGCTGGTAGAAAATTTTAAGGGCACAGGGAAAAAAATACAAGCTTCTCCTGGAAGGATTTTTTGTTTCCTTAAGACAAGAATTTTTACACTTACAAAACTTTTGAGATAAATAGGGGAGGTTTTAGGGGTGGTAAAAAAAAGAGTAGAGGTCTTTGAATTATTTTTGGAACCACTGTTCTGGTCACGAAGAGACTAGATGTATAAAATAGGACAGCTATTTCTAATTCCTCAAAGAATTGGGTTGCCACCTCAGTGATAGCAAAGGACTGACAAACCCATCCACCTATGAGAATGTCTTCTTTCCCTCTGGTACATATAGCTGAGGGGAGAAGGCCTAAAAATACTCTGTCAAGATATCATTATCAGCTTTCAGTTTAAACTCCTGGTTATTGAGTTATTAAATCCTGTCAGGTTTCATCTGGGACAAATAGTAAATACTTCTAGCAGTATAAAGGAACTTCATGGACCCAAGAGGCATCCTCAGAGAGGGTGTAAAAGGTAATACCTTCACAAGGTCTAGAGTCAGTCCCAAAGAGAGCAAAAGGAAGAACCAAAAACCTGCAAGTCCCAGGCAGGCAACCAAGCCATTTTTAGGATATAAAAATAGCAAGAAGGAAACAGCTCTTCCCACAAAAGATCAATAATCAGTGGGATTTGGAAGGGAGGTCACCATGTGAAAGTTTATTTCCCTCTCTCAACCCATTGAGCCACCCAGGTGCCTCCTTATTTCCCTCTCTCAGGTGAGCTCAGGAGGTAATGTGTTCAGAGAAATCCTTAAGGATCCTTCCTAAGTTTAATTCTCTAACTATGGCCCTTAATTTGGCCTTTGACCAAAGCAGGAAAGATCCGGTATAACCTCAGGCGATCTTATCTTAAAAGTTAACTGTTCCAATAGTCTCTTTAGAGTGGAAAGGCAATTTAGAGGAGCACTGGGATGAGTACTCAGAATAGAGGGGAGCAGTACGAGTTACATGGTACATCTTATTAGTCTTGTTTTAAATACCTTTTCTCTTTTTCTTTAGCTTTTTGCAGTGAATCTTAATGAAACTATTATAGAATTTAAAGCCTTTTAGAGGCTTCTGCTTGCTAATTGAAACGTTGTCTTGTTCTCTTTAACTTGAGAACCCTTACTTTCAAGTATACTTCTTAAATAAATGATGTTGTCTAATTGGAATGTTTCCCCATAATGGCTATCGTAATTCCACATTGTTCTCAGAAAATTTTTTCATTTTACTAGTTATCTGCACCTTCTAGGACTAAGTTCTTAGACACAAAATAAGCAGCTGTGCCAGAAGGTGGCACACTCAACTCTCTGAACAGCCAGAATCTCACTTCTTTAGGCCTTCGGGTTTCTCAGAGCCAACCTAATCCCTAGAAGGGACTTGTTGCTGTGTTGAGGGTTACATGTGTCTTACGATGTGCCTTGTTACACAGTTTTCTTGATGTTGGCAGTTGACCAAATATCATTCTACCCCTTCCAAACACAAGAGTCTTTGGGTTAGGTGGACAAGTACCGTTATAGTTCTTAAATGTCAATCTGTGCCCACCAATATTTGCAGCTTTTCGGCCTCCAAGATCCCCACTAGCAGTAGCCTTCCTGTACACAAAACCAGACAGACATACATGCACCTCAGCACACCAGCAGTAACCAATATAAAGTCCCTGCAGACTGTTCAAGAGAAGGCCATGCACAGCACCAGCAACTCCCAAAGTGGACTCAAGCGGATCTATTCAAGGAGACTGTGGACTGGAACTGGGGGGCGGATTCCAGTGTGGACTTGTAGACTGAACCAGGGTGCTCCATTACAGCCTCCTCTGTCAGTCTAGACTGACTCCTGAACCCTGGACTGGATAACCAATTAGATCCACAGCTTGAACACAAAAAGTGGAGCTGAAACTGAGAGGGACTTACCAGTAGTCTTCAGAAATAGCAAGGATAGCGCACTGTGAGAGTTTCTGGGGGCCACACCTGTTTTCTCACTGTCCTCAAATGCCAACAGATGTTCGCTTCAGATCTATCGCTGCCACCAGATGTGTTAAAAAACAAAACTGAGTTAACTTGAAGATCTAATTGGCTTCATTAAACAATTCATGAATTGGGCAACATCTCATCCAATAAGTAGAGGGGAACTCCCAGGAGTTGTACACAATGGAAGGTTTGGAGGCACCTGGCTAGTTCATCTGGGAGAACATGTGACCCTTGCCCTGAATTCAAGCCCCACACTGGATATAGAGATTACTGAAATAAACAAAACTTAGGGAAAAATGGAAGGTTGTTGTAGGAGGAGGGTGGAGCAAGAAGGTTATTAGCAAAAGAAAAGGATTGTTCCAGTCAAGTCCCTTTCCCTTAGTGCTAGAAGCAGGTAGTTTTATCATACAAGTTACTGTATCTTCTAAGGGGATAGAGAGGACCCTTGATGATCACAAAATTTTGACTAGTTAAAACCACACTTCTGGGGCAGGTTTAAACTGCAATTAGATGAGGTATTAAGCTCCAATTTGGGGACTGAGCCTAAGTGATGAAGGCATTTGCGGCCTGTGGTTTTCCTTTTTAATACTGTTTGTCAGAGAAAAGTAATTGCTGACATTTGCTTTTGAGACCTCTTAGCTGCTATCTTCCAGGGTAACTGTGGAGCACAAAAAAAGAGAAAAAAGGAGGAGGTATAACAGGTTTCCTTTATCATTTGCACTCGAAGTTTAACAGGCAGTAAGTTTAGTATGTGAGTTTAACAGACAACTCTGCAACCTACTAATAGGAAAAAGCATATAGATGTCAAAGAAATACGTAAAAACAAGGTACAGAATGATGCAAAAAAGATAATGAAAATTTTTATTCCTACCTTCTCCCATAAGGATTTGAGTGGATTTCCAGAGAATGATGACTGAAAATATAGGCAAAAACAGTAACAAGCAGAGGGGGAAATTTACCTTTTATCTTAAATCCAGCCGAATACAGATACTACCCAAAAATTAGACTGTCACATACTGAACTCAAGTACCATGTGACCTGACCTAGTTACAGGGCCCAAAGGAGAAGGCGGCCCTATCTTTGTAGTACTTTCTTTTTATAAAAAGTAATGTGTTTTCTTAAAGGTAAATTGTGTCCTATCATTAAAAGCAGTATAGTTCAAGTGGAGCCTTCCACTCCCTCCCCACATTTTACTATTAGTAGATTTCTTCCTAGGCTTTCCCTTCTGTATATAAACATTATAGATTATTAAAAACAAGAACTAGATTATATTGTACAGACTACAACTTTTTCAAATTTAACCAAATGTTTTCAGTATCTTTGCATAGCAATACATATGTATCTTTTTACTTGAAAGCAGAGTATTTCATTATATGAAAATGCCATAATTTATTTTTCCAAATGTCTGTTAACATTCTGATTTTTCATTATGAGAAACAGTAGTGCATCCAGCAGCCATGTACGTGTATATGTGTAAACATCACATACACAGACACACGTATTTATGTCCTATGCTAATATTTCCTTATAATAATTGTCCAAAATAAAATTGCTGATTTACACCATCAGCGGTTTTCTGGGCAGCCACTAATTATGTTGACGTGGAAAGAGAAGTGTAAGTGGAACCCACCCCTCCTTCCCCGCCCTCAGCTGATACATACCGCCTTTCCTCTCTTCAACTTGAATCTTAAAATAGTTTATCTTTTTAAAATACTGAGCTTCTGTTGAAGATTCATTTGAAGAAGACTTCTAAGGCTAAAACAAGTTTTGAAAAACGCTTTTCTAGCAAAGTCTCTGGAACCAGACATCTTCAGTTCTTTGGTGATGCTCAGGGGAAATTATGAAATAGCCCAGTTTGCAGCATTCATTCCCACCATCAAAACAGATCTCAGAGCAACTCAGGTTAGGAGGAGTTTCAAATTCCACTCAGCTTCCTCTAGAGTATTTATCCAAAGATCAGTATCTTAGTTAAAAATAAAGTCCCTTTTACCTTCAGTTTGAAGATGGTGGTGGTCTCCAGAAAGCTTTCTTTCAGTAGAAGACAGATTTGTATAGATTTAGTGGCGGTGACAAAAGAAATTAACAAGTTGTGTGTAGAAATTAGCCAGTCATTGTTTACAAAAATACTTTTTCTAAGTTACCTTTTTTTTTTTTAAACAAAACTGACGTAATTATTTAATGATAGGAAAATAGCATGTTATGAAACAAGCTGGTTACACGCTGGGGGTAGAGAGGAGGGCTTCACTTCTGATAAAAAAAATTTTTAAGTATGCATACAAAATACTGGATGAGTACGTACTAAAATATTGACACTACTCCTGTTGAGGATTAAATGTTCTTCTTTTTGTTTCTGTGTACCTTTTTTTTTCACTGAGGATTTGCAGTCAGCCACTCTGAAGGGCATTTTCTTTCCCCCTTTTCCTTCAAATATATGTTATTGCTGAGGTTACTGTTAAGCCTTTTAGGAAATTAGAATCTCCTACTAAGCAGGTGGGGAGGTAATGTTATGAGTCGATCCATTGGGTGTAGAATACCTGAGATGTTACCAATAAATAATACCATAAGTAATACTGTACTTACCTGGGATTCACATACTGAGTTCAATCATGAGCAGAAGGGGGAAAAAAATGGAAAAAAATACTAATAAAGCCCCAGCATTAAAGATCTTGGATTTCCCTTAGAGAAGAAACCCTTATAAATTGTAATCAGTGTGGATATTTGGTTCCCCAACATGTATCAGTCGAGACTCTTAGTTTCAATGATCATACATCCAACTTGAACTAGCTTAGGCATTAAAAGAAATGTATTAGTTTACATGTTGAATTAGGGAAGGGCATAGGTATAGCTTGAACTCAGAGATAATTAGATTCACAGTTTACTCTGTATCTTGTCCCTGAATATCTGCCTCTCATTCTCTTATACCATCTTTCTCACTGGGTTGGAAACCTGGCTACTAATAGCTTCCAGACTCCTATCATACTAGTTTCATCAACCAAAAAAAAATACCTCTTTCCTTATTCCCAATTCAGAAAATCCCAGGAAAGGAGTCTGTGTGGCTCATCTCGGGTTAAACACCACCTTTTGACCCAGATCACTGTTGCCAAGAAGATAGAACTGTAAGACAATGGCAGTTTCCATTTGATCTGTATAGCTAATGTGGTAGATTCTGTTCTAGGCGGACAAGTAATAACACAAGCTAACATTTACAGAGCTTTTAAGCAGGTACCAGGTACAAGCTCACCTGAGCATCCTATATAGGGATGTGTCCTTGACAGGCCTTGGAAAATCACAGATATGAAAGCTATTTGGGTGGCAGGCTAACAGCAATGAGAAGTAACAGCTAACAAGAGAAATGAGAAATACAGTGACCACAGTAATGTATATTATATACATTGGGCTCTGCGCTGACAGTGTGGAGCCTGCCTCCTCTCTCTCAAATTTAAACTTTAAACAGTTTTGGACATAGGTACACATAATGTTGAGTCCTTGTCCACCACTTGCCAACAATGTAACTTTGAGCTTGTTGCCTTATCTATACAGTGGGACACCACCAATCTTGTATGGTTTTAATCATGGCTAAATAAGGTAATGTATAAAATTGTTCAGTGCACTGCCTGAAACATGGCAAAAAGAATCAGGATCAAATCGCTGAATGTATGGGGCGCCTGGGTGGCTTAGTCGGTTAAGCGTCCAACTTTCGCTTAGGTCATGATCTCGCGGTTCGCGGGTTCAAGCCCCGCATCGGGCTCTGTGCTGACTGCCAGCTCAGAGCCTGGAGCCTGTTTCAGAGTCTCTGACTCCCTCTCTCTCTGACCCTCCCCTGCTCACGCTGTCTCTCTCTCTCTCCTAGAAATAAATAAAACATTTTAAAAAAAAAATCGCTGAATGTATAATTGACAGTGGCAATAAGACAAGATACTTAAGTTTTATTCTTTCTCCTCAAATATCCAGCCTCCCTGTGTGTCTTAGACCTAATCCCATTTCTTACAATTAAGGAAATAACCTTATCATTAGTCAAGTTTCAGTTAGTTACTAGGATCAAATGGGATAGTGTGTAATTAGATTTATATATTAAAATTACAGTAGCTTTACCATGAAAGGCTGTTTCTTACATCTTTAGTCATAAAACTTTGTGATTCATCTCAGAGTCTCTTTTTTAAAAAGTCAAGGCTATTTAAACAAACTAGAAACTGAGGAGCCCCTAAAAGACTCACCCAGATTCAACTTCTTAAAGGAGAACAAGGTTTTCTATCCAGAATGATATAACAAAGAACAGGTAGTATGTTAAGTATTTTAAAAGGCTGATGCTTTTTCTGCCTTTTCGTCTTCCTCACTGAGATTTTTTTTATAGCATTTTCATTCAAGTTTCATTTACAAATTTTTATCAAATTGTTTTTAAATGTACTGAAAAACCAATTAACATTTTCTTCTCATGGATGATACAGATGTCTATTTTATTAGCTTTTACATCATTTTTTCATATATAGGTAAAAAGGTTTTTCCACTTACAAGATCTAAAGTTAGATTTCATAATTTAAAGTAGTCATTGTTAATGCTTATTATAATGACTTTAAACACTGTTCACAGATTCTGACATAATTTGTTAACTGTCATCCTTACTCAGTTTTAAAATACAGGAAACTTTTAAAAAATTGTATTAATCCTGCCCTAGAGGATATCCTTTATTCTTGGCTTAATTTTCTGGGAATAAAAAGCCTAAGGTAGAAAATAGGTTGGATTTCCTTTGTTTTTTGCCCTTCATTTATATTGAAGATGACACTAGTGTGTTTGTCTCTGTAAAATAATCACAAATGCATAACCCATAACCTGGTTTCTTCTTTCCACAGCCTCAGTGTTTACATGCTTGGCAATAGCTTTGGGATTTTATAGAATCTGGAAATAGCGAACTACTATATTAAGACCCTACTGCTGACCACTGCTATTGACTTCTTAGAACACTATACCGGGAGAGATTTACTTTGGATCTGAAAGTTGCAGCAGGTACTCAGTACAACAGCATTATTCCAAACACATGTGGACTAAAAAGAAATGTTTTAGAATGGGAAGGTTTGTTTTGGGTTTGTATTTTATATGTGTCTTTATTTTATGTTGAAAAACTGTTCAAAATTCGATTGATTTGAGACCAAGGCCTTTTGTCTTTATCCTTTTAAAAGTTCACAGAAGCTGATCCTGAGCTTTCTTGTGTTTGCTTAAACAACTATATCATACAGGATTTCTTAGATGTCTGCTGCAAATTTAAAAACAATTCCTAAGCCTATATACTTATTATTGTATTCAACTTTCCTGGTAACTATTGCACAATTACCTTTTCATGTAAAATAAAATGTTGTCATCACAAAATTGTTTGGATTTTAATGGAACTTATCATAGAACTAGAGATTGGGGTTTTTTGGTAGTGGATTAAAACAATAAACTTTAAAATCATTTGTACCCTAGTGCAACTATATGACAGTATGAAGTCTAGTTGCCATGTCTTGAGCTCTATTACATATACTTTTTAATTTTTTGATTCACAAAAACCCATTTTTCCATGCTTCTTAGAAACTCATCTTAGATTTATTACATAAAGTGAAGGATGTTTTGTTTTATTTTTTTGATCCCCTTAAATTCAGTGAACTTCCATTTGGTGACAAATTAGATCAGGCAGAGTTTTAGAAGGACTAATTGAGTCAGTAAAAACTCTTCACTGTATTTGAAAAGCAAATCACATTTAAAATTCCCATTTTGTCACTCTTAAAGAATTTAGATATATAAAAGTTAGCAGTATTTTTTTAATAGAAAAAATGAGGCAGTGAAAAAAACTATGGTCACCAACACTCAACTTAGTGGTTGTCATTTATGTACTAATAAAATGTTGAAACCTGATTTCGGCTTCGGTCATGCTGTCATGCATGGGTTGAAGCCCTGCGTTGAGCTCTGCGCTGATAGTGCAGAGCCATCTTGAGGTGCTCACTTGCTCTCTCAAAAAAGTAAATAAACTTTCTGGGGCGCCTGGGTGGCTGAGTCGGTTAAGCGTCCAACTTCGGCTCAGGTCATAATCTCAGTTTGTGGGTTTGGGCCCTGTGTCAGGCTCTGCACTGACAGCCAGCTCGGAGCCTGGAGCCTGCTTCAGATTCTGTGTCTCCCTCTCTCTCTGACCCTCCCCTGCTCACACTGTCTCTCTTTCTCTCTTTCTCAGAAATAAATAAAAAACATTAAAAAAAAATTTTTTTTTTAATGTTTTTTATTTCTGAGACAGAGACAGAGCGAGCGAGCGAGCATGAACAGGGGATGGTCAGAAAGAGAGGGAGACACAGAACCCGAAAGAGGCTCCAGGCTTTGAGCTAGCTGTTAGCACAGAGCCCGACGCAGGGCTTGAACCCATGAACCGCAAAATCATGACCTGAGCCGAAGTCGGGCGCTTAACCGACTCAGCCACCCAGGCGCCCCCAAAAAATTTTTTAAGTAAATAAACTTAAAAAAAAATATTTCTCCTTATATCTCTTTAACATCTTTTTCACTTCTATTTTTGTGTTTCATTAACATAATTTGGCATAATAAATATATATTTAGTCTTTGTCCCCAGTTCCTGACACAGATCTCCTAAAACCCTTACAATTTCCTAATAGGGGTAATTACAAGCTTCTTTCTGTTTTCTTGGCACACAGCTCCTAAAATCCTTCAAATCTATGGAATGATAAGAGTATGTTTGTATGCTGAGATGCCTGGTGGCTGGGAGCCCTTATGTAACTTCAGAATGGGGTCTGGTTGCCAAATAGACCAAGGCATGATTAGAGGGTGGAACATTCAGCCTCCCCAAACTCCCAGATCACCTCAACCTTTGGGGAAGGGAAGACAGGAGAGAAGCTGGAGGTTCAGGTAAGTTACTGCTGGGTCACCCAAGGAACATATCGGTGCCGGAGGCACAACAGGAGAGGGCCTGAAAGCCCCACGCATCGCTCACTCCATACCTTGCCCCCCGAGTCTCCTCCATTTGGAGGTTCCTGAGACATAGCCTTTTTAATAAACTAACAGTAAAGCGTTTCTCTGAGTTCTGTGAGCCATTCTTGCAAACTGTTGAACCTGGGGAGAGGGTTCTGGAAACCTCCAAACGTACCACTGATTGATTAGTCAGAAGTACCAATGACAACCTGGGAGTTGCAAAAGGGTGTCTGAAGTGGGGGCATTGTGGTGGGACTGAGCTCTTTATCATTGGGAAGTCTGGTGCTAACTCTGGGTAATGTCAGAAATGAACTGTTGAACATCCGGGTGGTGTCCAGAAAATCCACGAACTGGTTGTGCTGGAAACAGCACCCGTGACAGTACACATACGCAATTTATGATTAAATACGTATAAATTGAGGATCATATTACAATCTTTATTTAACTATAATAAGACCCAAAATAATAGTGGTTTATAGAACAAAGAGATTTTGTCCTTGCTTACCTTCAGTCCAAGTGTAAGCATTTGAGGGCTGATAGGCCAGCTTCGTAGTCTCTGGGCACAAGATCCTTTTCATCTTACTGCTCTACCCTTCCTGCTGTCGCTCTCCTTCACATGTCCTTTCCTTTGAAGGGCATGACCCTGAGGTTATACACATCTTTTTGCTCAGACTCTGTTGGCCACAACTTGGTGTCTTAGTTGCCAAGGAGACTGGGAAGTTAGCCCTTCTCCTGAGCAGCCACAAGCCAGTTATATCCTAACACTGCAGGGAAGAAAGGGAGGACAGGTGGTGGGGGGCAGCCAGGGAACCTCCGCCTCAAGGGTGCCCGCTTATATGAGCACACTCCTCTAGTTCTTTCCTACCTCACTGCTGCAGAGAGAGACTAGAGATGTGGCCCTGAGAAAACTGGAGCAAGTATAACAAACTATTTACAGAGTTGCCATTCGCTTCAGGGTCACCAGGCTGGAAGGAAGAAGTAAGGCTGTGTGTAGTCCCAGAAGGTGAGAAATGTTGGATTTGGGAATTCCTGTGGTGGTCAAGAACGCAGATGCTGAAGCTTCCCCACCGAGCTTAGAGTTCTCCACATTGCTGTGCGATTCTGAGCAAATCCATCGTCCATCTATAAAATATACCTGTCTCCTGCTGTGGTAAGAATTTAGGGATAATATGTGGAAAGGACTTGGCACAGATCTCACACACAGTAAGTATGAAATAAATGTTTTATTATAGATTGAAGGCCTATTGGAAATCACAGAGAAACTAACACTAATGACTCTAAAGGTTTATCAAGAGGATGGGTCAGGCATTTTTTAACACTTGGCTTACAAACCCTTGATCAGCCTGATCTTAGCGCTCAGATACACTCCAGTCAAGGCAACTATCAGCATGGCCTTTAGCGTCCACGTAAAGAACATGCCAGAACCCAAGGGTGGGCCTCTGGTGAATGGTGAGAAAGCAGCTGCCTAGGAAGCCCAAAGCCAACAATCAGCTCTTCAGGAGAGAGGCAGGATCTAGACAACTGCCCCACGACCATTAACAGATCGGCTACATCAAGGAGGAAGCAGGGAGAGGAAGGATGGGAGGGAATGAAGTCTGAACTGAAATGAAATGCTGTGGTGGTTTTTTGGTCAGCAATGTTGAGGGAAAATTTAAAAAAAAAAACCATGTGCTTTTATCCTGTTCAGTCTGCCTCATTTCTGTGTTGCTTTCTTATAAAGCTTGAGAGACAGAACAATGGTTGAATTCTAAGACGGATTATTTAAATAGGTATTCTTAGCAAGCATACTACGATTTTTTTTCCTTCTACAAGAACAGATTTTCATTTTATGTAAAACTTTCCTGAGTGAGATATTTGGTTGTTACTGTAAAGATGTAGAATTTCCCATAATTTTTAATGTCTACATTTCTTTTGATTACTGACTGCACCATCTTTTATTTTAAACTTTGTGTGAATACCTGCAAAATTAATTACTCATAAATGTGGAGTCTCACCTACATAAATGTATAAAAGTATATACTGGGAGGGAGAGTACAGCTGACTGCATGCAACTTTAGCAATCTCTTTGATACTCTATTTCTGCCTTCAGAATTGGGATAGTATGTAACTGAAGAGAATTTATATGGGTTTACATTTACATCAGTTTAAAAAGAAAAGAAAAATCAAGTTTATTTAAAGTTATTTCACTGATTAGTACCTTCTCACAAAAACTCCCCCAGAAGACACCTTTTTCTTCACTCGCCTCTTATCTTTGCTTGACTCAGAAGACTCCTCTTCCTACAAAGAAAAAAGAGCCAAATGAGAGATCTGCTATAGACACAGTTTCGTCCTTCTACATTATCTGTTCCAATAGAAGAAATTTTACTATACTATTATTTTCAACTCTGGGTTAAAATTCTTCTAGGATTTTGTATAAATAAATTCTCAAATCTGAAGTATCAGGCCATCATACTGTGCTGACTCATGGACTAGGTAGGAGACACCTAGAGAAATCAACCAGTCCTGGCTCTGCCTGGTACATCCCCAAAAGAGCATAGCTCTATTTCTGCTTTTTTCTTAGCCTGTCACTTCTCAATGTACTGCTACAGGACACACACAGTGTTAGAATGTCATTGTCTGGATTCTTTGCAAGCCCCGTAGTGCTAGGAACCACGTCTCCTGGTTCCTTCCATTCCTTCCATTCCACATCTACTGCAGCCCTTCCTCTGTGTTCATACAACATCCTTCTACTGCCCTGTCTCCCTCTCCACTCTGCCTGCCACCACTGTTTCCAAATATTTCTCACCCAACACAGTATTCTCAGGACCTAGCACAGAAGATTCACTTAATGCCACAAGGAGGAATGAGAGAGAGCTAGACAGTGACGCTCAGCAGATGCTAATCATCTATGAATAATTCTCCCAGTCAAAAAGTGCTCTACACCTAGCTGGTCAGGAAAGAGCTGAATGCAGGGGCTCCAAGAACTGCACAAGGCACATACATGTCCGTGGGGAGAGCCCGTGGCCAGAGTTCGAATTCCCCCGGGTGTGCCTGCCCACACCCTTGCATTATAAATATGGTCACTCTTATCAAAACCAGTTGCTGCTGTTGTTACTATCATCAAAAACTATTTAAGTGCATTACATATGTCAAATGATCTTGAGAAACTACCCTGAGAAATTTTTTCCTGGATAAAAATTATTCTATTATAGATTGTTTTGCAGGGAAAAAGTCTATTACAGATTGTTTTGCACGGCTGAATGCAATCATAGGTCCTGACCAGAAGGTGGCAGGAGATTTAGTCAGAATTTCTTGAAGAATCTATATAAATGACTGAATGGAAAGTTCATTTTATTTATACGTTATATATTTAGGCTCCCAAATAAACGAATTCCTACTCTCACGCGTAGGGTTCCACACATTTATTTACCTACTGATGAGGTTTATTCAGCTTGAATATATAGAAAATGAAAAGGAAGGAAAAAGAAAAGGATATGAAGAAGTGTGGATATATTCCTGTGAATCCTATGAGATAAAAATACCTCAGTACTGCCACTCGGTCTTTCACTTAACCTCAATACAACCTAGTGAGATAGGTGTTACCCCATTTCAAAGATCAGCTGAAGACCCAGAAGCTTCTGCAGAAAAGATGCAGTGGCAGGACTGTAGCTGTCATAAGAGGTTGATGACACTTGCTCATTTACGAAAATTCGATTAACCTAAAGCAGGTCTGCAAAAGACGATGGGCCTGCAGTACAGTGACCTGAGTCTGCTCTCCTGAAAACCACGTGGTTATTAGAGAGCAGAGCTTTAGGAAGGATGTGCTGTGTCGTATGGAATTGAGCCCAACGCCTGAGAACAGATGTTCCAGGGTTAGAAAATAATATTTAAAATAGCTACTAAAATTTTTTTTCTAGGTAGACGAATCGATTTGGAATGACTCAACGATGGTGAGGCTTGGGTAATCCCCAAAAGATCTAGGAGCTGGTGCCGCCCGGAGGCGGAGGTGGCGGATCTGCTGCCGCAGGGTGAGGAGGAACATCAGGATTTGGACTGTAGGGGAAAGTTTATGAAAGGTGTGTGTCCTCAGGTCCCCCGGCCAACACCCCGTGACCGCACAGGCTGGCCTCTCTACACAGCAGTTTCCCACAGTGGCTAAGGGTGGTGCAAAAATAAAGAGAATGGGTTATAATTAATTCTCTCTCTTGGAAAAGTAAGCACTGGTGGAGGTGTGTCAATGTGTGCATGCAGAGAAGTCACATACGTGTTTGTAGATGAACAGAATGCTGTCTGACCCGAGACAAACCAAACCGTTACCAGTAGCTTCCTCTGGAGAGTTGGACTTGGTGTGGGAAGGAACTACTGCCCTGTTTCTAACAGTTTATAACAACCACGTGTGCTAATATTTTTAAAGTGGTTACTAAAGAAACTAATGATAAGTTTGTACAAAATAAAAAGCCAGGCAGTTTTTCTTATAAATCAGAGTTGAGACAATATAGGTCTGGACTAGAACTAACTCACCCACAATGACTGAAGGAAACATTTCCCTATGGAAAGAAAACAGGAACCCTGCGTCACTTGAGCTTCCCCAAGAGCCACATCAAGGCTGTCTTCACCCACAGGAGAAAGTGAGGGTCAGAGTCTCCCCAGTGTCCTTTATGCCTGCTCTGCTCTGAGACTAAAGGGCCCCGATACAGGCACCACCGTGGGTCCCCTGCTGTCACTTTCGCTCTATTTTCTATATTCTAGCTGCTTTTCTGTATTTGTCGTTTGTATCCGTTTCTCATATCCATTTCTTTTCAGCCTCCTCCTACATGTTTGTCCTTTTTATTTGTCACTCTAAACCATTTTTCTAGATTTTAGAGCCATGTTCTGATTTCCAGATTCATAATTCTAGCCGGGAATTATGAAAAGAGCTAAAGCTATGGGATCAAAAGCTAGAGACTGAATACTGATCTCACCATTATTAGCTGTGTGAATTCAGACAAGTTACTTCAAGTCTCTGAGCCTCGGTTTCCTCACACGTTAAATGAGGGCAGATCAAATGACATGCTAACCCATGAAAGAACTTTGTGAAGGTGAAGCATTACAGATGTTCGTTTTTACTACTCTGCAATCAAGCTGAACAAAGGGATACTATGACCCCTCCCACACTGGCTCCTTTCTACTCTTCCAGCTGCTTTTGAGCATGTGCTCGCTTTGAAAGCACAAATACTAAAAATTTCTTTTGAGGAGCTGAAGCTTTCTTACATGAATTCCATTCCATTATTCTGGCTGCTGAGAATGTTGAAGTATTTTTAACAGATTCCAGCTGTCTGAGAATTATTATCAGTCTGCTTATAAAAAAATATTTTTTCCTCGGGGCACCTGGGTGGCTCAGTCAGTTAAGCATCCAACTTCAGCTCAGGTCATGATCTCACGGTTCGTGAATTTGAGCGCTGCAGCGGGCTCTGTGCTGACAGCTTAGAGCCTGGAGCCTACTTCACATTCTGTGTCTCCCTCTCTCTCTGCCCCTACCCTACTGGGACCCTCTCTCTTCCTCTCTCTATCTCAAAAATAAACAATAAAAAATATTTTTTTCCTTGTGTCACAGACAATAACACTGCATACTTCCGAGGATGCTATACTAGCCAGTATCTATGTAAAGTAAGTGTGTGTGCATATGAAGTTTTATACTGTTATACACATAGTTACATAGAGAGATTCCTTCAATCTTTACAACACTTTAGAAAGTATAAATTATTTTCTCTGGCTTAAAAATAAGGCACAGAGAGGTTAAATGACTCGTCCAAACTACAAACGGTTGCAACCGAGATTCAAACCCGAGCCTAGGCTCTTAGCTCCTCTTATAAACTACTTCTTGAGAGAGAGAAATGTGTTAAGAGGACACCAACCACAGCAACGCTGGGGGCCCGAACCCCTTCCAGTGTCTCCAGGAGTTGATCCACCTCTGCGCGGCACTCATCCAGCTGACCTTCTAATTTTTCCCTGCGCAGCCGTTCGTACTCCAGCTGGCCCTGCAGCTCCTTGATCGTCCTATCAAAAAAAGTTGTGTTCAGTCTCCAGTATCAACTACCAATTATTTTTGGCAACAGCGGAACACATCTATGCATTGTATTTATGCAAATAAAACAAGGAAATAATTTATTCAACAAATAGGTAGTACTGAGAGTCTACCGTGAGCCAGCACTGGTCTAGACACCGGGGGTACACTGGTGAGCGAAACAGGCCAGATCTGCCTTCCTGGGCCTTATCTTCGCTGCGGAGGAAGACAGACAGTAAAGAAACAAGTAAATAATACGGTGTGGGGGAAGGTGATAAATGCCAAGGCAGAATAATTAAAGCAAGAAAGAGTAATATAAAATGTCACCGAGGAGGGGATTAATACCGCAGACACAGTGGCCAGGGAAGGCCTTACTGAGAAGGGGGCTTCTGAACAAAGTCCTAAAGGAAATGAGAGAGGTAACCACACAGACATATGGAGGAAGAGCATTCCAGGGAGGATAGCAAGTGCAAAGGCCCTAAGGCAGTAGGACTGGTGAACTGGAAGAAACCCAGAAGCCAGTGTGGCTGGAGCAGTTTAAAGTACAAAAGGAAAGAAGACCAGTAGGTCAGAGAGGCAAAGGGGAGCCAGAACAAGCAGGGCCTTGTAAGTCACAGCAAGCATCCAGGCTTTCACTCCGAATGAAGTGGGAAGCCACTGGAGGGAGGGTCCGAGCAGAGAAACGGCATGATCTTAGACTTTTGTTTTCTTTTGTATGTTTTAATGATCTACAGCTGGAGTAAAATACACAAATATCAACTGAACAATGAGTTTTGATTGATGTGTAAGCCTGGTAATCACCACCACTACCAAAATATAGAATATTTTCATTGCCTCCGAAAGTTCCCTCGCATCCTTCCCAGGCGATTTTCATTTCGCATAGGCTACCACATTCTGAATGTCTATCCTGTTAGATTAGTTGTGCCTATGCTTATAAGTGAAAGTGTGTATTACCTGTTTTTGTGTGCCTGACTTCTTTCAGTCAACAGTGTGTGAGATTTATTAGACCTAGGTTTTAACATGAGTACTCTGGATGCCATGTTGTAAAAGACTGTAGGGGACAGAGAATTAGGGGGCAGGAACAGGAAGCTGGGACACATAGCAGGAAGATCTTAAAAGAAGTCCAGACAAGAGATGATGACACCTGAACCGGGGTATTTTTCTGCCTTATTGAGGGATGGTGGGGGAAACAGAATTTCCAAAGCAGGCTGGGTGGCATGTCAGGTTCCTATGAGGGCCATCTAAGAGCCTCGGTAGTAGCTCTGGTATGGAAGTGAGTGGCGTTAAGACTGGGAATAGGAAAGAAGAATGTCCACTGTGGATACCTGGAATCAATCAGCAAACAAACGGAAGTCATTCCCAGGGCAGAGTAACACCACTGGTACTATGCTCTCTTGTGACTCTCATCTAGCTAAGAAATGAGAACAAAATCTAAAGGACATCCCTCAAACCAATATTTGTGCAGTGTTTCTTTCCCATTAGACCTAAAAACACGAGTTTGTACTTAAAAAAATGTCTTAAGATGTACTCAAAACAAAGTGGGGAACAATTACTACAGAAGAATTAGACCTCACTCAGAAGACACTGTCTCAGCTGACATGAAACTACATTTTCTTTACAAAGGCTGAAGCAATTTTTTGGGGGAAAATCTGTTCAAAATCACATCAATAATATAACCATTTTACAGTGAAATGTGAATATTAGGATTAAAAATTCCATTAAGGACTTAAAATTATAGTCATCTCAGATAAAAGGTTTGGAGTCAAATAGGCTCAAATCCGGACTTCCACCTCCCATCCTTTGTCCTGCCTTTGTTGACTTCACGGGACTCACTTCACCTCTACAGTAAGTCTTGGTTTCCCATTCACTTAATAAGACAATAAATAGCTCCTGGCCCTGTGAAAGCTGTGTGAAACAATGTATCTAATCAGCTTATCCAGTGGCCAGCACAGTAGTGCCCAGAAGTAATACAAGCAGCGGCAAAAGTTCTCACCTACCTTAGCAGGGAAGCAAAGAAAACCAAAATTTAAAAGCTCATTATCTAGGGAAAAAATGCTCCAGTGTGAAGTACTTTCCCACACTACAAGGCCTTTCAGCCAGGCTCTTAAGGCAAAAGGCAGTACGAAAAATATTCTACATCTCCAAACACTTTTAATCAATGTAGAGGCAGCTAACAGCTGAGATACCAGAAAAACCTCTAATTAAAAAGCAATCTTTTTTTTTTTTTTCCTTTGGTCAGCTACTGCTTCCTAGTGTCTAAAATCCCACTACAACGGTGTTTGGGCTTACAGCTTTGACTTCAGTTTAAGGAAGTGAGCATGAGGCAGCCTCTATTCCAGCAGCACCAAATGTGCAGAGAGGCGATTCAGGGTACAGGCAGCAACGGGTGAGGCCAGCTTTGCAACCGCTCACTGCACCTGGACACGACCACATTCTCTGATGGGGCAGGACAGTCAGCACAGGACCAGGTCTCAGATTTACGAGTTCTCAGTCCCATTTGACAGGCATGGTTAGAGAAACTGTTGGCTGCTAAGCTCAAAGTAGGTGTGATCTCAAAAAAAAAGTCTTTAGAGAGTTGCAGTTTTATAAGATGAAAAGAGTTCAGGAGACCAGTTGTGCCAAAGTGTGAAAATACTTAACACTACTGAATTGTTCACTTAGAAATGGCTAAGAGGATACATTCCGTGTTATGTGCATTTTACCACAACTAAAGATCATCTTAACATCTTCTCCATCTGGGAGCTTAAGAGAAAAACTGGCTGGAACCTTACACCCTTTGGTGAGGATGGACAAACAAGTTGTCAACAAACCCTCAAACGGCACTGAGAAAGGGAACCAAAAGCAAAGCATAATAGTTCTGAGGACTTTACTTTTCCGACTCAAGCTGCTCTTTCCTCTGCTTTAGATCTTCTTCTGATATCCCTCCCAAGTGTTTATAGTTGCTCTCCGCAATTTCCAGCATGTGTCTCAGTTCAACAATTTTCTTATAAGCTCTCACTGCAAGACAAAGTTGAACAGAAACCTTGTTTAGACAGGTAACAGCTCATGTGCTCACAGGATGCTGGTCCTAAAACACATGCTTCTCCTGGAGCCAGTGCTCAGCACTCTGGGGAGGGGGTGTTGGGGAGAGGGCATAGACAGAGAGGATAAAGATCAGTAACAGAAGATTAGTGTGAACAAGCAGTGAAATACCTGTCTGGAGGATTCTTTTCCTGCTATTGAAGGGTGCATCAAATTGCTATGGTTATTAATGCTACAAACAGGCAGCTTTAAAGAATACTGCAGTTTCTAGGATTCGTGGTGTATTACGAGACCACGCAAAATCTACTGTATGTAAGAAAATTAGAAAAACTGAAATATGCTTGATTTATTTAAAACAAACCAGATCTAACCCAGGCCCACAATTTTTTTTTAAGTTCATTTCTTTATTTGGAGAGAGAGAGCGTGCACACAAGCAGGGAAGGGACAGAGAGAGAGGGAGAGAGAGAATCCTAAGGAAGGTCCACACTGTCAGAGAGGAGCCCCCTGTAGGGCTCAATCCAGTGAACTGTGAGATCATGACCTGAGCTGAAATCAAGAGTCAGATGCTTAACCGACTGAGCCACCCAGGAGAGACGGACCTCTAATTTGGTCATTAGTCACTTGTAATATCTATTTATGCAAGAGCATACCGAGGGAAGGAATTCTTGAGAGCTTCTGTTGAAGCTATTATCTAGCTACCAAAACTGATTTTTATTTTCATGTTTACTTTTGAGAGAGAGAGAGAGACAGAGTGTGAGTGCAGAAGGGGCAGAGAGAGGGGCAGACACAGAATCTGAAACAGGCCCCAGGCTCCAAGCTGTCAGCACAGAGCCTGATACAAGGCTCCAACTCACGAACCACGAGACTATGACCTAAGCCAAAGTTAGTTGTGTAACTGACTGAACCATCCAGATCCCCCCCAAAACATTGTTTCCTATCCTTGTGGCAATGGTTCTGTCCTCCAAAGGCCATTTGGCAACATCTGGAGACATTTTTGCTGGTCACACTTGGAAAGGAACAGACTGTTGGCATCTAGAGGCTTGGGATGAAACTAAAATCTTAAAATGCACAGGAAAATCTCCCTCAACAAATAAGCATCTGGCCCAAAATAACAATAGTGCAGAAGTTGAAAAATCCAGCTTTACAGGACCAGGTTGGCAAGTCACAGCCTCTTCTCCCTAACACTTAACATGCGGATTTCTCTCTTAATAGGTTATAGATCCACAGGTTCCAAGCTGCATCCATCAGAATCGGGGTGCTCTTTAAAAATGCACATGTTTGTGCCCCATACCAGACCTACAACTTCAGGTACTGGTACTAAGCCCCTCAGACAATGTGGTGGGCAGACAGGTTTGGAAACCACTATAACCAGCAATAAGCAAGTAGAGAGAATTTTAGAAAAGAGAGGCTACAAAAGATCAAAAGAACTGTGGCTATCCCTAGGAATTTACCCAAGGGATAGCCACAGTTCTTTTGATCTTTTGTAGCCTCTCTTTTCTAAAATTCTCTCTACTTGCTTATTGCTGGTTATAGTGGTTTCCAGAGGCATAGGAGCACATGTACCCCAATGTTCATAGCAGCGCTCTCCACAATAGCTAAAACATGGAAAGAGCCTAAGTGTCCATCAACAGATGATTGGATCAAGAAGATGTGGTTTATCTATACCATGGAATACTACATGGCAATGAGAAACAATGAAATCTGGCCATGTGTAGCAACATGGATGGACCTTGAGGGTGTTATGCTGAGCGAAATAAGTCAGGCAGAGAAGGACAAATATCATATGTTTGCACGTATAGGAGGATTAGGAGGAACTTGACGGAGGAACAAGGGGGAGAAGAAGGGCGGAAATGGTGGGGGAAAGGGAGAGAGGCAAACCATGAGAGACTCTTGAATGCTGACAAAAACTGAGGACTGATGGATGTGGGGGGGAGGGGGGGATGGGCATGGAGGAGGGCACTTTGGGGATGAGCACTGAGTGTTATGTAGAAACTAATTTGACAATAAACTATTTGTAAAAAAAAAAAAAAAAAAAAGAACTGTGGCTATTTAGCTCATATAATTCTTTAATATCCAAAGGCTATGTTTTGGAAGAGCTGTTCTATGGGGTCATCAGAGTTAAGAGCTGGGATTAAATGAGATTAGCTCCAGGAAGAGAGGTTTTTAACTCAACTAAGGAGAAGCTTTTCAACAAAAACAGTACAAGCTATTATGTATTTCTGGAGTGCCTGTGATACGCAAGACACTACACCAAGTTCCTTGCACATTTTAATCCTCACAAGAAGGCTGTTGGCTGAAAATGGGACCACTGGAAAACAATGAGTATCTTGTCACTGAAGGTGACTTAGTGGAGGCTAGATGACATGTGACAGGAATGTTGAGTCAAGAGTCAAACTTCAAACGGGTAAAGGATTCTATGATGGCATAGTCCTAACTATAATTTACTAAAGAATGCTCTAAACTGAGGTTCAGTTCCAGGAATTGTGGATGTCAAGAAATCCAATCAGCCCCCTACAGGTGCTCTGGCAAAACCCAGTGTCCCAAGAAGGGGCCATCTTGTCCTTCGGGTCCAACTCTGGAATAAAATTAAGAAAATGGCCCATGGTTTCATAACTCCACTAGCTGAAGCATCCCAGCTAGGTAGGTACCAGTGAAGTTCACTGTACGGCAAGAGTTTAAGACTACATAGGAAATGGTTCTAGTCATATTCTTGGTCTTTCCTAAAAAATCTTTTCAAAATGTTGTGACCCACTGACAGTGATCCTCTTTCAAATATCTCTTTCACAAAAAATTTCAGAAGTAAATGGAAAGTCTAAAATCAACTACTCGTTCTCTGAGGATCTAAGTTCTTGCTACTTCCTGAAATAATCACCAAAAAGTAATTTAAGTACCAACAAGAAAATTAAAAAGTAGATAAATTGAACTTTTTCAAAATTTAAAACTTCTTCAAGATTCCAGTCCAATGGACACACCTATTTATAGAGCAAATTATACCTATTATAGAGCAGTTGCTCCTGAATAAGAACTGAAGGCTGACTGAACAGCTTCTGCACAACAGAATATGGAGAGGCCACACAGAGAACAGCGAGAGAGACAGAGACATGGTAATGAAGGGAATTCCCACTCCTGGTGTTGTAAACTACAGTGGGAAGGAACCAGGAGCAGATTCATCTGCCCAGAGGCACAGAAAAATAGTCAAAGTTTAAAGGAAGCAACTAGAATACAAAGGAACCATCATTAGAACCCCGCCAAACAGCAGGGGAGTTGTTGGAACTCTCTCTGAAACAGAAGGGTTGGCGAGCTGCACAGTTCATGTTCCCACTCCACCCTGATAGCACAGATAGACACAGGGTCTGATGCCCATAGCCAGCCTATCCCCTCAGTAATTCTGGGGCCCCTCGTCCACAAGAGCCCCATCAATCCCACCAAGGCAGGCCTAAGGTTCACACCAAAAGCCTCTGGTCTGCCCTCACTGTAGCTCCAGCTATCTTGCCACGGTGACACAGGCTCAAAGTGCCATGTAACACTGAGGTCCCTACCATGCTGGCATCCTCAGCACAGCACAAGAATCCCCCGGCCTGCATCTACCTTGGCTCTAGTCAATCAGCAGGGAACCCCCTGAATTAAGCACCTTGGGACACTCTGATTTGTATCCACTTCAGCTCTAGCTATCCTGCCAAAGTGCCTTCAATGCACAGAGCCCTGAGCCATATTCACTTCTGCTACAGCTGTCCAGCCAGGGCACCCTCGGCATCTGCAGTCCTGAGAATACCCAGCCTCCACCCACCTCTGCTCTGGCCATGGCACCGGGAGAGCACCAGCAGACAGGGTTCCAAGACCTCCGTTCAGCCAAAGTCCTGGCCAGCCAAAGTCTAAACAGCATGAGACTAAACAATGAATGAGTCAACGAGGACATCAAAGAATAAATTTAAAAATACATGGAAAAAATGACAATAAAACACAATGATCCAAAACTCAGCACCCAAAAAATGAATAATCCAACAAACAAAAAAAAAAATGGGCAGAAGAGGGGCACCTGAGTAGCTTAGTTGGTTAAGAGTCCAACTTCAGCTCAGGTCATGATCTCATGGTTCATGAGTTCAAGCCCATCATTGGGATCTGCGCTGACAGCTCAGAGCCTGGAGCCTGCTTCAGATTCTGTGTCTCCCTCTCTCTCTCTGCCTCTCCCCAGCTTGTGCTCTCTCTTCAAAAATAAATATTTTTTTAAAATTGCAGAAGACATGTATAGGCATTGTTTCAAAGAAGACATACAGATAGCCAACAAGCACATGAAGCTGATCAAAAAATACAAATCAAAACTATAATGAGATATCACTTCATACCTGTCAAAATGGCTAAAATCAACAACACAAGAAACAAGGACGGCAAGGATGAGAAAGGCGAGCCCTCATGCACTGTTAGTGGGAATGCACACTGGTATAGCCACTGTGGAAAGCAGTATGGCGATTCCTCAAAAAATTAAAAATAGAACTACCCTACCCTACAATTCAGCACACTACTGGGTGTTTACCTAAAGAATACAAAAATACTAATTCAAAGGGATATATGCACTCCTATGTTTATACCAGCATTATGTACAATAGCAAAATTATGGAAACAGCCCAAGTGTCCATTAATCGATAAATTGATAAAGAAGATGTAGTATATGTATATATACAATGGAATATTATTTAACCATTAAAATGAATGAAATCCTGCCATATGCAACAGCATGAATGGGGCTAGAGTATACTGTTAAGTGAAGTAAATGAATCAGAAAAAGACAAATACCGTATGATTTTATTCATATGTGGAATTTATAGAACAAAAAAACAAAGGAGGAAAAAAAAGAGAGACAAACCAAGAATTGGACTCTTGGACCTCCTGCGTAGCTCAGTTAAGCATCCAACTCTTGATTTCACCTCAGGTCATGATCTTACATTTCATGGGATGAAGCCCACATTGGGCTCTGTACTGACAGTGCAGAGCCTGCTTGGGATTCTCACTCCTTCTCTCTCTTTCTCTCTCTCTCTGTGCCCCACCCCCATTCATGCAGGTGCTCTCTCCCTCTCAAAATAAATAAACATTTAAAGTAAAATAAAGACTAATGAGAGAAAAACAAGGGCATTACATAATAATTAACAGGTCAATATAGGTCAAGAGACTATAATAAATGTAAATATCTGTGCACTCAACATTGCAACAGCTGAATACATAAAGCAAATATTAACAGGTGTAAGGGAGAAACATAATATGGTAAGAGTAGAGGATTTTTTTAAGTAGCCTCCATGCCCAACATGGGACTTGAACTCATGACCCTGGAATCAAGAGTTGGATACTCTACTAACAGAGCCATCCAGTGCTCCTAGGAGTAGAGGACTTTAAAACCCCATGTACATCAATAGATAGATCATCCAGGATGAAAATTAGTAAGGAAACACTGTCTTTCAATGAAACATTAGACCAAATGAACTTAACAGGTTTATACAAAACATTCTTTCCAAAAACAACAGAATACACATTCTTTTCAAGCGCACATGGAACATTTTGCAGGATGGATCATATTAGGCCACAAAACAAGTCTCAATACATTTAAGAAGACTGAAATCACATCATCTCTTTCAACCACAGCATTGTGAAACTAGAAATAAATCCCAAGGAAAAAAAAACTGGAAAAAAAACCCCCACAAACACATGGAGGCTAAACAACATGCTACAAAACCACTAATGGGTCAACAAATCAAAGAGGAAATTTAAAAAGAAAAAAAAATGAGACTAATGAAAATGAAAACACAACAGTCAAAAATCTTCGGGATGCAGAAAAAGCAATTCTAAGAGGGAGACTGATAGTGAAACAAGCCAACTTCAAGAAAAAATTTCAATAAATAATCTAAATATGTACCTAAAAGAACTAGAAGAACAAACAAAGCCCAAAGTTAGTACCCTGAGGAAAATAATAAAGATTGGTGCAGAAATAAATGAAACAGAAACTAAAAAAAATTTAAAAGATTAATGAAACCAAGAGCTGGTTCTCTGAAAAGGTAAAATTGATAAACCTTTAACCAGACTCATAAAAAAAAGAGACAGAGGGAGAGAGAGGACACAAGTAAAATTCAAAATGAAAGGGGAGAAGTAACGGTAACCAACATCACAGAAATATAAAGGATTATAACAGAATACTATTAAAAATGACATGCCAGCAAAGTACCTAGAAGAAATGGATAAATTTAGAGAAACATATAAACTTTCAAAACTGAATCAGGAAGAAAACAACCTGGATGGCTCTGTCAGTTACACATCTGGCTCTTAATTTCAGCTCAGGTCACGATCCCATGGTTGGTGAGATAGAGCCCCACATGGGACTCTGTTCTGACAGCATGGAGCCTACTTGGGATTCTCTGCTTTCTCTCTGCCCCTTCTAGGCTCATGTTCCTTTGTTTATTCATTCATTTTCTCTCTCTCTCCTCCCTCTGTCTCTCAAAATAAAAATAAACATTAAAAAAATACAAAACTAAATCAGTAAGAAACAGAAAATCTCAACAGACCAATTACTAGTAATAAAACTGAGCTGGTAATCAAAAAACTCCCAATAAGCAAAAGTCCAGTACCAGATGAAGTCACAGGTAAATTCTACTGAACATTTAAACAAGAGTTAATGCCTATTTTCCTCCAACGGTTCTCAAAAATAGAGGGAAGAAAAACTTCCAAGCACATTCAACAAAGCCAGCATTACCCTGACACTAAAACCAAAAAGAAACCCTACAAAAACAAACAACTAACAACAACAAAAACTACAGGCCCATGTCTCTGATAAACATAGATGCAAAAATTCTTAACAAAATACTAGCAAGTCACATTGAACAACACATTAAAAAGATTATTCACCATGATAAGAGATTTATTCTGGGATGCAAGGGTGGTTCAGTATTTTCAAATCAATCAACATGATACACCACATCAAAAAAACAAAGGATAAAAACCATATTATCATCTAAATAAACACAGAAAAAGCATTTGACAAAATTCAACATCTATTCGTGATTTTTAAAACTCAGTAAAATGGGTTTAGAGGGAACAAACCTAAATGTAGTAAAAAGCCATAAATGACAAACTCCTAGCTCACCAGTCAATGGTGAAAAAACTCAGAGCTTTCCCTCTAAGATCAAGAACAAGATGAAGATGTCCATTCTCACCGCTTTAGTTCAACATAGTACTAGCCACAGCAGTCAGACAACAAGATAATTAAAGGCATCCAAATTGATTAAGGAAGAAATTAAACTGACACTACTTACAAATAACATGATACTATACATAGAAAATCCTAAAGACTCTATAAAAATTGTATTGTAATTAATAAATGAATTCAGAAAAGTTGCAGAGGTGCCTCTATGGCTCAGCTGGTTAAGCATCCAACTCCTGATTTGGGCTCAGGTTGTGATCTCACAGTCCTGTGATCCAGTTTCTCTCCTCGCGCTCTGCCCCTTCCCTGCTTGCACACATGTGCATGTGCCCAAATGTGTATGCACTCCTGGTCTCTCTCAGAAAAAGAAATAAAGAAAAGTTACAGTATACAAAATTAATGCCCAGAAATCAGTTCCATTTCTATACACAACAATAAAGTAGGAGCAAGAGAAATTAAGAAAACAATTCCATTAATAATTGCACTGAAAAGAATAAAATGTCTAGGAATAAACTTAACCAAGGAGGTAAAAGACTGAATACTATAAAACACTGATCAAAGTATTGAGAAGACACAAACAAATGTTAAGACATACAATGCTCATGGACCGCAAGAACTAATATGGCTCTCTATCACACCCATACCCAAAGCAATGTACAGACTCAAAGCAATCCCTATCAAAACACAAATAGTATTTTTCACATTACTAGAGCAAATACCCCTAAAATTTGTATGTAAGTACATAAGATTCTGAGTAGCAAAAGCGATCTTGAGAAAGAAGAATAAAGCTGGAGGTACCAGAATCCTAGATTTCAAGATAAACTGCTAAACTGTAGAAATTAGAACTGGCACAAAAATAGACACATAGATCAAAAGAACACAATAGAAAGCCCAGAAATAAATCCATGTTTTTATGGTCAATTAATTAATCTAGAACAAAGGAGGCAAGAATACACAATAAGGGAAAAGGCATTCTCTTCAATAAATGGTGCTGGGAAAACTGGATAGCTACATGCAACAGAATAAAACTGGACCACTTTAGTATACCATATACAAAAATAAACTCAAAGTGTATTAAAGACTAAAATAAAACCATAAAACTCCTAAAAAATATATAGCGTAGTAATTTCTTTGACATCTGGCTTAGCAACATTTATGGACAGGTCTCCTAAGGCAAGGGAAACAGAAGAAAAGATAAACTATTATGACTACATCAAAATAAAAACCTCTGCACCGTGAAGTAAACCATCAGCAAAACAAAAAGACAACCTAATGAACAGGAGAAGATATTTGCAAATGATATATCCAATAAGGGGTTAATATCTAAAATATATAAAGAACTTACAAAGCTCTGATTAAAAATCTGATTAAAAAATACACAGAGGAGGTGTCCTGAGCGGCCGACCGGAACAAGCGCTGCCCACTCTCGGCACTAGCGTTACAGACCCCTTTGAGAGCCTGATTAAAGCCATGAATTTCTCTTGAGAAAAAGCAACACATATTTGACATTGTTCATATAATTTCAAGGGTTTTACAGACAACTATCTAAACTCAATGATGGATGGGGCGCCTGGGTGGCTTAGTCGGTTAAGCATCCGACTTTCGCTTAGGTCATGATCTCGCGGTTCGTGGGTTCGAGCCCCGCGTAGGGCTCTGTGCTGACTGCCAGCTCAGAGCCTGGAGCCTGTTTCAGTCTGTGACTCCCTCTCTCTCTCTGACCCTCTCCTGCTCACGCTGTCTCTCTCTCTCTCCTAGAAAAAAAAAAAAATTAAACTCAATGGTGGATACCTAGTAGCAGCACACATTTTTTCAAGGCAAGATGGCAGAAAAGTAGGGAGCTCCATACATTTCACTTGCCCCTGTCTCTCAAATGGAGAAGGCCTGAAGCCATAGGAACCCTTACAGAATCGCAGGAGTTTGGGAGGAAAAGGAGACAGAGTCTGCTGAGAAAACAACCTTATAGGTGCGTGAGTGTGAATTGGGGAAGATACAAATGGACTGGGACCCGGAGATACGGAGGGAGAGGAGGGAGCCCCCATTGACGGGAGCCGTGGTGAGTCGAGGGGAAAAGAAAGAGCGGCTGAAACTGTTCAAAGAACTTTCCCTGTCCCTGGAGATGAGAAAAAACTCGGCTTGGGACAAAAAGTGATCCTGATTCCAGCTGTGGAGCAGACATTGAGCTGGACGCCCCAGTCCCAGGCAGCGCCAAGTGAAATGCTCCTCTGCTCTCCAGCTCGATCCGGAGGGGAAGTGGCACAGCCTGAAACCTTTCAGCTGCTCTTCCGGCTGAGCTTGATTCCCAGTGGGGAAGCAGACGGCTTGAAATGGCTTGGAAGGACTCGGCCTGCGGGTTTATATTTCGGGCAGTATCAATAAAGTGCACGGACTAAGATCTGGAAACGAGGTGTGGCTTGGGACATAGAACACGGCCCACCTTGGCTATGCCGGCTGCACAGGGAGATCAGACCCAAAAGAGTGATTTGCAACACTTGGTTCGGGAAGGGACTGGGGTGCTGCCATATTTCTCCCAATAACCACCAAGTCAGGACCTCAGAGAGCAGCAGAGGGACTCAGTGGGGGCTAAGACTTGCCTACACCAAACAACACCCATTCCCACTAGAGAGTTGCTTTTTTATACCAGAGCCCAGGGCAAGACCAACATACATGCACTGCTGTGATTAATTCTAGATCATTCTTTCTGTTCAGATGTATTTTCCCTTATTCATATCCCTCCCCTCGGCTGGACTGGGCACTCTGGTCATTGGTTTGCTTAAACAGTCATATTTAATCCATTCTCTAGATGTAAATTCTACACCTCTACCGCTACCTTTCTCTCTCTCTCTGGAGTAATCCAACTATATAGTTTCTCTGATTAATATTATCTTCGTTTCTTGCTCCTCACCTCCTACCATAATCTCCTCTATCTCTCTCTGAATTAAGCCTCTTATTCTCTCTGCCTGATCATTTCCAACAGCACTGCATACACCCTGCTCTTTATTTGTAGCGGAGAATTCTGGTTATATGTTTTTAGACTGTCCCTTTTGACTTAGGGGCTTTTTTCTTTTCTTCTTTTTTCTTTTAACTTTATTTTTATTATTTGTTTTTCCTCCTTCCTCTTTTATTTTCCTTCTTTTTTTTCCTTTTTCTTTTTCCCTTTCGGTTTGTGTATTTGTTGGATTTGTCTGTGCATCTGTCTGCCTTTGTTCCCTGTGCTTGTCTGTTTTCTTTTCCAGGGCTACCTCAAGAAACAAGCCAAAGTACACATGGTGGAGAGTCCCAAATACCACTATGAGTAGGGAAATAAAATAACCAAAGTCTCAACAAGAGAACCTAGAGACACCATTCAAAGAACACTTCCTGAACAGAGAGGCCCTGGACCGTCAAAGAACCTTCTTTAATACAGCAGTACTCGCAGGTACAGAGTGCATAACAAGCTTCTAAAACTAACAAGAGACAGAAAGCTAGCCAAAAGGATGAAAGGGAATAACTCTCCTCTAAAGAAATTCCAGGAAGAAATGACAGCTAAAGAACTGCTCAAAACAGATATAACCAACATAACTGAACAAGAATTTAGAACAATCATAAAATTAATCCCTGGGCTTGAAAAAGGCATGGAAGACATCAGAGAAACTACTGCTACAAAGACTATGGAACTTAAAAATAGTTGTGATGAATTAAAAAATGCTATAAATGAGGTGCATAATAAAATTGAGGCATCCAATGCATGGATTGAAGAGGCAGAGAGGAGAATAGGTGAATTAGAAGACATAATTATAGAAAAAGAGGAAGCAGAGAAAGGGAGACATAAAAGGATCCAGGAACAGGAAAGGAGAGCTAAGTGATACAATCAAACAGAACAATATCCATATCATAGGAATTCCAGAAGAGGAATAAAGAGGGAAAGCTGCTGAAGGAATACTTGAACAAATTATAGCTGAATACTTCCCCAATCTGGGGAAGGAAACAGACATTGAAATCCAAGAGGCACAGAGAACTCCCCTCAGATGTAACTTGAATCTATCTTCTGCACAACATATCATAGTAAAACTGGCAAAATATAAGGAAAAAGGATTCTGAAAGAAGCTAGGGATAAAAGGGCCCTAACATACAAAGGGAAACCTATCAGAGTGGTGAGAGACCTATCTACTGAAACTTGGCAGGCCAGAAAGGAATGGCAAGAAATCTTCAATGTGATGAACAGAAAAAATATGCAGCCAAGAATCCAATATCCAGCAAGCATGTCATTCAGAATAGAAGGAGAAATAAAAGTCTTCCCAAATAAACAAAAATTGAAAGAATTCATCACCACTAAACCAGCCCTACAAGAAATACTAAGGGGGACTCTATGGGGGAAATGTGGCAAGGAACACAAATTACCAGAGACACTACCACAAGCATGAATCCTACAAAGAACACAATAACCTAAACTCATATTTTTTAATAATAACACTGAATGTAAGTGGACTAAATGCTCCAATCAAAAGACAAAGGGTAGCAGAATGGTTAAAAAAACAAAATCCATCTATTTGCTGTCTATAAGAAATTCATTTTAGATCTGAGGACACCTTCAGATTGAAGGTAAGGGGATGGGGAAATATGTATCATGTTACTGGAAGTCAAAAGCAAGCTGGAGTAGCTATACTGATATCAGACAAAATGGACTTTAAGGTAAAGGCAGTAACAAGGAATGAAGAAGGGCATTATATAATAATTACAGGATCTATCCATCAGGAAGAGCTAACAATCACGAATGTCTACACACCGAATATGGGAGCACCCAAATGCATAAAACAATCACAAACAGAAACAATCTTATGGACAAGATTGTGCTAATAGCAGGAGACTTGAATACTCCACTTATATCAATGGATAGATCAACTAGACATATAATCACTAAAGAAACAATGAACTTGAATGACACATTGGACCAGATGGATTTGACAGATATATTTAGAATTCTACATCCTGAGGCCATGGAATTCACTTTCTTCTCAAGTGCGCATGGCACATTCTCCAAGATAGATCACATACTGGGACATAAAGCAGCCCTCAATAAATATAAAAGAATTGAGATCATACCATTCACACTTTCAGATCACAATGCTATGACACCTGAAATCAATCACAGGGAAAAGTCTGGAAAACCTCCAAAAACATGGAGGTTAAAGAACACCCTACTAAAGAATGAATGCGCCATTCAGGCATTTAGAGAAGAAATTTAAAAATACATGGAAGGGAAACAAATGAAAATGAAAATACAACAATTCAAACTCTATGGGACACACCAAAGGCAGTCCTAAGAGGAAAGTACATTGCACTCCAGGCCTATTTCAAGGCATTAGAAAAAGTGCAAATACAAAATCTAATAGTGCACCTAAAGGAACTAGAAGGAGGGCAACAAGAGCACCTCAAACCCAGTAGGAGAAGAGAAATAATAAAAATCAGGGCAGAAATAAACAATACAGAATCCAAAATAACAGTTGAACAGATCAATGAAACCAAGAGTTGATTTTTTGAAAAAATAAACAAAATTCACAAACCTCTAGTCAGGTTTCTCAAAATGAAAAGAGAGAGCACCCAAATAGACAAAATCATGAATGAAAATGGACTTATTACAACCAATCCCTCAGAAATACAACCAATTATCAGAGAATACTATGAAAAACTATATGCCAACAAACTGGACAACTGAGAAGAAATGGACAAATTCCTAAACCCACACTACCAAAATTCACATGGGAAGAGATAGAAAATCTAAACAGACCCATAACTAGTGAAGAAATTGGATCAGTTATCAAAAATCTCCCAACAAATAAGCACACTGGGCCAGATGGCTTCCCTGGAGAATTCTACCAGACATTTAAAACAGAGGTAATACCCATTCTTCTCAAGCTATTCCGAAAAATAGAAATCGAAGGAAAACTTCTGGACTCTTCTATGAAGCCAGCATCACTTTGATTCTCAAGCCAGACAGAGACCCAGACAAAAAAGAGAACTACAGGCCAATATCCTTGATGAATACGGATGCAAAAATCCTCAACAAGATACTTGCAACTCGAATGTAACAGCACATAAAAATAATTATCCACCATGATCAAGTGGGATTCATTCATGGGTTACAGGGCTGGTTCAATATTTGTAAAGCAATCAATGTGATACATCACATCAACAAAAGAAAAGATAAAAACCATATGATCCTGTCGATAGATGCAGAAAAAGCATTTGACAAAATACAGCAACCCTTCCTAATAAAGACCCTCAAGAAAGTTGGGATAGAAGAAATTTACTTAAGCATCATAAAAGCCATCTATGAGAAGCCTTCAGCTAACATCATCCTCAATGGAAAAAAGATCAGGAACACGACAGGGATGTCCACTCTCACCACTGTTGTTTAACATAGTGCTGGAAGTCCTAGCATCAGCCATCAGACAACAAAAGGAAATCAAAGGCATCAGAATTGGCAAAAAGGAAGTCAAACTTCCATTTTTCGCAGACAACATGATACTCTACATAGAAAACCCAACAGACTCCACCAGAAGCCTACTAGAACTGATCCAAGAATTAAGCAAAGTTGCAGGGTACAAAATCAATGTACAGAAATTGGTTGCATGTTTATACACCAATAATGAAGAGAAATCAACAGAAAGAGAAATTAAGAAACTGATCCCATTAACAATTGCACAAAAATACATAAAATTCCTAGGAATAAGCCTATCCAAAGATACAGGAGATCTGTATGATGAAAACTATAGAAAACTTATGAAGGAAACTGAAGATGACACAAAGAAATGGAAAAACATTCCATGCCCATGGATCAGAAGAATATTGTTAAAATGTCATTACTTACCAAGGCAATCTACACATTTAATGTAATCCCAATCAAAATTGCACCAGCATTCTTCTCAAAGCTAGAACAAATTATCCTAAAATTTGTATGGAACCACAAAAGACCCTGAATAGCCAAAGTAATATTGAAGAAGAAAACCAAAACAGGAGGCATCACCATCCCAGACTTTAGCCTCTACTACAAAGCTGTAATCATCAAGACAGTATGGTATTAGCACAAAAACAGACACATAGACCAAGAGAATAGAGAACTCAGAACTGGACCCACAAATGTATGGCCAACTAATCTTTGACAAAGCGGGGAAGAGTATCCAATGGAAAAAAGACAGCCTCTCTAGGTTTTTCCAGATGGTGCTGGGAAAACTGGACAGCAACACACAAAAGAATAAAACTAGATCACTTTCTCACACCATACACAAAAATAAACTCAAAATGGATAAAGGACCTGAATGTGAGACAGGAAACCATCAAACCCTAGAGGAGAAAGCAGGAAACAACCTCCTTGACCTCAAACGCAGCAATTTCTTACTTGACACATCCCCAAAGGCAAGGGAATCAAGAGCAAAAATCAACAACTGGGACCTCATCAAGATTAAAAGCTTCTGCACGGCAAAGGAAACAATCCATAAAACTAATAGGCAACCGACAGAATGGGAAAAGATAGTTGCAAATGACTTATCAGATAAAGGGCTAGTATCCAAAATCTATAAGGAACTCACCAAACTCCACACCCAAAAAACAAATAATGCCGTGAAGAAATGGGCCAAAGACATGAACAGACACTTCTCCAAAGAGGAGATCCAGATGGCCAAAAGTCACATGAAACGATGCTCAGCATCCCTCATCATCAGGGAAATGCAGATCAAAACCACACCAAGATACCACCTCATGCTGGTCAGAGTGGCTAAAATGAACAAATTAGGATACTGTAGATGCTGGTGAGAATGTGCAGAAACGGGCACCCTCCTACACTGTTGGTGGGAATGCAAACTGGTGCAGCCCCTCTGGAAAACTGTATGGAGGTTCCTCAGAAACTTACCAATAGAACTCCCCTATGACCCAGCAATAGCATGCTAGGAATTTACCCAAGGGATACAGAAATGCTGAGGCATAGGAGCACATGTACCCCAATGTTCATAGCAGCACTCTCAACAATAGCTAAAACATGGAAAGAGCCTAAGTGACCATCAACTGATGAATGGATCAAGAAGATGTGGTTTATCTATACAATGGAATACTACATTGCGATGAGAGAAAGAATGAAATCTGGCCATTTGTAGCAACGTGGAACTTGAGGGTGTTATGCTGAGCGAAATAAGTCAAGCAGAGAAAGACAGATACCATATGTTTTCACTTAAAGGTGGATCAGGAGAAAGTTAACAGAGGACGATGGGGGAGAAGAAGGGGAAAAATAGTTGGGAAGAAGGAGGGAGGCAAACCATGAGAAACTTTTGAATGCTGAGAACAAACTGAGGGCTGATGGAGGTAGGGGAGAGGGGAAGGTGGGTGATGGGCATGGAGGAGGGCACTTGTTGGGATGAGCACTGGGTATTATATGGAAACGAACATCACAATAAGCTATTTAAGAAAAAATAGAGGAGACTTGAAAAAAAATAAAAATAAAAAGTATATTTTCTCCTAAACAAAATAAAGGAAATAAATAAGCATTAAAAAAATACACAGAGGATCTGAATAGGGATTTTTCTAAAGAAGACAAATAATTGGCCATCAGATATATTCAAGGATGCTCAAAATCAATACTCATCAGGGAAATGCAAATCAAAACCACAATGAGATATCACCTAATACCAGTCAAAATGGCTAGCACCTAAAAGACAAAAAATAACAAGTATTGACACGATATGGAGAAAAGGGAACCCTGTGCACTGCTGGTGGGACTGTGAACTGGTGCAGCCACTCTTGAAAACAGTATGGAGGTTCCGTAAAACATTAAAATTAAAATTTCTATTAAAAATAGAAATACCATTAAATCCAGTAATTCCACTACTAGGTATTTACCCAAAGAAAACAAAAACACTAATTAGAAGATATACACACCACTATGTATACTGCAGACTTATTTAAAATAGCCCAGATATGTAGGTAACCCTAAGTGTCCTTTGATGAATGGATAAACGTGTAGTTTACATATACAATGAGATATTACTCAGCCATAGAAAGGAATAAGGTCTTGCCACTTGTGACTTGAATGGACCTAGAGAATATTATGCTAAGTGAAATAAGTCAGACAGAGAAAGACAAATGCCATATGATTTCACTTATTTTTGAAATCTAAAAACAAAAACAAATGAACATACAAACAAAAACAGATTCTTAAATATAGAGACCAAACTAGTGTTTGCCAGATGGAATGTGGGTGTGTAGATGGATGAAATAAATAAAGGGGACTAAGAGGTACAGACTTCAAGTTATAAAATAAATAAGTCACAGAGGTGAAAAGTATACTAGGGAATATCATCAATGATATTGTAAGAATGTTTCACGGTTACAGATGGTGACTACATTTATCATGGTAAGCATTGAGTAATATATAGAATTGTCAAGTATATATACTGTACCCATGAACCTAACAAAACATTGTATGTTAATTATACTTCAATTACAAAATGTAAAAAAAAAATTACAATGAGATCCCACTGCACACTCAGTAGAATAGCCTATCAATCAGACAAACAATAACAAGTATTGGCAAGGATGTAGAGAAAATGGAACCCTCAAACATTGTTGATGAGAATGTTAAATGACACAGTCATTTTGCAGAACAGTTGGGAAGTTCCTCAAAATGTTAAACATAGTTACCAAATGACTCACAATTCCAACTAACTCCTAGGTTTATACCCAAAAGAAACGAAAAAATACGTCCACACAAAAACATGTACATTAATGTTAACAGCAACAGTATTCTTAATAGCCAAAATATGAAAACAACTCTAATGTCCATCAACTGGTGAACAGATGATAAAATGTGGTAGATCCATATAGGAACAGCATTTGGCAATGAAAAGGAATGAAGTACTGATCCATATTACAGGATATATAAACCTTGAAAACATTGTTCTAAGAGCAAGAAGCCAGTCTCAAAGACCACATATGTATCATTCCATTCATATGAAATGCCCTGAATAGGTAAATCTATACAGACAGAAAATGGATTACTAGTTACCTAGTGATGGGTTTGGGGGGGAAGGGAGAAGAAAGAAGGGATAAAGGGGAATGATTACTAACGAATATAGGGTTTCTTTTGGGCATAATGGAAATGTTTAAAAATTTACTATAGTGATGGTTGCACAAATCTATGAATATACTAAATAACATTAAACTGTGGCCTTAGACATTGGTAAATTGAGTGGTATGTGAATTATATCTCAATAAAGGTATCTGAAATTCTGAAGGGGTCATTAACTCTGAGCTTCACTACAGGGTGATCTAGGCAGACTGTTTGTTGGGAGCCCCTGATATCAGCATCTTCAGGTGTTCACTTGCTTGCAACTGCCAGGAATAGGCTTTCACCATCCCCTGGAGAGTAATGATCTGCCTGACAATGTTCTGGGAGCTCTTAAAATTTCTTTATTCATTTGTTTTGTTTTTTAGATTCCACATACAAGTGAAATCATATGGTATTTGTCTTTCTCTATGTGGATTATTTTCACTTAGCCAAGTGAAAATATATTCAAGTATATTCACATTGTCACAAGCTACAAACAGACAACTACAAAGAGAGAAACCGACTCATAAATATAGAGAACTGGTGGTTTCCAAAGGAGGGTGTGTATGTGTGAAATGGGTGTTTAGGGTTAAGAAACACAAACTTCCAGTTATAAAGTAAGTCGCCAAGATGAAAAGTAAAGCAGAGGGAATATAGTCAATAATAGAGTAATACACATCATGGTATTTCATAACATATACCATTGTTGAATTACTAGGTTGTACACTTGAAACTAGTTTTTTTTTATGTTTATTTTTTTATTTTTTGATTTCTGAGAGAGAGGGACAGCGTGAACAGGGAAGGGTCAGAGAGGGGGAGACACAGAATCTGAAACAGGCTCCAGACTCTGAGCTAGCTGTCAGCACAGAGCCTGACGCGGGGCTCGAACCCACGAACCGTAAGATCATGACCTGAGCTGAAGTCAGACACTTAACCGACTGAGCCACCCAGGCACCTCCACTTGAAACTAATTTAATATTATACATCAACTATACTTCTATTAGAATTTTTTAATTTCTAATTTTTAACAATCTAGACAGAAGTTAGAAATTTTCCTTAGAGAATGTAGTTTTGGTATAACTAGTTGTTCCTGCCTGACAAACCAAAAATACTTTCTACACATCAAGATGAAAGGAACAGACATTTACTGAGCCTCTATTATGAGCTAGGCACTTCCCATTCTCTACTGTATTAATCTTTTTAACTCTGTGGGGATGACATTATAACATTCTCATTTTTATACATGAGGAAACTGAGATGCAGGGATTAACACAGCTAAAACTGGTGAAATTCTGATGTCCGAATTCAGGGCCTAAGCTCTACTCACTTTTTTTTTTTTTAAGTATATTTATTTTTGAGAGGGGGAAGGAGGGATGGAGGGAGACAGAGAACAAGCAAGAGAGGGGCGGAGAGAGAGGGAGGGAGAGAGAGAGAAAGAAAGAGAGAATAGCCCAAGCAGGCTCCACAGTTCATGGGTTCAAGCCCCGCATTGGACTCCATGCTTATGGTACAGGGCCTACTTAGGATTCTTTCCCTTCTCTCTGCTCCTCCACTGCTCTCAATCTCTCAAAATAAATAAATAAACTTAAAAAAAATTCCTTTAAGGGGCGCCTGGGTGGCTCAGTCGGTTAAGCATCTGACTTCAGCTCAGGTCATGATCTCACGGTTCATGGGTTTGAGCCCCGCATCAGGCTGTGTGCTAGCAGCAAGGAGCCTGGAGCTTACTTTGGATTCTGTGCCTCCCTCTCTCTGACCATTCTCCCATTCAGACTCTATCAAAAATAAACAAACTTAAAAAAATTCCTTTAAAAATAAAAAGGCTGCAAAACCAGAATGGAACTTTCTTTCCAGCATCACTGATAGTTCCAGATCCACATCCAGGACTCCTGGAGCCCAAGAAATTGGTGCAGATGCTCTGCATCTGCTCTTGTACAACTTCAATCTAGTATCCTAAGCAAATTTAAATTATATTAAAATTTTCATCTAACCTAAGACTGATAGGTGAGTATGTTCTCTTCCTGCCCATTCATAACCCACCTGAAATGCTATGCTTTCTCCTATCTCCCAGTCTACTCTCCACCCAGCAACTAGGATGGTTAGATCACCCCCACCTCAAACACCAACCAGTGGTTTCTATTTAAAATTTAAAAATAGGGGCACCTGGGTGGCTCAGTTGGTTAAGTATTTGACTTTGGCTCAGTTAATAATCACATGGTTCATGGGTTCGAGCACTGCATCCGGCTCTGTGCTGACAGCTGGCTCAGAGCCTGGAGCCTGCTTCAGATTCTGCCTCTCCCTCTCTCTCTGACCCTCCCCTGCTCACTCTGTCTGTCTGTCTCTCTCTCTCTCTCAGAACTAAATAAAACATTTAAAAAAATTAAAAAATAAAATAAAATTTAAAAAATAAACATAAAATCCTAATTAGGCCCTATATAATCTGATTGGGCCCCTGCTTATATCTCCAACCTTATCTGTTACCACTTCCTTGCTGATTGTACTCCGCCACACTTACTGAGCTCAAGTTCACCCCATGGCCTTTACACATACAGTTCCTTCTGCTTGGAATTTTCTTCCAAGATCTTCATATGGCTCACCCCAGAGGCCTCTCCTCAAATGTCACCCGCTCAGAGTGGCCTCCTCCACTAGTTATCTTATCTTTGGCACTATTATACCTTATTTTCTTTGTGGACCTATTTTCTTATCAGCTATTCATCACCTTCCCTTGACCACCACCACCACCACCACTAGAATGAAAGTTGCTGGCAGGGCAGAGATTTTATATCATTCACTGTTTCATCGATATGTACAACAGTGTCTGGCATACAGGAGATAATCAATAAATATTTCCTATTATTAATCTGTAAAAACCATTTGCCAACTAACCATGGAAATCCTCGAGATGTTTATTTCCCTGTTTCCTATGACCCACTTAAGTAATTTTTCCTCCTTATAACTGTTTCTTCCTTGAGGGACAGAAATCATGTCTTACATTATTTTTCTTTATTTATTTAGTGTTTATTTACTTTGAGAGAGACAAAGAGAGAGAGAGACAGAGAGAGACAGAGAGAGAGAATGAGTGGAGGAGGGGCGGAGAGAGCCAAGCAGGCTCCATGCTGTTGGTGCAGACAGAGTCACAAACCGTGAGATCATGACCTGAGCCAAAACCAAGATTCGGACGCTTAACCAACTTAGCCACCCAGGCACCCCTCTTACACTCTTTATGTGTTCAGAAACCCCTAGCAGAAACATTTGTACTAGTCTGGCTCCCCTCCAAAAAATATCAAAGTATTTTTCTTTGCAGACAGTTAATTATCTTTAGAATACATTCCAGATTTGTGATACAAACTGGCTATGGTATCTCTTAAACAATAAATAAAAACAGAGTTGGCACACTTACTTCTGGCATCTGTCTTATCCAACTCACTGAGACATAAATCATCCTTGGCATCAGTGCTCCCCTCAACACCGTGTCTTAAAAAAAACTTTATATCATTTTCATCAATTTCATTCTCATCATCCAAGTCATATTTTTGTAACCCTTCTAATAGCTTTACAGCAGCTAAATGAGCAAACCTGTAGGAAAGAAATCAGTAATTAACAAGATCCACAATCTCCTTCAAATTGAAATCACAGTTTACACTTAATTTAGCAAATTACACTCTGTATGTTATGCCACCAACTCATCCACCAGTAAAGAAGCAAAGCTGTACCTGAAGGTCAGTGACAATTTGACATACATCCAGCTCAAAGAGTTACTGGACACTAAAGACAAAGAATCCTAGTAAAGGCTATTTCATAATTTGTATTGGCAAAAATCCAACTGGGAGAGGAGACCCAATATCAAGAGAATATGTGTTGTGTCCCAGACACAGCTGGCCAACTAAATAGAAAGCCCAGAACCACCCTATTTGTTACCTATATTTACTACCTTTTTTGATGGCCTAATTTAGATTGCAGAATTAGTTCTGTTTCCAGATTTAGGGTAACGATGTAGCTCTAGCCCCCTTAATTTTCATCCTTCCTCAACCCAAAATACTTGGCATGGTTTTGAGATTTAATGGAAAATCATGACTTTTTCCATCCACATTTTCTATTTGCTTTGATCTTGCCCATACCTCTAAGAAGTTTCCAATAATATAGCCTAGGTTTTGGAGCTGATTTTATGCTTGCATGTAATCTACGCATTTTTCTCAGTCTGGCTAATTGAAGTGTTTAATGTTTTCTCTTATGACATGGAGAACTACTCATTAAACACAAAATCTCAAATCCTACTTTTTTCACATACTTATATAACCACTTGCACACATCTATCCTTACCTTATCCAATACATCAGGCAAATAAAGATATGGTAACAAATATTTTAGGAAGTTGTAAGGTTAACAGAATTCATTATCTCAACTACTATGTTGCAATTTAATAGCTATCATTTACTGAGTACTTGCTTTATGCCAAATTCAAGTTTCTTTTTTTTTTAAGTTATTTTATTTTGAGAGAGAGAAAGTGAGAGAATGCGTGCGCATGTTTTGGTGGAGAGGGAGAGACAATCTCAAGCAGCCTCTGCACTGTCAGCACGGAGCTCTAACTCACAAACTGTGAGATTGTGACCTGAGCTGAAATCAAGAGTCAAGTGCTTAACGGACTTAGCCACCCAGAAACCCTTCCACTTTTTTAAAAAGTTTATTCAGGGTTATTTCTATAACACTACACATACAACTAGCATTTTGGGGCATGAATTACAAAATTCTCATAGGTATATAGTGGAATCTCACTGTGATTTTAATTTGCATTCTCCTAATGAAAATGATTTTGAGCATTTTTACATACGTATTTGCCATTTATACATTTTCCTCTGGTGAACAAACAATATCAAATACCGGCAAGATAAGAAACAAAAGAAACTCTCTTCCACTGCTAATGAGAATGACCCAGTAATCCTACGCCTAACTATTTATGCAACTGAGCTGAAAACTTACCTTCACACAAAAACCTGTATGTGAATGTTTATAGCAGCTTTATGCATGCTCACCAACAAATGTATATAATCAAGATTATATCCTTCGACAGGCTACTGGATTATTGAACTATGGAATATTCTGGAATTCCACATCTAATGGAATATTACTCAGCAATAAGAAATGAACTACCAATACATAAATGAATCTCAAAATAATGATACTGAGAGAAAGAAGCCAGATCTATAAGAGTATGTACTGTATTCTAGGAAATGCAAACTAAACTACATTGACAGGAAGCAGATCAGCATCTGCTGGGGGGAAGGGAAGTGGGGAGCAGGGGAAGGAAAGAGATACAAAGGGGGCACAAGGAGACTTTTGAGGATGATGGATATGTTCACGCTCTTGATGGTGTAATGGTTTCACTGGTATATGCATTTATCAGAAATTCATCAGTTTGTACTATAAAAATATGTGTACTTTGTCATATGCCAATTATACCTTGGTGAAGCCATTTTCCAAAATAAAAATAAAGTGGGCTCGAGTTGATTATGATCCTAGGTACATGGAACCACAAAACCATGCTCCAGGGCTTCAAAGAAATCCCTCAAAATTTTAAGTAACATAAACTCACAAAAATTGCAGAGCAATTCAAAAATTAGGTCCTGGCACTCTGTCAAACCTTATTCTCAACTTTTAGCCAGATTTCTACCTTAGCTTCAAGCAGTTCTGAACCTCATACAGCTCCTCAAACACACAAGGTATTGTCTTACAATTCTGCATCCTTCAAGTGCCAGCAATAAATGTTGCTTCCTCCAAAAAAAATTTTTCTCTGACCTCTATATAAATTCCAGCTCCCTTCAGATTCCTTCATAACTCTTACCATCATCTGTATTAACATTTCTCCCCCACAGTTTTCAAATGGGAAGATCTGGGTACTTTTTCTCCTTTGTTCTTTGTATCTCACACATAACATGTGATATGTCACAATGATTATAATTAATAATAATTACTATGTATAATGTCTCTTCACAAGATTGCAAACTTTAGGGCAAGGACTGTGTTTTTTCAACTTTGTAATCCTAACACTAACCACAGCACTAGGGACACACTATGTGTACAGGAAACTGAAAGAAAAACAACCAAATGAACAAATGGATGGACTGAATTTTCCCTGAGGACCTCCTTGAGGTGATCAATAATACATGTTATATTTAATTCAAACATCAAAAATTTTTTTCAAAACCTATATGACTCCAAATTGATTATTCCTTTTTATCACACGGTATTCCACATAGTACGGGCATTTGGGTGACACGATTCTCCATTGTGTACCACTGTTTTAAGCACTGCACCTAACCTCACTATATATCCATGTTGGTGTCCAGTCATTGTGACACTCACTCCTCCACACATTTCCAAATCCCCTCTCTCTCCCATGAAAAGGGACAATACTATCTCCTGGTTGAAAGTCATTACTTTAAAGAGCTGATGTCTCATCAAATGTCAATTCAGCTTGAAAATTGTCATTCCATCAGTATTTGACAGATTTCTATAATTCCATTAAATCCACAGTTTTTTTTGAGTATAAGAGAGTATATACAAAAGTTTAAAAACAAAAGAAAGTAGTAAAGCAGACAGGGATACCTCTTAGCCACATCACTGGGTTTCTCCCCTGCTTTGTTTGTTATATTACTGTCTGCTCCCATTTTAATTATCCACTTCAAACACTCTATGTGGCCTTGCCCAGCAGCTGTTTCAAAAATACAAAAGAGAAAATACACACACAAAAGTTATTGTCATTAGTAACAGTAACAATTGTCTTAAAATCTTGGACAATCCCATTAGAAAATGTTTTCATAAATAGTGATCCTTATAATCACCAACCAGCAAAAGTAAGTTGGGCAGATGTTACTTTCTCTGTTCATTTATGTATTCATTAGACAAACATTCTCTCAAATATCTACTGTGCTAGTCCCTATACAGAGGACTTTATATACAGATATAAAAGTTGAAGTTCAACGAGGTTATTTATTTAATATCACACAGCTAGCAAGGAATGGATTTGAAACTATAATCAAGGTGTTCCCCACCCTTCTCCAGTGTTCACCTTCTACTATCTATAGGTCCTGACTAATCCTGTAACTGACCAGAATGTGAGCACAATCTAGCCACAGGGACCCACATGGACTTCAGATATCTTGTGTCATCTTATATAAAGAGGTTATTCTACTGACTCTTAAAACTCAAAATGTGTAGGCCCCTCACTAATTATCAGAACCATTTACCACTTTTTTCAAAACCTTGGGTTTTTTTTAATGTTTTATTTATATTTGAGAGAGACAGACAGACAGACAGAGCATGAATGGGAGAAGGACAGAGAGAAGGAGACACGGAATCCAAAGCAGGCTCCAGGCTCCAAGCTGTCAGCACAGAGCCTGACATGGGACTCAAACTCATGAGCTGTAAGATGGTGACCTGAACTGAAGTCAGACGACTTCCACCGACTCAGCCACCCAGGCACCCCTCAAAATCTTGTTAATACATGTATTCAATACTAATTTTCACCTCCACAACTCTGTTTACGTATCTTCTCACCTCATGCCCAGTACTCAACCATATGCTCAACTAACTTCTATCCATCCTTGTAGATTTATCTCAAGACTCTGTGAAACTGGGGGAGAAAACTAAAGAACTTAGCAAGTGGCTGGCACATAAAGACTCTCAATAAATGTCTGTAAAGTTGATGAGTGAATTAAGGAATCAGAATGTTAATAAAATGTCAGCTTTGCTCTTACCAGCTATGTAACCTCAGTCAAGAAAACTGATTCCTGTGGACCCCAATTTCCTTATCTTTTACAGAGAAGATTTCATACTTACAAGGAGGGTACATTGCTGCTTCATAAAGTTACAAGGGTTAAATGTGATTACAGTTTTGCACCCCATTAAATATCATATAAACATAACATGATTTCTGAATTCCCATGAACTCTCCTTTAACCTTACCAACTTCTTCTGTTGCTCAGTTTCTACTCTTGAATTCCTATTGGCTGTATTTTAACAACCAAATCTTTTTTGCCATTTATTACATCCTGACTTCTACAAATCTCTAGTTGTTCATGTTATGAGTATGTGGCTCCTTAAGAGGAAGGTCTGGATCTCATACTGTCTATACCGTGCAAGCATATGGTTGGTGCTGAATATACATGCCTCTGTAAAATAAATCAAAGACTAAGAATTTTTGGTATATGTTTGGTGCCTCAAAAAGTGCATCTACCTCCAATACTGGCAACAGATGAAAGAGGACACAAAGTCAGAAACAGTGACAGAGGAACCCCAACACTACTGTACGAACTCTTCCGCCCTTCTCTTGTTCACTAAGAGCCATCTACCACTCTCAGAGTTGGTCCCTGAAAAGCCTGGGCCTTCTCCCTCTCTCCTACAGCAAACCCAAAACCAGTTAACAAAGAATACTACAAGAGTTCCCAGACCTTTAGAAATAACCCCACTATAGGCAAAGACAGCAACATATTCCATCTTTAAGATTTACAAAATAGTAATTATGTATCATGGATAACAGTTTTATAAGAGAGAATGAACTTAACCAAACATTTCCACGTTATTAAACAAATATTGTTTACAAAGAGGGGGAGGGGAGGCAAAAGAATTTCTCTAACATGAAATACAATAAAAGGATTTTTACCCAAGATCCTTACTGTATTCTGGTTAGCATATGTTTATTAATTTAATCCATGTTTTATAAGAGAACAGATAAAATTACACAGTGGCTAGAAATTCTTTGCAATACTTACGGCTTAGCAAATTAAAAGAAGGACCAGTAATCGTGGATTTAACAATCATTAAATGGTTAAGAAGAATGCCCCAATAATAAATACAGCAGCTTATTTACTGAATTAAAAATTAAAGGAAAAGCAGCAGAAAGTTTGACAAAATGTGGGAAAGGTGATTAAATCTTAAGGAGACACCAACTTTTATTTACCCAATTTGGATATATTCTAAACACAGAGATGTTTGACAGGAAAGACAAATGTACACAAAATGCCCCTTCTCCCCATTGTAGACACTTCTCATCCCTCTACCACACCATGTGATCCACTCCTGGACCCAGGTCTCCTCAGTGGATAGACTGACAAGAGAAGGGGTGAAGAGCAAACACTATCGGTTCCTTCTCAGTTTCACCTTCCCATCTTCTCACTATGTCAGCATCCCAAACACCCTGTGGTTATACATCAGTCCCTTTAGAACCTTCTTCCAGGTCTCTCATTTCCATCTTAGTTCCAGTGGTAAAAAGGTGACTGAGAAAGGCTGAAAACCAGCCATCAGTGAAACTTAATTTTCCTGGGAAGATGCATATTAACCACCATGAGTGAGCTTATATTTTGCTACAGTATCTAAATGATACTCCACATATATATTAGTAATGAAAAGTGGTTATATCTAGGATATGAAATGACGGCTTTGCTTTAAGGCACCACACTTTAAACTATACATATATATGGCACATTTTGTCTCCACCCCATTTGCAAATCCCATGGCAAATATTAAACCCCTAGACAGCCAGTAGAGATAGAGGAGCAAGACTTTCCAAGTCTAGGGTAGAGCATTTGCCAAAATGGAAACCTCTCTGTATGTAGGGGAAATCCATTTGCATTCCCCTTCTTCTTACTCCATCGAAGCTCTCTCTTATATAACTACTGGTACACATGGTACTTAGATCCTATACTGGAGATTCCTTATGAATGAAACCAACTTTAATAATTAAACTAAGAACCTAACCAACAGGAACATAGTCTGTGATTAGGATCAGCAGAAGTTATTTATAAAAAATAAAAATCTAATTCAAACACATGACTGCCGGCACGCCAGGGTGGCTCAGTCAGTGAAGTGTCCAACTCTTAGTTTCAGCTCAGGTCATGATCTCACAGTTCGTGAGTTCAGGCCCTGCATTGGGCTCTGTGCTGACAGTGTGGAGCCAGCTTGGGATTCTGTGTGTGTGTGCCTCTCTCTCTGCCTCACCCCCAGGCTGTCTCTACCTCTCTCAAAAATAAACGTTAAAAATTAAAAAAAACACACACACACACACACATGACTGCATTAACTAGACTATTTACTGTCTTTTACTTTAACATTTTTAAGGGTTTTTTAAAGTAATCTCTATGGCCAAAATGGGGCTAGAACTCATGACTCCAAGATCAAGAGTCGCACACTTCACAATTGAGCCAGCCGGGAGTCCCTTTAACACTTTTACAAGAATTACCTGCCATTAGATTCTAAAGAAACTTATAATATCAAATATTGATGGAATGGAAATTTCAGGTGGGGTAGTTTAGCAATCTGGTTTTTTATTTTATAAATAAAAGGAAGACTGTCAAGAATAAATCTTAGAGTACATACTCCCAATAAGGATTGACAATTTGACAGTCTGATTTAAAAACCAAAAAGCTAGATAATAATTTAGAATTACACACAGAAGGAAGGAGAGATTACAGAGAAAAGTGGTAGACATCTTGAAGACGTGTTCAAATCAAAGGTTCATTGATACTCCTATGGAAGTAAAAATCTGCTATACATTTTTTTCAAGTTCTGGTATGTATTTTTCATGCCATAGCATGAATTAATAAATCATTTTTAATCCAAAGAAAATGTTAGTCCTAAGAAACTTCTCTAGCAGTGAATTTCATATCTAAACATGTCAGTGTCAAAAGAGAATTTCTATTGGAATTACCTTAAATGTGACAGAATTTCTGATATCATAAAAGGAATATCACACTTCAATTTAAAAGTAAGCACTCTGTGTACCATATAAGGAAGACTTAAATGCCTTAGGGTATCAGGAAAGTTTTACATTTTCACATATTTCTGAGGGATAATTATTTTTTTCTTTTATAGTTTATTGTCAAGTTGGTTTCCATATAACACCCAGTGCTCATCCCAACAAGTGCCCTCCTTCATGTCCATCACCCCTTTTCCCCTCTCCCCCACCCCCAGCAGCCCTCAGTTTGTTCTCAGTATTTAAGAGTTTGCCTCCCTCCCTCTCCTTAACAGTTTTTTTCCCCTTTCCCCCCTCCACGGTCCTCTGTTAAGTTTCTCCTGTTTCACATATGAGTGAAAACATATAGTATCTATCCTTCTCTGCCTGACTTATTTCACTTAGCATAACACCCTCAAGTTCTATCCACATTGCTACAAATGGCTAGATCTCATTCTTTCTTGTTGCCATGTAGTATTCCATTGTATAGATAAACCCCATCTTCTTGATCCATTTGTCAGTTGATGGACATTTGGGCTCTTTCCATGATTTGGCTATTGTTGAAAGTGCTGCTATGAACACTGGGATACATGTGCCCCTATGCATCAGCACTTCTGTAGAGGGATAATTACTTTAAAAGGCAAATAATTCAATAGTAATTATGTCAGAATGGAAAACGAAGCAGGAATAACTTACCTTTATGCATAGGAGTTGATCCATTACTATCACGTTCATTAATATTGATTACTCCATCTTCTATTAATTTTTTAAGCATTTCCAAATCACCCTTAAAGGCAGCCACATGACCTGGAAATGCTAAGGCTATGAACAGAAATTCATCATCTTAGTAAACACATGAGCTTATTATTATTTCTCTGACTTAAGCAGTCACACATTCAGATTTCAGTATTAACTCAATTATGATAACGTTATATTGGAATTAGTTTGATTGATGTAATAACAAGTAGTAAAAAGAAAATCATAAAATAAGATTATTATTAATTGTATAGCCCTTCCACCCCTCAGGACCCCAAACATGCCCAGTAGTATTGTACCAGAACTATTTTTAGCTATATTCTATTCTTCCCTCAGGCCACCACAAAACACAAGATGGTCATTTTCAACCCTTCATATAAAACTATACTTGGTCTTAAGTCCTACATTTGCACAGAACACTCATTCTGTTTGCAAGGAAGAAAGCAAAATAAACTGGAAGCAGGTAAAGTATATATAAGTATGTATACAAACACATATACATATACACATGCCTGTGCAAATGAGCCTGACCTAGTGCCTAACTACACAATAAATGCTTGATGTTTTTGATGATAGTAACTCCAAGATCATGACCTGAGCCGAGATCAAGAGTTGGACACTTAACCAACTGTGTCATTCAGGTGTCCCTACTCTCATTTTTAAATCTGGAAAGGAAACATAGCCAAAGAATACTTTTAAAATTTTTTAATGTTTATTTATTTTGGAGAGAGAGAGAGACAGAGTATGAACCAGGGAGGGGCAGAGAGAGAGGGAGACACAGAATCCAGAATACAAAGCAGGCTCCAGGATCTGAGCTGTCAGCACAGAACCTGACACAGGGCTTGAACTCATGATCTATGAGATCATGACCTGAGCTGAAGTCGGATGCTTAACCAACTGAGCCATCCAGGTGCCCCTAGCCAAAGAATATTTTTAAAAGAAAAAGTTAAGAGATTTACACTACCTAATTCTAAGTCTTACTATAAAGCTACAGTAATCAAGACAGTTGTAATATTGCCAAACAGATATATCAAATATGGTATATCCGTACAATCAAATACTATTGAGCAATAAAAAGAAATGAACTATTAATGTACATAACAGGGATGAATCTTAAAATGGTTCCACTAGAAAAGTCAAACTTACTGATGCATAGGAGCACATATACCCCAATGTTCATAGCAGCACTCTCAACAATAGCCAAAACATGGAAAGAGCCTAAGTGTCCATCAATGGATGAATGGATCATGAAGATGTGGTTTATCACCATGGAATACTCCATGGCAATGAGAAAGAATGAAATCTGGCCATGTGTAGCAACATGGATGGACCTTGAGGGTGTTATGCTGAGTGAAATAAGTCAGGCAGAGAAGGACAAATACCATATGTTTGCATGTATAGGAGGATTAGGAGGAACTTAACAGAAGACCATGGGGGAGAAGAAGGGGAAAAATAGTGGGGGAGAGGGAGGGAGGCAAACCATGAGAGACTCTTGAATGCTGAGAACAAATTGAGGACTGATGGGTGTTGAGGGGAGTGGGGAGATGGGCATGGAGGAGGGCACTTGTGGGGATGAGCACTGGGTGTTATATGGAAACCAACTTGACAATAAACGAAGGAAGGAAGGAAGGAAGGAAGGGAGAGAGGGAGGGAGGGAGGGAGGGAGGAAGGAAGAGAAAAGTCCAACTTAGGGCATGTGGGTGGCTCAGTAGGTTAAAGCATCTGACTCAGGCTCAGGTCATGATCTCCAGTTTTTGAGTTTGTGAACTCTGCATTGGGCTGTCTGCTCTCAGCACAGAACCTGTTTGGGATCCTCTGACCTCTCTCTCTGTCCTCCCCTGCCTGCATTCTCTTTCTCTCTCTCTCCTTCTCTCTCAAAAATAAAACATTAAAAAAAAGAAAAGAAAATGCAAACTAATTTGTGGTGACAGAAAGCAAGTAAGTTGGATGAGGGTGAAGGAGGGGTGAACTATAAGGCAGTATAAAAAAGCCTTTGGAGGTGGTGGCAATGTTTTCTATCTTGTGATGGTTTCATGATTGTACACATACATCAAAACTCACCTAACTGCACACTAAGTGAATACAGTTTATTACTTGTAAATCATACATTAATAAAGTTTGTTTTTAAAAAAGTATATCCCCTTAAAAACTTAAATTATAAATAATAAATTAAATAATAAAGGATATCATCATCAAAGGGAAAAAACAAGCCACAGTGTGAGAGAAGATATCCATATCAGATAAAATCAATGAAGAATTAGAATCAAGACTATATAAAGAACACAAATTATTTAGAAAAGGGCAAAAATATAATTTTTAAAAGGGTGAAAAGTATAGTCAGGCAATTCATAGAAGAAAAAACTAGAATAACCAATAACTTACAGAAGGATGTTCAACCTCATTCATAATCAAGAAAACACAAATCAAAATACAGATTAAACCTTTTTATATCCAATCAACTGGCAAAAATTTTAAAGTCTGACAATACTGAATATCATTTCTCTAAATTCCCACCAAACATTGCTGATGAGAGTGCAAACTTCTACAACCACTCTAATGAAGGATGTAACAATACCTATTTATGCTGAAAAAGGGCATATCCCATCAAGCAAACCCTAATGTAGAACTTCACACCTAATTATCCAGGCAGAGCTGTTAACTCTCAGTCTTCAGAGAAGACAGGCAGCACCTCAAGCAGCCTCATCCAACAAATCCCAATGTGCCATAAAAATATTTTCTATGTGGGCTCTGTGTTAAAAAGGTAGTGAAGCACTTCTCTACAGAATCTCTTGTACAGGTATATAAGGAGACACAGACAAGAATATCCCTGACCACATTACTATAATAGCGAAAAAAAATTTAAATGTCAAATTAGAAAATGGATAAATAATGGTTTTCATAAAATACAATACTATACAACACTTAATAAATGAGGATATATCTATCAGCCTAACAAAAACCGCAAGACTTCGTATTTTCTGTAAAAAAGCAAGAAATAGAAGAATGCATACTGTTTTATGCCCTTAAGATGTTAAGAGAAGTTTCAAAGACTACTAGTCATCCACTAAAATCCCCTTCCTTCAACAGTAAAGGAGTTGTAGCTGAAGTAAGTCTTCTCAGCTAAATACTGAATTCTTCTCCAGGCTTCCTCACAGCTAGTACACCCATGTAGCTTAACTTTTGCCAAATGAATGTTAGCAAAAGTGATGAGTACAAATTAGACCTTGAAAATCTCTGGTCCTAACCTTATAGGTCTTGCTCCCTTCCCACCTCCTGCTGAATTAGCTACCACCAGAGAGAGCTAGTTGGGAAAAAAAGTCAGTTCTTGAATGACTGCACAGCATAGATTCACTCTCCAATGTAGGGTATCGTATGAATCCTTAAGCTGCTGAATTTTAGGATTTCTTTGTTAGGACAGGTTAGTCTCTTACTCCACAAACAGATAGTAATGCATATTTTTGTAAGTATATATACATTAAATATAAAATGTGCTGGGGCACCTGGGTGGCTCAGCTGGTTAAGTATCCAACTCTTGGTTTTGGCTGAGGTCACGATCTTATGGTTTTATGAGTTCAAGACCCATGTCAGGCTCTGCCCCGGCAGCACAGACCCTGCTTCAGATTCTCTCTCTCCCTCTCTCTCTCTCTCTCTCTCTCTTTCTCTCTCCACCTTGTGCTCGTTCTCAAAATAAGTGAACTTAACTTAAAAAATTGAAATTAAAACCCATAGGATGAAATTATAAATTGAAAACATTTATCTCTGAGAAGGAAGAAAAAGTGATATGAAGGTGAGAGAACCAAGAAACTTTAACTGTATGTATAACATTTTATCCTTAAATTAGTGGCATAAAGAATGTTCATTACATTAATCTCTATATATTTCTGCCTAAAATATTTCATGATAAAGAAAACAAACTGAATGAATGGGTAGACAATTATAAGTAACATATTTACATATAACATTTGCCTTATAACTTCTTTTACTTTTCCACTTATTCTACTTATTAGATGCTACAACACTCCAGGTTTATTACTTACTTTCCTGATCTTTTGGATCACTTTGTTCAGACTCAGCCCCTTGGATAAACTGCAAAATGTTCTGCTTAAAGAACCTCTGGGCCAAATCCATTACGTTTTCTCCATTATCATTGAAGGCTTTTAGAGCCTGTGTAGTGTTGTTCATTCTACTGAGTAGGAATTTAAAACAGTGAAGGTGACCTTCCATGGCTGCTAAGTGAACTATAGGTGAGAGAGAAAAAAAATTAATTTTTACATTGATGATAAGATAATTTGAAGAAAGAAAGAACAACATTGGCTCTAATCCTCACCAGGCGATAACTGTCCCTTCCCCATGTAACAGGGACATACTGCGAGTAATGGTAACAACTTCTCCGCAAGCCCACAAGTCCTCACTCAGCCTCCTAGTCACATTGAAGCAACAGACTAAATGGTTAGCAAGTGAAGAACCAGATGAGAGATACCAAAAAGCAAGCCCCAGAACATTTTCTTGACAAGTTAAATCCCAGTTAGGCAGCTTATAATCACACGAGAAAATACTTGCTTGGTAAGACAGATGATATATTTATTTTAATGCTTTGGAACAAAATGGAAGAGATAAACCAAAATAGTCACTATGGGGGCACCTGGGTGGCTCAGTCTCTTGAACATCTGACTTTAGTTTGTGATCGCTGTTTACTGGGGCAGAGCCCACTCAGATCCACTGTCCCCCTCTCCCTGCCCCTCCTCCACTGGCACTCTCAAGAATAAACATTAATGTTAATGTGCCATTTTTCCATAGACATTTATTATTTTTATTAAAAACAGGAAGACTGGATCAAAACTGCAGACAAAGCGCACAAAGTATCTCACCATTTCTACTCTAAATCCTTGAAAATAATAGAAAAGAGATTTTTTGAAGCCAAAAAGGACTAGAGAAACCTACAAGAACTCCAAGAACAGACAACAAATGTTAAGGAATCCCTGAAAGAAAATATACTGAATCGAGCTGAAGGAGAGTCACAACCCAAAATTCGCAAAAAAAAAAAAAAAAAAAAAAGAATGCTTCTGGGGTATTACAAGTTTAGGGCAGTGACTACAAAGAACGAGAGAGCCTTTACATCTCTGGAGAAGTGAGTTTTGGGCAACATCCCAATCAATAAACAAATCTTGCCTCTGGAGAAGTAGAGCAGCACCTAAATGACCAGTGTAATGGAGGAGAAACAAGATGTAACAACACCCAAAAGAAAAGTTGCTGGCACATTTCACTCTACACTTTCTCAGCTGAACCTTCCACAAAAAAACACCAAAAAATTCCCCCTAAAACTTGAGATTCCTCTAACAGCTTACTCATCATATATACACATATATGTCTTTCAGGCATTTCTAACTTAACATATCAAAAACTCAACTCCTCATCCCTCTTGCGCATGTTTTCCTTAAATAGCTTTCCCTCTCTCACTTAATAGGAACTGTCTCTTTTCCATGTAGTTTATGCCCCAAATCCTGAAGCCATCCTTGACTCCTCTTTCTGTCACTCTCTACGTCTAATCAATCAGCAAATCTTATTGGCTCTATCTTTAAAAAATACACAGATCCCAGTTATTTCTCATTATCTTTGCTGCCTCTATTTGGCTCCAACCCAAGAGCAGCATTAAATTATTACATCAGTCTCACAAGTGGTCTATTTCTACTCTTGCCATCCCCACACCCACACTGCAATCTATTATAAACAAAATAGCCAAAATGATACTCTTAAATGGAGTCAGATCATGTCATTGCTGTGCTCCAAATCCTTCCATGGCTCCTGTTACCTCTCTGACATCATCATCTATTATTCACTCTCTGATTTCTGTTCTAACCACACTGACTCACCGTTACTACTTGCTGTTACTCAAATATGCAAGGAACACTCCTGCCTCAGGAGCTTTACACTTGCTATTACCTCTTCCTATAATATTCTTTCCCCACAGTAGTAACAAGACCTGCTCCCTCAACTTTGTCAGGTATTGATCCAGTTATCACCTCAGTGAAGGCTTCCCTGACCACACTATTTTATAAACTTCATCCTCTTTAACACTCTACTCTCTTCTCTGCTTTTATCCACACACATATCTCTACTTAATATAATTTATATTCTTTTGATTATTGCCTGTCCCCCGCTGAGCAGTATCACATGAAGGCAGGACTTTGGGCTGTTTTGTTTGCTGTGATATCCCCAGCACACAAGAGGGACTGACACGTAGTAGATGCTCAAGAAATAAATGTTGGACCAATAATTTAAGATATAGGGTTGCCTAGGTGGCTCAGTCAGTTAAGCGTTTAACTTCAGCTCAGGTCATGATCTCAGGGTCCGTGAGCTCAAGTTCTGCACAAGGCTCTGTACTGACAGCTCAGAGCCTGGACCCTGCTTCAGACTGTGTCTCCCTCTCTCTCTGCCCCTCCCCCACCACACTCTGTCTCTCGCTCTCTCTTAAAAATAAACATTTTTTAAAAATAAAACAAAAACAAATAGCAATTTAAGACAGAGATTTGAATACAATTAGTGTAGTACTGAAGCCACATTCCTAATCTCTGTATTAAAAAATATACTATATATAGTCATAAGCATTTTTATGTTTAAAGAAATAAAACTTGGAATTTTTAATGATCAGGTAAAAAGACTTTAAAAAATGATCAGGCATATTTAATAAAGAACCAACTAAAAATGAAATTACTCCCTACCTTGTATTATAGAAAAGTCAGTTCCAGGTGGGTTGGGGACCTACGTGTGAAAGTGAAGCCTGCTTCGGATTCTGTGTCTCCCCCTCTCTCTGACCCTCCCCTGCTCATGCTGCCTCTCTCTCTCAGAAATAAAAAACATTAAAAAAAATTTAAAAAAAAGAAAGTGAAATAATAAAATACTAGAAGATAACATAAAAGAATGTTTTCATGACCAAAGAGTAGGGAAAGGTTCTTTTTTTTTAACAGGATTCAGAAAGGATTAACCATAAAGGAGGAGCTTATTAAACTTGACTACATTACAGTTAAAACATCTATTCACCAAAAGATATCTTCAAAGAATGAAAAGGCAAGACATAGAAAAGATATTTAAATAAAAAAGCTATCTGCATCAGTATGATACAACAAATTTTTTTTAATGTTTTATTTATTTCTGAGAGAGAGACAGCATGAGCAGAGGAGGGTCAGAGAGAGAGGGAGACATGGAATCTGAAACAGGCTCCAGGCTCTGAGCTCACTGTCAGCACAGAGCCCGATGCGGGGCTCGAACCCACGAATCGTGAGATCATGACCTAAGCCGAAGTCGGACGCTTAACCAACTGAGCCACCCAGGTGCCCTGATACAACAAATTAATAAGAGGAAGGATAAAAGCCATATGATAATCTTACAAGATCCAGAAAAAGCATTTGACAAAATACAACATCCATTCATAATAAAAATTCTCAAGAAAGTGGTATACAGAGGATATATCTCAACATATTAAAAATCATATATGACAAATCCACAGCTAACATCATACTAAATGCTAAAAACCTAAGAGCTTTTACTCTAGATCAGGCACAAAACAAGAAAGTCCATTCTCACCACTTTAATTCAACTTAGTACTGGAAGCCCTAGCCATAGTAATTAGACAAGAAAAATAAATGACATCTAAATCAGTAAGGAAAAAATTAAATTGTCACTATTTGCAAATGACATGATACTATACATGAAAATACCCTAAAGACTCCACCAAAAAAACTACGAGAAGTAATAAATGAAGTCAATAAAGTGGCAGGTCACAAAATTAATATACAGATATCAGTTGCGTTTCTATATACCAATAATGAAGCAGCACAGAGAGAAATTAAGAAATCAATTCCAAGGGTGCCTGGTTGGCTCAGTTGGTTAAGTGGCCAACTTTGGTTCAGGTCATGATCTCAAGGTTCATGAGTTGGAGCCCCGCATCAGGCTCTGTGCTGACAGCTCAGAGCCTGGAGCCTGCTTCAGATTCTGTGTCTCCCTCTCTTTCTGACCCTCCCCTGCTCTGTCTCTTGTTCTCTCTAAAAAATAAACATTAAAAAAAAGATTTTAAGAAAAATAAAATAATTCCACCCACAATTGCACCAAAAAGAATAAAATACCTAAGAATAAATTTAACCAAGAAGTTGAAAGACCTGTACTCTGAAAACCGTAAGTGAAAGAAACTGAAGATGACACAAATGGAAATATATACCAGGCTCACAGACTGGAAGAATTAATATTAATAAAATGTCCATACTACCCAAAATAATCTACAGACTTAACACAATCCTTATCAAAATACCAAGAATATTTTCCACAAAACTATAACAATTCTAAATTTTGAATGGAATGATAAAAGACTCTAAATAGCTGAAGTAATCTGGGGAAACAAGAAAAAAGCTGAAAGTACCACAATCTCAGATTTCAAGAATAACTACAGGGGTGCCTGGGTGGCTCAGTCCATTAAGCGTCTGACTTGGGCTCAGGTCATGATCTCATGGTTCGTGGGTTCAAGCCCTGCATCCAGCTCTGTGCTGACAGTCAGCCCAGAGCCTGGAGCCTGTTTCAGATCCTGTGTCTCCCTCTCTCTCTGACCCACTCCTGATCACGGGGTGTGTGTGTGTGTGTCTCTCAGAAATAAATAAAACATTTAAAAAAGTTAAAAAAAAAAAAAAGAATACAAAGTTACAACAACAAAAACAGTATAGTACTAGCACAAAAATAGATACATATATCAGTGAAACAGAATAAAGTCCAGAAATAAATCCACAATTACATGGTCAACTAATCTACAACAAAGAAGAATACACAATGGAAAAAAGACAATCTCTTCAATGAATGACACTGAGAAAACTGGACAGCTATATGCAAAAGTATGTAATTAGACCACTTTCTTATACCATACACAAAAATAGACTCAAAATGGATTAAAGAACTAAATGTGAGGCCTGAAATCATAAAATTCCTAAAAGAGAACACAGGCAGTAATCTCTTGGACATGGTCTTAGCAACATACTTATGGATATATCTCTTCATGCCAAAAAAAAAAAAAAAGCAAAAATAAACTACTGGGACTATACTAAAATAAAAAGCTTTTGCACAGCAAAGCTAAACCATCAACAAAACAAAAAAGTAACCTACTGAATGGGTGAAGATATCATCAGTGAAATGCAAATCAAAATCACAATGAGCTATCACCTCATATTAGTCAAAATGGTGAGCAACAAAAATAAAAAGAAATAACAGGTTTTGGAGAGGATGTGAAGAAAAGGGAACTCTCAGGTACTGTTAGTATAAAGGTAAACTGTAAACTGGTACAACTACTGTGAAAAGCAGTATGGAGTTTCCTCTAAAAATTAAAAATAGAAATATCACAAGTCTAGTAATTCTACTACTGGGTATTTACCCAAAGGAAATGGAAAACACTAATTCAAAGGGATATATGCACCCCTATGTTTATGGCAGCCTTATCTACAATAGTCCAAATAGGAAAGCAAGCTAAGTGTCCACAGATAGATGAATGAATAAAGAGGAAGTGGTGTATATATACAGTAGAGTATTACTCAGCCATAAAAAGAATGAGATTTTGTCATTTTCAACAATAAGGATGGAACTAGAGAGTGTTATATTAAGTGACTGAAGTCAGACAAAGACAAATACCATATGTCACTTACATGTGGAATCTAAAAAGCAAACAAACAAACAAGAGAGAGAGACAGACTCATAAATACAAAGAATAAACTGATGGCTGCCAGAATGAGAAGGGTTGAAGGGGGGATGGGAGAAACAGAGTAATATGTAGAACTGTCAAATCATTATGTTATACACCTAAGTAATACAGCATGTATGTCAAACACACTTCAATTTAAAAAAATGAGAAAAAAATTTTTAAAGAGAGGTATAAACTTCAGGGGGAAAATGCTGTTCTACATTTTTAATCAAAGAAAATGTAAATTAAAACCACAATAAAGCATTACACCCAAAAGAATGACTAAAACTAAAAAAAAAAAGTAATAATACCAAGTATTAATGAGAAAGTGTAATAACTGAAAGTCTTAAATACCACTCATGAGTGTATGAACTGATAACAATCACTTTGGAAAATGAAGTCAGACAAAAAGGAATACCACTGTATTATTTTATCCCATAGAGTTCAGAAAGAAAAAATGCTAATTTTTATGTTGGAAGTGAGGTAACTTTGGAGATTCTTGGTAACCAAAAACAGGACATGAAAGAGACTAGTTCTTGATCCGGCTAATGGTTACAGAAAAAGTACTCATTTGTGAAAATGCAATGGACTGTGCATTCTACTTCAATTAAAAAATGTATAAAATAAAAAATAAGAGCAAAACAATAATTTCCAGATATACAAAAAGTTGAGAGTTCATACCAACAGATCTTAACTCTATAAACACTAAAGGATGCACTTCACAAAGAAGCAAAACGATCGTAGACAGTAGGGTAAAGGGGTGGAAGAGGAGGCCAAAGTAGAAGCCATATTATGAGGGTACAGCACGCCAAACTGAGAAATCAGAGTTCCATAGCAATCTAGGAAGTTTTTAAGCCAAAAAGTGATTTGAGTGAAGCTATTAAGATACGAACAGGCTTGCCTGAACTTCCCCTTCATTTGTTTCGCTACTTAAGATTCTTTTGAGACATAATTCGAGTATCATTTTTAGCAACCTGCACTCCACTCTGTGATCTATTTCTCTCCTGAATTTCTACAGCACTTCTTAGAAGAAGACAGTGTTTAAGGTACAGGTCTCAAACGGTCAGCTAATCGCAGGCTAGCCAACTGTAGTTAGAAAATGAACTCAAATACATGAGTGTCCACTATTTATACGATTTTTTATAAACAGTAGTCTGGGAAGTGAAGTTGTATGAAGTTAAAAAAATAATAATCCTAGCGTCAGGCTCTGTGCTGACAGTGTAGACCCTGCCTGAGAATCTCTCTTCCTCTCTCTCTGCCCCTCCCCCACTCTCCCCCCTTAAAATATATAAAGATTAAAAAAATAATAATAATAACCCTAAACAGTAGTTAAAGAAAACAGCTTTTTTTCTTTACAGGATTTACAGGAAGAGTAAATCCAAGTTTAATTTTGCCAATGTCTCTTTTGCTGATATGGTTCCAGGAAAAAAACTCAATCACATAACAGGTACATAACACAGGTTCGAGAGTAAAAAATGTTCAGGTCAATATATTTACTACTTTAGTTTTCTGAGGAACTGTTAAAATGATGACAAGTGTAAATTTCTTAAACACAATCAATCATTTAAAAGTTGCTTTTGTAAAGAACACCTGGAAGGTTTCCGTTGTAGTCCACATCTTCTATGCCACATCCCCATTTAACTAGAAGCTGCAAACAGCCAAGCCTCCCGTGAAAAGCTGCATAGTGCACAGGTTTCCATTCTCTCTTATCAGTCACACTGGGATCCTAGAGGTAACATTCACAAGAACTCAATTTCTTTCCATTTGTAGGAGAAACAATAAGTCAAGCAGCTTAATTCTGCAAATGAAAATGGAGGCTGTTCTTAAAAATATAAGACAAACAACGAAGGCAATAGAAAAATTTACTACAATCACTGATTGAAACATATGAGCTAATAAAATAGTAATGAAATTTTATAAAATAGTCTTTAAAAAAGCATAGCTATTTCATAAAAATAGTTTTTATAAAGGGACTTAACTAGTCATTTTACTGGTCACAGGTTCTTGACCAATAAAATGAAAAGGATGGACTCAAATGATCTAGTCAGACCCTTTAGAGCACAAAGAGTTAATGATAAAATAAAAATACTTAAAAAGGACTTTAACTTTTTCTCAACTCTTACCACAATGTCTTCAGTATGCGTAAATCTTATAAGTTATATATTTTTTACAATCACTGGGTAATATTAAAGAAAATATTACAGTAAACAAAAATTCTGGGGCACCTGGGTGGCTCAGTTAACTGGCCAACTTCAGCTCAGGTCACGAACTCACGGTCTGTAAGTCTGAGCCCAGTGTGGGGCTCTGTGCTAACAGCTCAGAGCCTGAGGCCTGCTTTGGATTCTGAGTCTTCCTGTCTCTCTGCCCCTCCCGCACTTGTACTCTGTCTCTCTATCAAAAATAAATAAACATTAAAATAATTTTTTTTAATTTCTGAAGATAAAAATCACTTTCTAAATTAGTGTATAAAAGGGGCGCCTGGGTGGCTTAGTCAGTTGGGCGTCCGACTTTCGCTTAGGTCATGATCTCGCGGTTCGTGGGTTCGAGCCCCGTGTCAGGCTGTGTGCTGTCAGCTCAGAGCCTGGAGCCTGTTTCAGTCTGTGACTCCCTCTCTCTCTGACCCTCCCCTGCTCGCGCTGTCTCTCTCTCTCTCTCCTAGAAATAAATAAAACATTAAAAAAACAATTATAAAAAAATAATAAATTAGTGTATAAAATAAATTACAAAACAAACAGGCAAACACACAAATTTAGATTTACAATCACTGGTTAAGATGTGTTTGGAAGCTTCATAATCTTCCCAGTTAAACTCTGAACAGACAGGAAGAACCCATAGCCTCTGAAATACTTTGTACTGCTAAACTGGGGTTGGTTTCTATTTTTTAAAGTTTCATTTATTTTGAGAGAGATAAAGTGCACATGAATATGCAAGAGTCATGGAAGGAGAGAGGGAGAGAGGGAGGGGGGAAAGGAGGAAGGGGTAGGGGGAGAGAGAGGGAATCCCAAGTAGTCTCCATACTGTAAGTACAGAGTCTAACACAGGGCTTGATCCCATGACCCTGAGATTATGACCTGAGCTGAAATCAAGAGTCAGAAGCTTAACCGACTGAGCTATCCAGGCGCCCCTAAACTGGGTTCTTTTGAAGCTTTATCTAAATTATTGCTCCCATGTTTAAAGACAAAAAAGCTAGAGGTATATCAAATTACTTACCAAAAGTCATGTAAGAGATTTTAAAAGTCAGGAAGAGATAACCAGGCTACCAAATGCTACTCCATCTATATGATTATACATTCTCACATATCAACAGGAATCTCTTACCACTCCACTTCGAAGCATTATTTGTAAAGTGAAAGAGTGTCCATGTGTTGCAGCAAGGTGTAAAGGAGTGCATCCACGGTCATCTTGAGTTGCCAGATTTGCCCCATTGATTATGAGAGCCTCAAAATAGAGATATAAGAGTTTACATAAATATATATATGCTAAATCATAAATGCAGGTTCAGATTATTAAGTAATTTATCAACCTATAGCTAGATTATTGTATATGTTCTTACACACATGCCACAGGTAAAGTATGAGAAATTCTTAGCTAATAGTAAGAAAATTCTTGAGATCCTTTGTAACCTTGCCTAGGAGACATTTATAATATCTGATTTTACATTCTGATTTGAGCAGGTACATGCAATTTATAAGGCATGCTTTTCAGGATTATTAACAGAGGTTAATAATCACTGAGTTAAATTCTTTAATGCTAAGCTAATAAACTAAAAGGTATATGTCCACTATTTCAAAAGCAGAATCTTTTATTACCTGAGTTTCAAAATAATGGAATAGAATTCTTTTTTGAAGTAACTACCTCTAGCTCCAAAAAAAATTTCTAACTGCATTTGAGGAAATCCCATCAGAATTTACAATTGGCCTAGATTCTGTGTATGGGTTATGTCATATACATAGCTCACCCCTCTATATAATATACCAAGCAATTGGTTTAAAAGAACTAGTAGTTAATATTTTTTAATACTGTATTTTTTTTGTTTTATGTTTTTTAATTTATTTTTGAGAGTCAGAGAGAGACAGCACAAGCAGGGGAGGGTCAGAGAAAGAGAGATACAGAATCCAAAGACAGACTCCAGGCTCTGAGCTAGCTGTCAGCACAGAGCCCGACGTGGGGCTCGAACCCACAAACCATGAGATCATGACCTGAGCTGAAGTCAGACGCTTAACCGACTGAGCCACCCAGGCACCCCAATATTGTATTTTTTAATGTTTATTTTTGAGAGAGAACATGAGTGAGGGAGGGGCAGAGAGGGAGAGGGAGACAACAGATCCAAAGCAGGCTCTGTGCTGACAGCAGACAGCCCAACAAGGGCTCAAACCCATGAACCACAAGATAATGCCCTGAGCTGAAGTCAGAACCAACTGAGCCAACTGAGCAACCCAGGAACCCCTAGGCAACATTTTTTAGTTTTACTCCCTGAGACTCTCTTTTTTAACCAGTCTATATTTACCAGTATCTTAACAAAAGACTCAGTCACAATTCCTATCAAAAGTTTTAAGAATAGTTTCCATAATTAAAAAGCTAGTCTATAATCATCACAAACCATATATTGAGTGCTTACTGTGTTTTAAAAATCACTACGAAGAATATGAAGGCATGGCAACCTAAGGAATTAGGACGCATGTAAAGACAAAGATCATCAACTATACAAAGAAATCCTTGATAAGCAACAACTACACAGTACAGTATCAAAAAATACCACCAAATCTCTGAGAATGAAGAGAACAAAGGGAATGGTTTGATCTAATGCTTAGAGGAAGGAAAGCATCAAGTAATGCTTCATTTGACCCTGATGTCCCCTGAAGTTACTACTGTATTTGCTCTTCCATTGCCTTCTTCTCACATTAATACCTCAATGCCTCAACTACAAATTCCCCTGCAAACTGTGTGCCATCCCTAACACTCCATGGAAATACAGCAAACCTCACCTGATAGTGAGCTCTCACGTCCAATGGGATTTTCTCAGCTTCCTGCTGTAACTGTGATACTCTGCCTAATTTTTTACACTTCTTCATCTGCACAGCCCTAATGGACCCCAGCTCTCCCATCTCTGACTTCTTCCTTTCAATTCTTTGCTCATTTCTCTGCTTCCTACCATTACTGCTAGTAACATTCTTCAAAATTCAATCCTCAATACTCTATTCTCTTCTCTATACTTTATTACTCCTGAAATCCTGGTCTCCAGCACCCTTTTCAGCTGCCTGGACCTTCTGCACATGAATGACCTACAGGGCCTCTAAATAATATGTACCAAATTGAACTCAGTATCTTTGCTCCTGTATCTCCCCTGCCTTTCAGATTTCTGTGTTTGTAGTGTCATAATTATCTGTCATTCTGCCTTAAATGAATTTAAATTTAAATCTAATTTTTAACATAAATTTTGAATGAATTTAAATTTTCACTCTACTCTGTCAATGCCTACTTTTCAAGATATTTTCAACAATTTTCTTTCCCTCTGCCACCATAAAATTTCTCCTTCTATAGGTAGTAATGACACCAAAAGTCTCTAACTGGTCTTCTTGCCTCCAAACAATCTCCTCATCCTAGATACATCTTGGATACACCTTGTTAGAATACTTTTTGTTAGAATAATTTCCTGAAATACTGCTTTCAATCCTTCATTCCTCTATTAATACCCATGTGCATGTATAAGTATGCATTATGTATATGTGTAGGAGTATATATTAGTATGCATATAAAACAGTTTCTTATACAAATGAATCATTATTCTACTTCTATGGCTATGCAAACTTAATTCATAATAATATACAACAAAATATCTACAGCTTAAACTCATATAATAGTTTATCCCTTGAACACCTGCAATTTTTCCAATTCCAGTATTTTACATAGAATTATAGATAGAGGTTAATAGAATAAAATCTAAGCTCACATCCTGGCTTTGTCACTTACTGTCTCTGAATCATTTTCATTACCTATAAAACAGGAACTCAAAAGATTGTTACATTAAATGAGGTGATGCATGGAAAACTGTAATTGGTCCATGAAAAGTGATAATCATTACTTTTATTTGCTCTTGTTTGCTTACACAATTTTGTATTCCTCCAAATTCCAGTTTATGGCAGTACACTGATTATATCTAGTTACTCTAATAAGCTAGATCCTACGTATATTAATGTGTAATGCTGGCCAAAAATATATGTTAAATAAGAAATATTAGACGATGCAAGCTATAAAGAAGATAATCTGGGCATCTCTGTGATAGCCCTTAAAACAACCTATCAGATAGCCAATTACTTCAGAGATAAAAGACTCCCCAGTCTCACACAATTTGTTTAAGTTCTATTTGGTACCAAAATATCTGAGTCATAGAATTCAGTAAGTTCTTGCTTCGGACAAAGAACTAAATCTATGGATCATATTATTAGAATGAAAGCAATAGCCCAACAAAACTATGCTAAAGTAATTAAACTTATTGACTTTTTAAAAAGTAACCCAAGTTATTATTACCTGCATACAAGCATCTTGGCCTCTGATTGCAGCTATGTGAGCTGCTGTCCAACCTCTCATGGTTACTTGTGTGATATCAGCTCCATGCCAGAGGAGCCAATGAAGACACTAAATTAAGAAAATGACCATGTTAAAAGTGATAGGACAAATTTTTAAAAATATCTTTAGATCTTTGTTTTTTGAGGGGGGGTGGTTTTGTTTTGTTTTGTTTTTTGGGGGTTTTAAGTAGGCCTCATGCCCAGTGCAGAGCCCAATGTGGAGCCTGAACTCACAACCCTGAGATCAAAACCTGAGCTGAGATCAAGAGTCAGAAGCTCAACTGACCAAGCCATCCAGGTGCCCCATTAACATCTCTAGATGTTTGGAATTTAGTCTCTTATCATGACATACTACAGCCTAGAAAACATCTTAAGTAAATGAGAGGGATAATTTTATGAAAAACAAAAGCACAAGAACAATGATATGGTAACCCCCACTTGCCCTTATTATTGGGTAAACATTAGGGAATGGTGGGAGCTATGTCAAATTGGAGATCACATTCCTTGTCCAAAAAATGTAAATGCTACTTAATCCCAGCCAGTTGTTGCTGTAAGTGAAATGTTGATCCAAATCTAATATTACACCAATACTGTGTAAACCAAAAAAACCACATATGTGAGTCATTTTCACTCAGTGGCTGCCAATTTGCAACCTCTGTCATAGATCTTTAAAGGGGCTCAAAAGCTTCTGTATCAGAGCAAACATTGTTATTCTGATGTTATTCTAATGATGCTCTCTAAAAAAATTTTTTTAAGTGGCATATAAAAAATGGGGCAAGTGTTGGGCACCTAGATGGCTCAGTTGCTTAAGCATCCAAGTCTTGATTTAGGCTCAGGTCATGATCTCACAGTTCGTAAGTTCTATTCCTGTGTCAGGCTCTGTGCTGATAGTGTGGAACCTGCTTGGAAACCTCTCTCTCCTTCTCTCTGCCCTACCCCCGCTCATTCTCTCTCACTCTTTCAAAATAAACTCAAAAAAATTTAAAAAAAGAGGAAAAAAAAATGGAGTGAGGGTCAAATGCATCTTTGTTTACTATTTTAATTAACATAAATCTCAATAGAATATTAGAGTTCTGTGCCACATATGGCATTACTGTCTTTATATGTTCAAGTTTGGAGATTCTATCTGTGAGAAGTTTTTTGGTTTTTTTTTTTTTTTAAAGAATTTGGTGGGGGGGCATCTACCTGTCTCAGTCAGTAGAGTATGCAGCTCTTGATCTCAGAGTCATTAGTTCAAGCCCCACATTGGGTAGGAATCTACTTAAAATTCAAAAAAAATAAGAATTGGTTGTATCATTGGGATATATTGTCACATCAGCTATAGCTGCATCACTTGTTGAAAGCCTTTTAACATTTAGTATCATTTGCCTGTAATAGCGATAAATGACCAATAAAATATGATGACAAAAAAAGGCTCAACATCACTACTAATCACAGCAAGTCGTTTATTTATCAACAAATATTTATGGAGAGACTACTATATGCTAACACCATTAAGTTACAGAAGAATAAAACCACTGCAAACTCATGTATAGGTTTTATATTTCTCCTAGGTAAATATGTGTAAGTAGGATTGCTAGAACATAGGTAAGTATATGTTCAACTTTATAAGAAACTGCCAAGCTGTTTTCCAAAGAGGCCATACCATTTTACATTTCTGCTAGCAACGTACAAGAGTTCCAGTTGCTCCATATTCTTGTCAACCCTTGGTAGTAACTTTTTTGTTTTTGTTTTGCCATTCTAACAGGGTAGTGGCATCTGTTGGTTTATTTTGCTTTTCCTTAATGGCTAATGATGTTGAACATGTTGTCATGTGCTCAATTGCCATCCAATTGCCATTCAGCGGGGCTCCTGGGTGGCTCAGTCAGTTAAGCGTCGGACTTCGGCTCAGCTCATGATCTCACGGTTCGTGGGTTCGAGCCCCACATCGGGTTTTGTGCTGACAGCTAGCTCAGAGTCTGGAGCTCAGCTAGCTTCAGGTTCTGTGTCTCCCTCCCTCTCTCTCTGACCCTCCCCTGCTCACACTATCTCTCTCTCAGAAATAAATAAAACATTTAAAAAAATGTCTAGGCAAACTAAAAAATTGAGATGTATACAAACAAGAAAAGAATGTGTGACCCATACACAGGAAAAAAAAATGATCACCAGAAACTATCTCTGAGAGGGCCCAGTGTTGGACTTAACATGACTTCAAAGCAGTTATTATAAATAGTTTTGGAAAACTAAAAGGAATTCTTTTTAAAATAATTTAATTTGGGGAGCACCTATGTGGCTCAGTCAGTTAAGCATCCAACTCTTGAGTTCAGTTCAGGCCATGATCTCAAGGTTTTGTGACTTCAAGCCCCACGTCAGGCTCTGTACTGGCAGACCCTGCTTGGGATTTTCTGTCTCCCTCTCACTCTGCCCCTCCCCAACTTGCATGGTCTTTGTCTTTTTAAAAAAAAAATAAATAAATAAAAATGAAAGAATTTATATTTAAAGAATTAAAGGAGGGGCACCTGGGTGGCTCAGCTGGTTAAGCACCTGACTCTTGATTTCAGCTCATGATCTTCCATTTTGTGAGCTCCAGCCCCATGTAGGGCTCTGCATTGACAGTGTGGAGCCTGCTTGGGATCCCTCTCCTCTCTCTCTCTGTACCTTCCCTGCTTGTGCATGCACTCTCTCTCTCAAAGTAAATAAACATTTTTAAAAAAAGAATTAAAGTATGATGACAATGACTCATCAAAGAGAAATAAGTCAGAGAAAAACAAATACATATGATCTCTCTTACATGTGGAATTTAAGAAACAAAACACATGAGCAAAGGAAAAAAAGAGAGAAGACAAACCAAGAAACAGATTCATAACTATAGACAACAAACTGATAGTTATCAGAGAGGAGGTGGGTAGGGAGTGGTTGAAATAGGTGATAGGGATTAAAGAGTATACTTATAAAAACAATTTTATACACACACACACACACACACACACACACACACACACACACACATAGAAGCCTGGCTTGCTCAGTCAGTGGAGCATGCAATTCTTGATCTTGTTAGGGTTGCAAGTTCAAGTCGCACGTTAGGTGTAGAGATTACTTAAAAAACTAAAAGGGGCACCTGGGTGGCTCAGTTTGTTAAGTGTCCAACTTCAGATCAGGTCATGATCTTGCAGTTCATGGGTTAGAGTCCTGCGTCAGGCTCTGTGCTGACAGCTCAGAGCCTGGAGCCTGATTTGGATTCTTTGTCTTCCTCTCTCTCTGCCTCTCTCTCTCAAAAATAAACATTAAAAAAAAAGTGAGCACTTATTAAAAAAAAAAACTGGGGGGGATGCCTGGGTGGCTCAGTTCGTTAAGTGTCCAATTTCAGTTCAGATCATAATCTTGCAGTACCTGAGTTCAAGCCCTGTATCAGGCTCTGTGCGGATAGCTTGGAGCCTGGAGCCTGTTTCAGATTCTGTTTCCCTCTCTCTGCCTCTCCTCCACTCACATACTGTCTCTCTCTCTCAAAAATAAACATTAAAAAAATTTTTGACAAAATCTTTAATAAAAATAAATACACATTCATAAAAATGTATTAACTGAATTAAAGTTATGCCTAATTCATGCTATGTTTGGCAAACAATTCAATTTCAAAGTTGTGGATAAAAATGAATTATATGAATTCTAATAAAACTATAAATATCTGTTTTTGAGAATATTGTTCAATTATAGTACATTAAGATTTAATTTTGAATAATTTTATTGTGTCCATGAATAAATATTAAAATATTGATTCCTATCCAAATATATGAAATGCTATTATAGTTTCAAGTTAACTTTAAAATGTGAAAGATGTAATACAATTGCAGAAAATGAAAAACAAAAAAGAAAATATACTGAGACACAAATTATTTTTTAAAAAAGAAGGAAAAGAAATCCTAGAAGTAAAAAATATATCTGAAATAAAAAGTTTACCATAAGGGCTCAAGAACTGATTTCATTTCACAGAAGAAAAAAAAGATGAAGTCTAATGAAGCATATTTTTCACTACTTGTTTTTCTAGTGATTATTTTATATTACCAACGTAAGTACCACAGCCTTAGGAAATTTCAGAAAGTATAACAAAATGTAAAAGCATTAATGTAGTACTCAAATAGAGAATTAGGGGATGATTTTTAAATGAAAAGGTACCCAAAATGTTATGGTTTAATTCACTTTTATTAAAATTCAACAAACATTTCTAGAATATCTGTTATGTACTATGCTAACACTTAAAATATAAATTTAAGGGACACCTGGGTGGCTCAGTCAGTTAAGCATCTGACTCTTGATTTTGGCTCAGGTCTCGAACCCAGGTTTGTGAGATCAAACTTCACATCATCTCTGTGCTGGGCTTGGAGTCTACTTGAGATTCTCTCTCTCTCTCTCTCTCTCTCTCTCTCTCTCTGTCTCCCTCCCTCCCTCCCTCCTTCTGCCCCTCTCCCCACTTATGTGCTTGTGCTCTCTCTCTTGAAAAATAAATCTTTTAATTTTTTTAACATTTACTTATTTTTCACAGACAGAGAGAGATAGAGCACAAGCTGGGGCAGGGGGGAGCAGAGAGAGAGGGAGACATAGAATATGAAGCAGGCTTCAGGCTCTGAGCCGTCAGCACAGAGCCTGACGCAGGGCTCGAACCCAGAAACCATGAGATCATATCTGAACCGAAGTCAGACATGCAACCAACTGAGCCACCCAGGCCGCCCGAAAAATAAAACTTTAAAAATACACATATATATATATGTATGCATATATTATATGCATATATACATATATATAAATTTAATTCAGCAAATTCAGCTCTACAGCAAACATTTATTGAGAATACAATATGCCAGATGCTGAAAAAAAAGAGGACTAAAACCCAAATGGTACCTTCAAAGAGATCAAAATGTAAAAGGGATTCAAAGTGAACAATTCAATGTGATAAATACAAAAAAATACAATTTTAAAAATATGTGTATGATTTAGGGGTAGCTCCTAGGTAGCTTACTGAGGAATGCTGAGAGGGGAAACGGAGAAAGTTTTGCCAAGTGGGAGCTGCCTGACCTGGATTTCAACCAAGTAACCAGAAGCAAGAGGTGAGACTAGGCAGAGAAAACATCATGTGTAACGTCTAGGATAACATGGAACAGCAGGCTAGTTTGGGAAATGACAATAGTCACCAGTATTACAGAATAAAACAAGTATGATGGCCGATGAGGTTGGAGAGAGAAGTCTCTTGTATTAAATAGCTTGCATTCCTATGGTATAAAAACTACACAAACTTAAGAAAGGTCTCAAGTAACATCAGACAGGAGTTTTACAATGATAACTTTATAATGAATATGAACTAAAGGTGGATGAGACAGCAAAGAAGAAAATCAATTAGATCTAAAGCAGTGGCTACGAGGATGGAGAAGACAAACTCAGGAGACAAAGATGGAACAAAATCAATGACCTAGTGATCAGTTCTCACTGCATTATCAACTGCACCTTCAGACAAATGTCGATGTTGTGTTTCATTTCTGGAAAAAAAAAAAAATGGAGACAATGCAATAATGATGCCAAGTCATTAGCCTGGACAGCTAAGAAAGGGAGGGAAAAGAGTCCTGGTTTAGTTTCAGACTCATTTGAGATCCAGTCAGATGCGCATTAGCTGTTGTTGATCAAGCACCTGATACATCAGCAGAGTTCAAAAGAGAAGGCAAATCAATAAATTATTATGTAGTAGTGATAAAGCCAAAGTATGCTAAAAGACGGCCTGGAGTATAAAAAATACTATTATTTATAGAATAGGCAGAGGAGGTTGACCAAAGAAGACTGGGAGTAATCAGAAAGACTGAAAGGATTCCAGGAAAGAGAGGAAATCCCACTCTACTCAACATCATTTTAAAAAAAGGGGGGTGGGGCAAGAAAAATAGGAAGAAAACCCCATCCTTGATGAAACAAAGACATCTGAAGCTACAAAACATCTGGGAAAGCTGCCGAAGTGTAGATCCAAGAGGAATATGGAGGGAAACAGAGAACATACTCACCCAGGGCTACAAATCAGATAGACCGTCAAGGCACATACCTCCTAGGTAAGAGGAAGCCACTAAAAGGCCAAAACAAAAATCCTTGTTTACAGAAGTTCAAGTGGGACACACCAACTGGCAGAGACATTCTCTGGACCAGATTTGGTTTTGAGAAGCAGAGAAACCCAAACAAACAAGAAATCACAGAGAGAAGCCATTTTCATAGAAAGTAGTCTCTGTGTGGCAGGGGAAAAAACCAAACACTTCATAGCAGACCTACTACAGCCTATAGGCTAGGGAAACGTAGTAACTAAAATAAGTTCTCCACCTATAATCTCTAATCATGAGGAAAAAGTGCAGTTGGCTTTGTGCACTACCCAAGAATAATTTTTTGCATAAAAATATTCACAAGCACTGTTTGTACTAGCTAAAAATTGAAACCAACTAAATATCCATCAATAGAAAAATGGTTAAGTTCTGATATTAGTCTAAGAATACATTATTATAACATGCCTGAAAGAAATGGAGTATATAAATGCAATCACATAGTTAAGACTCAAAAACACATTTTTAAACACAAAAAGCTGCAGGATGATACATAGTATATCATTTATATAAAATATTAAAAACAATGATATAATCATGTAATAACATAAAATATAGATGGAATTTTTAAAATTTATTTTGAAGGAGAGAGAAAGGGAAAGCATGTGCAAGAGCGGGGAGGGGGCAGAGAGAGGGAGGGAGGGAGGGAGAGAGAGAAGGAAAGAAAGAGAGAGAGAGAGAGAGACAATTCCAAGTAAGCTCCACACTGAATGGGGCTCAATCCCATGATCCTGGAATTATGACCTGAGCCGAAATTAAAAGTTGGACATTCAACTGACTGAGCCTCACAGGCACCCCTACATGGGAATATTAAACACCAAATTTAGGGTAATAGTTATTTCTGGAGTTGTTAGGAGAGGAATGGCACCCGAGACTTAAAGTACATCTGTGATATTCCATTTATTTTTCTTTCGTTTTGTTTTAAATATTTATTTTTGAAGTAGAGAGACAGAGTATAAGTAGGGGAAGGGCAGACAGAGAGAGAGAGAGAGAGAGAGAGAGAGAGAGAGAGAGAGAGAGAGAGACACACGCAGAATCTAAACAGGCTCCAGGTTCTGAGCTGTCAGCACAGGGCCCGAAGCGGGGCTCAAACCCACAAATCCTGAGATCATGACCTGAGCCAAAGTCAGACACTTAACTGACTGAGCCACCCAGGCGCCCCTCCATTTATTTTCTAAAAATCTAAAGTAACTCGAGCAAAAATGTTAAGATTTGATAAACTAGGTATTTGTATGTTACTCTCTGTAAGTTACCTCCAGGCTTGCCTTTGGAACTCAGCCACCACGTTGTGAGAAATCACAAACTAGCCCAGGTGGAGAGACATCACATAAAAGTTCACATGGAGAGGAATTAAGGTGGCCAGCCTATAGCCTGCATCCTCCACCAGCCATCTGCGCAAACAAGCCTTCAGAAGATTCCAGCCTCAGTATTTGAATCTTCTAGCTGAAATCCCAGACATGGTGAAACAGAGACGAGCTATTCCTGAGATCCAAATTCTTGACTCACTTGAGTATAAATGGTTATTTTATGCCACTAACTTTGGGGATAATTTTTTATTAAGGCAGAGTAACCAGAACAACAAATAACACAATGAACTGAAAAGAAAAATACTTCCAGGGTGCCTGGGGGCCTAAGTCTGTTGAGCATCAGGCTCTTGATTTCAGCTCAGGTCATGATCTCACAGTTTGTGGGTTTGAGTCCTGTGTAGGGCTCTGACAGTACAGAGCCTGCTTGGGATCTTCTCTCTCCTTCCCTCTCTGCCCCTCCCCGACTCACACCCTAGCTCTCAAAAGTAAATAAATAAATAAATAAATAAATAAACAAACAAACAAACTTTAAAAAAAAAAGGAAAAAGAAAAATATTTCAAATGCCTAGCATAAAGTCTCAGTATTACTTGCCAAATCTTGAAAACTGCTAACAGCTGTAAACTTACTTCAGCTTAATAATTTATATAGCTTCTTACCTCCAAACTTCCAGAATGTGCTGCCCAGTGTAAAGGGGAAAACTTATGGAGAATGTCAACTTCATTAATGCTGGCCCCACGTTCTATTATTTCTGAAAGCTGCTTCACATCTCCTGCCCGTACTGCATCATGTACGTTACTAAAATGCACCTTCTTCCGGGCACCTATTGAAAAATTGCTTAAAATATATTACACACACACAAAAAAGCATAAAGCAATTCAATAGAACAAAAGAAAACACAAAATCACTTTTGCTTTCCAAATAATTTATTACAAACATATTTGTTGTTAACATCTTAATCAGACTTCCATTTCAGCTCTAATACATAAAGAGCAGTGAAGTTGTCACTCACATAGGTACAGGAACTATCTAAAAGTTAAATCAACAACTTTTCTTGGACTCATCAGAGAACTACGGTCTCAAAGCCAACTGCCTTCTCAAGTCTGGAGAGACACAGAAATACAAAAGCACAAACAAGTTCTGCTTACCTGGAGCAGAAGCCACTGGAGCCATAAACTTCTAGAAGCATTGAAACAGCAATTGTGACAAACTGCTAGAAGTTGGGCAAGTATTATTCTATGAGTGGAAAAACTCTTGAAGCCACAGTCTTAGAAGGCCCCCACATTTTCACAGATTTTATCCCACCAGGGTAAATCCCACCAGGCTATCACTGTGAAAAGTCAAGAAGAATCACTTCATGTCTTCAGCAGGGGAAGGGGGAAAGTAACGATTCTGAAATACACCCAGCCCATCCTCTGTAACAGAGCCTACTCTCCAGTGACAAAGATTTTATCAGAGTCTTACCTCACATAGGCTGATACATTCTATCAATATACTTTTCTTATCTTTCTCATATGTACTACACTAAGAAAGGAATGGCAGGTCACAATTTTTACTTCATAAACTCTAGTGGTCTTATATTTTACAATTTAATGTTCCAAACATCAAGACTGCATTGTGACTGTGAAATATTTCATGTGTAGGATAAGCCAGAAGCAATAAAGATATCTCAGCATGAACAGTTGTTGGAGGAGGAAGAGAGCTTAATCAAAGCATTTGCTAAACAAAGAGGCATGATTCACATGACCTCAAACTGCTTTCAAAAGAACTCACCAACATTTCTGCATAGATAATCTATGCAGTTTTCTACTACTACTAATCCGTGTGTATGTCCTTTCTCCACAACTCAAATGTTAATTTCTTTGAGGGCTGGAATTGTATCTTACACCACCCCCTAGCAAAATGGTATATACATTTTACTCAAAATCCTTTAGGAGCATCTAACCCATGCCAGGCACTAAGATAATATGATGGCAAATGGACATGGATCTAATACATTTTCTTTCCATTTAAAAATCTATTTGGACAAATTCAATACAATTTTTAAAAAACCCGACAGTGTTGCCTTAAGTGAGTATAGGTAAAATTAAGACGTTGGGGGAGTAAACATTTGACCAAGACCTTGAAGAACATATATGCATATGGGGAAGGGAGAAAGGAAGGCACCCAAAATCACCAAGCCTTTTAATAATTTAATAATTGCTTAACGATGTAATCCCTTGATCAGACCTTCATTATTCTCCTTTTAACTAGTAGTACAAAATCTGCAAATGATGTTTTACCCACTCTAATCCATTTTATACAGGAACATTCTAATCCATTGTGTGCAAGGACACTATTCTGATCACTCCATGCCTCTGTTCCACTAACTACATCTGGTTATCCACTTCTAATCTAGAGAACAAAGGCCACACCCTCAGGAGGACAATCTATGTCTTCCACTAATTTGGCTACATCTAACTTTACAGCCTTTTTCCCCCACCACATTCCATCCCAATTCATTCATTCATTCACCCACTCATGTATCCACTCAACATTAATTTGGTGTCTACCATAAAGATAAAAGGACGAAGGCAACATAGTCTCTATCCTCAAAGAACTCAAAGATACAAACAAAAGTTATAAAATAATGTAGTAAAAGCAATGACAGAAATATTCATAAGAACTAATGGAAGCACAGAAGAATTCTAATTCAGCCAGAGTAGAAGGAAATGAGATCTACGATTAATCTTCAAGGATTAGCAGGAGTTTGCCAGATAAAATAGTGAAAGAGAAAGGCACCCTAGACAACATGAATGGTAGGATGTGATCAAGAAAGTGCGCGCGGGCGCGCACGCGCGCGCACACACACACACACACACACACACACACACACACACAGCCATCCTACTGCTGAAGGGAAGCAAAAAGGTAAGACTAGAGACTGAGGAAGACCTTGTAAGAAGCTACAGTGGTCCACCCAAAGAGGCTGAAACACTCTAACTAAAAGAGTGACAGCAGGAATAGAAAAGGAGATAGATTCAACAAGTATGGAAATAGGATGCATACAGTGGGTGAAATAAGGAAGGCATAAAGGGATGACTCCAAGGTGTCTATTTTACCTGCTTGATTACCATGCAGGTAAAACAGAAGATAGAGAGGCTATATAGACACAAAATCCTGTTTTGTACATGTTGATCTTGAGGTGCCAAAGAAAGTTCCAGAAGGGAGCTGTATATATTTGTCTGTGGCAGATCTCAGTGTCTCTCAGTATTCATAGTTTTTTCTGATACCTACCCTCAGCCCATTCTGAAGCCAGACACTGTACTCGTCTTTATAATATTCATCACGCTAGCCATTATTTTCCCAGTATTTATTTTTCCTCCTAAAAGGTAAGGAAGGTGTCTGTCTTCTTCACTGATATATCCTTAAGATACAGCAAATAGTAAGCCGTCAATAAATATTTACTGGATGGTTGAATAACAAAGATTTCAACAGGGTTGAAGTCATAATAAAGGACCAGGAAAAACAAAAACAAAAACAAAACCATCAGTGATGGCTCTATGGGGGGGGGGGGGGGAGGGGACAGCATTTAAGGAGAGGATGGTAGAAAAGTCATCAAAAGGAAAGCTAGAGTCAGTAGAGCGGAAGGAAGAAAACGAGGTAAATCTAAAGTCATCTTCACAGGGTCAAATGCTGCAGAGAAGCCAACGGTCCATAAGATTTAACAAGTATTGATGTTTCAGGAAGTCTCAGGAATACTGCAGGTGGAAAGAAAGTGAGGAGACCTGGAGGGAGAATGAGAAACAGGTGAACAGCTTTGAGACCCACCTAAAATAGGCAAATTGGAAATTAGGAGTAACAGCTGAGAACGGAAACTACCACAAACGGCCAACGGTGATGTGGGTGAAGTGACAAGAGTGGTAGAGACAAGGGCAAGCGAAGTAGTCTGACTCACATGGGATTGCAGTCTCCCTAGAGGAGGTGGAGGGGCCTGAATCTGACACCCCAGGCATGGTGCGATCCTGCGGACTTCCAGGAGGAATCGAGTCCAAGCCCCTGCTGCTACGGCGATCTTCACTCGCTGTCACCCACGACCCACTGCAGTGGCTACCCCCTTCGTCGTCGCTCGGACCAGGGCCGCCGTCCTCCCTGGTTCTCTCCCAGGAGCTCCCGCAGCGGGAACCCTCGTCTATACTTTCTCTCTCCCAGAAGCCACTGAGGCAGCGGCTGGCGTCTATGCTGACGCTCACCGCAGAGGAGTCGCTGGCCGCGTAGCCGCGATCTTCACTTACTCCCTCCCAAGAATTACTGAGGCTGTGGCCGCCATCGACACTCCCTTCCTCCCAAGAGTCACTGAGGGGGCGGCTGCGGTAGTCACTGCCCCTCTCCCCGGAGTCGCTGGTTTGGGGACCCGGGACTTCTCTGACTCCCTCCCAAGAATCTCTGAAGCGGAGGCCGCGGTCTTCTCGGACCGGGCCCTCACAGTCACTAGTTTGGTGGCTGCCGACCTCACTTAAACACACGTCGCTGCTGCTGAAGCCGCGGTCTCTTAATCTCTTCCAGGAGGTGCTGTGACAGCGGCCACCATCTCCCCTAACTCTCTCCCATGAGACACAGCCCAGGTCTTCATTGACCCTCCTCGAGTCCGTGCGGGAGAAGCCGACGTCTTCACTCACGCTTCCCGTAGAGCCCCTACAGAGGCGGCCGCCGTCTTCACGGATTCTTTCCCTGTCTTCGCTAACTCTTTCCCTTAACTGGCCGCCGCGATGAGCGTGTCGGCCGTTTGTCCTCCAAACGCGACGATTAGTGAGGCGGCCGCCGTCTTCGATTGCTATTCCCCACGAGTCGCTCTGGCGGCGGCCGCCGTCGGCTGCTACCCTCTCCTCCGAGGTGCTTTCCAGCGTCTCGACTACAGCTAACGGGTTGCAGCCGTGCTGGAGCCGTTGCCTTGGAAACGGGTAAACTTCCGGCGTGCTGCGGTCATGTCCGGTTCCTCACGACCGTGCGTCACTTCCGGCCTCCCCTCAACCTTTCTCAAGGCTTCGCCTCTAGAGAAATCGGACGGTGGTGTGGACTGGGTTTTTGAGATTCCTCTCGGTCTCACATGCAGCCTATCTAGGCCCCGTGTCTCTAACGGCCTGGTATCGATCACGCCTTCCATGGCTCAGCGACGCAGGTGCGGGCTCCGGGACTGCAGTTTGCGTAGGTGACCTGTGTGGCGCGGGCCGGGCGGGGCCTTTCTTCGTCCTTGGCAAATCTAGTATAATTTTCAGTGCTTGTTGGAACACTGGAGGAAATTTGTTTTTACCCTGTCATTTCACAGGTATAGAGAAAAACCCAAAGGAGAAATTAGCTGCAGCCGCTTTCATTATTGAATGTTTTATTAGTGCCAGGCTCTTGGATAATTGCTTGGTACTTAATTCTCAGAATAATTTTGTAAGGTAGGTGTGATCCCTGTTTTGTACTTGAGGCGACTCAAGGTATCAGTAATTTGCTAAAGCCAAACAGGTAAGTTGAGGAGCCAGTATAAACACAGGTCAGTAGTCAAAAGACTGCTCCAGGGTTCCTGACTCTAACTCCTAGGTTCCCTTTAATGTACAATGTTTGCTTTCAACAGTTCAGCCCAAATCTTTTATTTCTCTGACCTCATTATTTAACGGATATTCTTCTATTCGCTCTTTATTGAAAATACAGTTCGGGGGCACCTGGGTGGCTCAGTCGGTAGAGCCCAGGGTTCTTGGTCTCTGGGTCTTGAGTTGGAACCTCACCGTGGGCGTGGAGCCTACTAAACAGCAGAGAAGGAATGCGTGCGTTGGATTTAGTGCTAGCAGCAGAGAATACAAAAATTAGAATTCTCTATTCTTTAAGGGCATCACTTTGATTACTCTTTCAGTCTGGGTTTTTTTTTCCCCCCATCCTCGGATTTTGTTCTGTAAACACATTTGGGACATTCCCCAGACCCTATCATTTCTTCTCTTTAAGTACAGTAAGTTGGCTTTCTTTAATTTCCATAGCCTCTTGTAATATTAACAACTGCCATTTGCTGAGTTCATGTGACTCTGGCACTTTGCTAAGTACTTTATAGTCATTTTCTTTATTTACTCCTTAACCTACCAGGACAGTATTACTCTTCCTTTTTACAGAAAGAAAAATAAAGCATCAACGTTAATTGCCTGAAGATTCACAGCTTAGTATTAAGTACCTGAATTAGGTTTCCAACCTAGATCTTTGATTGTGCTGCACATACTTCTCAAAATCTCTGAATTTCCACAGACTTTTATTAGATCACTTATCACATTATAATTACTGTTTAACAGTTGATCTTCACCCCAAGGACTCTGAGCTTCTGAAAAGTGGTGAGTTTTCATTATTCGTCTTTGTTCCTGACATTTGGAATACCTCTTTCAAGTGGAGGGCTTAGTAACAGTGGTGTGGGTTAGTGGGTGGCTTGATGATCAGTTGATTGTCTGGTGGATGAACTGATAGACTGAAACTTTTTCACAGTTGGGAGGGAATTTGGGATTAGTCATCCCAATCCCCTTACTTTTAGAAATAGGGCAACTGAGCTGTTTTGTCTTACCAGACATATATTGAGTTACTAATAGGAGCCAGTGTCTATGCTAAATGATTTGGAAATAGTTTCAAACTTAATCTGTATTATTATTTCTGTTTTACAGATGAGGAAACTGCTCACATTTGGCCAAGTTCACTAAAGTAGGAAGTGGGGAATTGGAACCCACTCTGACTCCAGATGAATACAGAGTTTGTAATCTGAATAGGCTACGTAGGCTAACGGTAAAGGCTTCATTTGTTGCTGTGTTATGTGAATAACTTCACTGCAGGTCAGCACATCCTTAACAGATACACACATGGCAGGAAGGATCAGAAAAGAAAACAGAGAAGCAGAAAAAATAAAATCTCCCAAAATAAACTTAAAAGGAATTAAAAATAAAAGCAGATATTAATGAAATGGAAAATAAAATTGATAATAGTAGCTGCTGTTTGAAAATAAGAATGAATAGACCCTTAGCAAATCTAAAGAAGAAAAGGAGAAAACAATATTGGAAACAAAGGGCACATATTGCGGATATTAGGGACCTCCAAAATTAGAAGTGAATTTAGCATAGCCTTATAGGCTAATTACAGGCTAATCTTGAAAATTGCCTTGGACAATTTTCTGGGAAAATATGGATTTCAAAAAATTGACTCGAGTTAGAAAACTTTAATAAAAGAAGCATAAAAGAATGCCCTACATATCCCTGACAAAAGTCACCAGGAACAAAGCATAGAAAATGTAGTATATCCCAACTATGAAGGTAGCAGAACAGTAACAGAGTCTAAACAAGGATACTGGGGGGAAAAAGAACAGTGCAGTGAGGCTTATGAATATACATGCAAAAAACTTAAGGAAACTATGAAGCCAGCAGTACATTTAGAGAACAACATAACCAAGTTGGGTTATGGTCATGGATGGTCAACATAAGACATGTGATGAGAATTTTCTACATTGAAGAAGAGAAACTATATAATCTTAATTGATACTGAAAATTACTGATTTTTTAAAAAATATTAAGCAAGTAACAAAAGGAAGCTTAACTAGATGAAGGGTATCAACCAGAAATAAACACACTTAGTGTCATGGTCTAGGTTATCTGCTCTCATTCCTGCAATTAGATTGTTCTGAGAATTTGGGATCCTGTGTAGTAAGATAAGGTATGAAATCGGAAAGGAAGAAATTAAGATATATGATAATTTTATCTGGAAAGTCTAAGACAACTAAAAAACTATTAAACATTGGAAGGAAGATAGTAAGCTCTCAGCAACATTCAGAAGATTTTTTTATACACTATAGAATAATCAACTTTTAAATGTAAGGAACTCATTCACATTAACAGCAACAGTGGTGAAATATTTTAGAAATCTATCAAGAAATAAGGAAAACCTAAATCAAAAAACCATAAAATTTCATTTATGGGTGTTAAAGAAGATCAAAATAAATGGAAAAATAATGCTGTGTCCCTACATGAATAGGCTCAGCATTGTAACGATAAGATTCACCTCATATTATAAATTTGTTGCATTTCAAGGAAAAACATTAACAATTTTTAGTGAAGATCAAGATAGTTTTACTTTTCTTTGAGGTTTTGGGTTTTTTTTAAGTTCATTTATTTTGAACGGGTGTTGGGGCAGGGGGAACAGAGAAAGAATCCCAAGCAGGCTCTGCACTGTCAGTGCAGAGCCTGACATACCATGGATCACAGCTAAGCAGAAGGATGCTCAACTGAATGAGCTACCCAGGCTCATTTTTAAAATGATTTTAAAATTTATCCGAAAGAATGTATATGCGAGACTAACCAAAATGTTTAAGTATGAGAACCCAAATACACATCAGAACTACAAAGCTAGAGTATTTAGAACAGGGAGGTGTGGGAATAGGACTGGACAATTCAGTTAATGGAACAAACTAGAATTCAGAAATCTCATGTATGTTCATTATAGAGGTGGCATTTCAAATACAGGAATGTAGGCTCTTCATTTCCATATACAAAAATTTCAGCAGAATTAAAGGTTGTCTTATACATCTTAGGAAGGCCTTCCTAAGCAATACTATCCCCAAAGACCACAGAAAATTTATAAACATTTAGAAAGCTACAAGGTATGCTACCATGACGTTGAAATTAGGTAGGCAAGGTTTATTATCAAGTCTGAGAGAATCACTCCAGAAAAGTAATGTGCAGAGATAATTAAAAATACCAAAAGCAAGTGCACCTGAAACTAATGAATGTTGTATTACTTGACATCAATTTGAAAAAAGCAAATTAACAAAAGATACTCAAACTCATGAGAATGCTCTTTGCACATCATTGATAAAAACTAAAAGATGGATAATGTCTATTGGAAGAGGTTGACTAAACAAAATACTGTGCTGGTGAGAGATTAAATTGGTGTGACCCAAGGACAATTTGGCACTGTCAAAATCCTAAATATACATTGAATACTTGGGTGACTTGTATATCCAGTTGTAAAATCTTAATAAATTAATCAGTTGTAGCAGAATAGTCATTGCAGCATATAGTTGTGAATAATTAGACACTTGAATATCATCAGTGAATAGGTAAATTATCCTACATTCATGTGAAATGTTACACAGTTTTAGAAATGATCTACATCATTAACAGGAAAAGATACAGTGAATTTTTAAAGAGGCAAAACAATACACATGCAATCTGGGTATTTTTAATTTTTTTTGTAAAATATTTTTCAAAAAGATCTATATAGAAGTTTATAGAGCAAGAAAGATGTGAAAGGAGACTTTATATTTGATTTTTTTAATTAAAAATTCTTCCAAAGTAAAAATACAGAAGGATAGGAAAACATGCACTACTGTATAAAGCACAAGAAAATACTTTTTAAGGAGTATATGGGCCAGGAGAGATTAAGAGGCTAAGAAAAACACACTTGTTTTGGCAAGGAGTCCTTGGAGGCGAGATGTAAAAACCCAGGATGCACAGGATTTCAAGGTAAGTGAGGGACTGACGGAAGGAAATTTCTCACATGAATCATTCCAGAACACACTGAAGTGGGCATCTCAGAGAAATGGGGACTCTAAGTAGGAAGCTTGTGGTTCCACCTCTCCGGTTTTCCAAAGAGGGGTCTGCCTAATCCCCCGTAGATGGCATCTATGTTCCAGAGGAGGGAGTAAAACCAATACCAGGTAACCCTCCTCTCTTCTGTCTAGGTATTCTTGCTTCCCAGGCAGCCTTGCCCTCCCTCTCGTGCACACCTGCAAACTGACTAGGCACTCCATGGGTGCTTTTTGGTTCTTACTTAATGTGCTCTTTCACACCTGCACAGCAAAGTGACCCTGTATAGGATTAGGAGAAATCCCTACTTCTACAGTTCAGGCCTTTCTTGACAGTAACCTAACTTTCCATTTCTACCTCCAGACTACTTCCTCTTTAGTCCACTAAATCTTTCCTCTTGCAGTCATGGTTAGATGCCGCCTTATATTTTTCTGAATATTCTGTATAAACCTCATACAGCATTTAATAGTTGCTAAATAGTTTGTAAAAAAAGAAAAAAGCCAGGAAAACAAAGTGAACTTAAAGTGTTCTATTTTAGGTTAAACTGTTACATGAAAATTTTTGAGTTTTTATTATATAATTGAGTCTTTTTTTTTTGGCCAAAGCTTATTTTATTTTTAGCTAAATAAGATTATATTTCACTATTTCCCAGAACATTGAAATTCAAAGTTTTAAGTAAGCAAATTATGTTGAAATCAGAACATTGTAGAGAAAGTATAAACAATAAAATGTGTAGGTTTTAGGAAATAAAATAATCCTTTTATTCTCACAAACTTCAACAATAACTAAAAGACAATATTCCATCTTCCCTGAGGCGTCCTTTGGCTTTCCTTGCTACGCTTTCCATTGTAGATTACTTACTAGTTCTAGTTCCCAGGGGTATGTGTTGACTGTTACTTTTCCATCATTTGGGACTATAGTTTAGTGTTGCTTCCTCTAAATGCTATCATATCTAGCTGTTCATTAAAAAACAACATTGGTGTTTCTTTAAATTAACATGACAGTATTTTCAGGTATAACTATGGAAATTCTTAAATGATAAAGGCTTCAATGAATGAGAATCTACTAAATGAGACCCTCCAGAAATAATCTGTTCTTAATATTCACTGATTATAATGCAGTGAAATTTTGGGGCCACACATCTAAATCACTACCCAACATCCAGCTTCCTATGTAAAAAACTAGGAATCAAAATATCCATTCCAAATGTAAACACTTGTAATCATTGTCCCTCTGCCACCCCAAAGCTAATTCTTTTTGTGCTGTTGATAATCTCTTTCCAACTCTTGAGATTGGTGTCTTCGTCTAATGAATTCCTTTTAATACACCCATTAACATCTTTTTGTCTCATTCTAACTACAATTAAATCTCTAGTTAAATTTCATAAAAGAGCAGCTCTTACTATTGTATTACCTCTTACCCACACAACCCATTGCAACTATTGGTGGTTTTGTTTTTTACCATTCTGATTTTATTTTTTCAATAGGGCTGCTTTCTCCCCTTCCCACCTAGGACTCTAAATTTTGTTCCCCAAGGACCTGTCTTGACCTTCCTCCTTCGTATGAATACTCGGTACACTGGTAGGTTTGACTCTCCCCTTTTGATTGTCATACTTTTAAGCCTTTGGTAAAAGTTATGGTCTCCCCAAAGGCACAACAGAAAATTTTGCCTATGTTTTTGGATGCAGACCCCAGCATTTTTCCATGACATTGGTTCATGTATATTCCTAAATTCAGCTATCACATAATGTGCTTTTACCTCTCAAATCCAGTGGACATCTAACAGTTTTCTGACTGAACCTTTCTAGAATAGCATTTGACAATCTCTTGTATTCACTTGATTCTTAAAAGAAAAACACGCAGATAGTATGTTTACAATTTCTAGTGGCTCCCGTGCTCACCAGTGTAACACAAACTTCTAAGCATGACAAAGACGACTTCATAATTTTCTCTTCAAAATTGCTGGGTTTTAATCACATAAAGTTTTTTGAAAACGTGTTTTCAAGATTTTATGTTTGCTGTCCATTCTCCATGTATACCCTTCCCGCAAATGTGGACTCCTAGTTATCCTCCAAGACTCAAATACCACCACCTTTATAGTCTTTCTTAACCCACTTCCAGGTAGTTTAGTGTACCTACTTTGGGTATTTATTTTTTTCATTGCAGAAATAGTATGTAATAAAATGAAGCAGAACCAAGTCTACATTCTTGTTCTACAACTTTTTGAGTGATTCAGTCTGTACACTGGGGACTCCATCTACTATGTAGGATTATCTATAAACACCACAGAAAATATATGTAAAAAGTTTGCCAATGCCTACCACATAACTGCTCAACAAACTGACTTTCACTGTTTTGTATGCCCATTTCTGATAGATGACAGGAAAGGTTAATCTTGCATCTCAGAGTCCCTGGATTATATATAGCAGGTCCCATGTTCAGGTTTTAAAGAACAGAGTGATAAAGGCGTAAGAAAAAGATGTCATATTCTAAAGCCATTGAAGAAATAAAAAGATACAAACGGAAGTTTCTTCATCATTCTATTTATTACATGTATGAATATTAACATCTCATGGTATCCATCTAATTCAGTCAAAACCAACAAAGGAAAAAGGTTAACCATGTTTCAAATGAACATTCTTACAGATTCCCCTGTAACTTAAAATATGTTCATCTGCATTAAGTCGCTTGACAAATCTGAAAAATGTCACTTAAAAAAAAAATCACCTTTAGTACTTAAATATATTTGTTAATCGCTTGATGGCATCAGTGTCCAAGTTCAATAAAAGTTGCTTCATTAGATACTTTTCAAAAATGGACATCTGGATGGTTCTCTATAGCTGGAGAGATATATATGCAAAGTCCTATTTCAGTTTAAAAAATGTTTTCAAGTCTGGCTTTTCTATTTGAGAAAAGTCCTGCAGTGCTCTCTCACAACCCTCGTTTAAAGGATAAAACTAACCAGAATTTGCTTCTTTAATCATGGGAAGCTACTAGAAAAAAAAATCTCTTCTGTTGACGTTGCTGTTTAATTCCATTTTCACCCAATAAAAAGTACAGAAACACTGTCTTTATTTGATGGTGTGCATAAATATTACACTCCATGGATAGCAAAAATATTTTTTATTTATAATTTACAGTTTCACAAGTGAAAATCGTACATTTTTTACACATACAATTTCATTTTGTTAAATTTGCACACATCTACAGAACTTTCACACAACAAGCACCTGAAACTGTGCAGGCAGTAGGAAATGCAAATACTAAAATGTATTTATTAACCAAATGATAGCTGAAGGCCCTGCCTCAGCTAGACAATTTATATAGATATATGTCTATATATACATAAAAAATTCTTCACCTTCTAGATCCAACAGCAGCTTTTTTTTTAAAAAGAAAAACATACCTTTCTCATTTTATTTAAACTGACTCGACTGTATCATTTTCTGTTTTAATTTCAGTGGGTGTTGCTATGCTTTCCTCTGTACAAGCTGGTGGGGTATCAATTCGTTCTTCCTTAACTTTGGGACTTTCACAGGATTCTTGCAATTCATTTTTGACAATGTTCAACATAATGTTCAAAGGGTTTTCAACTGGTGTCTTGCTGGGAGATGGTGTACAATCAAATGAAGATGTCTACAAAATGAAAAGTCCTGTGAGTTCTAATTCAGGTTCAAAGTACCACATTAGTTTTTTAAGAACCTTGTATGGACAAAGAAACATACACATACCAAATAAATAATACCAGCTTCCCCATACAATATGTCATAAAAGCAGCCATAAATAAGCATTTAATACATACTTAGCATGTCATAAATAAGCATTTAATACATACAGTGATCTAAGAAAAGCAGTATCCACTGTCAGGCCGAAAGAAGTTGATTAGACTATACCTAACCCCACAGGGACAGTAACCCCTACAAGAGCCTACATATACTCTGGAATTGTGACTATCCTAATTTCACATACTCTGACCTCACAAACCATCAAATATTCTAGAAAGTCTATTCTTTTGATGACCTAAATGTATCTTCTAAACTGCTTTTTTTTGGGGGGGGTGGGGAGGAGATGGAGAGACAAAATTCCAAGCAGACTCCACACTGTCAGCATAGGGCCTAAAGCCAGGCTCAAACCCATGAACCACAAGATCATGGCCTAAGCCAAAATTAAGAGTCAGACGCTTAACTGACTGAACCACACAGGTGCCCCTCAAACTCCCTCTTGAACCAGTTAGTGTGTTTATTGAATTATGTTCACATCACGATCCTTCTCATCTTAAGTTCCCCTCACCTTTCTCTAGGCCTACTGCTTTAGTAAAAGATATCAAGACTCAAGTGAATAGAATGCAAGGAATACAGAAATTTGAAAATCGATCTATCAATCTAGCACCAATATTTAGTGAACAACCTAAATGCTACATCAAAACACAGAAAAGCTCAATAAAGCTTACCAACATTGCTCTGATGCAAAAAAAAAAAAATAATTGAAAATAATGTACATGAGAACAAACAGTAACCAAAAAGAACTTACATTTTGATAATCCTCATAACATGATGGATGATAAATCTGAAGCAAAGAAAAAAAAAACAGTTAAGTGGGTATTCACATGTATATTCATTTCTAATGGACTATTCTGATGGGATTTTCTATTTACACCAGAAAAAAAGCTATCCTGAAAAAGTGGCACAAATCACTTGATCACAAATGTGGATAAAACAGAAACTTCATCCCAGTTTCTCCTTAATCTTGCTTCATACATTTAAGTAGATAATATGGTATACTTTTAAGTATACTTTTAAGACACTAACAGTTTTTTATGATGAATTATGAAATCAAAATTAAAATGATGTGGTTTAGGCAAAAAGAAGACTGACTAGATTCAGAAGACCTACTCTGGATTTATCATTAACTAATTATGTGACCTCTTATATAAAATGAGTATAGAACCAGCTGATTGCTAAAATAACTTCCAATTCAAACACTCTATAACTAAAGTCTAATATCTTTTTTATAAAAATCAAAAAGTAAAAACAATTTTCTTTCCAAGTGATGTGCTAGTCCCTACAAAAAAATCTAATCTTAACACTTTTAAAGAACTGAAAATTACCTTTCCATCTACTCTAATAGCATTTTTTAAATGCCATTCCTCCTCTTCTTCATCCCAGTATTGTTCAAACTGTTCTTGACAGATTTCACAACTCTAAAACAGAATCATAAAAATGAAATTTACAGAACACATTCAATCACCTTAGGTAAAAATATATAAACATTTTATTAAAAGGAAGAAAATTTAAGAGTTATCTGAAAGTTCAACATCTAAATGCAAGATAAGCTCTAAGAATTTTGCATTCTTCCATGCAAAAATAGTCAACATTTATTTTGCTGCTATTGGTCACTGATAAAGTCAGGGGCATGAGCAGAGGTATAAAATTTAATATTCTTTTGTTACCTCAACTGCTCCAGCTGGTCCAGCAGGTACACTTTGGAATTCCTTTTCTTTAGCAGCCTCCTGAGTTTTGAGCACGACTTCTTCGTGCACCTTTTCAAAAAACTGGCTCTTTGCACGTTCTTCCAAATCAGCTATTTCCTCAAATTCTATCCAGTCCTTAAAAGGAGTTGATTTAAAAAGAATATTTTAATTTGTTTCTAAGCTTTTACTGTTTATCTTCAATACCATTGAAAGATAAGGGTACATTTGTCTACAAGAGGCTTTAATATTGATTATTTAAAATTATACCTTCTCTATGAACCCCGTAAGAGACAACATAAAGCAACTACTGAACAATTAAGATCTTAATGTTCATTTTTCCATTACCTCTAGAGTGACAACTACTAATTCAAAGAAGATATATTTCACATAATTTTTTACCAAAAGGAACGTCAGGAATACAGAATGAAATTGAAATTGAAATTCTAGAGCCTAGTAGAAACTTATGTCCTACTCTTATCTCAACAAAAAGTAAATACATACTCTTCAAATTTATTTTAAAAACCTAGGGATCAAATTCCATTCAGAAAACTGATGAGATGGCTCCCAGCAATTATTTAAACTACAACACTTTTTAGAATGAAATGATTTAAAGGTTATAAGATGGTTTGGAGGTACATTGATTACTTACTGTTAAACTGTAGTACCAACGTCTATGAGTGACTTTTCTGCTAACATCTTTTTCAGTTCTATTTTGCCGATAATGCCAGTCCAAGTGGTCTGCATATACATCTGTCTGTGATGTTGTAAACCTCATTCCACAAGAGTAACACTGAATACCAGTGTACAGTCGATTTATAACACTATCATAACGTCTATTTTGAAAAACACAGAAATCATCTTTAGTTCTGATAACGTGGCAAAATGGCCAAAAGCTGGTTGACACAATACCCAAAGATCAATATTGTTCTCCAGTATCATGTCACTGACCCTCTTTTAATTAACTTTGGTGAACTGTAGAACACGGAATCTATCCTATTGATAGGTCTCACCCAGTTATTTCCTTTCTAGCGAAAAACGGAATGATCATCTGCCAACTAATAAGCCAAAAGCTGGCCTGTTCTTAGGTTAGTGTCAACATCAAGGTGGATGTGGCAGATGGGTATGGCAGAACAAATGGATTTCACCTCTTCAGATCTTTGGAATTCTGAATAACTCTACTGCCCCACCCTCATCTAAAGAATGATAAAAGTAGTACAGAAGAAATAAGAATAGTACAGATAAAAAGAAAAATTAGACTAGTGGTAAACTGAGGTCAGCATCAGTTCTTACAATTCTGAGCTCCCTATCTGGAAAGAAATAGGTACCTAGACAAACTGGATAAATATGGCAGTTATGAACTGTTAATACTAAATAATGATTTAATAAAAATGGTTTTATAACTATATGGGGAAGAGCTGGGAGGACAGTAAAAGAGCTAGCAAAATCTTCATTTTTAGGAAGTCAAAAGATTGTCTAAATGTGATAAATAAAGAAATGTGACAAATCAGAAAAATATGTATCTGTTAAGAAAAGGAGAAGTAAATGCAAGGAACCATAACAGCTCAAAGTGGTTAAAAAATGGTTCTGGGTGGGGGTGCCTGGAGGGTTCAGTTAAGCATCCGACTCTTGATACTGGCTCAGGTCGTGATCTCAGGGTTCATAAAAACGAGACCTGCATCCAGCTCTGTGCTGACAGTGTGGAGACTGCTTGGGATTTTGATTCTCTCTCTCTGACACTCCCCACTCACACTCTCTCTTTCAAAATAAAAAAAAAAAAAAAATTTTTAATGCTTCTGGGTAAAGAGTAATGCCAGAAGAAAGGGATACTATCTTTTATTATAAGTCTTTACTCTAAGACTTTCATTATAAAGCTTTAATTATATGAATTACAGTTTAAAAATTGATTTTAAAGGTATAATCCACTAGGTGTCTATATTTTTATAAAGTATTCACAAGGACATAATAAGTCCATAAAGTACCTTTAATTTTTTTATAGGAGTAATACAAACAATAGAGTATTAGGAAAAAATACGCAACAAATGTTAAAAGAGTGGTTAGCAGTAAAGTGGGAATTTTAAGTTAAATTTATTTTTTTTATTTCATTTATCTGATTTTTCTAATTTTCTTTTTTTTAAGTAGCCTCCACACCCAACATGAGGCTTAAACTCACAATCTTGAGATCAAGAGTCACATGCTCTACAAACTGAGCCAGCCTGGGGCTGCAGAATTTTCTAATTTCCTACAATGAACATGAATTACTTATGAAATGAAAATAGATTTTTTTTTAAGTTCTTAAATACTTAAATCAAATACGGAAAAAATGATGAAGAGAAATGGAGATAAAAGGAAGACATGATTATCAATATCTAATATTTTAACTCCTTGTATTTCCTATACCAAACACAGATATTAAAAAATTTTAATTTGAGGATGGTCTCTTGGCCTAAATACTTGTGCAGCAGACATATTTTAAAAGGAAATTTAAAAACATAAAGGCTTCTTGAAGTTTGTTATGTATATTTTACTACATTAAGGAAAAAGAAAACGCTTCCTAAATTTTATAAATACTTATAAGAGGGGTAAAATGAATAGCGCTAATAAAAACATCCACTTTTTAACTAATTGAAGTCATTGTCCCATTTATCTTGGAAAATTAGAAAGAAAATTAGATTACATACTGTTTCAATTCTTCAATTGTAAAATTGGTAAGATCTGGAACATCTTGATCCTCATTTTGATCTTCCTCTTCTTCAGGGGCAGGCTGAGCAGTAACTTCATTTACTTCTTCAATTGGAAAAAAAAAACCAAACTTCTCAATGCCATTCTCTAAGCATTCATTATAGGGGAATACTATAGTGTTATAAACATATAGAAAACCCTATTTGTTTATTCATTGTATTTACTGGCCAAGGAAACAAATACAATTCTTCATTTTGATAAGTGAATTTAGGTCTGATTTCTTAAAAGTCAATTTTCATAACATTTTATTTCATTAATTTTCATATTATTTTAAAAAGCAAATCAATATAAAATAAATAGTAAAAAGTCTGCACATGGTATTTGCAGGGATGTTAACTGAAACAATGTCTGCTATAAAGGTACCATCTTAGAAAATTTTACAAGTATTTCATTATAAACCAATTATATTTGATTTTCAGAAAAAAATTAATTATTCAGATTTTAAGGACATTTATAACATATTATCAAATTATATCAAATCATACACATTTAATAAAGTTTTGTAAACATGAAATATAGAACCATACTCACGGGTTGTAGCTGAATCTGGCTGCGACAATTTGAGAATTCCTGTTTTTAGCAGTTTTGAAAATAATTCATTTACATCCACCTGACTGAGATGATTATCAGGATATGCCTTAGGAAGGGCTCCTTTAAAAAAAAAAGCACTCTTAAAATGAAAGTAGAACTCAAAGATGCAAAATTATACTAAGCATTCTTCAAAGTTTTCTTCAAGATGTCCTTATCAATAATAAATTTGGGGATGCCTGGGTGGCTCAGTTAGTTAAGTGTCTGACTTCAGCTCCAATCATGATCTTGCTGTCAGTGAGTTCAAGCTTCATGTCGGGCTCTGTGCTAACAGCCTGGAGCCTGGAGCCTGCTTCAGATTCTGGGTCAGCAAATCATCATCTCTTAAAAATATATTCTAGGGCAAATATTGAAAGCTAACCCTAAAAACACTGATACTTCATAAAATTTTAGAAGTATGTATAAGTACTGTAGAAATAGTTTGATTGAGCAGGGCTCAAACCCACAACAGTGAGCTCATGACCTGAGTCAGAATCAAAAGTCTGATGCCTCACTGACTAAGCCACACAGGCGCCCCAATCACTATTCTTTAAATCAACTGTAAACACAATATCTTAATGTATTTGTATGTCACTATTATCTATTATACATCTCACTACACCTCTAGAAAAACGTTCTGAACTACTAAAAATTTCTCTTAGTGATAGGAAATTCAGTTTGCATCCACAATACCCATAATCCCCACCCTTAACCACTGCATACTGTACGCTTGGCACAATCCATTGTACATTGTGGGCTAAATAATATTTGTTGAAATGAAATGTCTGAATACATGAACGAATAAATTAGCCTCAATAATCAATTACAATACCAATTCACATTATAGTTTGACATTTACATTTCATTGGAATTCGCTACTTATATGTTTCAGAGGTGTAACCAGCTATTCACAAGTCTGTGGGTAGCCAAGTTGAGTGACCAAGGGCATTAACTATGGAAACAGACTCCTGGGATTCTAACTAGAAATCCCATTTTCTAGTGTGTGACATGACCAAGTTGCTTATCTGTGGCTCAGTTTCACAGGTAAAGAAGGATCATCCTAGCACAATGCCTAGCATACAGCAAATGATCAGTATGTTTAAATAAATATTTACTACTAAGAAAGAGGTGTTTTTACTTTCATTTTCAAGAAGAAACCTTAAGAGAAGCTGAATACAGAACACCAAATACTTTTCACATCTCTTTAGGAGTGAGCAGAACTTGAAGATGGAAGGCATACCTAACATCTCACTCATTACCTCCAACCCAGAGGAAAAAGATTTGATTTCCTCTGTGACACTGCTATGCCCTGTATGTATACACATGCACCCCAAGGTTGTAAAAGCAAAAAGAAAATTTGCAGTTTTTGCACATTATCTCATGCTACCAACCCTAACAGGACAAATCCTCTACTCAACAAGAAAAACGGAGTTCTACAAAAAATACGTTAATACAGCACATGTTACAAAGTACTTTTGCATATACTACCTTGTTTGACTCTTAAAAAACAAACTTCCCAGGCAAATGATGAATTTATTGTCTGTCTAGAGGAAGCAACTGAATCCCGGAGAGGATATTTGCGTATACCCTGCCTACGTATAAAGTAGTAAAACATATCCTCTAACACTGGTCTTCTGACTTTAGATCCTAATTCTTTACTTCCCTTTTCAATACGGTGACAACAACAAAACAACAAAACACTTAAAGATGTTCATTTATCCTGTTAATCTAGAAATTAAAAACAAAGTTTTCAAACTGATTGCATTAATTTCTTGTGATGACATAATTTAAGAACTAAAGCATAAACTAGAACTTGACTGCCTAGGATTTCCCTAGTTACTTCAGAAGTTTTGGAAAACTCCCTAAATTTGTAAATTAAATACTGCCATGCTAGAGCATGTTTCTGAAAATGCCTATCTTAATTATTAAAAAAAATAAAGCAAGTACCACTACAAGTTGGTTGGGTTAGTTCTCAATACACTAAAACTTTGTAGTTATTTATAAATCACCATAATTTATATACTTCCCATTTTTTCATATTAAATTTAAAATTCACTTTTTAAGTTTATTTATTTAGGGGGGGAAGAAAGAGAAAGAGAAAGAGAGAGAGAGAGAGAGAGAGAGACAGAGAGAGAGAACAAGCAGGGGAGGGGGAGAGAGACAGATGAAGAGAAGAGAGAATCCCAAGCAGTGTGGAGCTTGACTGAGGGCTCAAACTCATGACCTGAGCCAAAATCAAGAGTCAGACGCTTAACCAACCAAGGCACCCAGGCAGCCCAAAACTAAAATTCACTTTTAAAGCTCTCATATCCAATACTGTTACTGTATCCATAACAATCGTTATGCCTCATCATACAATAACAAAAGACCTGGCTGGGGACTCATAGTTTTTCTCCTACTTCTTTTTTTTTAAAATTTTTTTTTTAATGTTTTATTTATTTCTAGGAGAGAGAGAGAGACAGCGTGAGCAGGGGAGGGTCAGAGAGAGAGGGAGTCACAGACTGAAACAGGCTCCAGGCTCTGAGCTGGCAGTCAGCACAGAGCCCGACGCGGGGCTTGAACCCACTAACCGTGAGATCATGACCTAAGCGAAAGTCGGACGCTTAACCGACTAAGCCACCCAGGCGCCCCTCTCCTACTTCTTTTTGTTTCTGTTTTTTAAAGAAAGAAAGCTCTACGCCCAACCTGGGGCTTGAACTCACAACCCCAAGATTAAGGGTCGCATGCTCTACCAACTAAACCAACCAGGAGCCCTATTTCTACTTTTTTAACATGTTGTGTACAATTATTATTTGAGTGCTCATAAAAACATATGAATGAATCAACTTTATAAAGCAACGTTCCCCGTATTCACTTCATGTTTACTGGATCATCATATACACACAGAACAAAAACTCAAAATATCAAATAATTGAGATTTCTGAGGTTTGTCATTTACTTCATTTTACCTCAACACAAACGTCACTCTTTACTCCACCCTCCAGCTGCTATCCAACAGGTTTCTTTTTTATGGTCTACAAAACCCTGGCTAACCATCTCTAGCTATAAACAGGATCCATGTGAATATACATTAACAAACTCAAAAAGGGAACAAAAAATTCTAGCCAGATTAAATTTATCTAAAATGCATATCCCCTCTCAAAATTGACTTTTCCTACAATTGACAAAAATAGCTACTCAACAAAACAGTATTTGTCTTTTGAAAAAACACTAAGTTCAGAAAGTACATACCTGAAGGATTCTGAACAAATGCTCCAGGATTTTGTGGATGAACTGGTAAAAACTGTTGTCCTTGGCCAAATGCTACTGGCTGAGCGACACCAGTAAGAACCTTTAAGAGAAACCCTGGTTTTAAGAACATCCTTTCTGTATTTTAACTAAAACTTTAACATTCTAATCATATAAAAATACCAATGGATATCATAAGGTGTGGTAAAAGTGTGCAAGTGTAACTTAACTGGGTCACTTCATTTCTTCACTTTCTACAAAAAGGAACAATAATAACTTCCCTTACCTGTTTCATGGAATTATAAGGAACTGAGAAGTTAAAGATACCATGGAAACATAAGACAGCCAACAAGCTGTGTGGCCTTACACAAATCACTTTACCTTGCTGGTGCTTTCCCTTATTTTACAAATAGAACTAATATCCAGAGATGTAACATGTACACAATCATAATGGCTAACTGGCAGCAAAACTGAGGTCAGAACTCCTGACCAGACTCCTTACCACGGATATGAAAAGCCTGCTTTAATTAGTTTAACTTTTTTGATCATCCTGCTTGAACATCATACTTTGGGTTGCAAAGTAAACTGTAAAAGACAAACAACTACTGTACAAACTGCTATCAATAATGCTTTAACATTTTAAAAATCTTTTTGTTTTACATTTTCTTCCGTGACATTACTAGCATAAAATGAATCTGTCCTAGTAAGAAAATGTCAGTGCCTGGAAAAACAGTAAATTTAATCCAGGAGAATTTCAGCAGGCAAAGTAGTCATTAATCACACACTGTAAGCACAATGCTTTAAAATTATTTCAATATGCATTTTACAATATATGCAAAACAAAAGCACAAGAATACCAACAGGTGATTGTACAAGTTTAGGTGATGTATTGAACATATTTAAAAGACATGTCACAAGTTTCCTGTGTTTACATTAATATCACACTACTGTATTCAACTGTAATCACTGGAAAGGTGGTGAAAAGTAGGAAAAGAGAAGAAAAAGAAAGGCTGGAAAAGCCTGGGCAGTCTGACTTTTTGTTTAACTCAGGCTAAGGAAGTTCTGAAGTCTAAACAGCTCCCTATAACTTTAAAGGGCTCCACAGTTCTACAATGTAGCAGAAGTCTATGAAACAAACTCACAATTGTGTAATACTTTACTAGCTTTGAAACCATAAAGGAAAAAACATAATGGAGAGGCTATGCATGTGTAAGGGGTAATACGGCAAATCTGTATTTCACAGCTCAACTTTGCTGTGAATCTAAAACTATTCTAAAAAAATAAAGTCCATTAAAAAAAACAAAAACAGAGTGAGGACGTGTGTGAGAGGGTGAAGGGGTGTGTGGGTGTGTGTGTAATAGAGACTGAGAGATTTCTATAGATCCAGGGACAGCTAAAATCAATTTTGGATCTAAACTGCAAATTTAAGGCTCAAAGACTCTCATCTCACTTGCCTAGCATGTGGACTTTTGGAGTACCTTAAAAACTGTCCAATCTAGAGAATAAATGATCTCCTAAAAATCTTCAACACTAGAAACATTAAAATCACTCACATCTGCAAAGAAAATCAGTTTAGAGTAACTACAACAGACTTACCTGTTGAGATGTCTGAATATTTCCTACTGTTATTGAAGCAGGTAAATTGCCGAAGTTTCCAAATTGGGAACTCTGAAGATTCTTTTCATCAAAATAGTGTCCAGAAGCTCTATTAAGGGGATTCGAGAAACTCTGGTTTCCAGGGCCATGTGGTCCGTTAAAATTTGGTCCTTGAGGTGAATCAAACATTTGTTCATGTCTTTGGAACTGCAGTCCTTGGGATGGAGCATTAAAAGCATTGCCAGGTGGATCATTATATGGGCCAGTCTGATTGAAAGATACTGATTCAAGCCTTTGTGAAGGATGATTGTCAAATCGTGTGCTTTGAAGACCAAGAGGAATATCAAACCTTGATGCTTGCTGGTGTTGTGGGCCATCAAATCTTTGAGGTACACCATCAAATCTTGGTTGAACCTGCTGTCCAGGTGGTCCATCAAATCTCTGTGGGCCTGGCTGACCAGTTCTTTCAAATCTAGGACCTGGCTGACCATGTAATCCATCAAATCTTGGCAACAGTGACGGCTGACCTGGCTGCCCATCAAATCTTAAAGCATGACAACCTTCAAATCTTGGACCACCTTGACCTAGAGGCCCTTCAATTCTCAGGCCACCTCCTGGCACAGAAGGACCCTCAAACCTCATTCCACCTCCTTGCTGGACTAATGGTCCTTCAAACCTGATCCCAACCCCTGGTTGACCATGTGGACCCTCAAACCTAAGGTTCCCACCAAGTTGATTATGTTGTCCTTCAAACCTCAAACCAGCTACTGACTGCCCATGGGGGCCCTCAAACCTCATCCCAACTCCCTGCTGTAGCAAAGGGCCCTCAAATCTGATCCCACCTGACGGCTGACCATGAGGTCCATCAAACCTAATTGCACCCCCTGAAGGACCATGACCCCCTTCAAATCTAAGTCCACCTACAGGCTGGCCTCGGGGATTATCAAATCTAAGTCCACCCACAGGCTGACCATGAGGTCCTTCAAACCGTAGACCACCCACAGGTTGACCCCGATGTCCCTCAAACCTGAGACCACCCACGGGCTGGCCCCCTGGTCCTTCAAACCGCAAACCACCTGCAGATCCTTCAAACCTGAGACCAGGGGAACCTTCAAACCGAAAACCACCTCCTCCTGCCTGACCCATCGGCCCCTCAAACCGCAGAGGTGTCCCTACTGGTCCTGGAGGACCTTCAAATCTCAAAGGACACCCACCTCCTAGCTGACCTTGCGGTCCTTCAAATCTCAAAGGGCCACCTCCCCCCATCTGTCCTGGTGACCCATCAAACCGAAGAGAACCTGGTGTAGGAGGTCCATCAATTCTAGGGCTTAATTTATTAGGTCCTTCAAAAATCATCTTGGTTGGGCCATCTCTTGTTACTGATGGCCTACTAGGTCCATCAAATAACGGTCTGTCTTCAGCTAAAGCTGTAAGTCGCTGATTTGTATCGAGGCCGGCAAATCTTGATGCTGGGCTATCTACAAATGGTTTATCTGAATCTTCATATCTGGGTCGCTTAAGTGGAAAACGATCATTGAATGGTGATCTCTGCTCTTCTCGTACACCTTTTAAAAAGAAAAAAAAGTTATTTTCCCTCAGTCTTTCTTGTTAAATTATCTTAAATCTTTTTATTTTCACGTAAATGGTTAGCCAAAACTATCCAAAACTAGCTCACTTTATTAGAGGGGAAGGAAAAGATGGCATATCAAGCAGCAAGAAAGAGGATGCCCTCTAGAGTCAGACACACCTGGGTTAAAAAAAAAAATCCCCATTTTGTCAACTAATTATTTGACTTTGAGAGCAAGTTATTTAACCTCTCTGGTCTTGCTTCCTATCTGTAAAATGGTATAAAATATATTTAATTGGGTTGTTGTGAGGATTAAATCAGAGTACATATATAAAGAACCTAAGTTAAGTACCTAACACATAGGGTGGCCTTAAGTATTAGCTCCCTTCCCTTCCCTTTGAGGGAAAAAATGAAATGAAACAAACAAAAGGTAGTCTGAACAGTCACAAAAATCCATCCCCACTTAGCTTGTTCATTTTCCCTTCACTGCTGTGTGATTCAATAGGCATAATCTGATTTAACTTTTTCTACCTTTAGCAGAGACTTGCTCGTCATGTCTTCTACGGCCCTCATGGGGTGAAAGATTCTCAGCATAAGTACGACTCCCAGATATAGGAGAAAGACGTCTTGCTCTTTCACTAAATTGTTCTTTTCTGTCAAACTGTGCTCCACTATTCCTACTTGCATGTTTACTTTTGGATGGCTCACATTCTATTCCAGACAACAAGGCATCAGTCAAAGGGTAGTCAAAAATATCAGGATCTAAGAGATCAAGTCTTGGAAATGAATGCTGAACCTGTGTCCTTTTCAGTTTTGCTTTATGTTCATAGTAGGTTAATTCAGCATCAGATAAGAGAGGTTTCTTTTTTAATCCACCTTTATTTTCTTCTGTAGGACTATCCCGTACATTGCATCTATGTTTACCTTCTTGATACTGAAATAGCTGTCGAATTTGATGCACAACAACAAGGAACTCATCCTGTGTAATTTCACCAGATGCTAAACGTTCACTCGTCTGTGTAGGGGTGATAAAAGGAAATCAAATATTTTAAATATAAAAAGTACTTACAAAAAAACGTACACAAAAGAGAATAATGACTACATGTGATTATAGTAACTACCTTTTGAAGTAATTCTCTTTTGCTTGCAAGAGTTAACTCTTTAGGAATCTGAAGATTGGCATCTACACTTAATCGATGCTGCTGCTTTGGGGCTCGAGGCGACAAAATTCCTTTAGTGCTTGACCAGCTCTCCCTATGCCTTAGATGAGGAGATTTACTATGTTCATCACCCTGTTGTAAGCTGAAACCATAAAAGCAGGATGTTACTTCATAAACATTTTTCAAGTACTCAGGACCATATTCCAAAGGATCTGGTTAAAATGAATATATGTAACTACAGAAATTAACTAAATGATCAAGAGCACAAGATCTGAAGTCCGGAAAATGAGACATGAATTCTAATTCCTGCATGTCCTAGATATGCAGCTTTAGGTAGACTTGTTAACCTTTCCAAACTTTAGTCTCTGTAAAATAGGAATGATGGTATTTCACCCAGAGTTATTGAGAAATAAAAGGAAAAATAAACCACTAATTATAACATCCAATAAATATTACCAATTTTTTAATTAACACTGTATTTTAAAACATGCGTATTATTTTACTTAATTAAAAATATTAACATCCTACCTTTTATTTTCTTCCCAACCAGATTTCCATCTTTTGGTAGACTTGGAACTTTGCCAATTTTCTATATTCTCCTTTGGTTCAGTGCCTGATTTTGTAGAATGCTGATTTGCAGCTTCTTGCGGTCGTTCCTCTTCAGTCTTTTTTACTCGCCTTGGATCTCGAATATCCTGTTTATTACTTCTTTTAGCATTTCGCTCTTCCCTGGAAGGTAGCGTAAACTCTTCCATATGTGACTGCTTAACTCCCGACTGGCGAATCTTTCCAGCTTTGGGTGTCGAAGTTGGAGACATACTCCTTTGCCTTCGTTTGGGTGACCGCCTATCTCTTCTCTTTGGAGAATGTATAATTGGTGATCGAGACTTGGGTGATCGTGATCTTGATCTCTTTCTAGTACTCGATCTCCCTGGTTTTGTCCCTTGTTTTTCGGATTCTTCCGTTATTATATCCTGCTTTTGTACAATGCCATTGATGATTTTATTTCGACTTCCAACCAGTCTGTGTTCAGATGATTTCATGTGCTCATCTTTATCCTTTTTTTCTGCAGTTTTTCTCTTGTCTTTTACATCATCATCTTTGCTATCAGTCTTATCCTGAAGATGTTTTTTTAACCTAGGATCTCTCTTGCTCATATCAGACACCCTGGCACTTTCAGAGTCTTGATTTTTCAAGTCTTTTGTGTGGGATAATTTGTTTTTCAAGGGTGATGGTGATTTAGATTTAGATTTAGATTTAGAATCTAATTGGTCAAGTTCTTTCTTGGTTATTTTTTCACCTGATTTGCTTTTCTCTTGTTTGGATGAATTTAGTTTTTCAGAGGGTACAGTTTTACCTGTCTTAATATCAGACTGGTTCAATGTGTTCATTAGGAATTCTTTCCTGTGACTCTGATCTTTTCCATGCGAAGAATGTTGACTCATTCTATTAAGACGAGGATCCCGGTTAGTTCCTTTCAAATCCTGAATTTGTAAGGACGGGCCTGGACGACTTTTCTCTGGTTGAACAGGAACCTGATGGGGAGGTTTAACCGCCATAGGGGGAATTTGTGGAACATGTAATTTGGACGGTGCAGATCCAGGACCCAAGTTGGATGTCTCCTGCTGAACACTAAGAGAAACTGCCTAAAATACAAAATAAGTTGTTCACGTTAATACATAAAACATGCAGATTGTCAGAGAAACAAAAACTAAAGAATGTAATGTTTTTTCAATAAATCCAAAAGGGCTTGTTATTTCTTACTAGTCCTTTACTTTGATATTTTTATAATATAACCTTTAAGAGAATGAAAAAAACATCCTCCTCTACCTAATTATTCAGGATTCTGAGCCAGAATGCTACTAAGAAATTGCCAGATAAATCACTGCACCCTAGGTGCATAAGAATCAGAGTCATTCCAGCTAAATTTTAGGTCACAAAATTTAGTTCCTCCTAATTTCACAGATAATGAACTTGATAAAATTTTGCCTTCCTGTACTTCCTCATGCTCAAATTCAAGTACTAAGTAAAATAACTTAGCAAAAGGTCATTCATGCATGGAAATATGTAATCTTGGCTGGCCTCCTTAATTTTGTGATGGCTTTTCTTTCACAGGTTTTTACGAACCGGATTTGTACTCATGCAACATTGGAGACTACGCAAAAACATTCACAACAACACACCCACCATCTTGGGACAGGTAGTTAAGTCCCCGTGATATAATGCTAATCAAACTAAGGTATTATATTAAAAGATAGCAATTTAACAGAAAAAAGTGTTTGAAACAAACTAGTGTACAGTTTAACTCAAGTAAGTTTTACAATAAACGAAAATTTGGTAAGATAATTTACCAAATAAATGTGGAAAAATACACTCCCTAATAAAAATAACACACGAATACAATTCAAATACAAAATAATTACTTCTTTAAGGACAGGTTTAAAATATTTAAAATGCCAAATCTCCTCTACTTACCAGTTGTGCCTTAGCTTGCTCTAGCTCAAGCTCCAGCTTTTTCTGCTGAAGTTCTAACAACTGTTTTTGTTTTGCCAGTAACTGCTGCCTTATTAGTTGTTCTTGGGTAAGATTCTTTTGTATATCAGGAACAATTGGAGGAGTGGAGATGCTAGGGGAACTGACCCCTGTGCCAGGTGTTGAAGGCTCTTCGGGCTATAAGAAAAAATAATGTGTTAAAAATATATATATCAGAGCTAAAAAGGAAGCTAAGTGGGAACTAAAATTCATCAGCTGATCTCTTAATACTATCAATAATAATAAATGGTCTGTCATATTTAAAAACACACAGAAAATCTTTCAAAAATTTAAAAACCTGATATAAGGATATTACGTAATACCTAAACAAGGAGAATGTATTTTAAAGGCACAGTGAACCTGAGTGGGGAAAAAAAGAAATATTTGTAACGAAAACAATTCGGCACAGGTATTCTTGAGATTTCCGACAAGTTTTAGATAAATCAAAATCTAATAGTTAAGAGTATTATATACCATTCTTATTAAAACTTACCGATTTATTTAAAAATTTGGGATTCACATGGATGCTAGATGTATTCACATTGGGGGGCAGAGGTTTAATAGGCCAAGCAGGATCTAACGAATTGACTCTGACATCCAGGGCATAAAGTTTCTTCAAAGGGAATATTTCATCCCATGTGGAACGTAATTTAAATAAACTTTTTCTAGTATTTTCATCCACCTAGAACAACAGAACAATTCTATGGCTTGTTAAGTTACTATAGAATGTTTTAAATATTAAGTATTAAAGCTATATAAATCTCTGTTCTACTCAATACAGAAACATACTACCCATTCATAAGTATAAACAATGGTAACTTATTAAAGGTATATTTGGTTTGGAAATGTGAAGTTAATAAACTTCTCCCTCAAAAAATTTCAGAAAAATTAGAGTCATTATCCCCTGACCTTCATGAAAGCAAACCACTAAGCAACTCTACTTTTAACAGTACAAAATGTTTCCAAATTTTAGGGTTTGATCTAGTATTCCTTATGTTACTTACTCTGGACAAAAGTGTAAAACAATGAGAAAATAGCTTAACCTGTAAAACAAATTATCTCTCTAACCAATCTTCTGCAATACAGTATGACTGGCACCTATGAACAATTTATTTGTGGTATGCAAGGCACCTTAAAAAACTGAAATTCACAAGAATCTTACCCACTGTTAAGCCTGGGGAATAACTAACAATTATATTCAAAAACTAACCAGCAGAGAAACCTAGTACTTGGGAAAAATGAATTCGAGTTTTAACTTTAATAAAGCCTTGACTATATATAAAGTATTTATATACTTTATATATATACTTCATAAATATATAGTAAATATAAAGCCTCTAATATAGTCAAAGGGGTCAAAGCCCTGTTAGATTCAGTAAAAGGTATTCTACCAAACATCCAACTAAATTTGAACATAATGAAACTGAAACCAAGAGGCTAGTTTAGCTCCCCAACTTCTGTAACACAAAGCGCGTCTCCTTAACTACTTCAGGTAAGCAGTATTTAGCCAAGGTCTACAATACACTACTCATCAACAAGTTCCTTAATATAATTTGAAATCCAGCTTTCCAAATTTCATCTGCATATACTTACTAGCAGTATTTTTTTCTAAGAACTTAGAAGACAAAAATTACTCAAGTAGCAACTACACATTTACTTACTGTTCTAACAAACAAGTAAAATCTGCTATTTCTTTCAAAATAATCCCTATTCTCCAAGTCTGACAACTATTTTCTCCAAACACAACATGTACAGCTAATAAAATATAAGAACTACCATTTGGGGGGGGGGGGCTAGGAAACAATATTTAAAACTAAACTACTTATAAATGTCCTTTTGCTCAGTGTGAAAGATGAAGTCTGACAGGAAGAGAATAACTCCAGCAAATCCCTTGTCTTCCTCAACATAATACTGTATTAAACAAACTACCAGATACAATGTTATGGAAGGAATTTGCAATCCCTGGGTATAGAAACTAACACGCCTTTCTTCTAACCACTAAGAGGGGATGAAAAGTATTTCCAAAGTAACTTAAAGCAATTAACTAGTCTACCATTCACACATACCTAGAACATTCACAGAAACACACTTAAACAAAGTAACAACAGGAAACATTTCCAGGGGAGGAAAAATATCACAAAAGTTCCAGGCGCCAATCACAGGTTGGGACATACTGAAAGATTATGCTTTTCTTTTCCTGACAGGAACAGTCAACATCCCAACACCAGTAATTGGAACAATGAAATTTGAAGTACTCTTGATAGTTTCATATATTTTTGCCCATATTCTAGTGATGGAACAGATCTTCAATCAAATGAACTCAATTAAAAACAAAAATTCTAAAAGCAAACCCATCTATTCTTGAATGGATAATGGAAAAGTCCTAGAATCTGCTTTAGAAATCTAACATAAAACTTTAGCATAGTACTTGGTAATTATACAAGAGAATAAAACATTTCACCACCCAAGAAAACCCAACACAAAGACAAGTATTTATTTAATCAGGAACACATTTTTTAAAATTTCAAATGTTTCTAAATGCATATATACCTTTTCAAACACACAAATAAATGTTGCAACTAGATTTTTAGTAAAGGCAGTGAGATACTCTCTTCCAACGTTTTTCACGATAGAATCCATAAGGTACATAACAGGAAGCTTCTCTGAGGAAGGAGCCTGAGTGATAAAAAGAAACTGAGAAGTTTAGTATAATGAATTGTCACCAAAGAATTACTTTTAAAAGTGAGTTTTCAAACCTACAATACAAACTTCTATTCTTGTTGATGCTAAATATTTTTGAATATTAACCTTTATGAAACGTAAGTGTTCAATCAAGGTGTCATCTCTTACAATGATCTTTAGTTGATCATAGAAGCTCAGAAACACCAGAAAGAAAAACCGTAACTTTTAGCACATTAACACTCAAATGTAATTTCAGGCTCATATGGTAAAAAGATCTGTGTTTTAAATGAGTAAAAAGGGAAAAAGGTATTTTCTGTGACCCAAGTGTAAGCTTTGTGACTCACATTAACTTAGAATAGTGTGCCTAGACTCAATGAAGTAGTTTCCAGACTTCTGGCAGAAACCCTAATTCTCATAGGCATATTTTATGTTAGAGTCTATGATGCTTTAGTTACCTGTAAAATCATTAGGATTACTTTTCTACAATCCAATGAACAAAGAAATTAAGTACACTTCACATATGAAGTTAATGGCAAAAAACACTGAAACTTGCACATGGACATGCAGGAAGGTGCAAGTTGTTACTGATACAAGAAAAACTGGATGGAGCAGCTGCTGAGTCATGTAAATCAGGTTGAACTGGACTCTGGAAACCAGGATTTGTTCTGAAGATTTTCTTCACAGCATGGACTCTCCGTCGAAATATTTTTCCTCTGACATGCACAAACCAGTGTTTCTAAATTTGTGCAAAGCCAGTGTGGTGATGCTGATACAGGTGGCCCTTTCCAAAGCAAAGAAATGTTGCCCCAGTTCAACTGCAATGCCTAACCCACCACTGGCTTTTAGAATGTACAGCAAGTTTCCAGAAAGCATCAGCAGGTTCACAGACTTGAGGAGCATTAAGACACACCATTAAAAAGTGTTAACTCCCGACTCCACAGGAGCACCCATGATTTAAAGGCAAAACAAAACAAAACAAAACAAAAACCTTAATCCCCATTTACCCATCCCATGTGTATCGGAATCTTAAACCTGAACAACACTTACCCATAGCTATCTGTAGCTAGGGTAGGCTCACAGTTCTGCGGTACACAACACCATCATATTTCACAAAACCAATTGCCCATACAAGTGTGTGGAAGTGCTCTTGCTTCTGATAACACCTTTACAACCAAAGTTGGCCAAGGAAACCTTTAAATAACTTTGTATGAAAAACTTTTAGGGTCCTATCTAATAAAGAGGTACACAAGGCCACTGCATGTGGGTATACTAGTAAGTACCAACATGTCAAATGCTTTATTGCTGTGTCTTTATCTTACCATGTCATGTTTTACACCATTTTAGTTAGTCATTGTTGTACTTATGAAGACAGGCTCTCTTTAAAACCAAAATCTGTTTAGTAGGCTAATTTTTTTAGTGTACAAGTGAATCCTGTATGTAATATTTTTTCACTACTACTACCTCACGGGAGGAGTCAAATTAGGTGTGAATCCTTTAGTAATGCCGAGACGCTAGAGAATAAGGACACAAACATTCACCTCCAGAAACACAAAACCAAGCCAGTTTGCTACCAAATGACAGAAAATCCCTCCCCTCACCCTCAACCCCAACCCTGATTATTTCCCCAGTGACTTTTACATCTTTTCCTCAACCTGGCTTTCCAAAAATAACCAGGAAACGTGTGCCAAAAAAAAAAAAATTCAGCTTTTATCAGCAAATAGTCCATCTATTTTCACCACTCTGTGTCGCCATACACAAATACAAATTTTAATGTGGTCACTACAGTCAGCATTTAGTTTTCACTTCTCGAAGGTCTTCTGGATCCATTAAAAACCAGTAAGGAAAGCTGTTGAGTGACAACCTGAACTGCTAAATATTAGACTCTGTGGAATATTAGTAATCCCCAAACTACTAGGTAATTAGATTTTAAAAATCAATGTTATTTTTTTTTTTTTAAAATGCAAGTGTTTTGTTTTTTAAAAAAAGGCATTCAATGTCAAGGTAAGCCTTCCACAAGGCAAAAACTAAGTTTTCATGTCCAACATGTTTGTGGTATCAACAAAAAGGATGTTGAGTATGAGGAATGCTTCCTTTTTAAGTCTCATACTTTAAAAAAAGAACAATAGCTGTTTCACAGACATTCACAGGAAAAGGTGAATGAAGACTTGTATTTTAGCTGTCAGGCTGAGCATGACAAACTTGTCGGGCTCTTAAAAACAAACAAAACAAAACACCTTTACTTTGTCCTCTTTAAATTCAGGTATGAAAGGACCACCTGAAACCGTGTATCTTGTGAACAGATTTACCCAAAAGAGTGGATGGAACCTAAAGAATGAACCCAAGTCACTTAAAGACTTTTGTTTAAAACACACAACCACGTAGATAAAAATAAGTCTTGGAAACAGATTCTACACCTTACAAAGGTAAATAAAAAAGACAAATACATATTTTATATGTTTTATTCACAAATTTTATAATACCAGTCACACATTTCAAAACCATTTATTAAGAGTCAGACCACTCAGTTGTACACTAGACAGAAACCGCCTCTAAACAATATATTGGTGGTTGTTGTTAAAGTGGCCTTTTAAAAGGGGTTCACTCTGCTAAAAGGAGGCTCATCCTGTTAATTTCAATCACTAACAACTAGAAAAAACTAAACCATAAGTACAAGCTTGAAAAATAACTTAAAACGTAATACTGGGAAGCTATTAAAACTCATCATGATAACTAAGTTTAACAGTAACTTAAATGACATATCGCTCCCACATGAATCCACAGAAGAGGAGGACTACAGGGAAATATAGGGTGGCAGAGGACCACTTCTGTCAAGGGGTGAAGAAAAGCACGTCTTCACTATCAGGGAAGGGAGGAAAAAAAGAGAAAAGGAAGAGGAGGAGGGACTGAACTTTTCAAAAAAAAACCTACAAGTACTTGTTACCCACTGGGCCAGTTCTCCACCTACAGGTTGGATAAGATCTCCTCCCCCCCACCCTCACCCCACCCTCACCCCCAATTTCCCGTATTTTGGGGCAAATTAGACCCTCCGATAGGAGACTAAAAGATCGATCTAGCCGCCCCCACCCCAAAACGGGGCTGACGGGTGTGAGCAGCTGCCTGGCTGGCAGGGAATGGATTCTCCTCTCTTCCCTTTCGCATCATGTGCTTTTCAGGCGCCATGTTGGGCTCCTAACAGGCGGCTGCTCCACTCGGGGCCAATTCCCTACTCCCACCCGCCAACAGCTCGCTCCCAGGTCCCCCTTCACCTCCTTCCAACCCACAGAGCACAATTACCCAAAAGGGTACGGGGGGGATGGGGTGGGGGGGCGGGGAATGGGAGAACCACCACTCCCCCACCTTCCCGGGGGTTAAAATGGTTTTAACTCTTACTTCCCCACACCACAAACTGCCTTTAAGTGCCCCCCTCCCAAAGGGCTCTATTCAAAACGTGTGTGTCGGGATATACAATGTGGTGGCCTAAATAGGGAGTTGGTAAGCGGAAGTGGGACTCCACCCTTTATCCTCCCCACTCCCTCCCCCCCCCCCCCCGAGAGGCCCACGCTCGAAGCCTGGGCCAAAGACCGAGCCTGAGTTGGAGGTGGAGGGTTGGAGAGGAACACTGTGCCCCCCCTTTGGATAGAAGCGAGACCTGGGATGAGGCTGACACTAAAATCAGGGAGTATTAGAAGAATAGGAGGCTGCGGGGTGTATAAAAACCTTGGCGGTTTGGGCCTCGATGAGAGAGACGATCTCCTTGGCGAAGGGCAGGTTCTCCTCGGCTAGAATGGTCAGCATATTGATGTGCGGTTTGCTATTGAAGGTCAGGTCTTCGAGTGATGATTGATAATCCCGACAGGCGTCCTCCCGGGCCCCCGCAGTACCGGCCTCGGCCGGCGTCTGCTCTGACATTGCGCCGCGGCCCCCCTCCGAGGTCCGCCGCAGCTGAAGCTGAAGCCGCTCTCGATACCCCGCCTCCCTTCCGACTCCTCTTCCTCTCCCCGGGTCTCTCGCGGCTCCGGCTTCACCACATGCTGACCGCGGAGGGGGGTTAGGGGACGACACAGGGGGAACCTCGGGTATGAAACGCCGCCGTCTCAAGGGTGATCTCCGTCCACTTCCAGCCGCCACAGAAGCTTCTTTCTCCACAGACACAAAATGGCGGCGGCAGCGGCGGCTCCAGCTCCGAAAATGTCTGTGTTCCCAACCGCTGCGTCGTGCGAAATGAGCAAGGGGAGGGGAAATGTGCGGTAAAAGGGCGGGGCCGTTGATAAATCCAGCGGTGATTGGTTCAGCCAGTAACGTCACAAGCCCCGCCTTCGGCCCTTCCGCAGGACGTCCTGGCACCGCCTTCTTCTCCGGGCACTACCCGGGCTTTCGCAACACCTACTGTTCAGAGGTGCGGTAAAAAAGACGGCCCCTCTCATTGGCTGATTCATAAGGGACTGTTCGGTCATTTGTTACCATAACAACCCATTCAGGGAGGCCAATAGGCTTGGGGGAGGCTGTTCCCGAGGCCCGACCCGACCAGTTTAAGGAGAAAGCTCAGCCGTTCCCCCCTCCGACCCCCCCTCGCTTCGTCCCACCCTCCGCAATCCCCTAGCCACTGAGCGGTTCCGTCAATCATCCTCCCTCCTCCCTGCCCCGGAGGCCGCGGCCTGGGAGTGGGGGCTAAGAGGAGCGGAGGCTCTCCGCCCGCCCCACCCCACCCCACCTTGCTGCCGGCTACTCAGGTGCTTTCGAGAACCAGGGCGGGTCCAGCTGCGGGACAGATAGTCCCTCCTGGAACTGGCTTCGGGAGTGAGACGCCAAGTTTACCTGGAACCTCGGGAAGTGGCTTCCACGCTGCTTCCCACATCCACAAACAAAAACACCTTTCTTGAGTCGAATCCCCAGGAAAATGCTTTTATTTAGAGGTTGTGTGCGAAAGGCTTTTCCGTAGGGATTTTGTTATCTTTGGGGAGCCTACTCATCTCTAGGAAGGGTTTCTCAAACAGCCACACCCAGCCCCTAGCCTGACAGCTCCTCTCTGTCTTCACTTGGAAACAGCCTTCGAATACGCTATGTGGGGCACGTAGGAAAAAATACACATTTTCACTTGCAAGAGTCTTTTCCCAGACTTCTAAAATCCTCCAGTTTGGAGGCTGGAAATGATGCTCTCGAAACAAAGCATTCATAGTTCTGCCGTGGAGCTGCATCATAACACAATAAACTAAAAGGGTTGACTGGTTGTTGTTGTTGGTTTTTTTTTTTTTTCATTGAATAGATGGTAACCTAAATGTAGTCTTAAAAAAAACAGGTAGTAATTACGTAAAATTTGCTTCACGATTGTCCTTAGACTACTAGACTCTGCAGAAATATCTTGTTCTCCACTAGAAACCACCCTGAAGAATTAAATGAATTCCTTTATTTTTCCCATATAAAGTAACATTTTCATCTCTTTGTTCGATTTTGAGTTTTTTTAAGCAGCTTTTTTGAGGTATGATATGGAGTAAACCGCACATACTTAAACACGATTGTTTTGACATGAGACTGTTTTGACGTGCTATCACACAGGAGTGAGAAGCAAAGCCTGGGTAAGAGAGCTTGTCTTTTCTCACTTGAAGCTGGGAAATATTGTTGCGTAGGTTTCATTGATTTCAGTAATTTCAGACTACAGTTAGTGGTGATACTTAGATATAATAAGCACAGTTAAAATTAAGGAACTTTCAAAGTACTTGCTTTCGGGAGGGAAATGTCCGGGGTAAAGCAGTCCTCCAATAGGTTTCGTTGCAATTTTAAAGGTGAATTTAGTTACTAACCTTTGAGTTATAAAAGCCATCTGCTTTCCTTATTTTTTATATTCTGTTAACAACCAAGTGCACTTGTAAAAGAGTTTTCGAAGCTCTAATTTGGCTTCTACTGTATCCATAACACACTGCACAAAGTAAACAATGTATGCTTGGCATTTAAATCAACAAATCTGTGTACCCTCAAAAGACATGGAAAACTCAAGTGCCGTAGCAATCTTTTTCTTTTCTTTTTTTTTTTAAATGTTTTATTTCTAGGAGAGAGAGAGAGAGAGACAGCGTGAGCAGGGGAGGGTCAGAGAGAGAGGGAGTCATAGACTCTGAAACAGGCTCCAGGCTCTGAGCTGGCAGTCAGCACAGAGCCCAACGCGGGGCTCGAATCCACGAACCGCGAGATCATGACCTAAACGAAAGTCGGACGCTTAACCGACTAAGCCACCCAGGCGCCCCCGTAGCAATCTTTTTCAAATCATGTGCTAAACTACAACAAGAACCTTTTTTATTATTATTTTTACTTATTTATTTTAAATTGAGCTCTGTGCCCAACCTGGGGCTTGAACACACAATCAAAAGTCCATGCTCTACCAACTGAACCAGTCAGGTACCCCAAGAATTTTTTTTTTATATCCTCAGGACAGACTGTAAATTAGATCATCACTGTTTTTAAATATACAAATGAGTGAAACTTCTCCCTTGATTTTCAGTGCTAATTCTTTCATTAGAATATGCAGATAATGCGATCTTTGTACCAACCCTAAGCCCCAGTTTTCTGCCCTCTTTATGTTAGATGCAGTGGTGAGCATGGTGGGCCCATGGACTGACCTTCATGAAACTTATAGTTCAATTATAATCTCATGGAGTAGATTGAAAAAGTACTGACAGTGGATATTCCAGAGCTATTTTCAAAAATCAAACCCACTGATTATTTTTTTTCCACAGAATGTGAAGTCTTCCTTTTTTTTTTTTTTTTTTTGAGGAAAATAACTATACTCCTCCCTTGGTTCACCAAGTATTTACAAGAGGAGTTAATTCCTCCAAAACAACCTCTGTTCTAGACAATCAAGTACCCTTCTGATGTAAATAATCAATTAGCACTGCCAGCAGGTGGAATTTCCCCTTCAGTATGTGAATCCAGTGTGTGTAAATAATATGCAGGAATAATATTTACATTTATTGAGATATATTCATACTATATATTTATACTATGCTCACACACATGTACTCCGTACACACACACACACACACACACACAAATACACACACAGTTGACCCATGAACAACATGGTGGGTTGGGGCACAGACCAGTGGCATGGTGGAAAATCTACATATAACTTTTAACTCTCCATATATTTAACTACTAATAATCTACATTGACCAGAAGCCTTACCCAAAACATAAAGTAGATCAACACACACTTTGTATGTTATATGTATTCTATACTGTATTCTTACAATAAAGTAAGCTAGAAGAAAAAAATGTTAAGAAAATCATAAAAAAGAGATAATACATTCATTGTACCATAAAAAAAATCCACCTGTAAGTGGACCAGGCAGTTCAAACCCATGTTGTTCAAGGGCTAACTTTATATATGTGTATGTGTATGTATACATATATATAATATATATACATTACATATATTCTTACTAAAACATGGGCAAGCATTTTACCTATTTAAACATTCTTTATTGTTTATACACATTTTATAATTACAAAATAATTCATGCTTGTTCTAAAAAATTCTAATACAAGCACATAAGTAAAAAATGAAAGTTCTCCCTCTCTGCACTCGGCAACAGGATATCTTCTGTTCACAATCTAGTGTGCATCCTTCCATGCCTTTTTCAGTAAACACACACAAACAAGGTGTGTCTAGCTTTTTATTTTTGATCTTTACTATTATACTTTACTATTACTATCATCTAATAGTTTATGACTTGCTTTTTAAACTCAAGGCATCATGGACATTCTTTAATGAGCAGTCCTAAAACTGTATAATTCAAAGCATTTGTTTTTTAAGTTTGTTGCTTAGGAAGCTAGCTATCATAATAGGGCCATTCTGGGGTTAGCTCAAAAGGAGACTCTAACACTGGCCGGTAATAGCCATTCAGTGAATATTTGTTGACTAATCCAGACCTTCAGATTTCAGTTTCACCTTGCTTGTTCCTGTTGTATTCATCTAGTTCAAATAGGCAAGTACAGGATTAGCTGAGAACCTGGAATAGAGGTTGGACTGGACATTACAGGGTTTAGAGATTATCAGGGAGGGAGGATGACAGACTATTCAAATGACGCAATCACCATGTTCCGAAAACCAAAACATAGTTTGGGGCCTTAAACTTTTTATTTTGCCAGCAATGCTAGTCTTAGCAATCTTTTCACATATTTTCAGAGAAACATGACGGAATGGAAATAATTTCTCAATTTAAGTTTTGCTCCCATATATTTATCTTAACTATGTTTCATTTCCTTCCAGTTGTGGATGAAAAAGCAGAAGGACATGCAGCGAATGAATACTAACAGAAAACCTCCCAAATATTATTTCATAACAGAGTATAAACGGATAGATTTTTCTCACAAAAAGTGGTTCATTTTTTTATTTGTTCGTTCAACATGACCCCTGCTGTCAGGGAGCTCAAGTCTGCTGGGTGAGATAAACAAGTAAACCAAAAATTACCCTCCAGGATGACAGGAGTCAGACCACCCGGTTTAACAAGATAGCAGCAAAGACTGGGAGCATGAAAGAAGCATCTAAATCAGACTGGAGTGGTCAACAAAACCTGCCCTGAATTGTTGACAGTTGGTTTCAAAGGAATGAACTGGATTACCTAGATTGAGGGAGAAAAGGGTATTCCAGACAAAAACATACAAACAAAACAGGTAGATCTAGGTTTTGTGGGGCTCACAGCATACACAATTTGGAAGATATTCTTGGAGAAAAAGAACACAATATTATAAATATAAAATTTTATGGCTCATGTGAGGGAAGTTTCATTGAATATCCCATCCATCTGTTTGAAGAGGCTTGTTCAAAGGAAATAGGTCTTTGAGATCTGTATTTCAAAAGAGATCAAAAAGTGTGTAGGAGAGTTTATGAGATAAGAACCAATCATGAGTAACCTCTTATGAGCTTTATAATACCAGGAATGGGAGACCAGTGAAGGATTTTTATGGGGGGTGGCCAGATTTTTGTATCAAAAACATACTTCTGGCAGTGCCAGGTTTGGTAAAAATTAAACACATTTCTTTAAAAACACTTAGGGTTCAGGGCACCTGGGTGGCTCAGTAGTTTAAGCATCCAACTTCGGCTTAGGTCATGATCTAGCTAGAGGTTTGTGAGTTTGAGCCCCGAGTGAGGCTTTGTGCTGACAGCTCAGAGCCTGGAGCCTGCTTCTCATTCTGTGTCTCCCTCTGTCTCTGCCCCTCCTCTGCTCATAGTCTGTCTCTCTTGCTCTTGCTCTCTCTCTCTCTCTCTCTCTCAAAAATAATAAATAAACATTAAAAAAATAAAAAAAAAACACTTAGTGTTCTCTTCTTTGTATGTTTAAGTGGAAGACGATATAGCTTAATCAAAGGTAACAGTACAGTATAAGTTTCATGGGGGTTAAACTGGATATAGATCATAATATTTTATTTTGACATGTAAGTTGTTTATAAAGTTTACTTGAGAATTAGGTGAATTAGTTTTAATTAACTGCATCAGCTTCTAAAATTCATTTACCAGATTGTGTGGTGGTTGAAATTCTTGTGAGTCAAAACAAAAAGCTCTATTCTTCTTATCACTTAAGAAGTTTTCTGGTACTGACTTTGGCTTTGAGAGGCCCAGTTCATCTAATTCCAACACTGTTCTTTGCCAGGAAATAACTTGGGCCAAGGAGAATAGAGCCTGTTTTCAGATAACTGAATATGTACGTATAGTGCTTGGAAAAACCATAGCTCAGAATAGTGGCTTAAAATGTGAAGTCTGGTAAAATGGTTTTACTCCTATCTCTGCAGCAGTTTCTTAGCCTGATGACTCTAAGACAGTTACCTCATTTCTTTAAGGCCCCATTTTCTCATATGTAAAAAAGAATTAATGACCACTCTCACCTCATAAGGTTATTACAAGGATGAAATGAGACCATACATATGCACTTTTGTGAGAGTCCACCAGGGTATATTTGATGGAGCAATTCCACTTCTAAAAACACAAGACAAATTTAGCCACACATTTGAAAAATAAAATGTGTAGAAGGTTACTCATTTCAACGTGGCTTGAAGTTGCAATTAATTGAAAACAAATGAAATGTCCATTCAGAAGGAACAGGTTAAATTAAGGTACATCAGTGCAACAGAATGACAGCCTTCAAACTTTTTAGCGTCAGGACCATGTTACACTCTTAAAAATGATTGAGAACCCCAAATAGTTTTAGTTTATATGGATTACATCTATCAATGTTTATTATTCTAGAAATTAGAACTTAGAAATAAAAAAATATTCATTTAAAAAGAGCAATAATAAATCCTTTACATGGAATATAAACAGCATATGTTTTAAAAATAACTATATTTTCCAACAGAAAAATCAATTTAAAAAGTGGTATGATTTATATTTTTGCAGATCTCTTTAATGCCTGGGTTACTAGAAGACAGCTGGATTTTTAGGTCTGCTTCTGCATTCATTCTGTTGCAATGACACAGGACATAGAGGCTCTGGAAAACTACATCACACTCTGGTGAAAGAGAGTAAAACAGGAAAATATCATCCTCGTGTTATTATAAAAACAAGGCCAACCTCAACACCCTCCTCTCATTTTGAGAACCACTGCACTGGAACATTACATGGCTTTTTAGAAGAATAGGAAGCTCTTTATGTGTTGCTGTAGAACAAACTCTGAAATACATTGTTAAGTAAAATATGCATAAATAGGGACACCTGGGTGGCTCAGTCAATTAAGCGTCCTACTTCAACTTCTGCTCTGGTCACAATCTCACCGCTTGTGGATTTGAGCCCTGCATCGGGCTCTGTGCGGACATCTCAGAACCTGAAGCCTGCTTCGGATTCTGTGTCTTCCTCTCTCTCTACCCCTCCCCCACTCACAGTCTCTCTCTCTCAAAAATGAAAAATGTTAAAAAAAAGTTTTTTAAATGCATAAATAAAAGCAAGGTATAGGGGCACCTGGGTGGCTCAATCAGTTAAGCCTCCAATTCTTGGTTTCAGGTCAGGTCATGATCTCACAGTGGAGACTGAGCCCTGCATCAAGTTCTGTATCAGGTTCCATGCGGAGCATGAAGCTTGCCTAAGATTCTCTCTCAGGGCACCTGGGTGGCTAAGACGGTTAATCATCTGACTCTTGATTTCGACTCAGGTCACAACTGGCTGTGTGCTGAGTGTGGAGCTTGCTTGGGATTCTCTTTCACCCTCTCTCTCTGACCATCCCCTGCTTGCATTCTCTCTCTCAAAATAAATAAACATTAAAAAAAAAAAAAGAGGGACACCTGGGTGGCTCAGTTGGTTAAGCTTTGACAGGCTCAGGTCATGATCTGACCCTCTGTGAGTTGGAGCTCCCAGTCGGGCTCTGTGCTGACAGCATGGAACCTAGAGCCTGCTTCAGATTCTGTGTCTCCCTCTCTCTCCCTGCCCCTCCCCTGCTCATGCTCTTTCACTTTCAAGAATGAATAAACATTAAAAAAAAAAAAAAAAAGATATCCTCTCTCTCTCCCTCTGGCCCTCCCCCACCTCATGTGTTCATACATACACACTCGTGCTTCCTCACTCTCTTTCTCTCAAAAAAAGAAAGGTACAGAACCCTGTAATCGTATATTAACAGTGCATTCATTTTAAAAAATCAAGGAAACTATGTACTTATCAATATGCATTATATTTGTATGTACAGGTAATATTACAGAAAGAATATACAAAATTCTGATAAATTGTCTCTAGCCTGGGAAATGGGGTAAGAAGGAATCTTTTCACTTTGTCCCCTTATTTACCTTTTGAACTATCTAATTTATGAAAGTTTTAACTAATCAAAAAATTAAATTTGTTTTTATTTTTAAAAAAATTTTAATTCTTTATTTATTTTTGAGGGAGAGATAGAGACAGCATGAGCAGGGGAGGGCCAGAGAGAGAAGGAGACACAGAATCCGAAGAGAGGCTCCAGGCTCTGAGTTGGCTGTCAGCACAGAGCCTAATGTGGGGCTCGAACTCACGAACCGTGAGATCTTGAACTCACAAACCGTGAGATCATGACCTGAGCTGAAGTGGGACGCTTAACTGACTGAGCCACCCAGGCGCCCCTAAATTTGTTTTTAAAAGAGGGGAAGATATATATACTTTACACAGTGCCTGGCGGTTGCTTAATAAATTATACATAGTGCCTTTTTATACTGAGGTAAAATAATTATTTTAAAAACTTTTTGATGATAAGAAGAAAATGGAAAACAATTGAAAATATTTTATTCTAAATATACATACTCTTTCTCAGGGTTCACAACTTTGAGCTCCACGTCGGGCTCTGTGCTGACAGCTCAGAGCCTGGAACTCGCTTCAGATTCTGTCTCCCCCTCTCTCTGCTCCTCCCCTGCTAGCTCTCTCTCTCTAAAATAAACATTTAAATAAGTAAGTAAATACACAAAATCTAAACGTCCTGATAATTGTGATTTAAAATCTGTTATAAAATGATCATAATAATCATCGAGATAAACAAGGTTATGAAGATAATATCCAATTCAATCACGCAGCAAATAGATGCGCTACCTGATCAAGAGAGAAACCTTCAAATTAGAAGACTTCATCGAGACAAATCAGCATTAAACTTTTTAAAAATATCTGGGGAACTGGATGGCTCAGTTGATTAAGCACCTGACTCTTGATTTTGGCTCAGGTTCTTGAGTTCGAGCTCCAGGCTTTGTGCGGACAGTGCAAAGCCTGCTTGGGGTTCTGCCTTCCTCTCTCTCTGCCCCTCCCCTGCTCATACTCTCTCTCTCAAAATAAATAAGTAAACATTAAAAATAAATAAAAAATTTTAAATGTCTAATACTAACCAATGGTTTGAAACAGTTTTGCTGCATATCAATCAATTTTAAACTCTCTGGGGCTTTTAGTCGTGTTTTGGAACCACACATCGGGTATAGAGATTAGGAATGAATGAAGAATGAATGAATGAATGAATGAATGAATGAATGAACTTAAAAAAATAAAAGTAATTTTTGGGGCTCCTGGGTGGCTCAGTCTGTTAAGCTTTAGACTTTGGCTAAGGTTATGATCTCCTGGGTTCATGAGTTCCAGCCCCACATCTGGCTCCTTGCTGTCAGCAGGGAGCCTGCTTTGGATCCTCTGTCCCCTACTCTCTCTGCTCCTCCTCTGCTTGCACTCCCTCTCTCTCAAATCAAAAAAAAAAAAAAACATTCTAAAAAATTAAAAATAAAATAAACTCTCAGGGGCTTTTAGCAGAACATATTGATTTCCTCTCTCACAGGCCTATAGGCTGGATGCAACTCTGCTAGCCTTGGCTGGAATCAGTTAGGCTTGACTCCAGGGTGCTGGTTGGGTGAAAGCCAGCTCCACATATTTCCTCATTCTCCTTGGACCAGTAGCTACCTGGGACATGTTCTTCTCATGGAGGGTCACCGGAGTCCAAGAGAGTAAGCAGAAACATAAGAAGCCTCTTGAGGTTTTGGGCCTGGAACTGGCACCCTGGTCACTTTGGCCCACATCTCACTGACCAAAACAATTATAAGGCCAAGCATGTCATCAGCTGGGGTGAGAGGAGATGTCTTCAGCTTCCTTGAGTGGGAGACACTGAAGTCATATGATAAAGACAGAAATGTAGAATTCCAATAGAGGAAGGTCATGAAGTATTTGGAATAAGGATTCAATCTATCACATCATTTCAACAGAGCTCAATATTTTCCTTAATGTTTCGAAAATAATGACTGGGTATATGCAGCCCAACGTACAACATCTCTGGTCCATGAACAGAACTGGTAGCCTAGGTTTCCTTGGGGTGGTAAACAGAGACAATGAAGCAAATCAAACACTTTTGGAATCATCTGTACATGTTTGGTGTTTATTTAGGGAAGAGGGAACCAAGATGGTGGCAGTAGTAGGAGTTTGTGGCCAGTAGGAGCTGCCACCTTGCTCTGGCCCCAGGCTGGATCCTTAGCCTTCAACCTTGCTGAGTATAGCAGGTGAGGTTGCTTCTGCCATCAGGCTCTGGGTTGTCATGAAAGATGAGAAGATCCAGGAGCAGGATATTTGCTGTGTGTGGCAGAGCATGAAACTGAAGGCCGTGCTAAACAGCAAAGACAAGGTCTTGTGGTACGAAAGCCTCAACATCCTACTAGAAGAGAGTCCTCTAATATACACAGAATCTATCTTTCCCTCAAGACAAAACTAATTAAAGATGTAACCCATTCCCGACCACCTCAGCCAAAGTGATCACCAACTCATCTTAAAGGCCTAACAGAAGAAAAGGTGGGGAGGTAATATGTACTTCAATCTCTATTTTTTTTTATTAAAAAAATTTTTTTTATTTATTTCTGAGAGAGAGAGAAAGAGGCAGCGTGAGCAGGGGAGGGTCAGAAAGAGAGGAGACAAAGAATCTGAAGCAGGCTCCAGGCTCTGAGCTTTCAGCACAGAGCCCAGCAGTGGGGCTCAAACTCACGAACCTTGAGACAATGACCTGAGCTGAAGTTGGACACTTAAACAACTAAGCCACCCAGGTGCCCCAATAAAAGGGTTTTAATACAGGTATACCTTGTTTATTGCACTTTACTCTATTGCACTTCACAGATCATTTTTTGTACAAATTGAAAGTCTGTGGCAATGCTGTGTTGAGCAACTGTATAGAGACCATTTTGTCCAAAAGCATTTGCTCACTTGTGTCTCTGTGTCACATTTTGGTAATTCTTATGGTTATTTCAAACTTTTTCACTATTATTATACTTGTTATGGTGATCTGTGTCCAGTAATTATGACTCACTGGAAGGTCAGATGATGGTTAGCAATTTTTAGCAATAGAATTATTTTTAAATTACGGTATGTACATTTTTTACACATCATGCTATTGCACACTTAATGGATTACAGTATGATATAAACATAACTTTTTAAAAATTTTTATTTATTTATTTAATTAAAACAGTTGTTTCAATAGTTTATTTATTTTTGAGACAGAGAGAAACAGAGCATGAGCGGGGGAGGGGCAGAGAGAGAGGGAGACACAGAATCTGAAACAGGCTCCAGGCTCTGAGCTGTCAGCACAGAGCCGGACACGGGGCTCGAATCCACGAACCGTGAGATCATGACCTGAGCCGAAGTCGGAGCTTAACCGACTGAAACACCCAGGCGCCCCTAAAACATAACTTTTATATGCTCTGGGAAACCAAAAAAATTTATTTGACTCATGTTATTGCAATATTTGCTTTATCATAGTGGTCTGGACCCAACCCCACAATATTAACGAGGTATGCCTGTATAGCTATTATATCTATGCAAAAAAAACCAAAAAACAAAAAACTTTGAGGTAAGAACTGAACAAAATGAAAGAAAGAGTAAAAGGTTTTAACAGAAAAAATAAATCTCTAAAAAAAGGAAATTATAGCAATAAAAGAAAAAAATGAGGCTACAAGCGCTGCTCAGTAAATTTCTAGCCATTATTTCCTAGTCACCATGATTCAATGTGTGAGATACTTTGGTATAGCTGATCTGGCCTTGAGAAACACCCTGATCTCATCAGCAACGTGTCAGCTCTAAAGTAAATAATTTCCTGGGAGGATTTGTTCCATTCTCTTTATGTTAACGAATATTTTACTTTTTTTTTTTTAATTTTTTTAAGGTTTTTATTTATTTCTAGGAGAGAGAGAGAGAGAGACAGCGCGAGCAGGGGAGGGTCAGAGAGAGAGGGAGTCACAGACTGAAACAGGCTCCAGGCTCTGAGCTGGCAGTCAGCACAGAGCCCGACGCGGGGCTCGAACCCACGATCCGCGAGATCATGACCTAAGCGAAAGTCGGACGCTTAACCGACTAAGCCACCCAGGCGCCCCATGAATATTTTACTTTTTGCCGAAACTCTGTGAATGCACCCTGTTTTGGATTCCTGACCTTATACACACATTTACCATCCAGAATGTTTCAGAGAGAATCCTATTACAAACAAACAAATAACATGTATTTATTTTAAAAATTGTTTTTATGTTTGTAGATTAATCCAGAAAACTTGTCTGCCCTATGATTCCCGGAGGAGCCAAGATTTTCATATACTTCTGTTTACTCAGCTCATCTTTTTAAACATTTTATTTATTTTTTGAGAGAGAGAGTGCAAGCAAGGGAGGATCAGAGAGAATGGGAGACAGGATCCAAAGCGCTGACAGCAGGGAGCCTGATGTGAGGCTCAAACTCAACGAACATTGAGATCATGGCCTGAGCTGAAGTCGGATGCTCATCCATCTGAGCCACCCAGGTGTCCCTCAATTCATTTTCAATGAAAGAAAAATTCTGATTTTACGACATTTTACATGGTTTTATTGTTACCATCTTTGAAATATTTTTACTCTTCCTGCAACAAATCAAAGACCTCAACATTCAAAGCCTTTTCTAAGAACATCTGCATCCAGAGGCACCTGGCTGGCTCAGTTAGTGGAATGTGTGACTCTTGATCTCATGTTTGCGTTCTGGCCGCATGTGGGGTGTAGAGATTACTCAAAAATAAAATCTTAAAAAAAAAAAGACATCTGCTTCTAAATCAGAATTGTAATACTATGTCTCAGATAATATACTTGTTACACCAAAAGAACTCTCATTGTTTTGAGATGAATAGTATTATTTAAGGAAACTGAATATTATATCATTTAAGTAAGTCACTTTTAAAAAGTACTATTTATAAGTTTACAGAAGTTAGTATTTTAGAGAATCTGACATATAACTTTATAATTTTCAACCAAAATATGTAACTGAGTGATTTTAGACTTACAAAACAATTCACTATTCATAAATAGTACAGTAATATTTAAAAGAACTCAAAAACTTGGAAAGATCTTCCTAATGAGATCAAGCATTTATAGTGCTTGAAAGGAAATAGAATGTATTGAGCTTAGAAATGTAGTTTAAAAGTTTAAAGAAATGCAACTAACCATGTTGAAACTAGGTTTAGTTGTCTGATGAAAATGTATTTATTCAACTGGAGTTGATTGAATATTAATCCAGCAATTTGTAACATTTCCTAGGTGTATAAATAAAATTATTAAATTTGCTATTTTAACTTAAAGACATCAAGAATATCGAGTTGCTTTAACTGCCATCTTAATATGTTGAATATTAATTTTTAACAACTTTAATACGCATGAAAATTCTCTCCTATATATAGAGTGACTCTTGGACAGTTAAAAATTCTCTTTAAGGGGCGCTTGGGTGGCTCAGTCGGTTAAGGGTCCAACTTTGGCTCATGTCCTAATCTCATGGTTCGTGGGTTTGAGCCCTGCATCAGGCTCTGTGCTGACAGCCAGCTCAGAGCCTGGAGCCTGTTTCAGATTCTGTATCTCCCTCTCTCTCTGACCCTCCCCTGCTCATGCTGTCTCCTTCTCTCTTTCTCTCTCTCTCTCTGTCTCTCTCTCTCTCTCAGAAATAAATTTTTAAAAAATGTTTTTAATTCTCTTTAATAAAGCCCTGTATTGAACTAGGTTAAGTAAAAAAACAAAAAACAAAAAACAAAAAAACACCTTAAAACTGTCTCTGGGCTATTTGAAATGAATATATCATTCTTTTGTTTAAATAGCACAATAATGAGCCTGTTAGAAATCTTGGAATACATTCTTGACAGCCTGTCCTTCTTCACTTTGCCAAAGAATTTAGAGGCCAAGCAGTATGGTGTAGGTTCCTATTTTCTCTATTCTGCAGCCAGAGCCACCATTCTAAACATCTGCTGCAAAGACTTAAACCCTTCCAAGCTGCCAATTGCCCTCAGGTTCAAGTCCCTAATCTTCTGACGCTTGTTTATCCCTGAGCCTCTGGAAGCCAGTCTGCCCTGGTTCTCTATATTCCGGCCACTAAAGCAAGGCTCCAAGCCTCTTCTTTTCTCAGGGCTTTAGCCATGCCATCCTCTGCTTGGATAGCTCCCCTCAGTATTCCCTAGCCCCAAGATGCCTGGCTTCTGTGACTTTCCTAAAGAGGCCTTCTCTGACCTCCAGATTAGGGTAAGCACTCCTGGTTGTAAGTCTTTGAAAAAGCTCAACAGATACCATCTCTTTGTCATAAGGTTGTTCAGGGAAGCTTAGTCAATCCCCCCTAAAATATATTCTGTTTGTTTATTGTGTAACTGTTATACACAATGACTCAATTAACACCTTTGTATATTATTAATATTCTCCAACAGATGCTATCGGTGCCCTGAATATGTTCCCTTGGTGCTCCCTGTTTCCTTATACCTGGGGCTCTCTTTCTACCTCAAGCACCTGTGAGTCCTCCAACTTAGGCTTTCTCAGTGGGAGGAGAGAGTTTGGTCCATGCATGGGCAGGGCATTAACAACCCAGCAGCCCACCATCCAGTGATGGGAATTTTTGGAAAACAACCTCAACTTACTGCGTAAGATACCTCTGAGGCAAATGGGCATTAACAACCCAGCAGCCCACCATCCAGTGATGGGAATTTTTGGAAAACAACCTCAACTTACTGCGTAAGATACCTCTGAGGCAAATTCCGTATAGTCCCCCTGAGTACAATTGAGCCCCAGTTGCCCGCAGCAGTCATCTGTTAATTAATCTTGCACCCCGTGTGGTGTCCATCCCTTTCCTCTCACTATGCCCACACCAGTGATTCTGAGGTCACTGTCCAAAGAAACCACTTAGACTGAAATCCTTGTCTCAGGGACTATTTCAGGAAGAACCGAACCTAAAATATTATTGTATATTTGCTTGCTTAGATTCACTTGATGATTGGTAAAGTAACTGACTCAATGGGTAGGCTCCTGGCTCAAGGGGTGAGCATTTAAAATTTTGATCTATAATGCTCAATGGCTCTCCAGAAAAGTCGGTATAAGGAATTCCTATATAACAAGGACCATTTGAAATTTTTAATGTTTTTAACATATATCGTATTTTATTTCATATAGAATTTGAGACACATTTATAGCATGGAGCAACTGTTTGCTAAATTATTTACTAGGATCTTTTGGTAGCTTATTAAGAGAACAGGGGCTTTGGAGTCAGGTAAACCCAGGTTGGAGTCCCAGATCTACTTATTAGCTTACTTGTTAATCTCACTTGTTAACTATGTGACCTTGACAAGTTATTCACGTCTCTAAGCATTATTTTCTTTATGTCTAAAGTAGGGGTGCCTGCGTGGCTCAGTTGGATAATCTGACTCTTGATTTTGTCTTGGGTTGTGAGCTCACAATTTGTGAGTTCAATCCCCGCATCAGGCTCTGTGCTGACTGTGTGGAACCTGCTTGGGATTCTCCCTCTCTCTCTCTCTTTCTCTCTCCCTCTGTCTCTGTTCTTCTCCTAATCATTCTCTCTCTTGCTCTCTCAAAATAATTAAATAAACTTAAAAAAAACAGGCAAAAACTTCAAAAATTAGTAATACCAATTTCACAGAATTAAATGAGATGGTATCATTTTAAGACAACAATTTAGTACAGTGCCTGCTGAATAGTAAGAGTCCAATAAAGAGGAATTATTATTACTGGAAAGAAAGGATAATGACTTATTCATACTTATGTCTTATGGTACCAAGCACAGTACACGGGACCTGGAAAATGCTCAAATGCTTATTGAATTGAATTACCTAATCTACATGGCTGTGGTAGAGATAAAATGCCAGAATGTGTATTAAAGTGTTTTGAAAACTAGAAAATACTGTAGAAATGTGATACCACCTGTTGCCTCCCTAACCCTTGACTAGTCACAAGCCTCACTTTTTTTTTTCAGAGAATAGTTGGCTAAGTGGGTGTCACTCTTCCTGATATTCTCAAAATCAATAGTTTGAGCCATTTTTAGACTTCACTCTGTGTGAAACTGCCATTTCCGCACCTCTCCTCCTTCCAGTTGCCTCACTAATCTGTCGGGAGCAACTGCTTCAGTATGGACTCCTACTGCCAGCCATTCTGAACCAAACTCCATGAGACCTAATGGGTTTGTGCCACACGCAGTCAGATTGGGGGCAGAAGTACAGAGGTTTCAAAACAAAACGGAACAGAACAGAACAAAACAAAAAGAAGTATAGATATTTGATCCAGAATTTTTTTATAGACAGTTCAAATTTTAAATATGCAAAGATTTTGTGACTTGTTATATTTCTTTTTCATATAAGCTTATTATCAATTGATTCCTTCCTTCCTTAGATTTTTATTGAATACCTATTTTGAGATTGAATAAGACAGATAGGATCCTTACCTTCATGGAGCTTAGAACCTTGTAATTACATGGTAATTACACTAGATAGAGTTTAATTTTTATGCTTTTATACAACTTTTTATATGAGTAAGTTTCACAAATTGGAAACTTTTTCATTTTTAAAAAATATTGTCACTTTAGGGGTGCCTGGGTGGTTCAGTTGGTTAAGCCTCCAACTTCAGCCCAGGTCATGATCTTGTGGTCTATGGGTTTGAGCCCTGCGTCGGGCTCTGTGCTGACAGCTCAGAGCCTGGAGCCTGCTTTTGATTCTGTGTCTCCCATGCTCTCTGCCCCTCCCCCATTCGTGCTCTGTCTCTCTCATTCTCAAAAGTGAATAAATGTTTAAAAAATTTTTTAAAATACGGTCACCTTAGCTGTCAAGAGGTGCAAAGGATCATACAAACTTTCCCCATAGTCTTCTCAGAAAGAGGAGGAAGAAGAAGGAAGAGAATTTTTAGAACCAGGCACTTCACTTAAGTTATCTAATTAAATCATAACAACTTGAGAGGAAGATGTTCTCATCTCCATTTTAAGAAGAACTGAGACTCAGAGAGGCTAAATGTCTTGCCAAAGTCTATCACTAACAAATGACTTTGCTAAAATTAGACCAAAGCATGGTCTGATTCTCTGACCCAAGCTCTTTCTCTAGTCCCATTCTACCCCAAATCAAGCAGCCAACTTATTAAGCCAAATAACTATTATTGAATGTTATGTGCCATGAGTGAGATACAAAAGAATGTGGTTCTTAAATTCCAAGGGCTTAAATCTTGTTGTGACAGAAAAATAACATGAATCTAAATGACTCCAAGTATAATAAGAGTTCCCAGAAAATACACATAAATGTGGTCTTGAATAGTTCAAACAGTTTCATAGAAAATATAGAAGTTGGCAGAGGACACAAGTAGACATTTTACCAAAGAAGACATCCAGACGGCCAACAGACACATGAAAAGATGCTCAATATCACTCATCATCAGCAAAATGCAAATTAAAAAAACAAACAAACAAACACAATGACATATCACCTCACACCTGTCAGAATGGCTAAACTCACAAACACAAGAAACAACAAGTGTTGATGAGGGTGTGGAGAAAAGGGAACCCTTGTGCCCCGCTGGTGGGAATGCAAATGGTGTAGCCACTGTGGAAAACAGTATGGAGATTCCTCAAAAAAATGAAAAATAGAAATGCTATATGCTCCAGTAGTTCCACTACTGAGTTATTTACCCAAAGAAAATGAAAACACTAATTTGAAAAGATATATGCACCCCCCATGTTTATTGCAGTCTTACTTATAATAGCCAAGATATGGAAGAAACCCAAGTATCAATGGATAGGTGAATGGATAAACAAGATGTGATACACACACACACACACACACACACACAGACACACACACACACACTGGAATATTACTGAGCCATTAAAAAAATGGAATCTTGCCATTTTGAACACCATAGTGGATTTAGGGGATATAATGCTAAATGAAGTAAGTCAGTCAGAGAAAGACAAATACCATATAATTTCACTTGTGGAAATTAAGAAACAAACAAACAAAGAAAAACAAAACAAAACACAAGACAACACAGTCTTAAATATAGAGAACAAACTGGTGGTTTTCAGAAGGTTGAGTGAATAGGTAAAGAAGATTAAGAGTTCACTTACTGAAATGAGCAGTGAGTAATATATAGAATTGTTGAATCATTATATTGTACACCTAAAACTAATATGACTCTGAATGTTAATAATGCTTGAATAAAAATTAAAAATAAGTAAGATGGGACACTTGAGTAGCTCAGTCAGTTAAGCATCTGACTCTTGATTTCGGCTCAGGAGTATGAGATTCTCTCACGTGGCTTGGGATGCTCTCTCTCCCTCTCTCTTGCCCCTCCCCCACTCAGACACACACACACACACACACACACACACTCTCTCTCTCAAAACAATAAATAAATAAAATTTTTTAAAATCTTAAAAAAAATAAGTAAGTAAATAAATAAATACATAAACTAAAAGGTAAAAAAAGAGGAAAGAAAATATGTAAGTTGCCCTAAATTCTTCCAGGCATACATAGTTCCTGAGCTGCCAAGTGATCTCTCTGATCGTACTGTGTTCAATGAGCTCTCCTGCCTTCCTTCCCTCTAGGAGTATGAGCTCCATGGGATCAGGAACCACATTCTTATTTCATTAACCTTTGTGTCCCCACAATCTAACATAATGTCTACTACATAATAGATAGTAGGAGTTTGAGAAAAGTTTAATTAAATCGCGATGGCTCTTGAGAACTGGGTTTGGGAGGATGATTTAAAGATTAACAAGAGAAGAGGAATGCCTGGGTGGCTCAGTCAGTTGTTAAGCATCTGACTTTGGCTCAGGTCATGATCTCACAGTTTGTGGGTTTGAGCCCTGCCTCAGGCTCTGTGCTGACAGCTCAGAGCCTGGACCCTGCTTCAGATTCCGTGTCTCCCTCTCTCTCTGCCTCTCTCCTGCTTGCACTCTGTCTCTCCCTCTCTCTCTCAAAAAATAAACATTTAAAAATTTTTTTAAAATACTAACGAAGGAAGAGCACTCTAAGTGGGGGGTGACAGTTGTGGCAAAGGTGAGGAAGTAGGATTGAATATGGCCAGTGTGGTAGAAGTAGTCTGGATGGAGCAGAGTGAGAAGTTTCACAGTTGTTCCAATGTTCATGAGGGCATCTGTGACCTGGAAAGGAAGATACTGCAATCTAAACAACTAACCTGAGATTATAGGCACCTTAAGGGAAAATGGGAAAACATGGTCACAACCATCATGAAAACCGAAGCACTGGAGGAACTTGCAAAATGCTCACGATCTCCCAACAACTCAGACCGTCTGCACACGGCCAGCCCAGAGGAAACAGGCTGTGGCTATCACCTCATCAGTGCTGCTAGACTGCATTCCAGGGCTGAGCTAGTGATCCCATCTTTCCATTTGATCCTAAGTACAGCCTTAGGTGAGGCTCACGAAAACATCCCGTCCTTCTTCCACCCTACACGCCAACTGATAATGACTCCTTCTCATTGGCTGAGTTGTTAATTTCCTACCCACCAACTGATAATGACTCCTTCTCATTGGCTGAGTTGTTAAATTCCTTAGCCTGCAGGAGCAAATCAAGGAGAGACTCAAAGGACAAGAGAGAAATAAAATTGAGAGTTATACTCTTTCTCTCCGTGTTAACAAGAGGCCCAAGTTTTCGAGGCTGAGGCAAGGCTGAAGCCGTGTAGCCCAGGTTTCAAGCACAAGCAGAACTTGGATTTTGGCTGCTATTTAGGGTTGGATTTGGTAGGGGCAAGAAAAGGCCTCGACTTAAATATTAATCCTAAATGAAATGTGTCCATCTTTAGGACTGGCTACACCAGCAGAAAGGATGGATTCGAGTTGAGAGACTTCCAAATGGAGGACAGTGTCCCAGAGAAAGTAATGATTAAGCTAAAACTTAAGATACAAATGGGAGTGTGCCTGGTGGACAAGGGGAAAAAGGCATTCCTGGCAGAATGAACAGCTCATGCCGAAGTGTAGAGGTGCGAAGCCATATTGCTTCAGTGTAATCATAACACGCTAATCAGTACAAGAGTTATACTTTCTGGTCTAGCTCCTTCAGTCAGCAGCGCCCATCTCTGCAATTTGCACCAAGTACCATTCATTCATTTTTTAAATTCATTTGGCAAATATTTATCAAGCCTCTGCTATATGGTGGACTCTGTTCTAGGGACTGGGGATATAACAAAACAAGGAAAGGAGCTGCCTTTATGGAGCCTACATTATAGTGGGAGGGAAGAGGAAATTAAAAAAAATAACACATTTGGGGGTGATAAGGGTTATGTAAATAGGTAGCCACCGCAGCATAGAATCTCAGTTCTAGGAATACATTATTTAGGATGTGTTTGGCTATCCATAACAGAAAAACTGGATATAATAGAGACTTACACAATATAGAGTTTATTTCTTGTGTAAAAAAGGTAATGTGTGGCTATTGTGACAAGTTATTAAGTTTTCAGACACCAAGGCCCCTTCTAACTCTCTATTCCACCATCATTAGGGTGTGGCTCTAATCCTCATGTTCCCAGACATGAGCTGGAGCTCCAGGAATCACATCACCATCCAGATAGCAGGAATGGGGAAACAGAGAAGGGTAGGCCCTCTCCCTTTTCAAAAGATATTATTCAGAATAATAATATACCATTCCTACTTACTTGTGGGTCTACCTAGCTACAAGGAAACTTGAAAAATATTTTTTTAGCTAAGTATCAATAGATTCAGGTGAAAAAGGAGCATTCTATTTCTGAAGAAGTGAAAATGAATAGCAGGAAGTATTAACAGTCAAGATCCCAAAAGAAAAATTAATCTCAGAATAAGGCTGATTTATTTTCAGAGACTTTTAATCACCATCACCTATTTCATCCATCACCCCATCCACCTCCCTTCTGATAACCATCAGTTTGTCTTCTATATTTAAGACTCCGGTTTTGTTTGTTTGTTTGTTTGTTTGTTTGTTTTTCTCCTTCTCCTTTGTTCATTTGTTTCTTAAATTCCACATATGAGTGGAATCATATGGTGTTTGTCTTTCTCTGACTGACTTATTTTACATACCATCATACCCTCTAGATCCATCTATGTTGTACAAGATAGCAAGATTTCATTCTTTTTTATAGTCAAGTGATATTCCTCTGTGTGTGTGTGTGTGTGTGTGTGTGTGTGTGACATCTCTTTATCCATTTACCTATCAATGGATACTTGGGTTGCATCCATACTTTGGCTGTTGTAATTAGGCTGGAATAAACAGGGGTGCATATATCTTTTCATATTAGTGTTTTTATTTCCTTTGAGTAAATAACCCAGTAAAGGAATTACTGGAGCATAAGGCATTTCCATTTTTCATTTTTTGGGGTATCTATATACTGTTTTCCACAGTGGCTGGACCAGTTTGCATTCCTACCAACAGCGCACAAGGGATCCCTTTTCTCCACATCCTCGTCAACACTTGGTTTTGACGTTAGTTATCTGTCAGGTGTGAGATGATATCTTGTTGTGGTTTTGATTTGCATTTTCCTGATGATGAGTGATATTGAGCGTCCATTCATGTGTCTGTTGGCCATCTGGCTGTCTTCTATAGAGAAATGTCTGTTCATGTCTTCTGCCCATTTTTTAATTGGATTATTCATTTTCTTGGGGTTGAATTGTATATGCTCTTTCTATGTTTTGGGTACTTAAGCCTTTATCAGTTATATCATTTGCAAATATCTTCTCCCATTGTCTTTGTTTTTGTTGACTGTTTCCTTTGTTATGCAGAGGAATTTTGATATAGTCCCAATAGTTTATTTTTGCTTTTGTTTCCCTTGTCTTAGGAGACATATCTAGAAAAATGTTGCTAAGGCCATTGTCAGAGAAATTACTGCCTGTGCTCTCTTCTAGAATTTTTATAGTTTCAGGTCTCACATTTAAATCTTTAATTAATTTTGAGTTTATTTTGTGTATGGTTTAAGAAAGTTGTCCAGTTTCATTCTTTTGCCTGTGGCCTGTCCAGTTTTCCCAACACCATTTATTGAAGAGATTGTCTTTTCCCATTGCATATTCTTGCCTCCTTTGTTGAAGATTAGTTGACCAAATAATCATGGGTTTATTTCTGAACTCTCTATTCTGTTGTGTTGATTTACCTATGTGTCTATTTTTGTGCCGGTACCATATTGTTTTGATTACTACAGCTTTGTAGTATATCATGAAACCTTAGATTGTGATACCTCCAGTTTTGATATTATTTTTTAAGATTGCCTTGGCTATTCAGAGTCTTTTGAGGTTCCATACAAATTTTAGGATTATTTGTTCTAGTTTTGTAAAATATGCTGTTGGTATTTTGGTAGGGATTGCATTAAATCTGTAGATTGCTTTGGGTGGTATAGACGTGTTAACAATATCTGTTCTCCCAATCCATGAGCATGGAATATTTTTCCATTTGTTTGTGCCATATTTAATTTTTGTCATCAATGTTTTATAGGTTTCAGAGTATGGGTCTTTCACCTAAAAGAAACTATTATAGGGACACTATTATAGGTGGTTCAGTTGGTTAAGCATCTGATTTTGGCTCATGGTTCATGAGTTCAAACCCCATGTCAGGGTCTATGCTGACAGCTCAGAGCCTGGATCCTGCTTCAGATTCTGTCTCCCTCTCTCTCTGCCCCTCTCCCACTCATTTTTTCTCTCTCTCAAAAATAAAATAAACAGAGAGAGAGAGAGAGAGAGAGAGAGACTCTTATTAATGTGAAGATCGAGGTCCTACAAGGTACAATGCAGGAACCTGGAGGCTAATAGCCTCTGAGTTGTTACAGAACCCAGAAGGAGATAGGAATGGCCTAGAGAGGAACTGTGACCTGGCTGAGGGACTTAGCCAGCTAGAGTGGCTCTGCTGGGAGGAAGCCAAGGGAATAAATGCCCTGTCCTCCTGCCTTCATCCCTATACTTTTGTGCTAGGACTTCCTTATGCCAGTGGGGAAGGAAAGTGAAGAGTAGATCTAGGGACAAACAGGAAACATTAAGCACAAGAGACAGTGACAGTCCCAGCCACAGGGGCAGGTCTGTAAACACCAGACTTCCCTTTCCACCCTGAGTCTTACATTCAGTCCTATTTCTCTCACACAGGTCTTCTTCCTCTTTCTTCTTTCTCTGGTGACCCATAGGCCTCTCCCTGCCTATTTCTAATCCTGCTATTTTGATTCTTCCTGATGAAGGTTCTACCTTTCCAACAGACCACATTTCATTGGATTACCTCTCTATGTAGCACTAAACACTCTTACTAAGAAACTACTCTCATAGGGCATCCTCCCACTTCAATCTACTTCTGTTCTGAGAGTAGGGTTAGTCTAAACTTCATAGAAAGCCACAAAGTCTGAAACCTAGACAGTTCATGAATAATGACGCAAATTCAAACACGGTGATTTCAGAATTTTAGTTATCGGTCTTGCTCCTACTGCCTTCTTCCTAATCTGCTATTAACTGGGCTATTCTGCTGATCTCTGTGTTTGAGCTAGTTTAAATCTAGGTGTTTGCTAATAATAGAATAAAAAATAGTTCCCCATGCTTCACGGTCACTGTTTTGGTGTTCTACGATGAAGATACTGACTGACGACTAATTCAATGACCTAACCTTGGAATAGGACAGTCAACCCAGGCACAATGTCTGATTATGAGAGGAACATCAAGGCATATGAAGTAATTGTAAATCCTGGAGAAAAACCTTGGATGTTAAGTAATTGTGATTGATTTTTTGTGGGTAGTCTATTTTTACAAGGTTTAAACAAATCCTTAGATCATAAATACCCTGTTTCTATAGAGAAATCTCCATTAAAACATCCGTAGCAATGTACTTAAAACAGAATTAGTAGAATTAGTTTCAATAAAGTGCCAACCACTTCATGTGTGGCTCCAGGCAAGTTACTTCAGCTCCTAAGTCTCAGTTTTCTTATCTGTAAATTAGGGATAAAAATACCTACCTCCCTAGAGATTATAAGGATTAGATGAGACAAAGTTTGTAAAGCTAGCATCACAATGCTTAATATTTAAGAGGCCCTCAAAAAAATGTCTGAGTTCTTTTTCCTCCATCCTTCATGAAACTATCATTTGACCTAAAATTCTATAATTACAACACATCTACTTTCTACCAGGTCTGGACAGATAGTCTTTGAATTCTGGAAGGACTTATTGGTAAAAATCTCCACTGTTATATGTCAATATACCTCAAGTAAAAAAAATTCTTCCAGACATTCATTCTCTTCACTATCACAATATCTGGCAGATAACAGGCATTCAATAAATGTCTACTGAATGAATGATTACATAATTAACAGAATTCTTTCTTCTTTGAAGTCCTATATCATGTTATTTGTGTTTCTCTCTCATCTTTAAAAATAGACTTTATTTTAAAAATTTTTAATGTTTTATTTATTTTTGAGAGAGAGAGAGAGAGAGATCGAGCGTGAGCGGGGGAGGGGGTAGAGAGAGGGAGACACAGACTGAAGCAGGCTCTAGGTTCTAAGCTATCAGCACAGAGCCCAATGCGGGGTTCAAACTCTTCAACCGTGAGATCATGACTTGAGCCAAAGTTGTATTCTTAACCGACTGTACCACCCCAGGCACCCCAAAAATATATCTTATTTTTTAGAGAAGTTTTAGGTTCACAGCAAAACTGAAAAGGTACAGAGATTTCCTATATACTTCCCGGCCCCACATACTGATAGCCTTCCTCATTATCAACATCCTCCACCAGAGCAGTACATTGTTATGGTTGGTGAATTACATTGACACATCATTGTCATCCAAAACCTGAAATCCATCCAACCAAAGTAAACATTAAGGTTCACTCTTGGTGTAGTACATACTGTGGGTTTGAATTTATAATGACATGTATCTACCATTACAATATCATACAAAGTAGTTTCATGCCTAAAACTCTTCTGTGCTCCGCCTACCCATCCCTGCCTACCCCATAACCCCTGGCAGTAATCAATCTTTTCAATTTTGTTTTTCCCAGAATCATGGCTGGAGTCATACAGTATGTAGCGTATTCAGACAGGCTTCTTTCACTAGTGATACACATTTAAGTTTCCTCCAACTCTTTCCATAGCTTGATCATTCATTTCTTTTTAGCACTGAATAACATTCCACTGTCTGGACATACCACACATTATTTATCCTTTTACCTACTGAAGGACATTTTGGTTGCTTCCAGTATTTGGCAATTATGAATATAGCTGCTATATGTTTGGGTTTTTATGAGGACATTAATTTTCAACTCCTTTGAGTAAATACCAAGGAGTATGATTGCTGGATTATAAGGTAAGAGTATGTTTAGTTTTTAAGAAACTGCCAAACTCTGGGGAGCCTGGGTGGCTCAGTCAGTTGAGCATCCGACTTCGGCTCAGGTCACTATCTCACAGTTCGTGGGTTCGAGACCCGCGTCGGCCTCTGTGCTGACAGCTAGCTCAGAGCCTGGAGCCTGTTTCAGATTCTGTGTCTCCCTCTCTCTCTGGCTCTCCCCTGCTCATGCTGTCTCTCTCTCTTTCTCTCTCTCTCAGAAATAAATAAAACATTAAAAAAAAAAAGAATCTGCCAAACTATCTTCCAAAGTAATGGTATCATTTTGCATTCCCACCAGCAAGGGATGGAGTTCCTGTTGCTTCACATTCTTATATATATGTATAAATACAATATTTATATATAAATATATATACTTTTATATATACACACATATATATACTATATATATACATATATACACACCTTTTTTAAAGTTTATTTATCTATTTTGAAAGAGAAAGAGCACAAATGGGAGAGGAACAGAGAGAGAGAGAATCCCAAACACAGTGCAGAGCTCGAAGTGAGGCTCGAACTCAACCAACTGTGAGATCGTGACCAGAGCTGAAGTCTGACATTTAACTGACTGAGCCATCCAGGTCCCCCTCTCTTTTTTTTTTTTTTTAAGTTCATTTATTGTGAAAGAGAGTGCGAGTGAAAGAGAGTGCGAGTGGGGGAAGGACAGAGAGAGAGAAAGGGAGAGAGAATCTCAAGCGGGCTCTGCACTGTCAGCATATAACCCTATGTGGGGCTCAAACCCATGAACCATGACATCATGATGGATGCTTAACCAAATGAGCCACCCAGGTGCCCACTGTTGCTCCACAGTCTCATCAGCATTTAGAGTTGTCAGTGTTCTGGATTTTGGCCGCTCTAATAGGTATGTATTAGAACCTGTTGTCTTAACTTGCATTTCCCTGATGACTTACGATGTGGAGCATCTTTTCATATGCTTTGTGTTTTTCTTTTGGCATTTACAGTGTTTTACATTTTATTTTAGTGGTATTTGTATGCTAGCTTTTATCTGTGCAATTAGCTTCACTCTCTGACCTCTTCTAAGGATACTTCAACTTGTACACAGTGTTAAAAGCCATTTGTTCAACATTTATCAGGATTATTTCAGTTCCTTTCTTTTCAATAAAAGTAGCTTATTTTTCTACTACTATGTTTCCAATCAAAATAATAGTACTAGTCGTAATGATGATGATGATGATATGATGCTGATGATGACGATGACAATGACAATGCTGATGATTTAGAATCCTGTATCAGACGTCTTAAATTTTTATTCAGATGGCTTCCATAATTATATTGAGCCAGAATATCTAAAAAAGAAGATAATAAATCCAAATAACACACATAATAAAAGGATGTAAAGTTAAATTACCTTGTATAACAAGATAATTCATTAGAAAGCTGAGTGTATGTTTTATGCTTAATTTATCTTGAGTTCAACACCCCATAGCTGCTTTGTCCAAGGTGGGCTACATGTTAACTAGTCTTCACTAACACAGTGGTTCACCAGGAGTGCTGGCTAAAAATGAAACTTCCTAGTTTCAACCCCAAATATTTTGATTCAAGTAGTTAAGGATAAAACCCAGGGGGTGCTGGGTGGCTCAGTTGGTTAATCATCTGACTTCGACTCAGGTCATGATCTCACAGTTCATGGGTTCAAGCCCCGCATCGGGCTCAGTGCTGACAGCTAGCTCAGAGCTTGAAGCCAGTCTTTGGATTCTGTATCTCTCTCTCTGACCCTCCCCGCTCATGTTGTCTCTCTCTGACTCTCAAAAATAAAAATTTTTTTAAAAATAATAAATTTATTTCAAAAAACCCAGAAATCTGTGTATATATATTTTTTAATCTGTATTTAAAATTTTTTAAATATTTATTTATTTTTGAGAGAGAGAGAGAGAGAGCGAGCACAAGTGGGGGAAGGGCAGAGAGAGAGGGAGACACAGAATCCAAAGCAGGATCCAGGTTCTGAGCTGTCAGCACAAAGCACGATGCAGGGCTCAAACTCATGAACTGTGAGATCATGACCTGAGCTGAAGTTGGACGCTTAACTGACTGAGTCACCCAGCTGTCCCTTGAATCTGTATTTTAAAACAGTATTCCCAAAAAGAAAAAAATCTTCCCTGGGGTGATATTTTTAAAAAATTATTTTGCTTTATAGCATTGTTTTCTTTTCTAATTTTTCTACATTGACCGTGTATTGCTTTATTAAACAGGAAAAGAAAACCAGTACTTTATTTTTATTAAAAATAAATCTTCTAGCCTGTGTCCTGGAAAAATAGCTTTTGGCTATGTCCCAGCATAGAGTTTGGAGGTTTATCGACTCATTCTCTTGGATATTGAAGCCAACTTTGAGTTATTTCTTGAGACTTCTTGAGGTACACTATTTGGCCTGTCCTCTTTTAGATTACTCCCAATCAATTAACAGATTTCCTGAAAGTTGCAAGCCAATATCACAAGACTTAGGTCCCAGTCAGTCATTCTATTATTAACTTTTTTGTTGTTATTGTTAGTAATTTATTTATCAAGAGAAACTATTTCAAAACCCAATTTTCATGTGTCATAGTTCAGAAACATAGGTCAGCAACAAACTTGCATGGAACTCAACCCAAAGAAATTCTTTGTATTCCAACACCACTTTGCACTCTGAAAGATACCACCCTCTTTCATCTCCACAAAGTCTTTTGTGGAATCACAGTTTCTGTAGAAATCTGCATATTCCTTCTTGCTTGGTGTGGCCACAGCAAACATACAGAAAGATGCAACCCCCGGAGATACAGAGAATGCTCCAACAATATGAAATCTCAAATGCTTTGCCAGAAGGTCTCACCTCTGAGGTTTCATCAAAGCTCAACACCAACCTCAAAACCAACATCTTTCTTGATAAATAAATGCTCACCATTAAAGCATTAAATGAGGAATGTAGGTCTAAACTAGATGAAAAAGAGGAAAGGTAGAGGTTTAAGAAAATTGATTAAATGAAACAGATAAGAATAATACATAAATCTGTATAGATTAGTATTTTCTAAGATACCTGCTTAGAGGGGTGCCTGGGTGGTTCAGTCAGTCAGTTGAGTATTCAACTCCTGATTTCAGCTCAGGTCATGGTCTCATGGATCGTGGGTTCAAGCCCTGTGTCCAGCTCCGTTCTCACTGTGTGGAGCCTCCTTCAGTTACTCTGTCTCCCTCTTTCTGGCTTTCATGCTCAGACATGCACACACACTCTCTCTCTCAAAAATAAATAAGTATTAAAAAAATTTAAAAATACTTGCTTAGAAATCAATGGTCAAACTTTTTAATTACAAAAATTATATGTAGTTATAATTATAAATTAATGCATACTTATTAAATACAATTTGAGAAAACAGAAAAGAAGAAAATGATTAATTTCCCATAAACTACCAATCAAAAAGAACCACTATTACATTACATTTCAGTCATTTCCATCCTTTTTTTTTTTTTTTTTGGTAACACAGTAAAACCTTGTTTGCAAGCATAATTCGTTCCAGAAGCATGCTTGTAATCCAAAGCACTTGTATATCAAAGCTAATTTCCCTAGATGAAATAATGGAAACTCAGATGATTTGTTCCACAACCCAAAAATATTCATATAAAAATGATCACAATACTGTAAAATACAAAATAATAAAATATAAAAGAAAATAAGCCAATTAACCTGCACTTACCTTTGAAAATCTTTGTGGCTGGGATTAGGGAGACAAGAGAGAGGAAGGTTATTGTGTAGAATGACTTTCATGATCCCTAACAAAATCACAGCTATCTATTGGCTCAATGGAGTCTTTTTCTTTTTGTGCAACTTTAACAAAGAACCTATCCAATGACACTTGCTTTTGCCTCCTTTTGAGCATTTCGCAGAAATGTGACATTGCATTGTCATTAAACAGATTCATCATTTGCACTGCTACAGCCTTATCTGGGTGCTGCTTTTCTACAAAATTTTGTAGAGTTTCCCACATTTTACACATATCCCTAATCTCATTTGAAGTGAGGGATTCCTCTGCCTTTTTCTCCTCCTTCTCTGCAGATGAGAGGCAGATGTAGACTTCTTATAAAATCTTGCAATTTCAGCCACTCATATACCTCGTTTGTACTTCTCAATGATTTCCTTCTTAAGTTCTGCCACAATCATCTCTTTCTTCTTACTGCCTTTCTTTTCAACCTTTTTCTGCATGGGGGCCATTGTATACACTCACGCAAATGTTGACTACAGTACATTATTAAACTCTTGTCATATACTGTATTTAATGTAACTGGCAATAAGGCAGCAGAGGAAACGGTCTATATCTACAGGCAGCTTGACCAAGAATGAAGCAAAGCATTTCTAAACTTCCTCTTGTATGGAAAAGCAAAGGATTGTCCATAGGTGCTTTGAAGTGACAAAAAATACAGTAATGCCGTTGTGGGCACCTTCAAATGTTCTGAAAAATTACTGATTTCTGCCAAACACCACAGCCTGAGACTGAACATCTGAGCATGGGAGACAATCACCCACAATCCTGCAGATTGAGAGAGAAAGAGAAAGAGAGAGAGAGAGAGAGAGAGAGAGAGAACCATAGGATAGGTTGTGACCATGTGACATGTGACATCATGTATTACTCATATTGCAAGACGTGGCTTGTTTATCAAGTTAAAATTTATTAGAAATGTTTGCTCATCTTGCAGAACACTCACAGAAGTTACTTGCAATTCAAGGTTTTACTATATACATAAAAGTATACTATACTTTGAACATCTTCTGTGGTCTTGCTGATTTTATTAATTTATACTTTGGGACAATAATTCCCAAACTTCACTATCAAGGCTTTTTTTTTTTTTTAAGTACACATAGACCTCACCCCTTGCCATCATGGATCCCAGATTTTGAAAATTATTTTTAACTAAACTATATTAATTCACAATAATTACTTGTTTCATTATTTTTTAAATAGTCAAGATCATCTGTGACAGCCCATCAGAGCTGATCTGTCCTATTGAGTTAACCATTACAAACTTGAAGTTATCACTCTTACAGACCCCTTGAGTACCAAGGAACTCCTTACTGTGAGTTAGTCTTCGGGAAAAAGTGTTTGCTAAGCTAAGGTACATTTATCCTAAACCTAATCAAAATTATGACCACAAGTCTAAATGGGTAAAATCTAGACTAATGAACATTTGGAACTCATTTGTTCTTATGGTAAGCATACGATCTTCACCTTGGAACTAGAAACCTTCCTCATGAAAGACATGCCTTGAAATGGAAGTGTTTTGGAATTTCTTTTTGAATAGAATATAGGTTATGCTTGAATATATAAACATGTGGAACTTCTAGTGATTACATCATTTACTTCTAGAAATATCAGTGTCCATAATGATTTCAACAAGAAGTACCAACGTCAGAGGTATCAACCATTTTCCTAGCCACACCCTTGTATGTCTTAATGATGCACACAGCAAAACCTACCAGGCAAGATGAGATGTTGACATTATTGAATAAGTTAAATACAACCGGAGTCCAGGGCTTTTACAAGTAGTCTTCCTGTAGGAGTCTGAACCTTCAAAGTATTTTCTATCATTAATTTGATGGACAGAACCACAAACTAGGTAGAACAAAATGCTCTCTGACCCTCATAATGACTTTAAGTTGTAGCTACTAACTTGATGTCCTGAAGACCTACTGTAAATGTAATCCTCTTCACACCCTGGAGTGTTTATTATTACAGAGTCACTAGCCCTAAGGGAAGTAGACCTTTGACAGTAAAAAATACCCCTTTTTCCCCCTGGCTCCTTTGCACCAGACTGGGTTGGAATTTTAGCCTATGTGCAAAGCAAGCAACTGTTTTGATCAAAGAACAGGTAGGTAAGGGCTGCTTTCCTAGGAATGTGTGGTGGTTCTCTTTTCTTAGGTCAAAGGGTTAGAAGGAAAGACTTGAAGAGATTTCTTCAGTTCCTAACATGTGCAAGGCACAAGTGAGAAAAGTAAATGCAGCAATTATGAGCATGAGCACTGGTGCTAGATTGCCTGCCCCACTCTTACTCACTGTGAGACTGTAGAGATGTCTATTTCCTCATTTAAAAAAATATTTTTAACACTTATTTTTAACATAGAGAGAGAGACAGAGTGAGAGATGGGGAGGGGCAGAGAGAGAGAGTGAGACACAGAGAATCCAAAGCAGTTTCAGATTCTGAGCTGTCAGCGCAGAGCCTAACATGGGGCTCAAACTCACGGACCATGGGATCATAACCTGGGCCGAAGTTGTTCGCTTAGCCAACTGAGCCACCCAGGCACCCCTGTCAATGTCCTCTTCTTAAAATCAGGGCTATAACAGCCCCTGTTATGAGGATTAAATGAAGTGATGCTTACAAAGTACATTAGTAGACTGTGTGGCATGTAATAAGTGCTATATGTTTCATAAATTCATTTTAATTGTGTTTAATGTTTACCTATATATGTCTTGGTTTTTTTCTCACTGAATTATAAATCTCCACGGAATAAATAAATCTTGGAAAGAGAAGAGGAAATTCACATTTTCCTTTGTGTTAGAGAATGCCCTTAAATCTACTCTGACTTAGATCATATCTTATGCTTTACACACATTTAATTCCAACCTTCTGAGACAGATGTTATCATCTTTTTACTGTCAAGGAAGCTGAAGCTTAGCGAGTGCATTATTGGAGACAGATTCAAATCTGGTCTAATGACAAACTCCATGCTCACTACCTTAATAGTTACGAGTTACAAGGATATGAAGGGGATGATCTTGTGCTGCTGTCATGATCACATTCTGCTCTTGTTATTATCTCTTATCAGTTGCCCTAAAGCATTTAGTGTATGTTTCTGAAAAAACACAAGGACGCATAGTCAATATGGGCCAATAGATCATAGGCACAAAAGCATTTATCCTACTTCCCCGAAATAAATACAACTTTACGTGAAAGAAAAAGAAAAGAATAATGATTATATTCCTGTGGGGGGGGGAGGGAACGTTAAAGGAGTGGAAGGGATGAAAAGGGGGCAGAAGAGGGAGGGAGGGAGGATATTTTGTTGACTAATAAATGCTCTAAACTTAATTTATAAGATGGATGAACACAAACATGCAGGAAGGATCATAAGGAACATAAAATTAGCCTCTGCCTGGAGGAAAGAAAAGGCCAACACACAAGCGTATCATAGGCCACCAGGAAGCAGCCATGTGAACCGACTCAGGTGCAGTCAAGCATAGGAAGCATTCCAAGGACAGCTGAGTTTCAAGCCAGGTGTTAATAAAATAAGAAGCAAGAGTGAAGAGAAGACTGGGGCCCATTGTCAATGCTGCTGACCTTCAGGTAAGACTGACACATCAGTGGCTTTTGGAGTTGGGTTTTGAAAAATGCTGTTCAGACTACTTATGAAAGATTGTTCCATAAGACAAGTAGTTGAATGAGAAGCAGAAAGGAGATTGAGAGACCAGATGTGGAATAGGCAAGAGGAAAGGGAGAAGGGAAAAGAGAACGGGGTCAGTAGAGAAGAATATTAAAAATACAGATTAAAAAGATCAGACAGTCAATCAGATATTTTAAATTAGCACCTACTCTATGCGGAACATTGAAACTATCTCCTGAGGACACAAGAAAATAATAACAAATACCACCATTTTTTGAATGTTTACAAAACATCAGGTACTATGGTAATAAGTTACACCCTTTATCCTGTTTTAATCTTAACGACTGTCCTGTGAGCTAAAGTTTCTAGGCTTGAGCAATTAATCACAGCTAATTACTTGCAAGCCAGCCCTGGGCAGCTCAGTGGGTTGAGCATCAACTCTTGATTTCAATCCAGGTCATGATCTCATGGTGGTTCATGAGATGGAGCCCTGAGTTAGGCTCTGCACTGAGAATGCGGAGCCTGCTTGGGATTCTCTCTCTCCTTCTCTATCCCTCCTCCTGGCTCACACACACACACACACACACACACACACACACGCATGCACACTCTCTCTTAAATAAACATTAAAAAAGGATAAGACACCTTCCTTCTCTCTCTTCATCTTTCTTTAATTTTTATGGGATTTAAAAAATTTTTTTAAACTGTTTTATTTATTTTTGAGAGAGAGAAAGACAGACAGAGTATGAGCAGGGGAGGGGTGGAGAGAGAGGGAGACACAGAATCAGAAGCAGGCTCCAGGCTCCAAGCTGACTGCACAGAGCCCAACGCGGGGCTCGAACTTGTGAACCGAGAGATCAAGACCCGAGTGTAAGTCGAACGTTTAACCGACTGAGCCACCCAGGCACCCCTAATTTTTATGGGATTTTAAAAAATGCATTTATGTATATTGTTAATTGCAAAAAGGACACATATTAATTACAGAAAAACTGGAAAACACTGGTAATATGATAGAAAGGTAATAAGATTTTTCAAACCTATGCTATTTTAAAGAAGTGTAAGAAACATCCTGCTAAAGCATGTGTGAAAGATCCCGTTCTTGCACTCACATCAACATTGACTATCATTCTTTTTTTTTTAAATATCCATTTGATAAGGGGAAAGGAAGCTAATTGTAATTTTAATTTCTCTAATACTACTGAGATTTTATGGCTTTTTAAGTTCCTGGCCTCTTCTTCGTGTCTGTGTGTGACACACTAATATCCCTTCTTCATTGTTTTTTTGTTTTTTGGTTTTTTTTGGAATGTCTGTTTCTTACTGATTTGTAAAATTATACTAAGAATATGACCTTCATTTTATGTAGCATTTTTCCTAGTTTGTCTTGTTTCATTTTCAGGACATTTTGACATAAAGAAGCTTTTCAGTCTTGTGTAAACAACTCTATTGAACAATTAGTGTTTTCCTCTTTTGCCTTCTTCCCTTTGGAAAGGCTTTCTCTATCCCACAGTTGATTTTGTTATCTTCTAAGGGGCTGGGATTTGAAGGAGGCAAGGGACATGGATTGACCCAGAGCAGGAGGAAGGGATTTAGGGACTCAGGGCAAATGCAGTGATGCGGCTGATGCAGCCAGGAGCAGGGATGAGGGCCAGGGATTGACAAATAGAAATGGGATTGCATCAGTCTATGGAAGGCAGGCAAGGAAAGGAAACTATATAGGCTTGGGGCCTTGAAGGCCAGGTTGTGGAGCCTGGTTGACTTTTAAACAGAAAATAGAGACTCATACCAGCTTCTCCCAAAGGGGAATCCCCGGTGGGAAAAGAATAGTAAATAAGGATACATTTTCAGGAAGTTGCACAGATACAGCAGCCAGAAGAGCTGGGACAGTTGCTGCAATCCAAGCCCCAGGTGATGACATACTAATTGGCACAGCCAGCTGGAGAAGTCAATTGGAAGAGGCAGGTCCAAGAAATGTTTCTGTAGGGAAAACCACAAAAAATAAATAGCAGCAACAAGAACAAACCCAGGACTCAGTGATTTAGTACACTAGGAGATACACAAAAGACAAGATGCTGTAATTTCTGGGTGCCGATGGCATATTCCCAAGCACCTGTCCAATGGCTTACTGGGGGAATGAAGGAGCCTTGATGTCAAGCAGGAAACTGAAGGGTTTGATCCTTTCTTTCCTAACACATGACTATGAGCAAGACCTTTGCTTAAAGGAAGATAAAGCAGCTTTCTGTCTCCATAAGGATATTTGGAAACGAACTAATCAACGAGCACAGAGCCTACCTAAAAGGTGTAATTTTATGAAATGACGATATCCGTGTTGGTATCATTGCTTATGGTAAGTCCCTCTAAGAAGGATTACCAGATGAAATACAGATCTCAGTTACATTTGAATTTCAGATATACAGTAAAAAAAATTTAGTACAAGTCTAACGCAAAGGTTATATGGGAGATGGTTATAACTACAGAATTATTGGGGCACCTGGGTGGCTCAGTAGGTTAAGTGTCTAACTTCAGCTCAGGTCATGATCTCCCAGTTTATGGGTTCAAGCCCCATGTCAGGCTCTGCTGACAGCTCGGAGCCTGGAGCCTGCTTCAGATTCTGTGTCTCTTCTGTTTCTGCCCCTCCTCACTTGCACTCTGTCTCTGTCTCTCTGTCCCTGTCTCAAAAACAAACATTGAAAAAATTTACAGAATTATTTACTGTTTATCTGATATTCAAATTTAACTAGTAAGCCATACATTGGGCTCTCTGCCGACAGCCTGGAGCCCTCTTTGAATTCTCTGTCTCCCTCTCTCTGTCCCTCCCATGCTCATGCATTTGTGCATGCACTCTCTCTCTCTCTCAAAAATAAACAAACATTAAATTCATTCCTAGAGTCAGTCATTTAACAAGCATGTATCGAGAACTTATATGCTGGGCTCAGGCCTTGGCACTAGGAAGGAAGTTGAGGAAGATAGTGTTGGAACTTAAAACGAGAGGGAGACTAGAATAAGAGTAAACATTTGGAGACCAATTTAGGATGGAATCTAATTAAGATCTAAAAGTGTGGCTTCAGGGGCACCTGGGTGGTTTAGTCGGTTAAGCGTCCGACTTTCGCTTAGGTCATGATCTCACGGTTCATGGGTTTGAGCCCTGCGTCGGGCTCTGTGCTGACTGCCAGCTCAGAGCCTGGAGCCTGTTTCAGAGTCTGTGACTCCCTCTCTCTCTGACCCTCCCCTGCTCACGTTGTCTCTCTCTCTCTCCTAGAAATAAATAAAACATTTAAAAAAAAATAAAAAATAAAAAAATAAAAGTGTGGCTTCTAAGAGCAACAGGGTGGGCAAAGAAGTCATGTCTCCTCTATCTTCAGGGCTTACCTTAGTTAGCTTCAAAAGGCAGCCTAGTTCAAAGGACATAGGAACCAATAGAAGGTCACATATTAATTAAAGGACAGGGGCTCTGAGCCAAGCCTTGAGTCACTCTAAAGTTCTTTCCATGACACAATACTGCTGCTATAAGGAAAAGCTCATGAAACATGCCAGTTGTTTGTCCCCACATGAAGATGAGCAGTCTGTTCTCCTCACAGGAATATCTTTTAAGAAGAAAGGGGGGCGCCTGGGTGGCTTAGTCGGTTAAGCGTCCGACTGTCGCTTAGGTCATGATCTCGCGGTTCGTGGGTTCGAGCCCCGCGTCGGGCTCTGTGCTGACTGCCAGCTCGGAGCCTGGAGCCTGTTTCAGAGTCTGTGACTCCCTCTCTCTCTGACCCTCCCCTGCGTACGCTGTCTCTCTCTCCATCTCCTAGGGAAAAAAATTTCTAAAAAAAAAAAAAAAGAAGAAGAAGAAAGGGCTAAGCAGGAGCACTCTTCCTCCAGCCTCCTCCTTTCTCCCAAGACCCTGGATTCTTGGTATGTGAGAGTCATTTTTCTGTAAGAAAGTTGAGAGTGTGGATGGGTTTTCCTGATGAGGATGAAAGTTGGTGAAGGATTCCTTTCTTGACAGACCTGGCAAAGCTGACTAGTCTTTCCTTCTGCCAAAGTCCCCTTCATGTCCTCCTCTGTGAGCCTGATACAGATCCGGATCCAGATCCAGAGAGGGAAGCCTGGCGCCTCACTGACGGCACCGCATCTCCTTTCTTAGGGCACAGCTAGTATAGGACCAGTGACAAAGGGCCTAGTGTTTTCTAGAGTACTTCACAATTTATAAAGGGCTAAATTCCATGCATTTCTCTTGTTACTCATTTTCAGATGGGGAAACCAGATCTCAGAGATAATAGGTGATTCATCCAAGTATGCACTGCTGAGAAATGATATTCAGGGTTGGGACGTGGGGCTTGGCTCTTCTAATGGGAAATCTCACACTTCGCTCACGTCACAGACGCCAATTCCTTGTAAACATACCAGTAAAACCCTGTTCCTGGGGCCCATCTTCTGAGGACTTGAGGCCTTGGATATGAGAACTTATTACAAGGGCTCTGCTTCTAACTCTCTTCCTTCTTTCTCTGGTAATAAAAGCTATGATTTACTGAGCACGTTCTGTGTACCATACATCATCATGCCAAGTAGTTTACAGGCTCCGTTTATTTAATCTCCACTACCATCACATATGTGGATATTCATATACACTGTGTGTGTGTGTGTGTGTGTGTGTGTGTGTGTGACTTGCTCAACCTCACATACTAGTAATTGATTGGGATAGAATTCTAGCATTCTAGCATTATTATTGCATGGACTTTATATTGTGTGCAGTCACATTCTTCTTTCTGTTGTTCTCATCTTTGAAATGCACAAAGTGACAATCAAACATGCTTTCATTTTTAAATTTTGACATTTTTTTCTACGTGTTTGTTCTGTCACAGATACAAGAAGAGAACAAACTGTAATCTCCCAAAGGACTCTCAAACTTGGAGTTTATTTTATTAGTTTGTAAAGAACAAATACTGTTTTAGGATCATGTTTATATTTCTGCCGTAAGTCAAAAATATTTGTTTAAGATCTCCAAAGCTTAACTATAGACTTATTCAGGCTTAAATATGCGCTTTCCCAAAATATGAGTCCTTCTGTCTCCAGCAATGTTCCAGTCTTTCAAGAGCCTACCTTTAATAAAGACTCTATCACAGTTTTTCAATTATATGCTAATGGCCCACTTTTTTTTTTAAGTTTATTTATTTTGAGAGAGAGGGAGTGCGCAGGGGAGGGGCAGACAGAGAGGGAGAGAAAATATCCCAAGCAGGCTCCAGGCTGTCAGTGCAGAGCCCCATGCAGGGCTCATGGGGGAGTTCAAACTGAGGAACTGGGAGATCATAACCTGAGCTGAAACTAAGAGCAGAACACTTAACCAATTCACCCACTCAGGTGCCCTGTGAATGACTCAGTTTTTAAACTTAGAATGGGGGCACCTGGGTGGCTCATTTGGTCAAGTCTCCGACTTCAGCTTGGGTCATGATATCACGGTTTGTGGGTTCAAGCCCCACATTGGGCTCTGTGCTGACAACTCAGAGCCTGGAGCCTGCAGCCTGCTTCAGATGTTGTGTCTCCCTCTCTCTGCCCCTCCCTCACTTGTGCGCACAAGCTCACTCTCTCTCGCTCTCTCAAAAATAAATAAATATTTTTTAAAAACTTAGGGGGAACTTTGCAGGGTTGGCATTTCAAAGAAGGCTCAGGGGTTTGTTTTAATGTATTTATTTATTTTGAGAGACAGAGAGTGTGCACATGAGAGGGGGCAGGGGAGGGGCAGAGAGACAGGGAGAGAGAGAATCCTAAGCTGGCTTCCCACTGTCAGTGCAGGTGGGGCTCAGTCTCACGAACCAAGAGATAATGACCTGAGCCAAATCAAGAGCCAAATGCTTAACCAACTGAGCCACCCAGGTGCCCCTAGGTTTTTTTGTTTGAAGCATATATCTTCTTACCTTTCAGTGAAGAGGTTCCTGTGTTGATTTTCCCCGAAGCTTCAATATGAGAGAGGAAGTCACAAAGAAGAGAGAGGGTCTGGGGCAGGAATGGGGGCTGGTACCTTCCTGATAAGGAAGATCCAGAACGGAGTGTCTGCATGCTCACCCCTTCCGCTTGGTTAATTAACAAATATTTACAGAGCAGTTATGCTGCCTATGTGCTGGCTGTATAGGGACCCTGGTCATACTCTCTTGGCACATAGGGGTAAACAGAAAAGTTAATAGGTCACTTCAGGTTTCCTTTTCCTACACAAAATGCATGCTGAGTATAATAAATAGTCATTGACCCCCTTTAAGTTCTAATCACAGATCCTCATCTGCCAGTTGGAGACCATCAATCCATCAATTTTTTTTCTTTTTTTTTTTTTTTAAGGTCACGTGCTTCACATATTTACTATTTGCCGGGTGATGTGCTAGTTTTATATTGTTCATCTAAGACTCTGTTTCCTTATCTATAAAACAGAGACAATAAAGTTACCTACCTTTTGGGTTTATATTAAATGAGATGATACTAATAGCTACAATTTGTTGAGAGAGAGCTTCCTGCCAGGGACCACTCTAAGTGTGGTAATTATTTCATTCCACTCTTACCAAACCCATGAGGTATGTACTTGCCTTTTAGCCACATTTCACAGATAAGCACATTGAGGCTCAGATTGGTTAAGTAAATTGTCCAAGCTTACACATAAAAAAAATGAGTGACAAGAATTTAGATTCTAATATAGGTTGGTTAGAGGTTCAAGCTATGTACTCAACCACGGATCCATGGTCTGTTCATAATAAAACTACAGGAAGATTAGGATACGTGGTTTGGCAATGGCTGCTCTCTGTTGGTCTCTCTAATCCATTCTGCAACACTGTGGATAGGTTTAAACATCAAAATCTATACTTTTCTCTGCTAAACGATATTTGACAGACTTATTTTTGACCAAACAAATAGAAAAACAAGGTCATCCCTTGGGGGCTTGGAAGCTCAAGTGATTTCCACTATATGCTCCCTTTTTGCCTTAATTAATTTTTTCCTGGATAAAAATAGGCTTTGGTGACCTTTGGGAGCAACACTGAAGGGGAAATTTTCACCAAAGAGCAACACATAGATTGAACTAAAAATGAGAAGGTGGAGAGTGGGAAGGGAATTAATGTTTATCAAACTCTTCTATACGTGGTCATCTTAAGTATGTAATTCAATTCACTTTGCTCAATAAGCTTTCTTGAGCATCTACTTGTGCTTGGAACTGTGCTGCTGCTGATCTATCAAGTTCTCACCACAACATTGCAAAATGAAGACACAGAACCTCAAAGAAGTTAAGTAATTTGCCCAAGATCACATGATTACTTGTTGACAGAACCTAGTTTCAACTCTTGTCAGCTTACTTTCAGTCTGTGCTATTTCATTATACCTCTTTGCTCTGCCCAGGTGATGCTGGGAAAGGATCCTCTGAGGTTCTAAGCTGACAGGCCCACGTCTAAGTCCCAATGGATACACTGAAACTGCTCCCTCATCCTTTGTTCGCTGTTGGTTGACTCATACTTCTAGAGAAGGTGGGAAATTAGGGGAGACCAATAAAAGATTTCTGTAAGAAGTCTTTCTTACAGATTCAGGAAACTAAGTGTTGCTTCAAGCATTGTTTTGCAAAATTTTCAGTAACTCTGAATTTGGCTTTGAAGAAGTAAAAGCCTTTTAGGCATTGCTAATTGCTTTGGAGATTCTCTAAATATCTCGGTTTCCCAGGGGCTAGAAGTTTTGCAGTGAGTGTAATGAATGCACATCTCAGAGGCAGGTCACTACAGCTGATGGGGACACAGGCTTCTTCACTGACATGTGACAGAATCCTCCAGGCAAAAATAGGCTAGGGTCTGTCTGTGCTCTGAGCAATCCAAGTGGAGCTAGAAACAAAAGGCACTGAGTAAAGCGTTTCACAGGATAAACCACAGGGTCAGTTTTGCACTTGCCCCCGTCAGCTATGTGCAGAAGCATATGTTTTTAGACTGTTTTGAATTATTCTCCTATGCACTGGAAAACAAACATCAAAAAACCCAGCTTCCTCTTCAGTTCTGTGGCTGCAGCATTGACCATCACCATCGCGTTTTTTCCTTAAATTACTTGGTATGATGAAGACACAAATCAAAATAGTCTACCTTTCAGAAAAAAATTTACATCTCCATAAATATCTCATTGCTTAAAGAAACTCTTTCATGTCAATAAACTTTTGTTGAGTTCTTAACATGTGCCAGGCTGATGATACAGTAATGAATGGCTCCTGCTTTCAAGAAGCCTCTAGTCTAGTGGAGAAAAGCATAGCTATGCAGGGTAATACTCAGAATACGACATGGTATTTTTCACAACTGAGGTATTTTCAAAGAAGGCTGAAGTGTGCTGGTACCAGGTAAGCCTGGGCTTATGTCCTTATGCTTCCTAATGACACAGAGACTTTGATCAGTTATTCTTATCGATCATCAGCTTATCCATCTGTTAGAGACAAACATCTCATAGGACTGTTTTGAGATGAGGTAGAGTAGCTGACTTCCATGTTATCAAGGTGATGTGCCATAATTTGCTTAACCACTGCTCTGTTTTTATTTTTGAAAAATAATACATGTGCCTGATTTAAAAAGAAATGCTAACAGTACTGAGGAGTATAAAGTATAAGCCCTCGGGGCCCCTGGGTGGCCCTGTCGGTTACGTGTCCAACTTCTACTGAGGTCATGATCTCGTGGTTCAGTTGGTGAGTTCAAGCTCCTCCTTGGGCTCTGTGCTGACAGCTCAGAACCTGGAGCCTGCTTTGAATTCTGTGTCTCCCTCTCTCTCTGCCCCCTCCCCACCCCACTCATGCTCGGTCTCTCTCTCAAAAATAAACATTAAAAATTTTTTTAAAAATAAAGTGTATACTCTTTACCTCTCGTCCCAAATTCACCTTCTTAGAGGCAACCACTCTCTTCCATCCTTTTTATAACACACCAGAGATGTTTTAATACTTACAATATATATGCACATATATATATTTTAAAATTTCATACAGATGACAGCATACTATATTTACTGTTGTGCACTTCACTTTTTAATTCATTTTCGAGATCTTTCTATATGGGTACACATAGATTATGTCATTCCTTTTTTGTGGCTCTATAGAATTACATTTTAAGGACATGCTGCAATTTACAGAGCCATCACCCTGTTGATAGGTCTTTTAGTCATTCTCCATCTTCTGCTGTTACACTGGTGCAATAAGTATTCTTCATATATATTTTTGCATGTATATTTCTGCAGGATAAATGGGATGTTGGGTCAAAGTTATGGTCATTTTTGATAGATACTGTCAAATTATTGTTTAAAAAGATTGTACTCCTTGGGGCATCTTGGTGGCTCAGTTGGGTAAACCTCCGACTCTTGATCTTAACTCAGGTTATGATCTCACTGTTTCTGAGCTCAAGCCCCGTAAGAGGCTCTAGATTAGCAGCATGGAGGCTTCTGGGGATTTTGTGTCTCCCTTTCTCCCTCCCCTCATCTGCTTGCTCTCTCTCTCTCTCTCAAAGTAAATAAAACTTCAAAAATAAAATAAAATAAATATAAAAATATTATACTCCTGTCAACAATGTATGAGAATATTTCCCCCATAACCTAGCAAAAATAATGTATTGTCAAACTTTTTGATCTTTACTAAACTGTTGAAAAATAAATCTTACTTAATTTTAATATTCAGATCTCTTATTTTAAGTGGAGTTGAATATTGTTGCCCTATGTTTAAAAGCCACCTATAAGTTTGCCATACTTAATCCAAAAATGGAAAACTGAAGAAGCTAATAGAAGATGGTGGTTAACATAGAATCCTGTTTGACATCAAAGACAAAAGTTAAAGGAGACAAGATCTGTGCAATAAAGATTAGGCATTAGAAGTATTTAGGCAAGGGACACCTGGCTGCATCAGTTGGTGGAGCACATGACTCTTGAGCTTGGAGTTGTGAGTTTGAGCTTCACGTGGAGGGTAAAGGTTAAAAATAAAAAATAAAATTTTAAAAAATATTAAAAAAATGTGTGTCTATGTGGATGGAACTCGAGGGTATTATGTTAAGTGAAATAAGTCAGGCAGAAAAAGACAGATACCATATGTTTTCGCTCATATGTGGAACAGGGGAAACTTAACAGAGGACCATATGAGAGGGGAAGGGGAAAAAATAGTTAAAGAGAGAGAGGGAGGCAAACCATAAGAGACTCTTAAATACTGAGAACAAACTGAGGGTTGATGGGAGGTGGGGGAGAGGGGAAAATGGGTGATGGGCATGGAGGAGGGCACTTGTTGGGATGAGCACGGGGTGTTATATGGAAACCAACTTGACAATAAACTATATCTTAAAATGCTTGTCTAAAAAAAAACATTTAGGCAAGAAAAGTTGACTCATAATCAGAACTATGTTTCGAGAAGCTCTGGACAGCAGGGAAGATACACTAGAAGTAGCAAGACTGGAGAGAAGGGTATACATTAAAAAGTTGTTGCAATAATCTAAGCAAGAGACAAGAGTATCCTGAGCAAAGGCATTGCCAGAAAAAATGGAGATGATGAAACCAATTTGAGAAAGCTTTTGGGAGCAGAATCAAAAGAACATGATAACCCAGTAAATTTCAGATATGAAAGAAAGAAGTCATTTAGGCAAATGAATGGATTAAAAAAGAAAGGGAGTACATGGTAAAGAATTTGGCCTCTAATATTATGAAACACTAAGTAAAGGTTTTGTTAATTAAACATACATTTCTACATACATGAGTAGCAAACAAATGAAAATAATACACATATACATTGAGGGTGTCTGACTGGCTCAATCAGTAAAGCGTGTAATTCTTGATCTTGGAGTTGCATATTTGAGCCCCACAAATAGTGTAGAGATTGCTAAAAATAAAATATACACACATTGCATTTATTCAATTTCACAGTAACCTTAATACAGAAAAAATTATAAAACCAAATTAGAAAAGTTAAGTAACATAAGCAAAATGTAAGAAAACAGAAGAAAACAAAACTGTTGGGTTGTCCTGATTCATATCAGAATTCAAAGCCAGACATATCTGACTGCAAAACAAATGCTATTTATGCTATTCCAAGTTACCTATGCTTAAAGAAAAAATGTAGGGAGAAAAAATGATCTTACATCATGCAAGGAAGCAAACTGCCCACAACACTTGCAAAGCACCAGGAATTATTCCCCAAGCTACCGTATCATCAGTTTAGTTTAAATATGACAATTCTCAGAGGAACCCATTATAATTCATAGCTGTCTCCATTCTGAATTGACCAGGGTCACCCTCTTTACAGGAAAAAAAAAAAAAAACCTCTTCCCTTCCCCCCTGTCATTTCTTTGTAACTCATTTGGGAAAACCTGTCAAATTGTATTATGTCTTTTGACACTGTAAATATAGTCGTATTCAAATGCTATACAAAAATGCCTCACCAAGAAGATACACGTTCATTAAATATATTGACCGTTAAATTGGATGGGGATTGTGAACACATAATTAACATAACTACTTTGGAAGAGTGATGGGCTGCTGAGAGGGGGGAAAAAAGCCTGATTATTTGCAACTGGATGTTATATAGCATCCGTAAAAGTAGACTCTATATTATTGCCTGCCTTGAAGAAAGCATATATTTATATTTCACTCAACACTAATCAGCTTGCTAGCTTCCTTCCATATGCATTATTATTTTATTCTCAGTCTTTTCACCGAATAAATGCCTTCAGCCTTGTAACCAGCTAGTGTTTGCTGAGCCTAGCAAGGTAACTGATTGCATGACTGTTTAGTTTTTTGTTCCCAAAGCTAATCATATACTTCATATACTAAGTCCTTAATGAATACAGTCTTTATTTTTTTAAATTTTTTAATGTTTATTTCTGAGAGAGAGAGCATGTGCTGGGGAGGGGCAGACAGAGAGGGAGACACAGACTCTGAAGCAGGCTACATCTCTAAGCTGTCCCCAGAGCCCAATGTCGGGGTCAAACTCACAGACTGCAAGATCATGACCTGAGCCAAAGTTGGATGTTTAACCAACTGAGCCACCTAGGCGCCCTGAAGACAGACTTAAAAATAGTAAACACTAAGCCAAAACCAAAAATACGAACAGAAACAGAACAAAGATGTCTAACAAATGAACGTTAACTTCCCAGGTATTGAGTTATAAAGGTAAAGAAGTGACATAATAACTCTTCAGAAAAATAACACAAAAGTACAAGTTTCAAATTTCCCAACTTTGGATCAAGATAAAGAGGGAATTTGATATCAGATCAGGCTAAAAACAACAACAACAACAACAACAAGGAAGAGAAGATGAAAAACCCCAAAAAGCTATGATCACCTTTTCAAACACTTGAGGAGTAAGAAGCCTACGAAGAGAGGTCAGTCTTGTTCTGTAGAGGATTCAGACAGAAAACTAGAGGGCAGGGTCTGCTAGGAAAGAGACTAAGAGAGCTGTTTCTTTTTCTGAGCTTCCCCAGGGAGGGGATGGAGGGTTGATTATTCTTATTTCCTAGTGCCCTGGACACTACCTGATGAAGACCAGGATTTATGGGAGAGAAATGAACAAATGGAATGGGTACCATGGGAGTTAGTGAGTTCTCCAGCACTGGAGGTGGCTAAGAAATTGGAATGAATCCAAGAAAACATAGGATTAGGGTACATAATTGCTTCTGTTAATGGTCCCTTGTAACTATGATTCTTAGGTTCTAAGGTTCCCAAGAATTTTGCAAATCAATACCATTATATAACCAGGCTGTTATCTGCCATACTTCAAAATATATTTCCAATCTACCCACTTCTGCCCATCTCTGTTGCCACTCTCCTAGCTGAGGCACCGTCTTTTGGTATCTGGACTCCTGTACTCTTAAAGCGTTTCCGTAGCTCCACTTTTGCAACCAATGTAATCTTTATTATTGTAATCTGACTAGACAGACTTCCTGCTTAAAATTCCTCAATGAAAAAAAATAAGAGAAATAAAAAGTAGAAAAGAGGAAGTAAATTGTATGTTGTTTATAGATGATCGAATTGCTTACCTGCGGAAAACCAAGAGAATCGACTGGGTAGCTATCATAGACAAGAGAATTTAGTTTAGTGTTCGGGTTATAAAATTAACACACAGAAAAATTAGTATACAACCTTCAAGCAAACAAATAATGACCAGTTTGAAAATACAATGAAGTAAATATTGACTTTAACAATACCAACACAAAAGACAAATGCTTAGGAATAAATTGTTTAGAAATGCAAAAGGTCTATATTAAAATGCTAAGGAACACAAAAGATTTGGACAATTAGAAAAGCAGCCCTTGTTCATGGATAGGAAGACTCAAGATCAGAAACAGAATCCATAGGGGCACCTGGGTGGCTCTGTCGGTTAAGTGTCCGACTTCGGCTCAGGTCATGATCTCATGGTTCATGGGTTCGAGCCCCTCATCGGGCTCTTTGCTGACTGCCAGCTCAGAGCCTGGAGCCTGTTTCAGATTCTGTATCTCTCTCTCTCTCTGACCCTCCCCTACTCACTCTGTCTGTCTCTGTCTCTCTCAGAAATAAATAAAACATTAAAAAATTTAAAAAAAGAGAGAAACAATCCATAATTTAAAGCTCACCTGATATGCCTACCTTGCTTAGTATGTAGAACATACGACTCTTGATCTCAGGGTTGTGAGTTTGAGCCCCAAGTTGGGCACAGAACTTACTTTAAATTAATTAATTAATTAATTAAATCTCACTTAATAAAAATTCTAACAGAATTTTCTTTTGGCAATAGATGAGCTGATTTTTAAATTCATATAAATAAAATAAATAAGAATGACAATAAACATTCTAAAAATAAATGTAAAGTCCTACCAGATATGAAAACATTTTAAAGTTACAACAACTAAAACAGAAACCAGTGATGAGAGGAAAAACTACAAAAAATACAATCAAATATACATTAGAATTTGATATATAATGAAGTCTCATTTCAAATTATTGAAGAAAAATGATGTATTCAATAACTGTTACCTAAAAAATCAGGATATCCACCTGGGAAAAAATTAGCTTAAGGCATATGTCATACTGTATACCAAAAACAAATACCAGATAAATTGAAGAATTAATCATTATTCTAAAATTACTAAGAGAGAGAGAAGGTGTTTTATAATTTCAGAGTGAAGGAAAATAATGTTATTATTCATACATGATATGGTTATATACATAGAAAATCCAAAATAATCTACACATAGATTATTAGAATTAAAAAGTGAGTTTATTAAGGTTGCTGGATAAAGAGCCAATGAACAAATCAACTGTATTTCTATATACCAACAACAAACAGAAATAAAATTTTTAAAAAGATGACATTTAGAAGTTTCAAATACTTAAGGATAAATTCACACACACACACACACACACAAATTTGCAAGATCTCTACATAGAAAACTATAAACTTTATTGAGAGAAATTAAAGAAGAACTAAGTAAAGGGAAGGTTTTACTATGTTCATGGATTAGAAGATTCAATGATTTTTTTTTTTTTAATGTTTATTTCTGAGAGAGAGACAGCGTGAGCAGGGGAGAGTCAGAGAGAGAGAGGGAGACACAGAATCTGAAGCAGGCTCCATGCTGTGAGCTAGTTGTCAGCACAGAGCCCGATGTGGGGCTCGAACCCACAAACTGTGAGATCATGACCTGAGCTGAAGCCGGACGCTTAACCGACGGAGCCACCCAGGCGCCCCGAAGATTCAATGATTTTTAAAGATGTCGGGGTGCCTGGGTGGCTTAGTCGGTTGAGCGTCTGACTTTGGCTTGGGTCATGATCTCGCGGTTTGTGGGTTCCAGCCCCGCATGGGGCTCTGTGCTGACTGCCAGCTCGGGGCCTGGAGCCAATTTCGGAGTCTGTATCTCCCTCTCTCTCTGACCCTCCCCTGCTCACGCTGCCTCTCTCTCTCTCCTAGAAATAAATAAAAAAATATTAAAAAACAAAAGATGTCAATTTGCCCCTTATTATCTGTAGAGTCAATGCAATTCCAATCCAAATTCCAAGACTTGTTTTATTTATATAAACTCCATAAGCTGATCCTAAAATTTAGAGACATGAAAGGGATCAATAAGAGCTAAAACATTTTTGAAAAGGAAAAAGGTAAGAGTTATTGTTCTATCAGATATCAAGACTTATTATAGGGGTTCCTGGGTGACTCAGTTAAGCGTCCCATTTTGGCTCAGGTCATGATCTCGCAGTTTGTGAGTTGGAGCCCCGCGACCGATCGGCTCTGTGCTGGCAGCTCAAAGCCCGGAGCGTGCTTCAGATTCTGTCTCCCTCTCTCTGCCCCTCCCCCATTCACACTCTGTCTCTCAAAAATAAATAAACGTTTAAAAAAAGACTTATTATAAAGCTATAGTAATTAAGCCAATGTATTAATGGTGCAAGGGAAGAAAATAGGCCAATAAAATAGAACATAAAGCCCAGAAATGAACTGCCACATGAACACCTGATTTGTAACAAACGTGGCATGTGAAAACACTGGGACAGACAGTTTTCCAACAAATGGTTGGGGAGGTGGGTGGGAGTAGGGGAAGTGGGAGAGGGTGGCTCAATCCGTTAAGAGTCTGACTTTGGCTTAGGTCATGATCTCATGGTTTGTGGATTCAAGCCCTGCATGGGGCTCTGTCTGCACTAACAGCACGAGCCTGCTTGGGATTCTCTCTCTCCCTATCTCTGCCCCTCCCCCACTGTTGCATACACTCTCTTTCAAAATAAATAAATAAATAAATAAACTTAAAAAATTTTTAAATAAATGGTATTGGGTCATTAGATACACATATGCTAAAAAAAAAAAAAAAAAGGAAAGGAAAGACCATAAACAAAACCATAAAGAAAAGCTAGAAGTTATCACTGAAAATTCAGGATGATGATTACATCTTAATGGGAGGGAGGGGACATACAGAGGCTTTGGGGATGCTAGCAGTTTTTTTCTATTTCCTTGACATAGGTGGTGGTGACTTGGATGTTTGTTTTGTGATCATTCACTGAGTTATAACATTTTGTTTTGTGGACTTTTTTTGCACAAGTATTATATTTCACAATTTGAAAGACGGTTTCTCTAGAGAGAAAGCAAATGTGGCAAAATGTCAACAATTGCTGCAACTAGGTGAAGGGTATTACACTATTCTTCCAACTTTTCTGTAGGTTTGAACATTTAAGAACAGGGGTGCCTGGGTGGCTCAGTTGGTTAGGTGTCCGACCCTTGCTCTTGGCTCAGGCCTTGATCCCAAGGTCATAAGTTTGGACTACGTGATGTGCATAAAGCCTATATTTTAAAAAATAAAACATAAAAACAATTGGAGGAAAATATCATTTAATCTTAGTTGCCCTGTGGCCACTGCCTCATTTCATTCCCTTACATTATGGCAAAGCTCCTTGAAAGTATCTCAAGTCAGGGTCACCAGTTGCCTTCCTCCAACTGTCTCCTAAATGTATTCCTACCAAGGTTTTGCTTCCACTACAGCAGGAACCTCCCTTCTCTAGGTCACCAGTGACCTCCATGTTGCTAAATCCAATGATCATATCTCAGTCCTCATCTTCATGTACTTGAGGCATTTTTACACTGTTGATGTCTTTCCTCCCTGAAACATTTTCCAGCTTCCAGAACACATACCTGGCTTTGTTTTTGTTTTTGTTTTGTTTTTTAACTATTCCAGATATTTCTTATCATTCTCCTTTCCTTTCCTCTTTATCTTCCCTGACTTCTAAATATTGAAATGGCCCAGAGCTTTGCCCATGGATAACATATGGACATTTCAAATCTTTAGTTAAATATAAGGGTTTTGTTTGTTTGTTTGTTTATTTGTTTTTAGCAAGACCTTGCCTGGCCACTTTTATCTAAAATTGCAACTCTATACTTCTTAACTCTTTTTCTTAGTTTGTTAAAATATTCTTCCTGGGGTGCCTGGCTGGCTCAGTCAGTAGAGCGTGTGACTCTTGATCGAGGGGTTGTAGGATCAAACCCCACATTAGATGTAGAGATTACTTAAAAAATAAAATCTTGGGGCACCTGGGTGGCTCAGTCGGTTGAGTGTCTGACTTCAGCTCAGATCATGATCTCATGGTTGGTTAGTTGAAGCCCCACATTGGGCTCACTGCTGTCAGTGTAGAGCCCGCTTCTGATCCTCTGTTCCCCTCTCTGCCCCTCTCCCACTTGTGCTCTCCCAAAAATAAATAAATATTTTAAAAATAAAATAAAATAAAATAAAATAAAATCTTCCAGGGTGCCTGGGTGGCTCAGTTAAGCATCTGCCTTCAGGTCAGGTCATGATGTCATGGTACATGGGTTCAAGCCCTGCATTAGGCTCTGCACTGGTGGTGTGGAGCCTGGTTGGGATTCTCTCTCCCCCTCTTTCTGCCCCTCCTCTACTGGCATGCACTCTCTCAAAATAAATAAACTTAAAAAAATTAAAATTTTAAAGTAAATAAATGAAATATTCTCCCTAGCACTGTCTAAAAATAGTATTTTGTTTTCTTATTTATTTTGTTTACTGCCTGCCTTTACCACTACAATGTAACTTTCAAAAATTACTTTCAGCACATGTGAAAATAATATAACATTGTGTGTCAATTATACTTCAATTTAAAAAGCCGTTACTTTCAATGTCCAGAGCCTGGAACAGTGCCTGACGTACATTAAGCACTCAATCAGTATTTACTGAATATTTAATGAATTGCGCTTAAAGTAAAATCCATAAACCTTGCTTATAAAATGCTGCTTAATTTGTCATCTGCCAGCTTCTCCACTCTCATTTCATACCCTTTATTTTCTCTACACATATCAAGCCCTTCCCCCACTCAGAGACCTTTGTGCTTACTGTTCTCTCTGCTAAGAAAGTTTTTCCTGGCTATCCACATAATTGGCACCTCAGGGCTCAATTTAAATATCCCCTCTTCAGAAAGCCCCACTCTGGTCACTCTTCGCCTCCCATTCTATACAGTTACTCTTTTAGACATTTCTCTGTTTAGTTTTCATAGTACTCATCTACCACAAGTTTCTTAATTTATTTGATGACTTTTTCTGGTGGTGGTCTACCTTGGTAGAATGCAAGTTTTATGAGGGTAGGGGTCTAGTCTCTTTCTCACTGATACATCTCCAAGATCTGGCGCAGGCCTTGCACATAGCAGGTGGTCACTAAACGTCTATTAAGTAAATAAATGAAGAAAAAAACTTTCTCGGTGTTTAAAGCAGGATTCAAATAGACACAAAGGAGCTGGGCCATCACTATTCAGAGGACAAAGGACATTTGTCCTGATGCATCAAGAGTCCAAGAATGACGTACCCAACATTCTTTTGGAGTCAACTTTTTTACAAGATCCTTTTTCCTTCTGAGTAGTCTGACCAGATACTGAATGATAAAGAGCAAATGTCAAAATAGTCCACCTGCATGAAATAGAGTCTCTTTGATGTACCAATCAGAGATGTCTTGAAATGCTTGGTTATGGACAATTAAGGAATGACTGGCCTTTAAGATCCAGTAGTTTGTGCTTCAAACAATGATGGCTGTGTGGGAAGAGGAGCAGGAAGGTGGTTTCCTTGTAGGGGGCAAAGTACACCTTGTGTCCCACCCACTTCTCCATTTATTTTATTGTTATTACTTGTTCAAGAGCAGGGCTTATAGCAAATTAAGATCAAGCTTGAAGGAAAAAGGAAACCACAAAGAGAAAAATGCAACTTGGCATAGAAAAGTTAGAGGAGCAGATGGCCCATCAATTTCATAAGAAAGAGGAGCCACCAAGAGCCAGGTACATAACTTAAATGACACCATTGAATCCTCGTTATAATTCTTCATGGTAAGTCTATAATTTCCATTAACAGATGAAGATATGGAGATATAAAGATACGAAGGATTTGTTCAAGTTTACATATAAAGTAAGCAGCGCCTTTCTTTAAACTGCCATCCCTCTGGTGCCAAGCTTATACATTTCTCACCATACTTGGTAGTGTGCCTCCTCTTCCTCCAAATGAACAGTCGTGGACCCCCAGAACTGTGATGCCTGAGATGATTGCCCCAGATTTCCTTCTGCAGTGCTAACTTATGATATATTTTCCTCCATTATCAATGACTAGCATAGCACCTGGTACATTGCTGGCTCCTCAATAAAGGTCTATTGAATAAAAAAATAAAAGAATATAGGTATCTGGGTGGCTCAGTTGGTTAAGTGAGCAACTCTTGATTTTGGCTCAGGTCATGATTTCAGGGTCGTGAGATCAAGCCCTGAGTTGAGCTCCATGTTGGGTGTAGAGCCTGCTTAAGATTGTTTCTCTTCCTCTCTCTTTTTCCCCCATCCCCCAAAATTAACTGCCAATTTGTGAGGCAAATACTGTAAAGTCCCTACTTTCCTCTTTCCTTTCCCTCCATCTCTTCCCTTCTTAAGATGTAAGAGTATAATACCTATGGAAACTCAATTGTTTGAGAGTAGAGGGATCAGGAAAGATTTGTTCAGTCAAAAGACTCAAGAATCTATGACACTGCATTTGCCCTGATGAATGGAGCAGCTCCTTTCAAAAATGCATTTTTTTAAGTTCATTTATTTATTTTGAGAGAGACAGTTAGAGAGAGGAAATCCCAAGTAGGTTCTGCACTGTCACTGTAGAGCCTGATGCAGGGCTCAATTTCACAAACCATAAGATCATGACCTGAGCCGAAATCAAGAGTTGGATGCTTAACCTATGGAGCCACCCAGGTGCCCCCAAAATAGAAGTTTTTATAGAAGATAATGCATCAAATTTGTTGTCAAAGGCCTTGGATTTGAGTTCCAGCTTCATGGATGACTGTGTGTCTTTGGCTGCCATTAACACTGAAGAGCCTTAGCTTTCTCACATACAAAATGGGGATAATACCAAATCCTTTCCTCTTGGGTTTGTACTAAAGGCCAAAAGAAGGAATGTGATTTGGATAGAATGAATCCATCTATAAATGTTGACTATTCTTCTTCTGTTTGGAGATGCTGGGCTTCTCTGGCACTCTCAAAGATCAGGGTCTACCCAGCAGTAGCACTGCTAGGAATTTACCCAAGGGATACAGGAGTGCTGATGCATAGGAGCACATGTACCCCAATGTTCATAGCAGCACTCTCAACAATAGCCAAATCACGGAAAGAGCCTAAGTGTCCATCAACTGATGAATGGATCAAGAAGATGTGGGATATTTATACAATGGAATACTACATGGCAATGAAAAAGAATGAAATCTGGCCATGTGTAGCAACATGGATGGACCTTGAGGGTGTTATGCTGAGCGAAATTAGTCAGGCAGAGAAGGACAGATACCATATGTTTGCATGTATAGGAGGATTAGGAGGAACTTAACTGAGGACCATGGGGGAGAAGAAGGGGAGAAATGGTGGGGGAAAGGGAGAGAGGCAAACCATGAGAGTCTTGAATGCTGACAACAAACTGAGGGCTGGGGGGGGGGAGAGGGGAAGGAAGGTGATGGGCATGGGGGAGGGCACTTATTGGGATGAGCACTGGGTGTTATATGTAAACCAACTTGACAATAAACTACTAAAAAAAAAAAAAGATCAAGGTCTACCATGTAGCCTCAGTAGAGTCCTTGCCATTAGACCTGGTGACACTGAGCTAGGGTCCAGGATTGGACACAACAGTGCTGAGACTATCAGGTGGTGTTTCTTTAGTTTTTCCTTCCAATACAGGTATTTGTTTATAGTAACAAAGAAATGGGGTCAGGAAAGTCTCTGAGGCACCAGGACATGGGTTCGAGGTAGGGTACTATACTCAGTACTATGTATTAAGAAGCAAAGTAAGGGTGCCTGGGTGGCTTAGTCGGTTAAGCGTCCGACTTTCGCTTAGGTCATGATCTCGTGGTTCGTGGGTTCGAGCCCCGTGTCGGGCTCTGTGCTGACTGCCAGCTCAGAGCCTGGAGCCTGTTTCAGTCTGTGACTCCCTCTCTCTCTGACCCTCCCCTGCTCACGCTGTCTCTCTCTCTCTCTCCTAGAAATAAATAAAACATTAAAAAAAAAAAAGCAAAGTAAAGGGTTACCTAGCTGGTTCATTTGAGAGAGCATGTAACTCTTGACTTTGAGATTCTGGGTTCAGGTTCGAGTTGGGCATAGAGCTTGCATAAAAAAAAAAATAAAAAAGAAAGAAACAAAGAGAGAGAGGGGAAGGGAGGAAGGAGAGAGGGAGGGAGGGAGGAAGGAAGGGTATAGATTTGCTTAAGAAAAGAAGCATGGGTGAAGAAGACAGTCTGAACATGATATATTTCTCCATTTATTTATGTCTTCTCTAATATCTCTGAACCAGTTTCAGTCTTTTGAGATAGACACATCTTTTGTTAGATTATTCCTAGTCACTCGATTTTTTTTTTAAAGTAGGCTCCAGGCCCAGCATGGAGCCCAATGAGGGGCTTGAACTCATGACCCTGAGATCAAGATCTGAGCTGAGACCAAGAGTTGGACGCTTAACCAACTAAGCCACCCAGGTGCCCGAGGCACCTAATATTTTTAATGCTTAATTTTAAGTTGTCTATCTCGGATACTTTTAAAAACTATTTGTGGTAATAAAAATGCATTTGATATTTATATATTAGTCTTGTATCCAATAAATTTTCAAGCTCTTTTTAAGTCTTAATGATTTATATGTAGTTATTTTTTTATTTTCGTTCTTCCTGAATATATATCTATCCTAAGTTTTTTCCCCCTTACCTGGCTAGTAACTCTAGGACAATGATAAATAAAAGAAATCTCTTATTTATTATTATTATGTTATCTATTTAATTATTTTAAATGTTTATTTATTTTTGAGAGAAAGAGAGAGAGCACTTGTGCACCAGCAGGGGAGGGGCAGAGAAAAAGTGAAAGAGAATCCCAAGTAGGCTATGCACTGTTAGCATAGAGCTAGACACAGGGCTTGAACCCACAAGCCATGAAGTACTGGCCTGAGCCGCAATCAAGAGTTGGACACTCAAATGACAGCCACCCAGTTGCCCTTATTTCATTTATTTTTTAACAAGTAATCTCCAGGGCATCTGGCTGGCTCTGTTGGTAGAGCATATGAGTCTTGATCTCGGGGTTGCGAGTTTGAGCCCCACATTCAGTGTTAAGATTACTTAAAAATAAAATCTTAAAAAATAAAATAAAAAGTAATCTTCACACCCAACACGGGGCTTGAACTCATAACCACAAGAGGAGGAGTCACATGTTGTATTGACTGAGCCATCCACCCAACCATCCAAGAAACCTCTTACCCTTGACCTCACAGGGAAATTTTTCATCTTTAAACCATTACGTATGATATACTTTTTAAAGTTCTCATTTATCAAAAATTTAAGAAAACTTTTGCCTCTTTAAGTACAATTTTTAAAAGAGATATCCTTTGTCAGTTTAAGAGGTTCTATCCTCAGTTTGACAAGAGTTTTGTTTTTATGAATAGATGTTAAATTTTATCAAAAAATTTTCTGCATCTGTTGTAATGATGATTTGTGTTTATCCCATCAATCAGTTAAGGCATAAATTACATTTTGAGGGGCGCCTGGGTGGCTCAGTGGGTTAAGTGTCCGACTTCAGCTCAGGTCATGATTTCGCAGTTCGTGGGTTCAAGCCGCATGTCAGGCTCTGTGCTGACATCTAGCTCAGAGCCTGGAGCCTGTTTTGGATTCTGTGTCTCCCTCTCTCTCTGACCCTCCCCTGTTCACGCTGTCTCTCTCTCTCAGAAATAAATAAAACATTAAAATTTAAAAAAAAAATAAATTACATTTTGATTTTTAAAATATTAAACCAAACTTATATTCTCTATGTAAATAAATGGTTATGATGTATATTTTGGATTTGGTTTGCTAGTATTTTATTTCAGATTTTTGTTTCCATTTTCAAAAGTGAAATTAGCCTATATAACCCACTTACCTTTGCAAAGTGGGTTTTTCCACCAATCTTACAAATGGGTTTTACCATCTCCATTTTAGGTGTGACTCTTAAACAGTTGAATAACTGGCCAATGTCATATATAGCTAGTTGCTGGCCATGTTAGGGCTGGAAATCAAGTCTGTCCTCACACAAAGCCTGTTTGCTTCCTTTAAGCTACATAGCTTCTGTGGGCATTTATCAAACCAATTGCCTAGCTCCTGAATGCTTTGAAAATATAAGCCTGAGGTGAAGAATGTGACAAAGGTAATAGCAACAAAAAGTCTTGGAAGGCTGTGCTAATATTCTGATTCACCAAAGTCAAGGAAAAATAATTTATTGGCATTTGAGGACAATATGTGAAGCCAGGAGTCTAAGTGTCCATCCATGCAATTCCACATAATCAATTTTGCAAATAAGCATGAAGAAAAGAGAGGAAAATATAGTAGTAGTTGCTACATCAAAAATATGACATGAGATTCTTCAGAGACCAAGGCCAAATTATAGGAATTACATTTCTAAAGAGAAAAACATGGCTCCAGCTAAGTACTATAGTGTCCAGAAAATTTGTTAAGGGAAACTAGTGAGAGAGAAATCTAAAACATAGTTTAGCTCTTAGATTTGAATAAATAAAGAAAACTTTATTAAGATGGACGAAGGGTTCCTAGAACAAGATAAAAAATATATTCATACTTGTTACATATTGTTATAAAACTTAGAGAAATGTGCTGGGCTGGTTTAGCAGGCTGTAGAGTATGAGGTCCTGCAGCCGTAGTATCTCCATTCTTTGAGGTCTTCCCAGTGGGATCTATGAAAAGTTTTGGAAACCAGAGTGTATGCCTGTGATTCCTGATATTTTCTCACACTTTACCCAAAGGAATTTTAGATATTTGTTCATAAGCTCTCTCATTAAATAACCTTCTTCATCTTTCTTAAGTAATGCAGCTAATCACCCTTTTTATTGTACATCATGTGTCAGACACTGTAAACAATTTATCTCTGCTTTCTCTGGGTTCTTGCCAAGCCATGTTGTATTAGGATACGCTAACTGCTATAACACAGAATCTCCGCATCTCAATGACTTAACACAATAAGAGTATTTCTGGCTCCTATCACAATCCAATGCAGGTTGGAGGTAGGGAGAGGAAAAGAGAGGCCTTTGAACTACTGGTTTTGCTGGATCTTCTGACAGAAGAGGGAAGAGAGCATGGAGCATCTCAAGGAAAAGTTCATGGGTCAGTCCTGAAGGTGATGTTGATCATTTCTGCTCATATTTCACCGGCCAGCACAAAGTAATGAGGCTACAAGGAAAGCTAGGAAATGTAATCCTTTTGTGTGCCCAGGAGGAAAAGGAAAATGTTTTATTGAGCAATTAATTAGCCTTTACCACCCTAGGATATTATGAACATTAAAGGAATTCTTGTAAAGAGTTTAGCTCAGCATCTCTGTGCACACATAGTGAGGGTTCAACAGTATCACAGTAAACTTCTCAGGGAGGTAGGTACTGGCATTAATCATTCTTCTTTCAGAGATGAGAAACAAACTACAAGAGGTTGTTGCTTTTCCAGAATTGCATGGCTAGTAAATAGCAGAACTGGGACTAAACCTAAGTAGGTCCGACAAAGTCCATTTTCTTAAAAACAAGAGTGTACTTCTCTGAGGCACTCAATGAATATAGGCTCTGGCTTTATGCAGACAGGCCACATTCTCAAAGGTCCAGCTATGCTCAGCTGTTTGGATTTCCTGGAAAGTCATATTGTGCCCTTCACATTTGTCATTCATAAATGAATCTGGGCCAGTCATTGCTGAAGATGAGACTGGATATTCCCACTTGACGGCTGCAGGTTATTGCTTAGATCACAGATCTACACAATGGAGTTTGCTCACCCTACAGGTAGGTATACAAGGCAATCTACTGATGTACGGCAAGAATTGTTCCTACTTGTACATACATTTGTTATTCATAAAAACATTAACCTCTATTAATATAGATTGAGTTTGGTACCTCCACACTGTCCCCATATTTGATGCTCACTTTTCACATGAAGTTCTTTCACCTTTAGAATTTAGTGACATATTGTAGTTCAAAAGAGATTTATGGATTTTTTTTAAAATCTAATTTTCACTAGTCTAAATCTCACAAAATGAGCAACTGGTTTAAGAAGAATTACTTTAGAAAACTCTGAAAATGATAAATAAGAAGACAAAACTTTGGTAGAACTGACACTTCTTATTATCGTTTGTATTATGAAGTTAAATAAAATGATAATCTAATCAAATCTGACAAGTGAGCCAAAACAAAACAAAACAAAACAACAGAATTATTAAGTAGCCTATTTGAAATATCAATTTATATCCACTATTAATAAAAAAGATACAGAATCTCAAGTATATATTTTGTCCCAGGATAAAATAGTTTATTTCAACTTCATTTCATCCCTTACAGTTTTTTACTGTCTATCTCTACATTTCATAGTGGACATCTTATACTAGGAAGTAATACACATATATTGGGGATATTTGCCCAAAATATATATCCTTGATTTGAGATCACTGTTTGAGGCAAAGACTTTCTACCTTTCTCTAGTTAAGAGTTCCAGCCTGTGAACACAGTAGTGACTAGTACCTAACAATCATGCAACAAGAGTTACTATTGTTAGTTCAGTTACAAAGCCCAAGGAGGTACAGATACTTCTGATACAAATGGGCATTATTTGTATATAACCCCCACCATTTCTCTTCAAGTAAACAACATAATCTTATCTCTCTGGAGACCATTCCTTCACCTGCAATTATAACATTCGCTGCAATTATGCTTGTCATATTGTCAACCCTCTTTTAATGTGACTTGAGGAAACCCAGAAAGATCTCTCTTAACTCTTCTACCAGCAAAAGCCCCTAACTCATTCCTGCCCAAAACCCCACTATTAGCATTTATTCTGTAAAGATGAGCTTCACTCCACCCAGACGCACCGTGCTCTGGTTCACCTTCCCTGCTCAGTGCTCCCAGTCACCCAATGTAATTCTCAATAACAGCACTTTGAGTGTAGGAATTTGTTTATGTGTCTGACTGTCAGCTGAATAACATGTTGCAGTGGGGATAAAGGCTATCTTATTCACAGGTTTTGGAGTTACGGAGCGCTGACTATACAATCTTAATAAAGTAGGGAAATACTTCATAGGGCTGCTGTGAACATTAAATGAGACAATATGTTTTTAGAATAGTTGGCTTATTTTAGGTGTTCAACAAACATTGTTAGTTTTTACCATCCTTACCACCTAACACAATAATAAATGCCTTTTGAATGTAGGTTAAATGAAGGAATAATGAATCAATTACTTTGTGTAAGTCCCAAGTTTCTCTTATAAAATATGAGTCTTCTCTGAATAATAATGACTAACGTTTCAAGAGATTTTATGTCTCAGGTACTGCTTTTTACTCACTTAACGCACTTTAATCTTAACAATAATCATATGAAATAGGTACTTAATCTCCCATTTCACACATGAGAAAACTGAGGCCTAGTAATTAATTTATCCACAGTTGAGCGGTAGAGCCAAGATTGGAATCCAGGTCTAATTCATATTCTTTTTTTTTTTTAATGTTTATTTATTTTTGAGAGAGAGAGTGCCCATGTGCATGAATCTATCTGTGTGTGTGCGTGTGTGTGTGTGTGTGTGTGTGTGTATACATGTGTCACTAGGGGAAGGGCAGAGAGAGGTGGACAGAGCCTTTAAGCAGACTTTGTGCTGACAGTAGAGAGCCCGATGCAGGGCACAAACTCACAAACTGTGAGATCATGACCTGAACTGAAGGCGGACACTTGACTTCTGAGCCACCTGGTCGCCCCTAGGACTCATATCATTAACTGCTGTATTTATTGTAGAAGAATACTTAAGGTTTAAATACCCAGTTTGAAGCCATGCTTAGGGTTGGTCCTGTGGCTTTTATTACCAAACCTAGAACAAGCTGTATATATTGGGATTTAGAGCAAACACTGCCTTGGCCTTTTGCAAACACTTCCTGGAGTCCATCCTGTTCCCTCCCCCACACGGTTGTGCCCTCTGAGAAGCAACGTGCATAGCAGTGCCAGGAATCAGATCCTTTGAAGTATACAGCCCATGAAATTAACCTGCCTGGGCTTTGGCTCGTCCGCCAACTCTGAGTCAGCTGGCAGGAAAAAGGGCCAGAGGCTCAGATGTAATCAGTTCCTGAACAGGTTCAACCATGCCACCTCCACCTTTTTCAATCTTTTTTTATCTGTCCAACCTCATTTCACCACAAGAAACTTGTCTGAGACGTAAGGGACCATTTCTCTCAGAAATGGCCCAGTAACTCCTCCTTAAGTCCCCCTTTACGGACTCCTCGACAGCCATACTTTGTAAATGACAGCATGATTAGTGGTTATTAATGCTGGAAGTTTTGTAAAAGTGCCGGAATGGAGTACAGATTTCAGAGTCAAATCAGCCAGAGTTCAAAGTCTCAGCTTTGCAATATTGTTGGGCAAACTGTCTAATCTCTTTAAATTTTGGATTTCTTGAGACATTAGTGATGACAATATTAACAATATCTTACTGAGTTATTACAAAGATTGAGAAACATGTGAATGAAATAAATGTAAATGCACTTGGAAGAATGTGTTTGTTTACTGTAAGCTCTCAAATGATAGCTGTAACCGTGTAGCCTGGGGTAAATGAACAATGAAGACTCTGTTACTCTTCACCCAAAAAGTTTGTGTCAATTAAAATACACTGGGCACATGGTAAGTGCACAAAATATTGATCCATTTGATCAACAAACTCCTGTTTTTCATTTTAATAATACTAATAATTAATAATACTACACTGATTTTAGCCAAAAGGCCAAGAAGCGATAATTAATAATAATAATAATAATAATAATAATAATAAACAATTCAAGTTTCTGCCATCACAAGCCTGGATGAGACAGTCTTGCTGTCAAGTATTAAAGAGAAAGGAGATACTGATTAGATAAGTATCCAAATAATTTCCCTAGTTAAATCTGTACTAGGCTCTGGACTTTATATAAAGGGAAGAGTCAGTTGTGTTTAGAAAACTGTACAGTTTACACAACACTCAGTTTCCCTTTAACCAATGTGACTCTCACAACTTTATGGGTTAGTTCTCATACCATATTTGGCATTACCTAGAATATTTGCTTTACATGTCATTCTCCTCCACTATGAGACAGGACATTTATTTTCAACATCTTTCTCTACCCGGATAAAATTTCACATAAGGACCCTGGCCTAACAGTGTTTGAAGTGGGTTTCCGAATGGGAAGAAGTACAAAAAAAAAAAGGAACCTTTCCATTTAGAAAGCCAGTGATGACGTGTCTGACTAGCTCAGTTGGTTAAGCGTCTGACTTCAACGACTCAGGTCATGATCTGATGGTTCATGGGTTCGAGCCCTGTCTCTGGCTCTGTACTAACAACTCAGAGCCTGAAGCCTGTTTTGGATTCTGTCTCCTTCTCTCTCTGTCCTCCCTGGCTCGCATTCTGTCTCTCTCTCTCTCAAAAATAAACAAACACTGAAAAAAATTAGGGGCGCCTGGGTGGCTCAGTTTGGTGGCCGTCAGACTTTGGCTCAGGTCATGATCTCACAGTTTGTGGGTTGGAGTCCTACACCAGGCTCTCTGCTGTCAGCAAGGAGCCGGCTCCAGATCCTATCTCCCTGTCTTTCTGCTCCTACCCCCACCCTCAAAAATAAACATTAAAATAAATTACATCTTGTTATAAAGAAGTGTATTTTTTAAAAAAAGTTAATAAAAATAGAAAGCCAGAGATACATTACTCACATAAAATAAGCTTTGAGACAAACCTTCATGTCTTCATCTGTAAAATCAAACAATCCCTATTTCAAAAAACCTTAAAAAGATAAAGAATATGATGCTGATCTTTGGTTGTAGCACATATTAATGAACCTAAAAGCAAGTTGGATATAGTTTCTGCTCATACAAACAAACAATCAGGAGGCGTGGTGTCATTTTCTCAAACCTATAAAGGACCAATCAAGGATGACAGCTCTATAATCATTACAAGTTAGTGGAATTATGCTTCTAGGCTACCTAGACATCCAGAGGTGTTTCCAGGGCTGAGTTCATAACCTGGGGCACCTGCATAAATTGCAGAAAGGCAGAAAACGTTCCAGAATTATGCATTTTGCACAAATACAGATGTGGAGGTAGTTAGAGCAAGGAGAGGGAGTTAGCTGTTGTTTCATTTTGCTGTGTTTGTGTAGTGGCAGAGGTGACATCCTAGACTGGTCCATAGCTTTTATAAAATTCTTAGAGATCCATAGACCCAAATAACCACTATTCTAAGGGCAGTAGAAAAATCCCTATTCATTCAATAAACATTTGCCAAATACAATGTAGAAGCACTCAGCTGTTTGTGCCCTCATAAGGGAGAATGACATGAAAAAAAATATATCCTGAATAATTCTAAGGATTTATGAGATGAAAGAATTTTTTCCTTTTCATCATCAAGATAAACAGGCTCCCCAACTGTCTGCTTATATCAATGACCTAGAAAAGATAGGTATGTGTAAGATGCATAGCATGTGGTAGGCCCTCAACTGTTAGTGCCTTTCCCTTCACTTATCAATTGAAAGCCACACACATCTTCTTCCTCTTCTTCCCGTCTCTAGTGCTACTTTTAATATTCACTGAAATGATATCTTGCTGTAGGAATATGTTATCCAGGATAGGAGTAGGAGGCATGGTGTGATTTTCCCATACTTGCACACCTATCAAGGACAGCAGCGCTGTAAAATTTCTTGAATAACATAGGTCAAATACCCTACGTTAAAAGTTCTGGCACACAAAAAGTACTGAATGAATTGTGACTAATAAAAACTTAGAAAATGAAAGTCAGACTTGGTACAGACCCAGAGGAAGTGACAATGGAAATAACACTGGTAAGTTTTAATAGGTTTCACATTCATAAAATGTGAAACTGTAAGCAATCTTAAAGTATATATAAATATATATAAATGCAAACACTGAGGGCCAGAGAGCTATATAACTGGAGCCCAATTCAGATCAGCATTAACTTTGCTCTGCCGCTCCTGACATCCAACTACACATTTTAAGAGACCGTAACACTTGCCAGAGTTTGGTTATACTTATCTACAGATGTGCCTCTCCAGTTAAAAATGGAACTAGCCCAGTAACTGAGAACCAATACTTCCTTCACCCTCAAGTTTTGCCTCTAGTTGGAGAACACTGAAATAGATTTTTGAATATACTTAATTGAACCCGACTGATTGATTGATTGATGAAATTTAGGCCAGAGGGGAAGTGACTTTTCAAGAATTAGTTACTGTGAGAATCAGTTCTAGAATCCCAGGACTATAGCTTCAGATAATGATAGACCAATCTTCACATGAGGGCCACCCCTCTTTAGGATCATCACTCTTTCAGTGCCCCCTGTATCTGGGAGAATACAGGGACCTTATACTACTCAAAACATGCTACTCTTATCTATTCTTCTATGCACAGTATTCCACTGTCAGGCCCTAATCTCCTCCTCCACTCTGACTCCTATCCTCTTTCTAAACTAACATATACACACCACCCACATCCTTTACCTTTTTTTTTTCTTTTTAAAAAAACTTTTTAACATTTTTGAGAGACAGACAGTAAGCAGGGGAGGGATAGAGAGAGAGGGAGACACAGAATCTGAAGCAGGCTCCAGGCTCTGTCAGCACAGAGCCTGATGCAAGGCTCGAACCCACAAAGGGTGAGATCATGACCTGTGCCAAAGTCAGATGATTAACCAACTGAGCCACCCAGGCGCCCCTCCCTTTACCTTTTCTGAATCCTCATTCTTTTCAGCAGCCTAATCTACCAAGTGTGGATGACTTACAATGGTATAATTTAGCCCTTCCTTGGATATCTATATTTCTCCAGAGGTTTAGTAGAAAAGGTACTGTTTTAACCCCCAAACATACTTTTTTTTGATAAGGAAAAAATGTACATGGAACAATCAAACCTTCCTTTTTGAAAAATTTTACCAAAAATTATAAAAAATATATTATAAATTATAAACAAGGCAACATAAAATAACTTTTTAGGGTGATGGAATTGTTCTGTATTTCAGTTGCAGTGATTAGAGGACTTTTATGCATTTGTCAAAACTCATGAAATTATATATCAGAAAGAATGAATCTTACTATATATAAAAATAAAAATTAAAAGATTTTATAGAGGGAAAAAGTAATTCCACAGCCCATTGATGCCCCTTAGTTCTCCTGCCAAGAGGCAACCATAATGTATAATGGTCTTATAAAGAACTACATTCTTTTAAGTTTTTTAAAAAATGTTTTATTATTTTAAAGAGAGAGAGACAGAGAGACAGAGAGATGGTGTGAGCAGAGAAGGGGCAGAAAGAGAGGGAGACAGAATCTGAAGCAGGCTCCAAGCTCTGAACTGTCAGCATAGAGCCCAATGCTGGGATCAAACTCATGGATCATGAGATCATGACCTAAGCCAACCAGGCACTCCTAAAGAAAGACATTCTAATAGTGGAAATCCAGTCAATGAGGAAGGTTTTTGGGGAGATATTTTTGGAAATTATTTTTTAGTCCTCTTAAACCAGGAAATCTCTTACTCCACTACATCATGATGATTTGTTGTTTTGTTTTTGGCTCACAAATATCTTTTTCTACCTCTCCCCTACAAAACTGTTAGATTTCCAAGGGCATGTCTGTGTTTATTATCTTGGTGTCCCTACTATCTACCTAGTATATCTGACACCTAGTGGATACTCAGTGAATATTTGCTTAAGAAATAAAAGTCCTGTTTTAAACACCTAAGGAAATGTGAAAATGTTATAGCTCCTGCTCTCAAAGCAACTTACAACTTAGTGGTCATATACCCTCAATATAGTGACTACTAAAATATAAGTGGGAAACGAGGGCAGAAGATAAGGTAAAATTGAGTGTGGCCTGATTATGGAAGGCTTCAACCTGTCTTAATGTTTTAATATGAACATTAGTGCTACAGTGTTTAACAGGAGACCCTTTAATGTCCTTTCATAGAGCTGTGGCTGATGTTGAAACATTACTGGGTAACAGGAAAATAGCCCAGATGGATATAATCTATCTCAAAATGTTTTACCTGACTATTGTATTTTTTTTTTTTAAGATACTGAGGATGAAAGTCTTTGACAAACTGTATCATTATGGAATCTGTTACTAGAAAGAATCAAGTCCCAAAAGAAAATAATTAATGTCACTAAAAAACAAGTCATTCTGGGTTACCTGGCTGGCTCAGATAGTAGAATCTGTGACTCTTGATCTCAGGATCATGAGTTCAAGTCCCATGTTGGGCCTAGAGCTTATTTAAACACACATATATACCAAGTCATTTTGGAGATATTTCACAAGCTTCCTTTAGAAGATAAACTTAAGTGTTAAAAGAATGGCTTAATGGTCATAGTACTAAACGTGATGACATAAAGCTCAGCTATAAAGATTTTATTTTCAAATATCATGACCTTCTCTACCTCTCCCTTTCTCAGACTAGATATGACACACTGGGAATGAAGACTCCAATTCAGTCTCCTGTCCAGGACAGGGGTTGGGGGTCATCAATTAATGTTGTATTTCCTTTATTGTCTGAAAGAGTCTACTTTACTAGTAGATCTGTTACAGGGGCACCTGGGCGGCTCAGTTGGTTAACATCTGACTTTGCCTCAGGTCAGGATCTCTTGGTTTGCAAGTTCAAGCCCTGCGTTGGGCTCTGTGTTGACAGCTTGGAGCCTGGAGCCTGCTTATTATTCTGTGTCTCTCTTTCTTCTCCTCCCCTACTCATGGTCTGTCTGTCTCTCTCAAAAACATTAGAAAATATTTTAAGAAAGTCTGTCACAAAAGAATCAGGTGATAAGGGGTGATAAAGCCAATGCTTACCTACAGGACAAAGCAAACCATCAAAGTTTTATAATTTAACAACTTCCTTATCCATCAAACAACTGTTGTATGCCAACTGTGTAGGTGCCAAGCAGAAGAAAATGGCATATTACATACTGCTATTAATAACATCTGGCTGGCTTATGAGCCAGTGATTTTGTAGCTTTGTGCTAAAAGGGAAGGAGAGTTAGAATCAAGTTGCTTCCTAGACATTATAGTTAACTTTGAAGTAACACTGTGAATATTAAAGGTGATTTACTTTTTTTAAAAAATAGTTTATTGTCAAGTTGGTTTCCATATAACACCCAGTGCTCAACCCCACAAGTGCCCTCCTCCATGCCCATCACCCTTAAAGGTGATTTTCTAATCCCCCATTAGCCTATATTAGTCACTGGTTCTACCTTTTCCAAGTCAGTAAATGATGCAGTTTATTTATAATTATTTTCAAAATATAAAACTTCCATGGGACCTGCACAAGAAAACTACAAGTTAAAAAGAATGCTTGAACTAAAACTTACTCTGTAAAATCTCAAACACATGGTCACTGCATTTCTTTCTATGTACCATATGACCTAGATGACTACTCTGGAAAGGAAATAACTATAGGTCGACAATCCCTTACCCTAAACAATTGGGACCAAGTGTGATGCAGATTTCAGAAATCCTTGTAGTGTAGAATGGCAGTAAGGTCCATACACCATGAATTGTGAAATGGCCCCAGCTGGGTCTAGGGAAGCTTTCTGTGATCAGTAATACCGCAGTGAAGTGAATGAATTCTCACACCTAGTAGCATGGGTAAAGCCTACAAATGGTTTCACATTCATATGCGTCAGGCTGTTTTACATCCCAGCTATTCAATTTCCTCATCAGTAACATCAAGTCCTGTTTAACTTCTAGTTATGGACTGACCAACATGAGTGCGAGTCAGAACTGAAATAGTCTGTATCAGTATCATGCACTAATTTAGAGATACTGGTCTGGTTCTTCCTGTGTGGATCAAAAGGACTTTGAAGGCACTCTTCACTTTCATTAATGATGCTTTACTGCCTTTTAAACAAGCTATGTGAAAATATACCCATCAATGGGGGTGGAGGGGTCTGGGGTTGGGAAGAATGGGCATTAAAGAAACCTATTTATTAGCTGTAAATTACCAATACAAACCCCTGAAATCTTGAAATGTTTTTCTTGGAGGATATAAATAGAATATAAAAGATGAACAGATGCCAAGATGTTGTGAAGGCAAAACAGAGAAAATTAATACAGCCGAAACTGTAGCTTATAGTTAAAAAATATATTCTTAAATAAAAATTTTTCAAGATGTACTTAGCTATGGAACTTGTTTTGTGACCCAGTCTGTTTCACAGGATTGTAACTCTTTGGGAAATGTGAGGGAAAGGCCACATTTGTGGTCTTGGCCAAATGGAAGACAGATACTTACTTAGGTCTGGGACATCCACTTCTTTTTGGTTTCCCAAATTCCTCTAGTAGTTAATGGTTGACTCTGGGCAGATTTGTGCCCTAATTTTAAAATGATGGCTATTCCCACCCTCAAGTACTGTTGAGTGAAAATGGTAGCTACACATACACTTATGACATTATTAGCTTCCTGCTGAAGAGAAAATAAAATATCCCTCTTTATTCACTTTTTTAATGTCTGCTAAGGAAAAAGGTATTTTTAATATCTGGTTTGGGTAGGTTAACGCTAAAATGTTTTGGCAGCATCTAAAGAAACAGAGGCACACAGATCTGAGGCAGATCAGGTGAGGAGAGATTAGTTGAGTGTGGCAGACGCTTTCCTAAGTTTTTGGAATACATCAGATACAATGAACAAAACAGACAAAAATTCTTCCTTCACGGAGCTCACACAGCAGTGGGACCATTTGAGGAAGTTAGTCCTACTCGTCTATAAGAGACTACTTGGGTTATAAACAACCCCTCCTCTGTTCATTTATAGAGCAAAGAGCATTTAGTGTCTATGATAGTATTCCATAGCTGGTGTACCTGGATGAATTTAATGTTCTCTGAAACTGTGCACCCTTTATGGAAAGGCACTACAAGTTTTTCAGTGCTTAGGTACCTAAAGATTAATTAATTAAGCCTTGGATACAACAGTGAAAAAGAGAGTTTTTATCATTAAAAAATTTAACCAATATTCTTAATCAGGGGTTCATAGAATTCAATGGGACTATGATTTGGATGGGGAAAAGTTACATCTCTATGTTCAGTAACTTCTAATAAAATTTGACTGTAAGCAACATATCACAGTAGTGCTAGCAGTAAAACAATTTTTAAAAATGGTTAGCCATTGGGGCGCCTGGGTGGCTTAGTCGGTTAAGTGCCCGGCTTTCGCTTAGGTCATGATCTCGCGGTTCGTGGGTTCGAGCCCCGCGTCGGGCTCTGTGCTGACTGCCAGCTCGGAGCCTGGGGCCTGTTTCAGAGTCTGTGAGTCCCTCTCTCTCTGACCCTCCCCTGCTCACGCTCTCTCTCTCTCTCTCCTAGAAATAAATAAAACATTAAAAAAAAAAATTTTAAAAAAAATGGTTAGCCATTTATTTTTGAGAGTGAGAGAGCAGGGGAGGAGCAGAGAGAGAATCCCAAGCAGGCAGGCTCCACTTTGTCAGTGCAGAGCATTATGCGGGGCTTGCACTCACGAACCAGTTCATAACCTGAGCTTAAATCACGAGTAGGATGCCCAACCAACTGAGCCACCCAGGTGCCCCAAAACACAATTTTTAATAGTTCACATTTGAACTGTATTTTCATATGTTACAATTGTTATGTGAACTATTTGAAGTATCATTTATACTCACCACTGTTGAAGTTGTAAGTTATTAGAGCTACTGCTAGATCTTGTTAATAAAGCATATTTGTTTTTATATAAAAGCTTTTGGTAACTATCATTGGCTCCCCCGTTTTTAATGCTTACTTTTGAAAGAGAGACAGAGTGTGAGCAGGGGTGAAGGGCAGAGAGGCAGACAGAAAACGAAGCAGCCTCCAGGTTCTGAGCTGTCAGCAGAGCCTGACTTGGGGTTTGAACACACAAATTGTGAGATCATGATCTGGGCCCTAGTCAGACATTTAACCGACTGAGCCATCCAGGTACCCCACACTCCCTTTGTTTTTTTTAAAATTTGAGACAAAAGAGAAAATCCCCAGCAGGCTCCGTACTTTCAGTACAGGCCCTGAGGAGGGCTCAGGGCTCTGATTTCACAGTGTGAGATCATAACCTAAGAAATCAAGAGTCTGATGCTCAACCAACAGAGCCACCCCGGTGCTCCCATTATTTGCTCCCTCTGTAATCCAATATACTGTTCTTTATACATTTAAAAACATTTTTTTTAAATTTTTGGAAAGTGACCCATAGGCTTTATTAGATTCACAAAGGGGTTCAGATCACTAAAAATGTTAAATCTAGAAGGCTATGGTTCTCTATCTCCAGAGCCTTTAGCTTGATAATTACTCAATACATCCTTAAAGAATAAAAAAATTGAATTTAGAATGGATTGAAACTGTGCCCCCAAATATTGATATTTTGGATGTCTAGAATACTTTAGGTAAGGCTTCTCATTCAAAAATTTTAATGAAAGTACTATAGGGCTTTTTACTCATTTTTTTCAATCAAATGTTTTAGTTAAAACGTAATTTGTTAATTTCCCTAAAAAAAAAAACAACCTGTATTATACACCTTAATTAAGCAACTCACGTGGTTGGGCTTTTTCACTGAATATATGTGTGAAAAAATTTTTTTAAATTTTGGCATCTGTCTTGGAGTTATGGCAAGAATAAGAGCTACTGAGCATAAAGCAAAGACCGAGAAACACGAAAAAGAAAGGGCCTATCTTTATAATATTTATAAGTAATTTTGGCAAGCTATTTCACCATGATGCTTTCAAGAAAGACCCGATGAATTTATTCAAAATGTAGATCCCTGGATCTTACCCTTGGATTTTTTAAGTAGTGTATCTAGGAATCTGCATTTTTAGCATTTATCCCAGATTTGGATGCTGGAAGCCTGTAGATCATACTGTATCAAAGCCATGTATTTGGTATTGTTAAATGCTACTTTTTTTTAAGTAGTCTTCGGGCCTAGCATGGAGCCCACTTTAGGGCTTGAACTCATGACCCCAAAATCAAGACCTGAGCTAAGATGAAGAGTTGGATGCTTAACCAACTGAGCCACCCAGGTGCCCCTAAATATTACATTTTTAAACATAAAGAAAGATTAGATTCAAGGGGTGCTTGGGTAGCTCTTGATTTTGGCTCAGGTCATGATTTCACAATTCCTGAGATCTTTCAGTACAGAGCCTGCTTGGGATTCTCTCTTCCTTTCTCTCTGCCTCTCCCCTGCTTACACTCTCTAAAAAATAATTAAAAAAAAAAAAAAAAAAAACCAGATTCAAAAAGTTAATTTGCCTACGCTGACATCTTAGTTACTAATTATCAGACTCAGAATCCATAACCCAGGCCTGACTCCAAAGCATTTCTTTCAAGCTAAGCTTGAAATCGTTTTGGAATCTTTTTACAGATTAATATTCAAGTGGGCCATAAAGCTTGAGATCACCTGAAAATGGTTTTTAGACAATACTTTCCTTACCTTCTCAATTTTTAAACTGTCAGTGTGAGAGTCCTTCAGTTAATTGTAAATCATGGTATAAACATTGTATGATATATATATGTATATAAAATGGTACGTTATACATACATATATACATATTATATATATATATTATATATATATATGGTATAGACATTATAGGATACATTGTTATATACAGGCACCATACAGGTAAAGTAGTTATATAAAGTATCACTTACTAAGTTAGGTATCAACCCAGTGAGGAAGTATTCCCAATGCACAGATGAAACTGAGGTAGTTTAAAAACTTGTTCCAAGTCTACATGGTAATCGGCAGAAGTGTGATTTCAACCCAGGTAGACGGGCTGAGACTATGCTCTAAGCCACCATACTGCCTTTTGAGTGCTTATTAAATGTTAATCATTTTCACTTATTCCCTTTTTAGGAAAAATCAATGAAGTCAGCAACTGTTATTTTTATAATATTAAAAATCTCAGAATGAATATGCCTAGTTACATTAGTGTTGAGATTCAAACCTAGGATTTGTTGAAGTCTGTACTTTTGACTAAAGCAACTTTCCACAATCAAGTTGTGATCTTAAGAGGATTTATCCATCACAACTTGTAATACTATAAGCAAATACATGACAGGTTATAGTTATATTTTGACATCAACGAATTTACAATTTTAACAGGATGTTCTCGCCAGCATTATCAGAAAAATTATTTTTCAGTTACCTGTGAACTATTAAGTGCACCTGAAGTGAATTCTACATAATATCAAGATATATTCCAGAAATTTAGAATTATCTTAAGTTACAATGGGCCATACATTTTTCAGTTCCTACTGAAAACCAGAATGGACGCAGGCACATAAATGAACAACCTGTATGAAGTCTATCTCATATCTTAGACTACTGAACAGTAGGTATTAATAGTTAATATTAACAATTAAGATAATAATTACCCACATTAAGTAGATAGTAAGCAGGAATGTTTGATAGGTTTCCAAATCTGGGTCTAACTTTGGGACCATGACAATAAACAATTACAGAGTTAACATTTATTCCCCCCAAACCCCTGAAATCTGCCTTCTTCTCAGTACTCGATTCTTCAGCTTTTCCATTATAAGCAACCCAGAACTCCAACAAGTGCCAAACAGGTCCCAGGAATGTGAAAGAGCAGAGTTTATCTGGAAAATGAGAAAATCCAGCAACCCAACTCAGGCAAATACACAGTAACATGAAAAACAAAAATTGCTCAACAAATTATCTCAGGACCAGCAGGAAACAGAGAAGCAAACAATTTTGATAAGACACACAAATATGAATACTGAAAATGGGTCACGGGACTGAAACTCAAAACAGACATAAAACTCAGCATTAAATATACAAAGAGTAAACGAAGTAGAGTTGAAATGGAGATTCTTACATTGAGACTGTCAAATGTAAAAGGTAATAAATGTAAAGTTCATCACCAAAAGTAACACTTAACTTTTCACCACATCCACAGTGGTGACAGAGGAAATGTGCCATACTATTGTTGGTAAAGTATTCCACTGAAATAGCTCAAGACTCGTAAAGGCCATTAATTACTACACTTATGTAAGATGCTATTTAGTATCAATACAGCAATTATAATGTAAGCGCTGTAGTATGTCGTTATTTGCAGTTTACTTTAAAAAAAATTTAATGTTTAGTTTTTGAAGGAGAGAGACAGAGACAGTGTGAGCAGGGAAGGGACAGAGAGGGAGACAGACTCTGAAGCAGGTTCCAGGCTCTGTGAGGTCAGCACAGACCCCTATGTGGGGCTCAAACTGCAGAGCTGTGAGATAATGACCTGAGCTGAAGTTGAATGCTCAAGCGACTGAGCCACCCATACACCCCTGCAGTTTACTCTTAAACTACACTTCTGCAATTGCTATATTTCACTGTGTTTAAAAACTTAAAAAAGCTATTCAATTGAATAAACAGCCATGTGCTTGATTCATCAAATCATGAGTTAGGTGTTAAAAGGGTAACTGATGAACACTGCTAAAAGGGTTTACAGTATGAGTGAGGATTGACCTTCACAGCAAGTTCAAATCCAGATAGCACTCTCAACAACTTTGTATCAAGTTAAGAATTTTAAGTATGTGCATACTTGCATAATTGTTTTCAACTACATATTTCTGCAGTTTCCTTAAAAGGCTATGGGGCACCTGGGTGGCTCAGTCAGTTAAGCGTCTGACTTCAACTCAGGTCATGATCTCAGTCTAGAAGTCTGAGCCCTTCATCAGGCTCTGTGCTGACAGCTCAGCCTAGAGCTGGCTTCAGATTTTGTGTCTCCCTCTCTCTCTGCCCCTTGCCTGCTCATGCTCTGTCTCTTTCAAAAATAAAAAACATTAAAAAAATTTTTTTAAACAGGCTTTATATTCATAAACATTTATATTTGATTAAACCATCTTCATATACTTAACTCTTGCAAAGAAATATTTTCTAGTGTTAAAATTATCCAAAACTATTAAAAACTGAAAAATAGAATCACAAGATAAACAGGACTCACTTTTCTGGCTAATCATGAACTATGGACATTTGGATTTTAAATCTTGACCTTGGGTTATTTACTCCACTTACCTTCAGTGGCCTATAAAATCCAACAGCTAAAATTATGCCAATTTATTGCAAACACAATGGGTCATCTAAGACTAGAAAACATACATTTTAGTTTCCTGAATATTAACTCAAAGTAGTATTTAAAATATGAAATATTAAAAAGTTTCTAGAATGTGTTAAGATCTTCCCTAGAGAAAGCCAACTGCTAAACTCTGCATGGCACATGCGATGTTCACGTACAGAAATGTACACTAGAAAACACTTAATCTAAGGTGAGTCTGAAAAGATCTTCTGGTAAAATGTTTTTTCCCCTTTAAGTTTACTTGTCTCAACTCTGTGATCAGGTTAGAATAATTTTCACAGTTTGTGAGTGGAGCTCTGCGACTGGCTCTGTGCTGGTACTGCTGAGTTTGCTTTGGATTTCTCCTCTCTCTTTCTCAAAATAAATCTACATTTAAAAAGAAATCATTTTATTTACGGGAATTAACTACAGTGATTCTCTACAAAGACAGGGCCTGATTTTCATAAACTTAGGAATTTTTCAAGCTACATAGATACACAAGCAAAAACTATGTAATTTTTAAAACTTCTGTCACCCAGGCACAACTATAATCCCTTAGTAACAAAACTCAGTAACAGGCATTTTATATTCCTTTACACAGTATGGACTGAAAAAGATTGTTGTCCCACATCACTGTATCAAAGGAAGAAATGAAGCTATTTTGCTCAGGAACTTGGCCATCCATATTTGACCAAACAAATTGTTGGGAGAGTACATCTAAGGTAACCTCTGTCCTTGTGGCTCTAAACTACTCTGCGGTTAATTTTTAAAAGCATCCAATAAAAAAGTTAGAATTTACCCAACTGTTAAAAAATCTAAAAAAAATCCACAACAAATTTACACGTTCCAAAGTCCTTTGCTAAATGCTTTACACAATTATTTTGTTTAATCTTCATCAACATCCCTAGAGGCTGCAATTATCAATGAGGCTTAGAATGTTACTAATTTTTGTGATAGTGAGCAAGCTATTCAATGTAGATTTCAAACTGAGGCAGCAGGAATGGAGGCCAATATTCCTCAAAATTCTAAAGCCAGTCTTCACATTCCATATCCAACAGGGCTTCCCTCACCTAACGATTCAGTGCCTGAATTCTAGGACTGCTTTCATAATTTCCAATGCTTGTCTTCTTGGATGTTGTATTCATTCCTTAGCAGACACAGCTCAAACTCATGAATCTGTGAGATCATGATCTAAGCTGAAATGGAGTCGGACACTCAACTGACTGTGCTACTCGGGCGCCCTGACATCAATTTTAAAAATTTAGGATTCACAGGAAGGAAAGGTGTTACTAAAGAGAAAAATTATTTTCAGAAAATTCTAGTATCTGGTTGCCTCTTTTTAGATACTTATTTCTTTTAAATATCTGAATAGTTTGGGGCACTTGGGTGGCTCAATCCATTGAGCACCTGACTTGATTTTAGCTCGTCATGATCCCAGGGTTGTGGGACTGAGCCCCAAGTTGGGCTCCATGCTCAGCATGGAGCCTTCTTGGGACACTCTCTCTGCCCTTTTCCCCTCACTCTTGCTCTCTAAAATTAAAAAACAAAAAAACAACCTCTAAATATCTGAACAGCTTTACCATAACCTTGTGATGGCATGGGCTCTTATTGAGTAAGTGTCTCTTATCATTACTTTCTTAGGATTATGCTCAACTCTTACTCTAAGAAATATCCAGATAACTCACAATATCATGGTACTCTTAAGGCTAAACTAAATCTCCCCCAACCCACTCCCGTCACCAATGTATAAACTGATCCCTAGATCATTTCCTCATCTACACATTTTCAGAATTCATTTATAGGTATAATTAATAATAAGCCTATAATCTTTGCCAAAACTTTTATTACTAGTGTAATGCACCACAATAAACACAAATATGGGATGTAGAGACCTACTCTACCCTACCCCTATACACTCAAAGTTTTAAAAATACCCAATAACGGGTTCCAACCCAGCAGAATAATTCAACAGATGAGTGGACAACAGCTATATATTTTCAGAACTCTCTACGGGATCCTGACACTTGTTGCTGTTGAAAAAAAACCTTGCCATAAGAGCAAATGACTCAATACTCTTTAATAAGCTACCTATAATTATAATACAAATCAATACCCTAATTCTTTTCTGAGATGAAGAAGAATTTAAGTTACTTTATCCACCTCAAGCATTCCTAATACCACTTTTCAACGTTCTCCTAATCCAGTGTTTTCTCTGGATCACTGACACTAATCTTTCAGAAGCTGGTGTCCAACTCCTCAAGCATTAATTTTGTAAATAAAATTTCTAAAGAAGAATGTAGACTTTTTCCCCCTAAAAGTTGAAGGTTAAATCAGAGTCTTTTTTAGATATTAAACAGATGTGTCATCTCTTTATGGTTAGATGTCCAATGGATGTAAGCCTGGATCCAAACTACCTAAGCATATGACAAATTACACACTATAGAAATCACTGCATCATATAGGTCTAGTTTCTCACATACAAGATTTCTAAGCAATCTTCCCCCTGACCCTGCAAATTTGTCTTCCACAGTAACTCAGATTGATATGCTATTGCTTATATAAAGAAATATTTTATACAACAAACAAGATTCACTAAAGGTTTGCAAAATAAGACACACCAGTGAACCACCAACCCCTAAGAATAATTTAAGAGTTTGAAACTAAGCCTAAATGCAAACCTATCCACTCAATTTTCTCTCTGTTAAATGTAAAACACTTAGGGGCACCTGACTCAGTTGCTTAAGTGGCAGACTTTGGATCAGGTCATGATCCCACAGTTCATGAGTTTGAGCACCACATCCGGCTCTTTGCTGTCAGCGCTTTGGATCCTGTCTCCCATTCTCTTTGCCCCTCCCCTGCTCATATTCTCTCTTTCAAAAATAAATACACATTTAAAAAAATGTAAAATTCTTCTATAGTTATACTGAAGGTCAGAAAGAAAACAGCATTTTGTTCCCTTTCCTATACTTACCACCATTACTTGCAAAGAAGGTATTTCTGAAAAGAAGTATTTGTATGAGCCTTTCCCTTAGTATTGCACTGATAAATGAAACCAACACATATAACTTTTGTTAAAAATGAAACAAAGCCTTTCATCTTGTGACTTCTCAGAAACAAGGCAGATCATTCTTTTATATTTTTGTAGTTATCACCTGCATACATCTGAAAGACTTTCTACCATGTTTTTATCACTTTAATCACTTTGCCTGCCTTTCCTGATAGGAGAGTGCATTCATCAGCTGTAATACTACAAACTACTAAAAGAGAGGTGAAATGCATACCCTTACTGACCCAAAGTAACAAGTTTTTTTTTTTTTCAGGATTGTGCAAAAGGGAGAAAAACAGCTTAAAGTATTATCGCATTTTTAAACCTTCAGACACCCTCAGGAGGAAAAGAAAATTTCCATCTTTCACAGTGTAGACAGACTCTGAAAAAGAACAAATACACAGCATTGTTTCAGTAACACAATTAGAAAAAAAAAAATACAGTTCATTTGAGATAGTGTGCAAGATAACTTAAAGTTATTATTTAAGTTATAACTTAAAGTGACTTTGGTTTCGGTTTAAAAAAATTAGTTCTTAAAGTAATCGTATATATGGAATACCACAGATGAAACACAGCGTATTTTTAAAATCAGTTGGTGATTAATGCTAATGAACATCCGGTCTTGTCTGTATTTTACATACTGGCATACACTCTGGTTTATCCCAGAACCCACGTTACTCCGAAACCGATAGCCAGCTGTCTATGGGCCTGTTATCAAAAACATCCTGGGCATTTTAAACCGGGTGTTACTCCTTGAGACCCTTCTTACTCTTAACTGTGGCGCCAAAGCACCGTCCCTTCCCAGCTTGGCTACTGGAGCCAACATCGATTCTTCGACATCGATTTCTTTGAACCCGCCTGCAAATAAATCATTCCTTTATGAAAAGCCAATGGGGGTCTGAAACTTTGCGGAGGAGTAAGTAAGGCTGGAATATCAATGACAAAAAGGTAAAAATAAAATTGGGTGAAATGACCCAACTCCGTGGGTAGAAGCTGGCTCCTCCGATCCAAGTTAGACGGGTGGCCGTCCGGAGTCCCCGCAGCCCAACAGAGACACCAACCGCTCCGAGTGTCCTGTTAGCGAGCATAAATGATGCTCTGAGCCCACAAGCAAACCTACTCCCTCAACCTCTTAAGAAAAAGGTGCAAGAGATGTAGAGGGCCTGTATACAACCTGCTGGACCGTGAGGCCGAGGCGCAGCCGGCCTCTTGATTCAGCCTCCAGCCGGACCCGCCCTACAATCTGTCCCCAGATGCCGCCTCCACACCCAGGTCCCCAGGTTCGGGCCTTAGGCTCTCCCACTGGTTTATCACCTCACCGTCCCCACCTGCACCACCACTCGGCTCGCACACTCCCTAAAACCTCAGCCAGGATCCGCGGAACCGTCCCAGCACTCCTAACATGGCGGCCGAGTCCCCTTCGCTCTTTTCGCCCACTCCAGGCACGTCCGACCATGGCGCATTTTGGGCATTGTAGTTCCCGCGATAGCCTCGGTGTCCTGCCGGACCGTTAGAGGACTACGATTCCCAGAATGCACCTCTCCTGAGCATGGCTATTGGGGCCTTTTGGACAGAGGGATGATGTCATTGCAAAAACCCCACTGCATTCATTGTGCTACGGTCTATCCACCCCCTTGCTGCTGCTGGGCTTGCGATTGCCGCTTGCTCCAGCTGAGCTAGGAGTAGCAGCAGCACCAGGGCAGGGACTCACTCCAGCCCTTGAACTTAGGACATCGCAACACGTTCCCTTGCCTGCGTGACTCATTCGCACATCATTTTTGTTTATGCCTGGGGTGGGGAGAAATATCCCAAACCAGGTGAGTTGAAGTGATTTATTCAAATGGTTCTACCAAGTTATTCCTCCCGCTACATTCTCAAGGCTTTCTTTTGGGAAGATGGGGGCGGGAGGGCTGGAGAGGTGCTCGCAAGTGCTGCTAAGCGGAAAGCTCTGCAATTTGGGTCACTGCAAAGAACAACTCTAGCAACCTTCCCCCGGCGGAGGACCGATTCCTGCCAATTCCCTAGTCGCAACTCCCCTCAGCCTTTTTGAGGAGGGGAGAGGGGGCTGGGTTGGGGACGATGTTGGGAAGTGCTGTTGGAAAATCAGAAGAAGGCAGAGGTGGGGGACTGCAGTCCTGTCACAGACGGCCCCGAGTGCTGAGGTTTGAGTGGGAAGGGGTGATGCGTGGGGAGAAAGGGAGACAGTGATTTACTGTCGTTGCACTACTTTAGAACATTTCTATGTCGCTCGGGCAAGCACACACTATTTTTAAGATGAGCGTGCTTCTTAGTAGGTTAAGTTTTGTGGGGCTCTGGTGTGTGTGTGTGTGTGTGTGTGTGTGTGTGTGTGTGTGTGTGTATGTCGTTTGTCTCGCCTTTACTGCTGATTTGAGGTGACAGTGTCCTTTAATGGTGCACTCCCTGCCAGTCAGAAACATTTCACGTGTCTAAGGAAGCTTCTCTTAGGCTGCTGGAAGCAGCATTTTTGTTAAGTGTTTTTCTTCTGTCGACTGCAGGATGGTTTCTGCAGGATTGTTTGGAAGTGGAGCCGACAGATTTGTGCTCGTGTGAGTGTTTTAAATTATGTTGCAGCAGGCTCCTTGCCACTGACAATGGTACCATAATGAGCTGCCTTTTCGTGAGGCACAGTCACCAGTCACAACTAACGGTTTGGAGAAGGGATCATTAGGGAAACCCTGGTTCATTTTAATGCATTAGGGAAAGGGAAAGTTAGAAGGACTGTTAACCTTCATTTACCATTACTGAAAGGTACTCAAAAGGTACCTTCCGAAGAGTGATCCTGGCTAGGGAAACTCTGGAGCATATAGTGGTTTTTTTTGGATTTTTTTGGGGTTTTGTTTTTCAGCGAACTGACACATTTAATAGGACAGTAAGGATTCTGGCTTGTATGATTTTGGCTTTTTTCTTGTGTTATTAGGATGATTAGTACAATAAGTGTTACTTGGAGATAAACAGCTGGCTGACTCCAGAACAGATGGGGCCAGTCTTAGCTTGAGAGATCTACAACCTTGGAAATGAATGGACTTGGGGGTCAACCACACCCCCTCCTGGAATGTCAAAAGAAGGAGAAATGCCAGAGCATTTTATGCTTAACTCTAAACTGCCAAACCTTTTTATGGCCAGGTCAGGCATTGAGTGAAAGTCATTACTTGTCTTCTGCTGATGAACAAATTTTGTTCATTTTTGATTCAGACCCTTAGGTCTACAAAGTTGCAGCTGGGTGATGCTTCGTTAAATGCTGCTTGTGACTGAATGCAAAGGACAGTCTATTGTATGGGCTTTGTAGTAGAGTGATTTATTGGGATGCAATGAGCAGCTTTGGGATTTGGGAAAAGACTGCCCGGCTTTGCCTCTCTCTACGTTTCTCTGGTACTTACTGTCTATTCTCCTGGGCACCCTACCCTTTTTGCCTATACCTTGCTTGCCCCACCCGTCTATGTCTCTTGATGTTCTTTCAGTTTTTTTCCCCGTTTCTCCATTTACAATTCCCATTTTTCATTTCCATGTCCAAGTTTCCCTCTTATTACCAATATATCATGTCTCTCCAAGTCTTTTTCCAATCTCCGAAAACCCTCCCCACCCCTTCTCTACCTCACTCAGAAACTCCAGGGTGGATGTAGACTGCGTGAGTATTTATTCCACAGAGCACTCTTGGACTTTTCTCTTTCTTGCAGTGGGTGCCAGGCAAGATGAACAGCAGTGAGCCTGAAACTTTGGCCTCTGTGACAGATATAATTTGGCCTCAGCAGCGTGTGGACAATGCATGTTGCCGTTGAGCGCTTGTCACTGTTTTTTCCGTTGGTACCTGTGTTCGGAACTGCCAGTGTGTTAGCAAGGTTTTTAAATGCTTTACATAGGGGGGCACCTGGCTGGCTCAGTCGGAAGAACAGGAGACTCTTTCCCGTGGTTTGAGCCCCACGTTGGGTGTAGAGATTACTTAAATAAATAAAAACTTAAAAAAATTGCTTTACGTGAACTGTTCTCTTAATTCCCAGAGGATAAGAAGACTTCAAATGGTTTCTGCCTCATTTAATCCTTTTTTTTTTTTTTTTTCCTGATTCCTGCTCTAGAAAGTGGTGGGAAGGCCATTTTTTCTGTTGATTGCTGAGAAGCAATCCAGGTGGCCAAACTGCCCATTTGGTGTTTTGTTTTGTTTTTGTTTTTGTTTGAAGACAATTGGAGTGGCAGCAGTGTTCCCTCCTGTGGGGTCTTCTTTCTGGATGAAAACATGTGTTATTTTATACTGTCCCTTAAGGAGAAGGGTGTGGTGGTGGTTATGTGTGTCTGTCTAACATTTGTGCTTTTCTAGGCATAGAATCTGATTGTTGGTAGTATGGAGGCAACCAGTGTGATTGATGTGAAACGAGGCAGATTCAGAAGCTGTCTTCCTTGACATCTCTCTCTCTCACCACCTTCCCATTACCCTTTTCCTTCTTTGAAAAAAAAATTTAATGTTTATTTGTTCTTTGAAAGAGAGAGAGAGAGCATGAGCAGAGGAGGGGCACAGAATCTGAAGCAGGTCTCAGGGTCTGCTGACAGCTCTAACTCACCAAGTGCGAGATCACCTGAGGCAAAGTCAGACACTCAACCCAGCTGAGCCACCTAGGCTCCCCTCATTACTAACTTTATTATTCTAAGACCCTCCCTTTCCTACCCACATTTTTTAGTGTTTTGAGGGGACAAATGAGCTGAATGATGGGTTAGATTTGGGTCTATCACTATCTCTATGACCTTGAATAACTGCACTTCTTTCTGCCTCTGTTTACATATTTGCAAATGCAAAATGGTCCATTACCATCCTGTTACCATTTGGTCCCAGCTCATCATTTTAACAACAAATATTAATTGAGCAGCTACTGTGTTTTCAGAACTGGGGATATATCAGTGGAAAGAGAGAGTTCCCCTGCCTTCGTGGAGTTTCTATTCTACCAGGGAGACAATCACTGGATAAGTAGTCACAGTGTGATGAATGTTACTAGCAAAAAGGAGATGTGCTATAATGTGCTATAAGTGGCTCACTGGTGCTTTCACCTTGTCTAGGGGAATCAGAAAAGGATTCCTATAGCAGGTGACACTTCAAGAAACTTGAAGAATGAGTAACTTAGGTTGTCAATGAGAGGTGTTAACGGGGACACAGAGAAGGCTTCAGACAAGGGACACTGCATGTTCAGTGTACAAAAGAAAGAGCAGTGAATATGAGGATTTGAAAGGAGGTCCTCAGTATATGGAAGCAGAGCAAGGGGAGAGGGACCAGACAGGCTGGAGAGGTGGGCAGAGTCTGGAGAATTTTCTGAGCCTTCTGTGAATTTTGGTCTTTATCCTAAGAGCAATAAGAACCTAATAAAGGGCTTTAATTAGCTAGATGAATTATATATGTAGAATGATATGGAAGACATCACCTTGTCTGTTATGTGAAGAAGAGATTGGAGGAGAGGATTGGCCAAAGTGAATGTGTGGATGAGAAGTAACAAGTCATTCTTGTAGTCTGCACAAGGGATGATGGTAGCTTGAATCTAGGGTGGTGGCGGATGGCTTGGAGAGAAAGAAAGAGATTGGAAAGATGCTAAACTTGACGATGATAACTGAAAAGATTGTTAATTGATTAGATGTGAGGATAGAGGGAAGAGGGAGTCAAGATGACTTGAGTTTTTCCTTGAGCGCCTGGGAATGCCATTTTTAGAAAAAGGGAACACTGGACAAAGACCAGATTTTTGTTTGTTTGTTCAAGGAGGGACTTGTGGGCAGGTTGACTTTGAAGTTCCAGACAGACATCAAGATCTTTCTCTCCTTCAGCCTGTCCAAAGGAGAGGCTGTCCAAACTTTAGTTTTCTCATCTGTAAAATACATTTATTCTGTTAATTTATGCTGATTCCCCCCACCCCAGCTGTAAATGCACCATGCTAAGAATACAGTATTGAATGGGATAGTGTTTTCTTTGGAAGAATTCACTTGGTGAGGGAGACAAACGTAGTCACATAAAGGGAGTCATGTAGGCCAGGCTAGGAGACCACAGCCGCAAGGAAGACTTTCATTCTTTCTTATGAGTGAGAGGGGCAGGAGACCTTTGACCTAAGACCTAAAGCAAGAGAGAGCTCTCCAGACTATTCCCAGGCACCAAATAGAGTATCTTGTACAGATTAGGGACTCTGAAAGTTTGTTGACTGAGTAAATTAACTTAAATCACTGAGGGTCCATTCAAAACAGGAAGGTGCATTGGAAGAGGGCATTTAAATAATGCAAGTGGCAAACGTGAAATGCTTTTAACAAATCTTTTAAAATGTATTCCTGGGGCGCCTGGGTGGCTTAGTCGGTTAAGCGTCCGACTTTCGCTTAGGTCATGATCTCGCGGTTCGTGGGTTCGAGCCCCGCGTCGGGCTCTGTGCTGACTGCCAGCTCAGAGCCTGGAGCCTGTTTCAGTCTGTGACTCCCTCTCTCTCTGACCCTCCCCTGCTCACGCTGTCTCTCTCTCTCTCCTAGAAATAAATAAAACATTAAAAAAATTTTTTTATAAAATGTATTCCTGAGGGGCGCCTGGGTGGCTTAGTCGGTTAAGCGTCCGACTTTCGCTTAGGTCATGATCTCGCGGTTCGTGCGGTCCAGCCCCGCGTTGGGCTCTGTGCTGACTGCCAGCTCAGAGCCTGGAGCCTGTTTCAGTCTGTGACTCCCTCTCTCTCTGAACCTCCCCTGCTCACGCTGTCTCTCTCTCTCTCCTAGAAATAAATAAAACGTTAAAAAAAAAAATGTATTCCTGAGACCTGCAGGCTTTGAGATATTTTGTAGTTGAGTTTTAGGGAAATTCAGAAATATTTCAGATCTGGTTTCTTTTTGGGGTGAACTTCCTTTATTCAAGTTAGTTTCTCAAAAATAATTTAAAAATTATATAGTGTTCCCTAAATTAGTGGGGCTCAAATTTTTGAATTTTATACATAAGCAAAATTATAAAAAATAAGATAAAATTGGCAGCGCTGTTGACAATGATTATTTTTCTACAGTAAAGATATATTTTTTAAAAAATGACCTCTTCACTTTCATCTCATAAAGGACATTTAATATCTAAAGTTGAGGGAGACCATACTTTTAAAATTAAAAATATATTGAGATTTATGAAAAATTCTCTACATTGTCTTTGTTTTTCTCATTTTGTTACAGAATAGTAAAAGAAAAAAAAAAGATGAACAAAACACCAGAATGTTATAATAATTTATGGAACCATTGCCCTATTTTCTTGGCTATGGTGGAAATGTGGCCCATCTCCAAATAAGAATACTTCCAAGTATGAAATAATTTTATATAGACCACAGATAATTTGTTTTCAGTTCCTTCTCCGTAGTAATCCAACTGTTGAAAACTAGATAGGTCTCCACAAGATGTGTCTAAGGTAGTGGTTCTTCATAGACAGCATGACCCCTGAGATCATATGTTAAAGTGTGTATGTGTGTGTGTGTGTGAGAGAGAGAGAGAGACAGAGAAAGAGAATTCACATGTGCATGCACATATTTTTCTGTCACTATATGTGTGTCTTTGGGCAAGTTATTTAACTTCTCTGAACCTCAGGTTTTTTGCAAGATTGTTGTGAAGTTTAAATGAGATAATATATTTTAGATGTCTGGCACTATGCCTCGCACAGCTGGTGGTCATAGTAACTGTTTTTAACGTTATATTTATTTCTTGTTTTAAAAATTTTATTTATTGGCTGATTCGCACTTAGTACCCACAGTGATAACACAAAGAAAAAGATAACAGTAAAACTGGACAACCTGATGCAGTGAGAAGAACACAATATCACTGATGCAGAATTCTTGCCAAAAATGTTTAACCTAAATCTAATCATGAGGAAGTAATCAGGGAAATCCAGATTGCAGGACATACTGCAAAACAGCTGGCCTGCGATCTTCGAAAATGTCAATGTCGTGAAAGAGAAACAAAACAAAATAAAAGAAAATACATAGGGGACTGGCCTAGATTAAAGGAGATTGAAGAGCTATGACAACCAAATGCAACATGTAACTTTTGATTGGATCCTGGACTTAAAAAAAAAGCTATAAAGGACATTTTGGGGGCAGTTGAGGAAATTTGAATAGGAGCTGCATATTAGATAATCAGTAACAATGTTAGTTTTCTCGGATGCAATAATGCTTCCATCTGCTTAGCCTGACATGCTGTGGATATTGGTGTCTAGATCAGTTGCTGTTCCTGTATGTCATCGTTAGGAATATCACACCAAAGCTAGAAGACACCAAGGGCTGCTTCAGAAGACAATGATTTTCTTGGTCACTGCAAGTATATAATCAGCCTGTGTCTGGGCTGTGATACCAATTATTGGGGATATTGTAAGTGATTTTTAAATGTCCTTTCTAAACACTATCCTGTCATTCTATAAGAATGTAGACTTCTAGGAGTGCCTGGGTGACTCAGTCAATTGAGTATCTGGCTTCAGCTCAAGTCATGATCTCACAGGTTCGGTTCATGGGTTTGAGTCCCATACTGGGCTCGTGGTGTCAGCACAGAGTCCACCTTGGATCCTCTGTTCCCTTTCTTTTGCCCCTCCCCCACTCACTCTTTTTTTTTTTTTCCTCTCTCAAAAATAAATAAAACATTAAAAAAATGCAAACTTCTGGAGCTGACAAGCTATCTTTGATATTACTAAATGTAGTAATGTAGGTGAAGCACTAGCTGCTCCCAACATGAAGAAGAAAGGATGGCAAGGGGCACATTGAATATATATCTTACATGTTTTTTTTTTTTTTTTTGAGTCTAGACGTAAGATTAATCAAAATTTATTACAGAAATAGACAATGCACAGGATACGGGAAATTCTCCTTAATTCCACCTTACAAAGATGTGATTCCACCTCACTTTGAGATTTTGATATGCATCCCTCTGTCATTTCCCCCCGACACATATGCTAATGATACTGTTATAATATCTGTAATTGTTTTTTGCTGTCTCTTAATATATTTTGATTATTTGTCTCACATATTTGCCCGTTGTTCTAACTTACCTGTCTTTTTTATTTCATTTCTGAGAGAGAGAGAGAGCATGAATAAAGTCAGAATCTTTTCTAATTGCCACCCCGATTCAAATTCTTATCAACAGTCTTTGACAGTACCATTTCTAAGTACCTTTGCCAAATCCAATAGCCACTTGTGTTAAACTCTTATTGAAGGGAAGGAAGTTGTGATGGGTGGACAGAAAGAGGGCAAAAATGGAATTACAGAGCTCCTGCTGGTTTTTGTGATGGCTGTGATAATATAGGTGAGTATGGAAATAATTTGGAAATCTCTGGAAGAAAGAAATAAAATACATGATCTCTGCCCACAACATGACATGATGTTTAAAAAGTGAACTGAAACAATAAAGCAGCTAAAAGTTTTCCCCAGAAAATTTTTCAGAAAATTTTTGAGTTATGATTAATGTCATTCAAATGTAGACTGCATCACCTTGAGATGAAAATAACCTCTACTGCTCACTTCTTCTCTGTCTCAGTCGCACAACCACACTAGAAAGGGGAATTTAAGCTCCACTTTTAAAGTAGCTGAATCAGGTAGTTAAAAGGCCAAATCTTCATCTTTCTGAATATCAATAGAAGCAATCCGAGGGCAGATTTTTGGCATTTTTCTGTAGAAAACGTATGAATTTAGGAGTGGCGATCAGTGACTCACTCTGTCGCAGCAGAGACCTTGGGGAAAAGATTGCGAGGTTCACAAGCTATGAATTATTTCCATTCTTATGTGGCTGAGTGGAACACACAGATTTGAGCTCTGTGCTATGTGGAAATTTATCTTTTCAAGTCTCAGTTTCTCCTTCTATTAAATGGGGGTTATTTTGAGGTCAAAATGAGATAATGTGTATAAAAGGTCTTTCGCAAATTTATATGTACATAAATATGTGCTGTCATTAAGGGGCTGCTGTCTCTCACTGCGGCAGCTCCTGTTATTCCTTCATTTAATTCCAATGGCATTTGTATTCCAAAAGACTTTTTTAAGGCATTTTGTCCCATAATATCTATTGTTACTTCTTCAACCAATAATTGTGAGCATAAGCTAAATGGGAGATTCTATGCTGGATTTTCTGATAAGGAAGCAATGGTGGGAACATCAGGAGCCTTCCTTCTTTCCCACTTTTATTCTAGGAGATATATATATATATAAAGTTTATTTATGTATTTTGAGAGAGCACTGGCAGGGGAAGGACAGGAGAGAGGGAGGGAGAGAATCCCAAGCAGGCTCTGCGTGGTCAGTGCAGAGCTAGATGCAGGGCTCAGTCTCACAAACTGTGTCACCTGAGCTACGATCAAGAGTCAGATGCTTAACTGACTGAGCCACCCAGGTGTCCTGAGACTAATATCTTTTAATGAGAGTCTTCAATAAAAGATGCTTTACAAAGGTGTATTATATATGCTGTTTCATAAACTCATACTTAGGGGCGCTCAGTCGGTTAAGTGTCTGACTTCAGCTCAGGTCATGATCTCACGGTTCATGGGTTTGAGCCCTGCATTGGTCTCTGTGCTGACAGCTAGCTCAGAACCTGGAGGCTATTTCGGATTCTGTATCTCTCTCTCTCTCTCTCTTTCTCTCTCAGAAATAAAAAGAAAAAAAAACTAAAAAAATTTTATAATCTCAAACTTAGATGGTAGATTTTAGTTCTATTTTTTCCATATAAATGAGGAAACAATTCTTAGTGAGGTTAAATAACTTGTTTTGTTTTGTTTTAAAAGTTACCTAGCTTAAAAAAAAATTGCAGATGTAGGCCCTAGGTAGATTTTCTGGAACCAAAACCAAAAGCATCTCCAGCTGCTTCCTGTTTTTGCTTTGCCTTCTGATCAAAGTACAAGCTTCATGAAGGTAGGACTGGCTGTTGGCATTTACTTTGATATGGTTCCATTTACCTTCAGGTACATGGGGAGGACATTTCCTTAGATCTGCGGAGTTAGCTGAGACGTGTGCACACCTACACTTCTTTTCCCCCCAAATCACTTAAGAGTGAGTTGCAGACATAACAACACTTTATCTCTAAGCTCTGGAGCGGGTATCTCTTAAGACACAGGGAATTCTCCCATTTACCACAATATCATTACATTGAAATAATATTTTTCAGATTGCCCCTGTTGTTCTAATATCGTCTAAAATCAGTCTTTCTTCCTTTGTCTCTCTCTCTCTCACTTGCTCCATCACCCAACACAAAGTAATTATCTCTTTGGTTTCCTTTAATGTTGTGTAGTATCTTGGCCTTTTTGGTCTTTTATGAAATTGAAGTTTTGAAGATTCCAAGTCTGTTGCCTTGTAGACTGTAAATTGGGTTTGTCTGATTGTTTTCTCTTTAACAACCTCCAGTTAAATACTTGTAGTAGGAATTCCACATAGACAGTGTTGCATCCTTTTCTTTGCATCACATTAGGTGACACAGAGTATCAGTTTGTAACATCACTGGTGATGTGAGATTTGATCATGTGGATGAAGTGGTGTTGCCTGATCTCTTCATTGTAAAGGTACCTGTTTCTCTTTGTAATGAGCAAAATAGTCTGTGGGGTGATACTTTGAGATTGTTTGAATATCCTGTTCAATCAACAACTTTAACCTAGTTTTAATTCTACTGATAATCATGGCCTAGGTCAGTGGTATCTATAAAGGATGATTTCCTTCTATATTTATGAATCATGCGTTTTTCTGATAAGATTAGCTTTCAGCTCCTCTTCCTCTTTCTTCCTCTTCCTCCTCCTCCTTCATTTTTACCTGGATTCCCCAATTCTTTTTTTACCACCAGTGTGTTATTATCCATTACCAACCTTCTGCCCATGTACAAGTGAGGAAATTAAGACTCAGAAAATACAAGTAACTTTCTGAGGGTCATAGCCAGTTAGCAGAGGAGGCTAGGTGCAAACCCAGTTTTGACAGACTGCTGCCTTACGGCAGTCCAAGAACAAAAGGTCATCTGATGAAATCAAGTTAAAAAGAATGAATAAGCATTGCATCATTGTTGCTTATAGCAAATGACTGGAAACAACCCTAAGTGTGTGTCAGGGGGAAACAGGTTAAATAAATGGGTGTGTTCACATAAGGGAAACTATTAAACCACAAACAAGAATTAGGATATTCTTTAAGTACTGATATGGAAAAATCTCAAAGGATATATTAAATGAAGGAAGGAAGGTGCAGAAGAGTGCATATTTTTGTGAAGGAAATGGAGATAAGAAAATATATTTGAACTTGCACAAAGAAACACTGGAAGAATCTTAAAGTAGTTACTGGTGCAGGGCTGTAAAAAAGAGTGGTGTGTGTGTGTGCACGTGCGTGCGGGTGTGTGTGTTGTGAGATTTCTTAAGGTTTACCATTTTATGAGGTTGACTTTTAAAATAGCTTTATTGGGGGGCGCCTGGGTGGCTCAATCCGTTAAGCATCCAACTTCAGCTCAGGTCATGATCTCACAGTCTGTGAGTTCGAGCCCCACGTTTGGGCTCTGTGCTGACAGCTCAGAGCCTGGAGCCTGCTTCAGAGTCTGTCTCCCTCTGCCTTTGCCCGTCCTCTGGTCAAGCTCTGTCTCTCTGTCTCTCAAAAAATAAATACACATTAAAAATAAATAAATAAATAAATAAATAAATAAATAAAATAACTTTCTTGGGGTATAATTTATATGTCACACAATTGACTCATTTAAACTGTACGATTCAGTGGTTTTTAATATGTTTACAGACTTGTGCAAGCATCATCACAATCAATTTAGAAAATTGTCATTCTAAAAAGAAACCTTGTACTCAATAGCACTCATTTGTCATCTCCTCCACTCCTGTACCACCCCCCCCCCCCCCCCCCCCCCCCCCCCCCCCCCCCCCCCCCCCCCCGCCGCCACCTAGGCCAGGCAACTACTTTCTGTCTCTATAGATTTGCCTATTCTCAACATTTCATATAAATGGCATCAGGCAACATGCGGTCTTTTGTGATTAGTTTCTTTCATTAGCATAAGCTTTTCAAGGCTTATCTGCATTGTAGTATGGATCAGTTCTTGTCTTATCACCAAATAATGTTCCGTTGTATGGATATACCACACTATATGTTTTCAGTCATCAGTTGATGGGCATTTGGGTTGTTTCCACTTTCAACCATTACGAATAATGCAATCTGCATGTGTATACATGGTTTTAAATGTACATTTATTTTGGGCTGCCTCGGTGGCTCAGTTGGTTGAGTGTCCAACTCTTGATCCCAGTCATGGGACTGAGCCCCACTTCGGGCTCTGCACTGAGTGTGGAGCCTGCTAAAGATTCTCTCTCTCTCTCTGCCCCCTCCCCTGCTCATGTGCTCTCTAGCTCTCTAAAAAAATGAAATAAAATATTAAAAAAGTAAATGTACCTTTGTTTTTATTTAATTTGCATTTGTACCTAGGATTGGGTCAACTGGTAACTCTATGTTTGAACTTTTGAGGAACTGACAAGTTGTTTTCCAAAGCAGCAGTACCACTTTACATTCCCTCTAGCAATGTACAAGGATTCCATTTGCCTGCATCCTTGCCCACACTTGTTATTATTTGTCTTTTTTATTATGACTATTCCACTGGGTATGTCACATTGAGTTTTGAGCCATGGGAATGTAATATCAATTATTCCAAAAATAAAATTCAAATGAAAAAAATTAGAAAGAAATGGCATTTCAAAAATAAAAGTTTCAGGAGGTCAGACCGAAAGGTCACAGTGTGGCAAGATGGCCTTAGGGTATGGATGATTTCAGGTTTTCCTTGTTCAGCCTAGTGTCCTGATGCATATACATTTCCATCTTCTGCTTTTTAGTACCAGCTGATTTCTCTTCCAGTGCTCTACCAGGTTAATTAACCGAGAGAGTGGGGGGCTTGGGTATAAAGTACCACCCTCAGGATTTCTAATGTTTTAGAAGCAGCTCTAGGAGCGCCTGGGTGGCTCAGTCGGTTAAGCCTCTGACTTAGGCTCAAGTCATGATCTCACGATTCATAGGTTCAAGCCCTGCATCAGATTCTGTGCTGGTAGCTCAGAGCCTGGAGCCTGCTTCAGATTCTGTATCTCCCTCTCTCTCTTCCCCTCCCCTGCCCATGCTGTCTCTCTCTCTCTCTCAGAAATAAATTTTAAAAAACATTAAAAAAAAATAGAAGCAGCTCTAGAGACTCAGTGGCTAGGACCATGCTGGTTCTTAAGATCAGAGAAATAAAAGGATTCTCTGGGCCATGAGGGGTCCTCATATTGTTTTCATTAGGGTGCACGGTAAGGGCATTAGACAAAGATGCTTTAGTGATTGGTAACTGGTCTAGGAAGCGGTGGGATGCTTTTGAAGAATCTCAAGTGTGGGAGCCTACAAAATGGAGTATGAGTTTGTGCTCTGGCACTTTTAATCTGTGTGCCGTTAAGCAACTCATAACTTCTCTGTACCTCAGCTCTTTCATCTATGATAGAGGAGCCTACCTAGTCTAAAGTATCTCCTCACAACATACTAATAGATTACAAAGGAGGCAAGAGTGACTTTATAGTGAGAAACATGCAGACACCACTTTTGCTGAATAATCAAAGTCAATACCAGAGATGTGACGGACCATTATCTGAGAAGAACATACCACTTGTGTGGCATTCCTGCTGAAAATGCATAACTTGAATCTAATCATGAGGAAATATTGGATAAATTTAAATTGAGAAATATTCTACAAATTAAATGGACTGTATTTATTAAAAATGTAAGGTCATGAAAGACAAAGATTGAGGAATAGTTTTGGATTAAAAGAGACTAAAGGCATATAGAAACTAAATACAACATATGATCCTGGATTGATTAGAGCAGAGAAAAATTTTTTCTTTTGCCATAAAGGACTTTTATTTTATTTGGTCAGTTGGTAAAATTTGAATAAGAGTTGAGATTAGATTATACAAGTATTAATATTTTCTGATTTTGATAATCATATTGCAGAATTAAAGGGATTGTTCTTAATTTGAAGGAAATACTAAGTATTTAAGGGTAAAGTAAAATCTATATCTGAGAGAATGATAAAGCAAAGGGATAAAATATTAAAACTTGGGTAATCTGGATGAAGATTATATATGAATACTTAGTGATTTGCTTGAAGTTTTTTTCTTTTTTGGTAAGTCTGAAATTAATTTAAAAACAAGAAGTGAAAAAGGAGAGAGGGAAGATGTCAGTACACAGAACATAGGGTTGTTGTGAGCATTAGATGCAGCCCTGTATGTCAAGGCTCAGCATGATGGGCACCTGGCAGCCTTATAGTGCATGTGAATATCCTGGCACTAGTAAGGCAGCCGGTAGCTCTTAGCTATTATTTGGGAACCAAATTAAAATTGACATGTGACATATGGTGACAGTATTGTTAAGAATCCAGAATTGGTGGAGTACCTGTGTGGCTCAGTTGGTTAAGCGTTCAACTCTTGATTTTGGCTCAGGTTATGGTGTCACAATTTGTGAGTTCAAGCCCTGCATTGGGCTCTGAATCGATAGCGTGGATCCTGCTTGGGATTTTGTCTTCCTCTCTCCCTGCCCCTCACCCACTGTTTGTTCTTTCTCTCTCGCTCAAAATAAATAAAAGTAAACTTAAAAAAAAAACAAAATTGGGAGAGAGGTAAAATCATATTTAGTTACCCTTAATAAATTATCTCAGTATAGTGTTAAATTTACGAGGAGTCATGATTATCCTAAGAAAGTTAGGGGTTATGATCACTTGGGGCCATTTTGGGGCCAGCATTAGCATTTGGTCAACTTCCTCTTACCTTCTTTCTGTTTTCTCTTCCCTCTTCCCCCAACTACACAGTCAAGTTTCTGATTTTGTCTGTGAGAGCCATTTGAATTAGCCATGTCAAATGTTAATTGTTTTGGTAGACAAAAAGATGCTTGAATAAGCTTTTCCTTCTAAGACTCAAAAACTTGCCTTTCTAAGAGCTGACTTTGGAAGGAATGTTTCTGGTCTGGAAAATTCGGATAGCAACCTCAAAAGAATTCATGTCCTAGAGGAACCGGGAGTGGGGTGGGGAGCTCAATTTCCTTCGAGTCAGATTGAAATAAATACTTCTGTCTGAAACAGTAATAAAGATCAAGATCTATTTATTTCTTTCATCTTTTTACTAAAAGCTTCAAAACATGAATTATGATGAAATTCAACATAGATTTAGCCCAAACACCCAAAAAACCTCAAGTAATCCTGATTTTAAAACATTAACGAGAACTTGGACAGGCTGCTTTGCTAATTGAGATGATCCTTAGTGTGACATGTAAGTCTGTCTCTTTGAAGTGACAAAATTTCCAGCTCAAGTGCTGCAACTGAATAGCTCAAGCCTCCGCATTCAATAATAGCAGTCCAGAATCATTGTTGCTGCTGTGGTAGTGTCTTTCTGTTTTGACTATTACCTGCTGTAAATGGTTTGGTCTGAGAATTTTTTATGTTCTTTGCTTTTAAAGTTACCATGGCCGGGAAGCTAAATGGCATGTTTGTATGTGCAACAAGATACTTTTTTTTTTTAAAGTAATCTCAGTGGGTGCTTGAACTCCCTACTCCAAACCAGGAGTCACATGCTCTACTGAGTGAACCAGCCAGGCACCCCCCAAGTTACTTTTATTATAGGACTTTATAATAATAATATTGGCAAATATTTTTTGAGTTTATGATGTGTCAAGTGCTATGTTAACTGCTTTACATAAGTTACAGCTTTTAGTTGTGGCAAAAACCACATGAGGAACTGCAGCTCTGAGAGCTTAAATAACATGCCTAAGATTATACAACTAGTAAAATCAGATCCAGGATCAGAAATCAGGATTGTCTTACTACAAAGCCTGTGCTTTTTTGCTGTGTAATACTGCCATTTTGCAGATTTGTGGGGAAGATGAGGATTACTTTTTCACTTCATTTTTGGAGCAGATTCCTGTCTTATTTACTTAATGGGTATTTACTGAGTGCCTATTACATGTTAAGCACCTAGAGAAATTGGGACCCAGGCTTTGTCATTAAGAAGCTCACATTCAAGTTAAGGAGCTAAAGCAGATACATCCCTATATACCCATGTTCATAACAGCATTATTCACAATAGCCAAAGGGTAGAAGCAATCCAAGTGTCCATCAACAGATGCATGGATAAACCAAATGTAGATGTACATACAGTAGCCTTGAAAAGGAAAGAGATTCTAACACATGCTACAACATGGTTGAATCTTAAGGGCATTATGGTGGGAGAAATAAACCAAACACAAATGGATGGATATTGTATGACTACATTTATATGAGGTATTTAGAATAGTCACACTTATAGAAACAGAAAGTAGAGTGGTGGTTGCCAGGGGCCAGAGGGAGGGAAAAATCAGGGAGTTGTTATTTAATGTGTTTCAGTTTTGGTTCTGGAGGTTGATTTACAACACTGAATATACCTAACACTACAGAACTGTACACTTAAAAATGGTTACGATTATACATTTTATATTATGTATATTTTATCATAATTAAAAAAAAAAACCCAAACAGATATACTCCTCCTACTGTGTGGTAGAAAGTAATTATTGAGACAAGAAAGATTGATGAAGTCATAGGAAGTAGAGGGGCTTTCTAGAAAAGATAGCTCTGGCTAGGCAGTAGAAGATGGGGCAGATTTATGTGGCAATGAGGAAGGTAGGAAGGGCAACCCAGGTCAGGAACAGTGAGCAACGTTATAGAGTCTTGATGCTGCTTAAAGACCCAGGTCTAGCAAGGAACAAATCTCCAAATGGCTCTGTAATTATGGGTGTCCCAGCCACCTTCCATGTGGGCAGAGACTTAAATGCAAAGTCTACCAGGTTCGTGAAGCTGTGGTATGCTAGACAGGGACTCCTTCATGATTCATTCAGTAAACATATATTTAGCACATAGTGCCCGTGCTATGCTAGGCACTTTGTGTATGTTGGCAGATGCAATACCCCAACAACTCTGAAGTTATTAATATCCCTAATTAACAGAGACAGGAATTGTGACTCAAAGAGATGAAGTAACTTGCCCAAAGTCACATGACTGATAAGTAGCCAAAACTAAGACTTGGCCTGTGGAGCCCATGCTCTCTGTACTCACCAAGCTATGCTATCTTTTCTTGGGGGTGAGTGTGAAGTGATGTCTGCTTATAAATTCACAGTAACACTGGCATGTGTGACTGCTACCACTTATCATCTTTTTGCTACTTTGAGACTACCTTGACAGAGTTACCTTACAGCTCTGAGGCCCTGCTTCCTTGTCTGTGAAATAAAGACCTTGTATTGGACTAGATTATTTCTAAGGTTTCTCCCAGATCAAAAAACCCTATTTACTTATTCATCTATCTATCCACTTATCTACCCATCTATCCAACACTAATCTGGTATCTGTTATATACCAGGTATTGAGCTGGTGAGTACTGAGACTGGTAATTGAGATTTGGCAGAACATGGTTCTTGCCTGAAGAGAGATTGTGAAGGAGATGAGATGGATGATTATTGTACAGTATGGGCCATGGCACTGATAGTGGCGTAGACAGAAGACTGGAGCATAGAGAAGGGGCACCTATCCCTGTCTTGGGTAAGTGGATGTCAAGAGGAAATTATCCCAAAGACTAGGAAGGTAATGAGGAAGACCACTAGAACCTTATCCTTCCTTTTGTTCCTATGGTTAGAAGCACACGGCATATTTATTAAATTCAGTTAAGCTTTGTTGACCTTAGAACTCCCTTTTATTTTAAGCCTTGTGGAAAGTTTAGTTGAATTTGACAGGTGAGTGCAGCCAAATATTGATATAGTTTGAATTCTCTTTCAGATTAGAGAAAGATGATCAAGTTGAAGAAAGACGCAGGAGTTAATTTTTTTTTTTTTAAGGAAATTTAGGAAGCATGGAGCAGACTAGTAAGAGGCCCAAGGACCCAGAGTTATTTGAAGTGTTCACAACTAAAGTCACAGATGATTATATTTCAAAGAGGCAAGTGAAATGGCCAACATATTCTTTTAAGACTATGAATTATAAGAATTCTTATAAGACTGGTGAATTATAAGAATTAGGGTGACTCAGTATTAGAATTCCAATACTAAAGAATTGAAGAGAGGTTTGAGGGGGAAGAGTTAAAAGAGCTAAATTTATTGAGCAGCTAATATGTATCAGGCATTGTACATTTATAATTTTGTTTTATTCTCCCCACAGTCTTATCCTTCACAGATATGGACTCAGTTGAGGCTCAAGGAGGTTTAACTTTCATAACAGCTAATAGGAGACTGAGCCAGGACTCAAGCCCAAGTTTGTTAAAATCAAGGCCTTTGCCCTTTCTGCTACCCCATGCTTCTTCAGGTTCTTTGATTCCACACCAGAGAATAGGACTTCCCTCTCATCCTTGGAGCCTAGAAAATAGTGATATTCAGAGGTGGCCACCTCTTAAAATTTTCCAGCATGCCAAAGGAGAGCTCCCCCAGGTACCTATGTCTTCTTTCTGAAATGGTGGGTCACTGGCTCCCAGAGGTAAATGGCTCTTACTAAAATGTTAATACTCCCCATGCCTTTTTTGCCTTTCTTCATAGTATATGAGTATTTCATCTTGGCAATTTGTCTCTTAGAAGTGGCTCAAAAAGGTCATCTGAGAGGGGCACCTGGGTGCTCAGTTGGTTAAGCATCAGACTCTTGATCTCAACTCAGGTCACAATCTCATTTTGTGAGCCCGAACCCCATATTGGGTTCTGCACTGACAATGTGGAACCTGCTTGGGATTCTCTCTGTTCCTCTCTGTCTGCCTCTCTCTTTCTCTGTCTCTGTCTCTCAAAATAAATACATTTTAAAAACTTAAAAAAAAAAAGTCATCTAAGAGAATGCCGATTGAGGCCAGCTCAGTTATATGTATTTGACACCCTCTCCTTCCCCCCAAAAAGGTAACTTCATTTCCCTTGCCCCAAATCCTATCTTTGGGGTCCTGAGAGATCTTAGCTTGTTGCCTGGCTCTCAGAGACCTCCATCTCTGAGGTTCTGACAAGATCACATAGAAGTCTCCACTTTTAACCCCTTATTTCAGGCTCCTTCCTCCTCGCTCAAGGTCTCTCTGTGGACATAAGCTACGGTGTCTTGTCAGGGAGTGTTTTCCCAGCTTGTATTGGAGGCAGGCCAGGCATTTATCCTGGGCCTTTAACCCCTCAGAAAGCTCCCACATATGGTTACACAAAACAGCAAACTGACCTCCAAATGGTCTAATGAATTATAGCAGTGGGGAAATGTCACCAGCGGGCTGTTTCTCTGCCCTAGTATTCCACAGTTTGGGCTACAGTGAAATGGCCGGAGGATGTAAGGAGATTGGAGTTCAAGTCTTGGCCCAAGTCTCAAATCCTGGGGCTGTGAGACTTGACATGCCTGAGCATGTGTTCTTAGCGCTAAATGAAGGACTGATGACAATCCTAACTTCATACCGTTGTGAGAGGCAAAGAACTTAATGTATAGTATTGAAGTTCTGTATAACAAGCCCATAGAATGTATAACAGATGTCATTGCTTGTTGTTATAAAACAAATTTGGCTCAATGAGAGACATTTCTGGAAACTGAGCAGGATGCATGCGCTGTCATCTCTGGCCCCAGTTCCTGGCAAATCTTTTTCATTGCTCAAGTAGGCATGCATGGTATCATTCTCATGTTTATTTTTGTACTCTTTTTCATTTATAGTCTTATAAAGGCTCCCAGAAGCTTTGGTGATTTTTGAATATTTATCTTTGAAAACCGTGGTCAGTGTTATACACTCAAACCCAGAGCTAGTCACCCCAGAGTAATTACTTGGATTCTTAGAGCTGTATGTGGATCCGTTTCCCACGAAATCCTGGGACAGCAAAGCTGGCTGTGTATGATAACTGAGGTTTATCTTGCTTGCTAGGGTTCTGGATGATTGGGAACCCCTGAGGATATTTGATAGTAGGTGAATTCTAAGTCAGGACTGTTACAACTTTGTATATGCTTCTGGTAATGAAATGAGTATGGGGAGAGAGTATCTCACTGTAAGTGGTTTATGAGTTTTGAGCTAGAAGTCCTGGGAAATTGAAGAGTCTTCTGTGTATTGTCATAAGTTTGTTGGGATTATTACTCTGTTCTGAGAAATCTTCTTGGTGTTCCTCAGACACTTGGGGATTGTTGCTTACCACTATCATCGTGCCATTTCAAATGATTGCGATTCATTCTTCTTGGCTATGTTCTCAGAACTCTTTGAGTTGTAAATGAAAGAAACCCAACTCAAACTAGCTTGGGCAAAGAGGGACTTGGGAAGGACACTGGGGCATTTCATATAACCATTGGAAGGATGGGTGCAGCTGCAGCCAGGAGGTATTAGAACAGGTAACTGCCCTAACAACCCCCAAATTTTGGTGCTTAACATTAACGATGTGTTTTTCTTGTTCAGACAGCAGTTCAACATAGTTTTTCCTGGTTAAGCCACTTTCGGTGTTTCAGGGACACAGGTTTCTTCCATCTTTTGCCCCCCTTCTCCTCTGTGATAAAATTCTCTCCTTTGAAGCTGCAGATGGAGAGGGAGATTCAAGGATCTCAGGTGGGAGGTTTTCATGGGCCAGATCTGGAAGTGACTTATATTACTTCTGTCCTCATTCCATCAATTATTACTCAGTGCAGTCCCTCAGTGAATGAGTACATGACTCCACCTAATGGCAAAGGAGCCCGAGAAATATGGCCTGTTTGCCCAGGAAGAAAAAGAAATAGGTTTGGTGAGCATGTAGCTAGTTTGAGCCACACAGGCATTCACCATCAAAATTCTGTCTTTTGCCTTTGTTTCTCTTCCCACATAGTAGGGAGCATGGTCACCAAATGCTCCTAAACTTTGAATCTCACTGTTGTTAAAGCAGAGAAGTGACCTACATTCTTACTGGCTCTAAGTAAAAAAAATTCAGAGTAATGATTCGCTCAGTTTGGATCATGTGACCATCCCTGAACCAATCAGTGGTGAGCAGGAGGGCAGGGTCACTTAGCATAGATGTGGCCTCTGGAAGCCCCACTTGGGCTGCTCCTCCAGAAGGGGGGTGCTTGTGAGACACAAAGCCAGTCTTTTTACTAAAAAGGCTCAGCCTTTTTTTGTTGTTGTTTCTACTCTTGTGGAAAATTCAGTACAATTTTATAGTCATCTTTCCAGCCCTTCTTACCACAGTCACATCAAAAGATATTTCACTGCATTAGTGACACCATCATTTCTTTTTCTTTTTAAGACTTTATTTTTAAGTGATCTGTTCACCCAATGTGAGGCTTAACCTCACAACCCTGTGATCAAGAATCACATGCTTTTCTGACTGAGCCAGCCAGGTGCCTCAGACTCTTATCGTTTCTAATGTGTACAGCTATCCTATTCACCACTAAAAAAGAAAGAGAAAATAAGGTTCCAAATAAACTATGACACCATGCAAAGATGCTATTCATTGTAAAATGCATCCTAATTTCCTGTCAAAATATAAAAGATGTTTTAGAATTGATGAAAGATGACATTCATTACAGCCAAGCTCTTTACTTTCATGCCTTAGTACTGCTGTTCTTTTGTTTCTTCAGTCCATCCATTAATTTCAAAAATATTTATAGGCCAGGCAACAGGAATAAAAGTTCAGTTTCTGCCTTCTTAATGCTTACTGCCTTGCCCCCTTTTCCACCCTGGTGTTATGAAGCACCTGCTATGTGCTAGACAGTCTATTGAGCATGGAGGGTTCAAGAAGGAATATGAAGTCTTTCTCCTCAAGAGATTTATAGCCTGGGGGAATAGAAACAGTGAGATGTAGGAAGACAGTCATACAAACAAAGGAGTAAATAAAGGATCACAGTTCCCATTATTAAGGTCCTTACAAGGTACAGTGGGCCCCCAAAGTAGAGGGAATGGTCAATTCTGCTTTGAGGAATGAGAATGGTTGTGCTGTGTTTATTAAGATGACTGTGCACTGTTGAATGAATAAGCAGTGGTCTATTTTGAATACTAATATGCAATTTTTGCACATATACCTGATAATAACTAGGTAGGCCAACATGTTTTCCAATGCTTATTTAAGTCACCCCAAACTTCCTATCAAGCTTCACAATCTCAGACCTGGGTGTCTGAGTCAATTAAGCGTCTGACTCTTGATTTTGGCTCAGGTCACGATCTCACATTTCATGAGTTCGAGCCCCACACTGGGCTCCACCCTGAGAACAAGGAGCCTGCTTGGGATTCTCTCTGTCTCTCTCTGTCCCCTTCTGCCCCCCCTCCAAATAAATAAATAAACTCTAAAAAATAAACATCACAATCAAAAGACACATGTGGGTCTCTTTTCTTTATGCAAACACTAATGAATAGTCTGCAAAAGCTTTTTTAGAGACAAAAATTTACCCTATGGTGGAGGCAGTTGGCTTTTTCTGTACATTAGTTACCGAGATTCCTTCCAGGGATTGTTTTTAACTGTGTGATGATTTTTCACTCCCTTGTGGCTGCTGTGGATCACATCCAGGGGGAGAAGAGCGAGACCATCCAAGAAGGGCTTGATGCAGGCGCTCAGGGTGGTACTGGGTCCCCACAGCAGGGTTTACAGGGATGGGATTTGGAGAAAATGTAGACGAGGCTGTTTGGGCCTGGACTGAGAGGACAGCCATTTCAGGACTTTTCCTTAGAAGGTCCCAGAGCTCTGACCATATAACCTGAGTGCTGGATCCTTGTCTCTCAAGCAAGGATGCCAGCTAAGGTTAAGGCCATTTTTATTGGTTGAAAAACATGAAAACACCAAGACTCTCAGAAGTAAAGAGTTTTTTGGATTGTTTGTTTTGAGGTTCATGCAGAGGTCAGCAGAGGGTCAGTGTCTGTCCGACTTCTGGCTATAAGAAAAAGCTTACTTAATGGGTCTGGAAAAGAATCCAACTTTAAACTATTCTTCATTCCTCTGGTTTATGAAGAACCTGGAAATGAGCCCTGAGATATACAGGAGTTTTTTTGTTTTTTTTAACTTTCCAGGCCAGTACCTGGGGTTTGGGGTGGGGGTGAGAAGTGGAATATACCTCATCCTTCAGCGTGGGATGGGGGTTACTGTACCTATACCAGAGGTGTTGGATAGTGGGATGGCAGAAAAGAACCCCCAGCACCCTTCAGGAGGACTCCTTGTAGGCATACAGAAAGAGGAAGAGCAAAGGGAAGGTTTACAAAAAACTCCACAAAAGCAGAAACCCATCCTTTGAAATCAGCACAAGGTTTATGCCCAGGAGTGATTTATGGGTGTACAGAGAAGGAACATTAAAAGAATAATTGTTGGCTCTTTATTTTGGAAAAGTATGTGTACTGAGAGTGGAAGCAGGGAGCTTTATTTTCTCTTTTACCTTGCTCCGACTTCCATTAGTGTTAATAGGATCATATATTCTAGACTTTACTTGGCTTGCTGCCCTGACATAAATGTTTGAATTCCTTGTTTTGCTATTATATATGAACAACAAAAGGGAAACAAGGAAAGAATGTTGAGAGCTAAATTATCCTATAGGCCTTATTGTGGATGGGATTTATTCTCTTGGGTCCTCCACTATTAAGATTATCTGATCAGATGATCTGTGTTTCTGATAGCTACATCTAGACAGCTTTATAACTTGTTTGTTTGAAGTGGTTTGTTCGGGGGATGGCTAAATGTATTTTTTATTTGGTGGAACAAGGTGAGTTGTGATCCGGGTAATATGAGCTATAGGCCATCACAGGTGTTATCCAAATGGCCAGTAGAACTGAGTGTTCTTGTTGTGGCCAGTTGATCCTGGGGGCATTTATTAGGCGGTCATTTGATCTACATTGACCCAACTTACCCTCCTGGTAGAGGATTCATTTCTTAGGGTTACTGCTACAGATCCATTTATTTCAATTAAACAAATAACAATTGAGGTCCTGCCATGCCTCGAGTATTGTTTCAGTCTTGGGAATACTCGGTGCATAGATCCAGAATCAGACTGTTCAAGAAACCCAATAGAGTTAGAAACCAAAAATTTTTCGGTTTGAAGGGACCTTAGAGATAATCCTATCCAGGGTCAGCATACTTTTTCTGCAAAGAGCCAGAAAGTGAATGTATTAGGTTTCGGAGGCCACATACCATCTCTGATGCATATTGTCCTTTGTTTGCTTTTGCAACCATTTAAAAATGTAAGATCATTTTAAACCAGGGGTGGAGGGCATAGGCTGGATTTGGTCTATGAGCTGTGGGTTTTCCAACCCCTGATCTAACCCATCCCCCACCCTTTTAAAAAGTATTATTAAAGTAATCTCTACACTTAACATGGGGCTCAAACTCATGACCTCAAGATTAAGACTTGCATGCTCTAACTCCTGAACCAGCCAGTGTTATCAGTGCTGCCTCCCCCCTTTTTTTCAATCAAAGAGGAAACTAAGAACCAGAGGGTGAAATATCCCCCCCTCTGTACCCCCCCCCCCCACCGACCAAGAACACAGCTAGTTCTTGACACTGTTGGACTGTTGACCCTTAATAAAGGGTCACTAGAGGTTCAGGCCCACACCTCAAACTGCCTGGTTACTTTTCAAATATATAGTTTTAGTCCTGAGGGAAGTAGAAATTTAATTATTTTTTAAAATATTTTTAATGTTTATTTATTTTTGAGAGACACAGAGAGAGACAGAGAACAAGCAGGGGAGGGGCACAGAGAGAGGAGACACAGAATCTGAAGCAGGCTCCAGGCTCTGAGCTGTCAGCACAGCCTGATGCAGGGCTTGAACTCATGAGCTGTGAGATCATGACCTGAGCCAAAGTCAGACACTGAACCCACTGAGCCACCCAGAACTTAATAATTAAGTAAGTCATTAGGTACCTACCACATTCCAGGCACTGTGTTTGGAACTGAGGTGGTAAAATTAGCATGACTAGATCCCAGCACTCTATCAGGCCAGTAGTGGGTGCAGGCAGTTGAGATGGCAGTGTGGAAGATAGCATGTGGGGATGAAGAGTGGGTGTCTTTGGAGCGTAGGAAAGCACTCCTCCTTCAGTATGTGGGGTGTTTCAGTGGGTGTATAAATGTATCCATTCATTCATTGCACCTCCCACACTTGTGTTTTGGAAGCCCCTAACTGGCCTAAAGAAAGGGGAAAGAGGCTTGGCTTCCTCCATACTTGCTTATTTTTTTTTCTGTGGGAACTGATACCTTATGCACATCCTATATATGCATGGGTGGGTTATGAGATTAAAGGAAGTAATGTGAAAAAGGATAAAGACGGCTTATCTGGCAGTTGCTTTGTTTGTACTAGTTTATCTAGGCAGGGGCAGTGACACACATATGAAAACACAGAAGATCAATCATAGAACATTTAATATTGTTGAGCTGGAAGGGATTTTAGAACTCACTGAGCTATATACCCTTTCATTTAACAGATAAAGAGCATGAGGCCCAGAGATGTCAGAGTTTTTACTACGGGTCACACAGCTAATTCATAGAATCTCAGAGTTGTAAAGGCCCTTAACAGGTGTTTAGTATAACCACCCAAATAATCGTAAAAAATAAGAATCAAAACCAACATTATTGAAAGTTTATTGACGTGAATAGTAATATATATTACTTCATTTAATTCTGACAATAGCTCAGTGTAATAGGTAAGATTACCATCCCCATTTTACAGCCGAGTAAACTGAGCTTGAAGAGATTAAGTAAAATTTGCCCAAAGTTAGTCAGTAAATAGTAAAAGCAGTAAATAGTAGAAGCAGGATTCAAGTCCAAGCTCAAGTGCTTAACTTGCTCAGAGCCGTTTACTCCCACATGACTGTGACAACTACATGGGAACTCATTGGCTAAGCAGACCCATGCCAGGGCTGCTGATGTCTCATCCTTTCACCAGATGTATATGCTTAATATGCAGATGTGGGCCAGGAAAACCTATTGCTCAGCAGCTGTCTTTATGGTGTCACAGAACAGTTTTGGGAATTAATGTGCACAGTAGAATTCTGTCTGAACTTCAAGTTTCCCTTGAAGACGTGGGAGCCTGGTTGGTTTCCCCAAATCTGATGACATTTGTAGAGGCAGAACTAGAAGATTCTGTCTGCATGTGTTACCCTCTTTTTGCAAAACCGTTTAGATTTAAAATCGTGGTTCCAAACTATAGTCTGAGGCATCTTGGGGTTTGTGGGTTGGAGAACTGAGGGATTCTGTAAGAAAAATTGGGCATAGGTTTGGCTTTGAACCAAATGATGCCTAAAACAAATATCTTTGCAGCATTAATTTTTCAGTTCTGACAGATGAGAACAACCAGCTCATTAGATGTACAGTACCTTGGGATGTTTTCTTTCCCTTCTTAGGTAACTTGCATGTTTTTCTCACCTGACAATGGTAATACATGGGTTTGCTTGATTGGAGTTTTTTCTTTGAAGTCAAAGACATTTTAACAGATTTATAGAGGTTATTCGTAAAAAAAAAAAAAAAAAAAAAAAAAAAAAAAAAAAAAAAAAAAAAAAAAAAAAAATAAAAAAAAAAAAAAAAAAAAAAAAACCTTCTCTACCTAGATTATTGTTTTTTACATAAGGAATATTGTGGGCTTTGTTTGCACTGTAAGCAGAGTTTATCTATATGGCAATGTTTTTACATTTTAGCTCAGAAAGCTATATCCTTTGAACCTAGGCCCCTGGGTTGGTATGTATAAGTCAATACACAGCATTAATAATCACTGCTTATCACTTGGAGGAAGATCCAAATTAAATAAAGAAGGATTTCGTGAAGTTGTGAAAAAACAGATTTAGGCTGTCTTGGTAAGAATCTTGAGGGATTTTGCAGGGAGGAGAGATGTAATGCAAGTCTTCTTATTTGTGGGCGTTTGAGAAATCCCTTAAAATAGAGAGAAACACATGAATATTTGTTTTCTAACAGAAAATAATTCAAAGACCTGCCCATGTTTTCTTGCCAAAGCTTTTTTCTTTTCAAGCTTCAGCCAACCCGCCAGAAATTTTTTCTGATTGTATCAGAGAGAAACCTCACTTAGCACTTGCTTGCCTTAATACCTACTTTTAAACATTTCTTATCTGTTAATGATTGTTTCTTTTAACTATACCAGGGCATATCCCTGCTTTACTGCAGCTTGTATCTACTCCACTTCCCCTTTCAGTGGTCATCTTCAGAAAAAGCAGTAGGAGGTGGAGGATGGCTCAAAGAATGAGAAGGATTTATTTTGACTCTATGGTAGTATGCTGTGTTACCAGATAAATATTTGGTGCTACCATGTTCTGGAGATTAGACCTGTGTTTTTTCTTTCTAACTTTTTATTTTGAAAATTTTCAAAGAAGCAGATTAGTGAAAAGAACATTCAAAAACTCTTAGATCTACTAGTTGTTAACATTTTGCCCCATAGGCTTTATTTTTTTCTGTATACAGATTTACATTTTTTGGGGGGAGTGGATTGGGAGGCAAGACATTATGATACTTTGTTTCTGAATACCTTCCTTTTTCTCTCCAAAGTGTAAGGACCTTCTTCCCCATAACCACAATAGCATTATCATGCTCTGGAAACTTAACATCAATTCCGTAATGTTGTCTAATACGCCATCTATATTTAAATCTCACCTTCAATCAGTTGCCTTTTTGCTGTGTAACAAACTGTGCCAAAACTCTGTGGTTTGAGACAACCGCCATTTATTAATGCTCGTGATTCTGTGGGTCAACCGGTTGGGTCTTGCAATGAGGATCAGACTCAGCTGATCTTTGGCCGGGCCTCTTCAATCTGTGCAGTCAGCTGCTGGATCCACTGGGGACTGGCTGCTCTAAGCTGGCCTCAGTTTGGATGGCTTGTCTCTGCCCTGGAGAGCCTCTCATCCTCCAGCAGATAGTCCACACTTGCTTCCATGGCATGTAGGAAGATTCCAAGAAAGAGTGGGAGTGTGCAAAATGTTTCGAGGCCTAGCTTGGAGCTAATACAGCATAACTTTTGTTGCAGTCTTTTGGCCAAAGCAAACCACAAGTTCTTGATAGGAGGAACTGCAAAGTCATATTACTCAGAGGCATAGATACAGGGGAGTGAACAATTGCAGCCCCTTATGCAATCTATCATACCCCTTTTGTCCAAATAATAGTAATGTTAACAATGTAATTGTTGATTTGTTTTCAAAGAGCCAAAGATTACACATTAAATTTAGTTGTTATGTATCTTTAGTCTCTGTTTTTTTTTTTTTAGTCTTTTAATCTATGATTGTCTTCTTTTTTTGTATTTTATGAAATTGATATTTTTATGGGCATGGAGGAGGGCACTTGTGGGGATGAGCACTGGGTGTTATATGGAAACCAACTTGACAATAAACTATTTGTAAATATATATATATATATATATATTTCCGGCAAGAATTCTAAAGAGCTGACGTTGTATACCTCCCATTGCCTTACAAGGAGTAGCCCAAAATGTTAATTTATCCCATTACTGCTGATACTTAGTAGAGTCATTTGGCTGAAGTAGGGTCTGCCAGATTTTGCAATCATAAAGATGCCATTTCCTGGAGATAGATGTGCACTAAGTCTGGACATTTGGTGCTAAAGTTCTAAATATGTCAAGATATATTTATTAGATACCTACTGTTCATGTAGTCTTGCACTTAGTACTGTGGTGAATCTAAAAATTTGGAAGGAATGTTGCCTGTCTGAAGGAATATGTATTTTTCTTGAATTAAATTACTTTTAAAAACTGACAAAGAGTACAGAAATGGTGATTTTTTTTTTAGAGAGAGAGAATGAGAGAGCAAGAGTGCAAGCAGGGGAGAGAGGCAGAGGGAAGAGCAAATCTTAAGCATGCTCCATGTGTGGTATGGAGCCAGGCGCCCCAGGAGTGGTGATCATAAGTTAATAACTAGTTTATGAAAACTTTTTATTGATGTATATATAAAGTACATAGAGAAAAGTGCATATAAGTGTAATGACTTGATGAGGTTTTCAGACTGAACACACCAGTATACCCAGCACTCAGATTAAGAAACAGAAATGATATAAGCACAGCTCAGTAAGTCTGATTTTTTTTTAATAGTTTATTTATTTTTGAGACAGAGAGAGACAGAGTATGAGTGGGGGAGAGGCAGAGAGAGAGGGAGACACAGAATCTAAAGCAGGCTCCAGGCCCTGAGCTGTCAGCACAGAGCCTCATGTGGGGCTCTAACCCACAAGCCGTGAGATCATGACCTGAGCCAAAGTTGGTCGCTTACCGACTGAGCCACCTAGGTACCCCTCAGTAAGTCTGATTTTTAACTGTATAGAACTTATATCCAAATAATGGTTGTCTTTTTTCCATACCAATTAATTTATGAATGGCCCAAGGAAATCAGTGTCATTTTAAGCTTAAAATGGTGTTCCTAACTTGATCAGTCTTGGGATCCATCCAGCTGTATGGATGGATCAGAGTAACTTTCTGATTAACTTTGTTTCAGAGTAACTTTCACATGGTGTATCTGGGTGGCTTAGTCAGTCAAGTGTCCAACTCTTAATTTTGGCTCAGGTAATGATCTCAGGGTCGTGGAATAGAGCCCCGTGACAGGCCACACTCAGTATGGAGCCTGCTTAAGATCCTTTCTGTCACTCTCCCTCTGCCCCTCTCCTCTGTACACGCTCTCTTTCTCTCTCTCTAAAGACAAAAGGCAGAGTAACTTTCACAGTGTCCATGGTAATCTTTCCTCCTTCATTCGTATCTGACAACAGGAGGTCACCTTTCCTCTCCCAAGGGTAGCCATCCTGTGCCTTCTATCCTACCCTGTCTAGACTTCCCTGAGCTTGGTCCTTCTTCTTCTTCCTTTCCTCTCTTCCATCTATCATCGGTTTTTAGCTTCTTTTCTTTGGTTCCTGCCCCTCACCTTCTATACTTAACACTAGTCCTTCTGCTTCTCCTCACCAGGTGCTATTCTCTCTCTCTCCTTTTTATCACCAGATTTCTTTTTTTTAATTTTTAAAGTGTATATATTTATTTGAGAGAGACAGAGCACAAGTTGGGAAGGGGCAGACAGAGAGAGAGAGAGAGAATCCCAAACAAGCTCCACACTGCCAGCACAGAGCCTGACGTGGGACTCAAACTCATGAAATTGTGAGATCATAAACTGAACTGAAAGCAAGAATAGGGCATTTAGCCAACTGAGCCACCGAGGCACCCCATCACCAAACTTCTTAAAAGATTGCCTCCTCTTCCTCTTTTTTTTTTTTTAAGTTTATTTATTTTGAGAGAGAGAAAGGCAAAAAGAGTCAGTTGGGAGAGCAGTAGGGGGAAAAGGAGAGAGAATCCCAAGCAGGCTCCTCACTGTTGGTGAAGAGCCCCACGCAGGGCTTGAACTCATAAACCACAAGATCATGACCTGACCTGAAACCAAGAGTCAGACGCTTAACTGACTGAGCCAGATGTCTCCCACCTTTCTCTTTAGCCCATTCATCCAAATGCCCTTTCATCAGAATTGGCAAAGATGAAGTCAAACTTTCACTTTTCGCAGATGACATGATACTCTACATGGAAAACCTGACAGACTCCACCAGAAGCCTACTAGAACTGATCCATGAATTCAGCAAAGTCACAGGGTACAAAATCAGTGTACAGAAATCGGTTGCATTTTTATACACCAACAGTGAAGCAGCAGAAAGAGAAGTCAAGAAACCAATACCATTCACAATTGCACAAAAAAAACCATAAAATACCTAGGAATAAACCTAACCAAAGATATAAAAGACCTATATGATGAAAACTATAGAAAACTTATGAAGGAAATGGAAGAAGACACAAAGAAATGGAAAAACATTCCATGATCATGGATCGGAAGAATAAGTGTTGTTAAAATGTCAATACTACCCAAAGCAATCTATACATTCAGTGCAATTCCAATCCAAATTGCACTAGCATTCTTCTCAGACTTAGAATAAACTATCCTAAAATTTGTATGGAACCACAAAAGACCCTGAATAACCATCCAAATGTCCTGTGAGACTTGGTTTCTTTCCCCATGATTCTAGTGAAGTTCATAAGCAAACTCCTAGATGTTAAGTCAGCCTTTTTTAAAGCCTTGTTTTCTTAGATTTCTGCTTCCTATGGAGTCTTACTCATCTTTTCTTTGGGACTATCTTCTCTGTTGGCTTCTATTTGTGTGGTCTTAGTTTTCAGCTACAGTTGGACTTCCCAAAGAAAGAACAACAGTAATTCTGGCTTCTTTTGGTCTGAGAATGGCATTTCTTAGGACTTTTATTCATGGAGTATGGATCAGTATCTTAGAATTTATCTGTGATTTGAAGATTGTGGTTTTCATGGCAACCTCTCAATTGAATTAATGTAAACTTTGTGTAACCTAAGTTTTTTTTTATGCTGTACCTGGTAAGAACTCAATATATGTTTGCTGGAATCATTCAATCATTCAATTATTCATTTATATGTTGAATAAGTATTTACTAAATATCTAGTCAATGAATTGATTGTTAAATTCCACAGTAGGATACATTTTTTAAATCTCTAAACATCTATCAAAATACATATCCTTTCTTTTTGTTTTCATTTTTGTTGAAGTTTGCTTGTTTTTTCCTAATTTGAGCAATTACTAGCTATATGACTCTTGGGTAAGTTATTTAACCTCTAGAAATCTTTACTCTTTAAAATAGGGGTAATAATAGTATCTGCCTTCTGGAATGTAGTAAAGATTAGATGAGAAAAATGCACAGAGAGCACAGAGCACATGCTATGAGATAGCAATGACTCGATAAATGTTGGTTATTGTTATTACTTGCTGTGATGGGTGAGTATTGGACTTTGGTCCTCACAGAAAACATCCTCAACTAGGTATTAGTCTTCCAATTTTTCAAAGAGGGAAACTGAGACTCAAGAAGAGGATTTAAATAACTTGCCACAGGTCACAGAGCTAATAAATTGCATATCTGGGATATCTGATTCATAGCTTGTGCCTTTTACAAAACTCTATGGAAAGCCTTTCAGCATCTTGTAGGACACTGAGAAGTAAACTAGGAGTCTCTTTATAGTGGCTAAAATCAACTAATATTGTTGTCATTTGCCTTCCAAAAGGTAGGACATACTAAAGAAGTTCTGCGTGGTTGGGAAATCTCCAGTCCTAAAGGGCAGATTAATAAAGATTTTATCTTAAAACCACAGGATTCTAGGGTTTAGAAGAATTTTAGGTTTAGAAGGATTTGCCCACCTAATTATTGAATTTTCTCTCTAACCATCCAGCCAAGGGGTCATTTGGTTTATCCTTTAACACTTCCAGTGCAGTGAAGTCATCATCACCCCAAGGCAGCTCATTCCCCTTTCCACAACTCTCACAATGAGGCTGTCTTTCTCTCTCCAACGTCTAACTGAGCTTCCCCTGCATGTGTCTTCCACCCATTGGTCCCAGCTGGTAGTGGATGGCCACATGAAGTAAGTGGAACTCCTATTTCCTAAGGCAGCCTTTCAGATTCTTGCTGTTTACTCTCCATTTTCATTCCCAACACCTCCTCATCAGGTTGAACAGCTTCAAGCCTTTCATTTACAATTTCCCCAGAACAAACACAACTGGATCTACTCTTTTTTTTCTTTTTGGTGTGACAGAGAATAAAAACCATACCTATCTCATGAACATTTTGCTTTTCCTTCAGTCTTTCTCATTATATATGGTACCACCATCCACCCAGTTGGTCAAGATAGGAACCTAGGAGTTTTTTCACTATTCTCATACAGTTCATCAGCTACTCTTGTTCAATCCTATCTCCAAATACAAAATCCATCTCTACTACCATCACCCTGGTCTAAGCCACCATCATCTCTCCCCTGATTCCTTTTGTTAAAAATTTTTAATGTTTTATTTATTTTAGAGAGAGAGAGAGAGAGGGAGACACAATGGGAGTGGAGGAGGAACAGAGAGGGAGACATAGAATCTGAAGCAGGCTCCAGCCTCTGAGCTGTTAGCACAGAGCCTGATGTGGGACTCGAACCCATGAATTGCAAGCAAGATCATGACCTGAGATAAAGTCGGCTGCTTACCTGACTGAGCTACCTAGGCACCCCTCTCCCCTGATTCCTAACTCTTGCCCCCTCCTTACACAAAGCAACAGAATAATCTCTTTAAAACACAAATCAGACCATCCCCGCTCCTTCCCCCCCCCCCCCCCCCCCCCCCCCCATTAAAAGTCTTCTTTGACTTACCATTGCCCTTACAACAAAATCCAGTCTCTTTTTGCGGTCAACAAGGCCCTGCCGTCATCTGAAACATTCTTCCCTGTTATTCATTCACTGTTGGTCCCTGGTGGCCTTTATGTTCCCTAGACATGCCAAGCCTTTTCCTCCAGCCAGCCCTTACACTTCTTGTTACTTCTGCCTGTGCTCTTTGTGGAGCTTTGCAAATGGCTGGCTCATTCTTGTCAAGCTTCAGCTCAGATACCACTTCCTCAGAAAGGCCTGTTCTGATCACTCATCAGAGGCCCTAATCTCATTATTTTGCACCTGCCTTTCAAACCTGTACTGCCTCTCTTGAGAACATAAATTCTTCGGTGACTGGATATAGGCTGTTGTGTTAGCAGCCACAGCTTCTACAAGTGGCATAGTTGCTGCCCATAGAAGGCGCTCAATAAATATCTGCAGGATAAATAAGTAGCCTCATGATTGACTGGATGTAAGTGTATTGGGGGCATAATAAGAATTGGTTTGATTCTGAAGTTGCCACTTCCTGTGAGATTTTAGGGCAAATTATGTTACCTTTCTGGGTTTCAGTTGCCTTATCTGTATAAAAACAATCCTATTTTTAAAAAAAAGCAATCCTATCTACTTCACACAATGTTGTGGATATTAGTTAAGATATTGGCTGTGGATGTACCTGCCATGGTACCTGGCACATGCTAGGTGTTCAGTCTCCCACAAAACCTGGTGCTTCATTGCGATGTGGTGCTTCATTCTGTCAAGCTTGAACCTGACTAATGGAACTGTTTCTGCGGTGTGCCTGGGAGTGCATGACCCATAAGATGCCTGCAACTCCCTTCAGGTTACGCTTGCCTGGCTGTGAAGGCACTGCTAACTCTGGATATCCGAGGTGGTGCTGCGTGACGCTCAGTCTGAAAAGCCAGAAGTGCCAGGCCCTGAGCCTTCACTGGGGTGCTGAACACAGACTCCAGAAACCGAAATGATCAAACCTGACATTGTGTGGCCCATCTCTTGTCAAGATGGATTGGGATGCTCTGTCTAGACAGTTGTCTCCTTTGGGAAATCACAGTTGCTCTGAGAGGAGGCACATGGTCTACTGTTAAGAATACCAAATAGGCCTGTGAGCTGTTGGGGGGGGGGGGAGGAGTTGCTGTGAGGTGGGTGGGCCTGTGCCGCAGAGCCTGCCAAAAAGGAGCTGTCAGCTTCTATACTCACAGGACTCTCAGAATCATGCTGGGAGAATTCTCCTTCACACATGCGGTGTCAACAGAGCCCCCAGTCCATGGGAAGGTACACATATCACTGTCAGCCTTCCCAGAGCCAGTGATCCTATGCCCCCACCGAGGAGTGCTGGACGAATTGAAAGGTAACCCTGTAACATGGATAACCTGCTGGGAAGGGGGGCCGAAGTCCTTACACAGCTTGTTTGGTTTGTTTCTCCTGTAGGCTGTTAAGAGTATTTTAACATGAGGCTCTAGAATTCTAGGTTCGCATCCCGGCAATGTCATGACCTTGGCTGAGTGACTTAACATCTCGCATTAGCTTCTCACCTAAAGCAGGGATAATAAGGACTCCCTATCTTATCTGGTCACTGTGAGGATCAGGTCATAAGGTACATGCAAAAATCTTAGTTTTGTTCCAGGCACATAGCCAATGTTCAGTGAATGATCTTTCTCTTTATTAGCCGGGACAGGTTGGAATTTTGAGTTTGTTCCTGATGAGCCTCACCCATATTGAACTTTGGGCCTTGATTCTCTCTTTGCCAGCTATGTGCCTGGGACAACTTATCTAACCTCTCAGTCAGTGTTTTTATCTGTCACATGAAGTTTATAATTCCCACCTATAGTGAAGGTCGAATGACCTCAGAGTGCCTGACACATAGTAAGTGCTCAAAATACTCATTTCTTCCACCTTTGGTTCTCAAGTATCTGAAATACGGTCCCTTTAAGCTTGTTAAGATTCCTCACTAGCCTTGTATGCAGCTGTGTTCAGACAGCTTTGGCAGAAGGAAAGCCTTTTTTTTTTTTTTTTTAAATAGACTGTTTCATAATCTTTTGGCTCAGATCTGCTGCTGCTGTACCCTGTGCTTCTCAGGGTCCCTGGGTCCTCCTGAAATCAACTTGTGCCTTGCCTCTCACCTAAATGACCGTGGAAAGTGACTACCTTGGAAGATGTTGCTGAATGCAGAATGGATTTTCCTCCCTGCTCGTGGGGGTGAAACTGGCTCAGGGATTCTTAGCTGCAGGGGGAGGGGCCATTGGGCCTGGACTGCAGTTGGACATAGTGGCCAGGAGTTTTCTGGTTTTCATTAAAATTCTCTGGCTGTCTTTCGGGATTGCTCATTGGATATGACTGTGTGCTGGAGGTGGGTGTACTGTTCTCTCGGCTACCCACACCCATCAAATCACAGTGGCCCTGAGGACGAGAGGAAAATTGAAGGTAGAGAACAGGCTGGCTAAGGGGTCTTGTTCAGCAATCTTTGTGATAGGAGCCCTCTGTCTACAGCTACAGAGCTTGAGTGTTAGAAACTCTTAAATGCAGACGGGAAAGCAGACATAGCCCAGCTGGGAATGGGTAGCAGAGAGAATCCTCTTACAGCTTACCCTTGATGACAGACTTGCTTTTCAGGGCAGATAGAGGTTTCCTGGCAGCTGTCAGAGAGTCCCCAAATGTTACATCAATGAATGAAGTCAGTCTGATCTAATCATTTTCTGAGGTGCTTATACCCTTATATGCCCAAGGGGATGGGGGTTGGGTGGCAGTTCTCTGAGGGTGACAGACTGAAGTAGAGAAGACTCCATTTTCAAGAGTTAATTTCTGGTAGTTAAAGAAATCTTACTTGAGATTAGAATTTGAATCTGAAAGTCTAGTTTCAAATGATGACTCTGCTATTGACTTGCTCTGTGATCTCAGTCAACTTGCTTCCGCGGGATAAATTATGTAAAGCTTGTGGCATATCATATGTTCTCAGTAAGTGGTGGATGTTGTTATAAAGTGCGCTAGGTTTGACCTGTCACTCCAGCTCACCAAGATATATCCCACTTCTGTCATCTAAAACATTTGTTCTACATCCCTCCCAGCTTTGTGTCGTTTAAGACGTTGAGGCAAATGTGTTCCCTAGGGCACGCTGAATCTTCTTTCACTGGAAAAATACATCAAAACCATATTATTAATGTTTCCCAGTGAGACGCTCACAACGTCAGATATTTCATCACTAGGTAACTTAGTAGGAAGAAAAACAGGATTGTTCCTGTCATTCTTGATGGATAGATTGTGAGAAGGCCATTTAATTGATTTTGGGTATAAATGTCCCTTCACTCCCAAGAGAGCAGCACTGAGGCTGCCATTTGCTCTCATAGTAAAACCCTATTTCCAGTCTTTTCTCCATGATTCTCAAACCTTGTGTTATAGCCACAGTGGACTGCTCACAAAAAATTAATATGGAACATATCATATACACCAAAAAGTATTCTAAATATGGGGTTACAGTTCTTAGAAGAACAATAAACTGAAAATTGTACATCCGCCATTCAGTCTGTAAAATTGAATGTTATTGGTACCCTAGAGTCTGCTTATATACCTTCTGCCCCCAAATCATGTCCCCTTCTCTTCTCACCACAGGCAGTGATTATCCTGAATTTTGTGTTGATCATTCCCTTACTTTATAAATGGTTTAGCCACATGTTTGTATTACTAAACTGTATATTGGTTCATTTTTTAAAACAAGAAGCAAGTACAAATCTGGCAAGTTTTGTAAGAAAAGGGCAATAGTGCCACTATTAGGTCTAAAAATAAGCTGATTTGGGTTCATAATTTGGCTTTAGCTTTCCTAGGGGTTACAAAAGGTCCTGATGGGGAAGTTGGTGGGCAAAGTTATAAGTGAATCCTAGGAAATTTAAAGCCCACCATTATCAGGGCATCTGATGGGGCTATAGTGTGGGTCAGGCACTGGACATCTGGTGGGATATGGTCACAGAGCAGAATATTCTATCTTTTTTATCTCTCATTTCTCTGTGGCCTACCTCCAGATCTCAGGGATTAGGTTGGAGCAAAGCTTTTCTGTGGGATATAGTGAATGCCATCAGCTAACCCAAACAGACAGCATGGAGGACATGAGCAGGCGTTTCATTAGCACAAGGTCAAGGCAAATGGAATCAGAGGTCTGGTCCAAGTTTACTTATCATCCTTTGCCAGGTTAAAAAGACAATAAGCAGTACCATCCATGGTATTTTCTTACCTAAAATTGACCCCTAAATCTAATCAAGCCTCTAAAGCTAACTTTGATTTATCAGAAAGATGGAAGAAATTAAATTTTACGCCAAGGAAGCAAATAGATAAATACTGACTGTTGGACAACTGATTTGACGTTTGCAACATCAGTGAAAGGAAAAAAAAGATAATGTGACTTAAAAATTATAATCAATGTAATTTATGAATCTTTTTTTTTATTCAAATAGTCTATGTTTTAGTTTGCTATAGCTGCCATAACAAAATACCACATACTGCATAGCTTAAACAACAGAAGTTTATATTTTTCACATTGCTGGAGGCAGTGATTAAGGTGCTGGCAGGTTGATTTTCCCCGAGGCCTCTCTCTTTGGTTTAGAGATGGTTACCCTCTTCCTCCCTCTTCACATAGTTACCCGTCTGCATGCACGTGGCCCCAGTGTCTCTCCACATGTCCTAATCTGTTTTTTTCTTACAAGCACATCAGTCATATTGGATTAGGGGCCACCCTAAAGGCCTCATTTTAATGAAGTTACCCCTTTAAAGGCCCTATCTCCAATTGGAGTCACGTTCTGAGGCTCCGACTCTTAGGCCTTCAACATATACATTTGGGGGTCAGAGGAGACATGATCCCGCCCGTAACAATCTAATTGTAAAAGAGGATTGTTGCAATATTGGGGAAATTTTATTATCGACTGATATCAAGGGGTCACTTCATTTTTCTAGGTATGATAATAGTACTGTGATGTTAGAGAATGGGTAACATAGAGGTGGGTTCTGAAATACATAGAGATGAAATGATATGATGTGGAATTTATTATAAAACATTTAAACAAAGAAACCATAGAAAAAAGCCAAAGTGTTCATATGTTAAATCAGTGATGAGTATCATGGGCCTACTTTTCAGTATGTTTGAAAATTTAATGATCAAATACTGAAAATATTTAGATCAACAATTCCAAAGAGGGTTTAATGGCAGTGGGGATTTTGGTGATGGCCGTCTTCACCATGTCTGTCCCATGAGTTTTTCTTCTCCCATCTGGTTGGCTTCTTCATGTGGTAGTCATTTTGGGGTCCTGTGATGACTGTCTCTACTCAGTTCTCTGTTTCTCATATACCACTTGGTGAAGGACATCCTTCAGGAATGGAATCCTTAGGGGAATGGAACGTGAATTTCCAAGATCTTGTATACCTGAAAATACTTCTGTTCTATTCTCATAGTTGATAGATAGTTAGGTTGGAAATAATTTTCTTTCAGAATTTTGGAAAGTATTGACTTGTTTTTATTGATGCTGTTGAGCAGTTGAAAGCATTTGAATTTCTGATTCTTTGTATATAGCCTGTTTGTTTGATTTTTCTCCTTACTGACAACTTATACAATCTTCTCTTTGTCTGCAGTTTTCTGAAATTTCACAGAAACTTCACACTGTGTTTTCTGTGCTGGGCCCGTTGGATCTGGCAAACTGCACCCCTTAGTTCTTCAAAGTTTTATTGAATTATGTTGTTATAGTTTTTTATTCTTTTTTTCTGCTCTTTCTTGGGAATTTCTCTTAATCAGATATTGGACCTCCTATACTGATCCTCTAGAATATTCTTAACTTCTCCTGTTTTCCAAACCTTTGTCTTGTGATTCTCCTCTCCAAAAGATTTTGTGAACTTAATCTTTCAATCCTTTTATTGAGATTTTTAAAAATTTCTGCTATTAAGTTGTCAATTTCCAAGAGCTCTTTTTTGTCTTCTTGGTGTTTCCTTTATATAGCATCCTATTTTCATTTTATGGCTGCAATTTTGTTTCATTTTTTGAGAATATTAATGGTATTTCCCTCCCACCTTGTTCCCTGCCTCACATAGTATCTGTTTCCTTCCACTTGCTTTTTTGTGTCTGCTGTTGTCTGTATCTTTATCAGAGGCTTTTCCAACATATCACTCTGAATGTGATCCTTGGCTGTGTGGTCTCATTAAGGGTGGGGGCAAGGCGAGGTGGGGATAAAAAAAACTGTCGAGACCTTGGCATGGTAAGTGAAGGAAGCCACTCACAAAAGACCACATAAAGTATGATTTCATTTATATGAAATGTCCGGAATAGGCCAATCTATAAAGACAGACAATAGATTAGTAGTTGGCTGTGGCTGGAGAGTGGGGGGATGGGGATATGGATGGTATAAGGCTTTCTCTGGGGTCATGAGATGTTCTAAAACTGATCATGGTGGTGGTTGTACAACTCTGCGACTATACTAAAACCACTGAATTGTATACTTTAAAAGAGTGAATTGAGGGGTGCCTGGGTGGCTCAGTCAGTTAAGCATCCAACTTCTGCCCAGATCACGATCTTGTGGTTTGTGGGTTTGAGCCCCACATGGGGCTCCATGCTGACAGTTCAGAGCCTGGACCTTGTTTCAGATTCTGTGTTTCCCCTTCTCTCTGCCCCTCCCATACTCATGCTCTGTCTCTGTCTCTCAATAATAAACATTAAAATTTTTTTTAAAAAATAAAAGAGTTAATTGAGGGAGTTATATCCTTCTAAGCATTTTTTTTTAATGTTTTAATTATTTCTGAGAGAGAGACAGTGTGAGCAGGGAGGGTGAGAGAGAGAGAGGGAGACAGAATCTGAAGCAGGCTCCAGGCTCTGAGCTAGCTTTCACCACAGAGCCTGACGCGGGGCTCGAACCCATGAACCGTGAGATCATGACCTGAGCCGAAGTCAGACGCTTAACCAACTGAGCCACCCAGGCTCCCTGAGGGAGTTATAACTTAATAAAGCTTAATATTATGTCTTAATAAACCATCCCAGTGGTGATGCTTGTACAACTCTGTGAATATACTAAAAATCATTTGATTTGTACACTACATTTAAAAGGGCAGATTGAGAATGTGAGTTATATAAAACTGTCCAAAAACAAAAAAGCCATCAAACCAAGTATGGGATGGAGATCATTAACTGCTGGCCTCACTGTAGTGTGATCTGGGTGGGCTGATTGTTGGGAGCCCCTGAGGCCTCGTCTTCAGGTGTTTCTGTGGTTGCATTTACCCGGGAGGAGGGAGGAGGGTCTTCCCCATTTCTTTGCCTGGAGAGGGAAGAGGGAAATCTGTAGAGGAGAGGAACTAGGAAAATCTGTTGTATTTCACCTTCAGCAGCCATAGTGCCCTTGTCTTTTTTATGTTCCCCTTTCATCATGCTAGGTTCTCCTGGACCGGAGCCACTCTTACTTTTTATTATGGAAAATTCCAAAGACTACAAAGTGGAGAAGATAGTGCAATGAATCCTCATGTTCATGTCACCCCGCTTCACCAGTGATCGGTACATGGACATCTTTGTTTCATCTGTGTCCCCCTCAACCCTTTCCCCTAGATTATTTTAAAACAAATAGTAGACATTTCTGTCTTATGCTCTCTAGTGTCTAAGCCTCCAGAATTCTGTCAGTGAGGAGAAGGACCTAGGGATTTAACTTCTTTTCAAGCAGCTTTCACTGTTTTCTTTATTTTTACATCCTGTCCCTCTGCTCCGCGAGTGAGCCAGTCCTGGGCCTGGTGAGGACTCTCTGGTTTCAGTCAGCCGCACACTCAGCTTTTCCTGCATCTGGTTTAGGATTCAGATTTCTAGTCTGCTGTCAGTTACTACTTGCTCATCTGTTTCCCAAGCTTCCAAAATTTGACACCATTATCTTCTCTCCTCTTTCCCTGTACTTGAATGGTTTTGTTATTAGGAAAGAAAAAAATCTCTGCTGAATATTTGTCGGGTTTCAGGAGTAAGTGAAATTAGATGCATCTGTAAATAAAAAACATTTAGAAAAAAGAGGGGGAGGCACCTGAGTGGCTCAGTTAGTTAAGCATCCGACTTCAGCTCAGGTCATGATCTCACAGTTCATGGGTTCGAGTCCCGCTTCGGGTTCTGTGCTGACAACTAGCTCAGAGCCTGGAGCCTGTTTCAGATTCTGTGTCTCCCTCTCTCTCTGGCCCTCCCCTGTTCATGCTGTCTCTCTGTCTCATAGAAATAAATAAAAAACATTAAAAATAATTAAAAAAGAAATTAGATGCAGCTGTGCAGTGTATACCTTACTAGGAAGATCAACTGCTCCCCTTTTCCCCCTTTTTTCCATTTTGCTCTATCCTGCCACCTGATTCTTTTTTTAAATTAAAAGATTTTTAAATGTTTATTTATTTTGAGGGAGAGATAGAACAGGGTGTGAGCAGGGGAGGGGCAGAGAGAGAGAGGGAGACAGAATCTGAAGCAGGCTGAAGTTAGCACAGAGCCTGACATGGGGCTCGAACTCATTAACCACGAGATCATGCTCTGAGCCGAAGTTGGACACTTAACTGACTGAGCCACCCAGGCGCCCCTATCCTATTTGATTCTACAAAAACCTAGAACCCAACAGATAGGTAGGTAGGTAAGTAGGTAGGTAAGTAGGTAGGTAGGTAGGTAGGTAGGTAGATTTGCCAGGAAAGCTCCTTTCCAATCTTCTGAGAACTGAGAGGAATCTTCTTATTATAACACGCCTCTCTTCTGACCTTAAGCACAGGCAGAGGGAAGGCCTGCTTGCCTTTGTGCCTCGCTGGCGCTTTGCACTCACCTCTTATTATAGAATTGTTTGCTTGCAGTTTGAGTGCTGCATTGCAGTGTGGTTACCTGCCTGTCTTCTCCGTTGGCCGGTGGGCAGGACTTGGGAGCAGGGCTACGTCTTGTTTCTCTCTCTCTGTGACATGATCACAGTGCCTGACTCCCAGGAAACATTTGTTAGCTCACAGACTGGATAACTGAGCACCACGCTTCCAGATGGGGACAGAAAATCATACAATGCCCCTTTCCTCTTGGTCCTTTGCGGGCACTACTGTCTGTTAAATATTAAGGAGGGAAACATGCCTAGTCGGTTTGTTGTTATGCAATGTTGTTCCCTTTGCTTTCAAGTCTGGTGTTTTTTACCTAGTCAGCAGGTTGAGGGTGGGGGGGAGGCAGGCCACTATAGGAGTGTAAACATCTTACCAAAGAAGGAATGGACTCCAGCAGAAATGCCTGCCTTCCCTCCTTCGATAGAAAGGCTGTGGTCTGTTCACTGCTTCACACGAGAGGAGTCCATTTGTTCTTGAGAGTAACTTAGTTCTGCAAGGTCTTTCATTGCTTCTTCCTTTTGGATAAAATGCCTAGAGAATTTTTTTAAATGTTGATTACATTGTTTTAAAAAATCTGATGTCAAAATATGATCTAGCAGAGGTCCTGTTAAAATGCAAATATAGAACTTTATTTTTTTTTATATTTATTTATTTCTAGGAGAGAGAGAGAGAGACAGTGTGAGCAGGGGAGGGTCAGAGAGAGAGGGAGATACAGACTCTGAAATAGGCTCCAGGCTCTGAGCTGGCAGTCAGCACAGAGCCCGACGCGGGGCTCGAACCCACGAACTGCGAGATCATGACCTAAGCGAAAGTCGACGCTTAACCGACTGAGCCACCCAGGTGCCCCGCAAATATAGAACTTTAAAAGCGTGACCTTTAGCCTGTAGTTTTTTCAAGTATGTTACTTAAAATGCTATATATAGCCTCTTAGGGGAAAGAGATGGAGAACTACAGGTCAAACAAATTTGGGATTCGGAATTAAACACACTTAAATAGGGTTCTGCACTTCAGGACTTGTCAGAGCCTTGCTACTATGCATTGTGAATGTCATAGAGGGGCATGCAGTAGGCAGCGTTTCCTAAATTTACCTTACTTTTCATCAGAGGAGGGGCATTTCACCGTTTTGTTTTGTGGAAAACACACAACTATGGAAACAGCCCCTCAGCTCTTTGAACTCCAGTTGAAATGCCACTTCCTGTAAGGCCTTCCTGAATTCCCCCAGATATATAGATAACTTTTTTTCTTCTTTGAATTGTGCTGCCTTCATTTGTCTTATTGTCTCCCTACCTCTTTCCTTACCCCCAGTAGATCATAAATTCCTGTACATGTTGTGTCACTTCTTTTTTTTAATGTTTATATAATTTACTTTGAGAGAGAAAGACAAATACAGAGAAAGGCAGAGAGAGAGAGAGAGGGAGAGGGAGAATCCCAAGCAGCGTGGAGCCTGACATGGGGCTCAAATCCATGAAATGTGAGATCGTGATCTGAGCTGAAATCAAGAGTCAGATGCTTGATCGACTGAGCCACCCTGGTGGCCTATACAGGTTGTATCACTTCTGCATTTGGAACACTGCCTTGCACACAGGTGCTCAAGAAATGTATGCAGTACTGCACTGGGACCTTAGCTAAGTCATCCTCAGAGTTGCGAGGGCACTGGCAGGGGTGAGAACTCCAGATAGATCTGGAGTTTGGGAGCCTCACCGATGAAGGATGTGGCTGGGAGAGAGGGCGCACAGCAAGGACACAGGTCCGTTGAAGAGACTGGTCCCAAAGGACAGAACAGGAAAACCAGATCAGGAGATGCTTTGAATATAAATCAAATGTACTGATGGCTGGCTGTATGCCAGACACCCTGTGGTAAACTTTGAGTATTTAAACGTAATTCCATCCATTCAAGTAGGTGATATTCTTCCTATTTCATAGATGAAGAAACGGGTATCAGAATAGTGAAGTAGAAGTTAAGTACCTTTACGCAGCAGACGCTATGCTGCCGGGGACACAAAGTGAATAGAGTTCAGTCCTTTCCTTCAGGGAACCCTTGTTTCCTGGAGTAGACAGTCCTGTAAATATATAAGCAATGGGGGTAAGTGCAGTGATGAAACTGTGATTGGGGTGATATGGGAGAACCAGATGGGAGACCCTAACCTGTGGGGGGAACGGGGTGGAGGGTGACAAGCCCAGGATAGCTTCCAGGGACAGAGGACACCTGAGCAAGGTGGCATGAGGGTGCAAGGTCTGAAGGGACCAAACACAAAGCCTGGAGTGAGACATAGCAGGATGAGTTCGTTGCCCTCAGCGTAGGAAATGTGAGTGAGGCTAGGAATGAGAAGAAGCTGACAGGTGTTTGTTGTAAATAGGTTGAAGCATTTCACGCTTGATTTTGAAAACCATGGGTTTGTAGAGTTTTCAGCCAAAAGGTGAACTGTCCAGCATGTTTTATTTTCTTTTTATTTAAGTTTATTAAAATTTTAAAAGCTTATGTATTTTGAGCAAGACAGAGACAGCACAAGGGAGGGAGGGGCAGAGAAGAAGGGAGAGAGAGAATCCCAAGTTAGGCTCTGCCCTTACAGTGCGAAGCCTGCTTGGGACTTGAACTCACAAAACCATGAAATCATGACCTGAGCCAGACACTTAACCAACTGAACTACCCAGGTGCCCCACCAGCATGTTTTAGATACATACCCAGATGGTGGGCAGTGGTAGTATTATTCCCATTCTAGAGAGGGGAGTCAGGGTTCAGAAAGTGACTCACCCAAGATCACTGAGCTTGTTAGAGTTGGAACAGAGCCACAATTTCAACTCAGATCCACGTGAATCTTTGCACTACTAAGCTACCTCTCAAAGTAACAATGGCCAACAGCTGTATTAAATTTCCAACTGAAAAGTATTTACTCTCACTTTGATATTTGAATCAGAGAATAGTTTTAAGAATTCACATTATGAAGAACCAAATTTATGTGGTACTGGTACTTAGTGCTATAAAAGTTCAGAGAAGGAGAGATTAGGGAGGAATTCATGGGGGAGATGGCATCTGTATTGCCATGAGGGAAGAGGTAAACTAGAGCAGATAACGGGAAGCCGGGTGAGAGAAAGGTGAGGCTGTGCACCATGTGGGAGGGCAGGAGTGAGCCTGGCGAACAGTTGTGGAGAGGCCACTTCCTGATATAATCACGGTCCCTTGCTTTCTGAGATGGCTGTGTAAAGAAGAGAGAAACAAATGATCATGTACCCCAATTCCCATCTTTACTTCTGTGAAATACACAACTGGCATTGAAAACATTTTTATTACTTTATTATAGTCACTACAGAGTTTATTCAACAGTGTTCCCTTACACTGTGATTTGTCTTAGTCTCCCTGTCCTCTCCTCAGACCCACTCCAGATATATAAGGGAAACAGGGGCGCCTGGGTGGCTTAGTCGGTTAACAGTCTGACTTTCGCTTAGGTCATGATCTCGTGGTTCGTGGGTTCGAGCCCCGTGTCGGGCCCTGGGCTGACTGCAGCTCAGAGCCTGGAGCCTGTTTCAGAGTCTGTCACTCCGTCTCTTTCTGACCCTCCCCTGCTCACGCTGTCTCTCTCTCTCTCTCCTAGAAATAAATAAAACATTAAAAAAAAAATTAAAAAAAAAACCACAAATATATAAGGGAAACAACTGAAGGTCCTATAGATAGTAGAACCACAACCAGATGTGCAAATGGAAATGACATCCGACGGTTTGCGTGATGAACTGAGCTTGCTTATATAGAAGGGGATGTTTGTTTGTGTTGGCTGTCCCAAGTTCTCGTAAGATTCCTTCTTACTCACTACTGATTACCTTCAGAGCCTGGAATTGGGATCTTTTGTAAATGCTGCTGTATTCATTACAGTGAATGGTATGAAAAAAAAAAAAAAGGATGCACTTATGAGTCAGAAGAGATCTGGATTAGTATCCCAGCTTCCCAGACTACACATTCTACTTTGGGTACATTATGAATTTTGTTAAGATTGTGTCTTCTTTTTTTTTTTTTTTTAATATTTTTATTTATTTCTAGGAGAGAGAGAGAGAGACAGCGTGAGCAGGGGAGGGTCAGAGAGAGAGGGAGATACAGACTCTGAAATAGGCTCCAGGCTCTGAGCTGGCAGGCAGCCTAGAGCCCGACGCGGGGCTCGAACCCACGAACCACGAGATCATGACCTAAGCGAAAGTCGGATGCTTAACCGACTAAGCCACCCAGGTGCCCCGAGTCTTCTAGATCTTTGATCTTCTAATAATGCCCCTTCTCTCTGCTCTCATCAGATTTACCCTCATCACTAGGTAATTCTCAGTAGCAAATAAGTATGCTCCAGTATTTCTTATCTGAAAATAAACAATGCCCCCACATCCAAAATTCCAAAATGTTTTCTAATTTTGTCTCTTAGCTGTTGCCAAATAAATTCATTATGTAGTTTACTCCTCTGTTGACATTATATCCCCCTCTGTCTTCAAGTTTCTTTGTTCCTTTTCTCAGTAAAACTTACACGTTGTCCACAGTCTGGGCTTTGACACCTTTCCTCACTCTAATCTCTGCCCATTGTTCCACCAGGACCATTGCCAGTGTCCGTCAATGAATGACCTTCATGTGGCCAAGTTGAAGACCACTGCTTTCTTTCAATCTTATTCATTTTCTCAGCAGCATTTGACAAGGGGCTGATTTCACTGTTTTCTTGGACTCTACTTTCCTGGGTCTCTTCCTACCACACTGGGCTCTCTTCCTTATCTCCTCCACCTCTAAATGGTAACATGCTCCATGTTCTGAAATGGCCCCCTTCCCTTCTCTGAGGTAAAGAAGAGGTGTTGTCTTCTAATCCAATGACTTTCAGTAACATCCATTTGCTTATGACCTTCAAATTTGTATCTTTATCCTCAGACTTCCTCTAGAAGTCCAGACTCATGTCCAGATAGATGTCTAAGAGGCATAGCACATTTAACATAGCCGAAAGTGAACTCTTGACTTTGTTTCCACCCAAAACTTGTTCTTCCTTCAATCTTCCCTATCTTAATAAGTGGTGCTACTCTCTCCCCAAGGGCTCAAGCCAAAGTATCTTTGCATTGCTTCTGATTTCTTTTTTTCTTCTCCATCATTATCCATTCCTTCAGCAAGTCTTATCTTCTCTGGCTTCAGAAACATTCCATAATTGATCTCCTTCCCATATCTCCATTATCAGCACCCTAGTCCAAGCCGTATCATCCTCCACCTAGACCACAGGCAGTGACCTCCTAACTAGACTCCTTGTTTCTGCTTGTATCCATACCATCATACCTTCCATTAGAGAGATCAGAGAAATCTTTAAAACTGTTCATCAGTTTGTGCCACACTCCCTACCTGCCCCCTTACAACAGGCCTCCCATTGCACTCAGAATGAAATCCATCCCCTGGCGGATCAAGGTCTCTGGACCTGCCCCACGTCACTCTCTCAGCCCTCTTCTCGCAAACTGTGCACCAGCCTTATTGTGCTGGTTTTGGTTCCTGGAACTTGCCACGTCCATTCTCATTTTCGGGACTTTGCCCTAGCTCGTCCTTCAGTCTAAAATGCTCTTCTTCCAATCTGTATATGCTTGACTCTTTCTTGTTCAAATCTCATTGTAAATACAGTCACATCAGAGAGGATTTCTCTGACACCCCACCCTAAAATTGCCATCTAGGGGCGCCTGGGTGGTTCAGTCCATTAAGCATCCGACTTCTGCTCAGGTAATGATCTCGCAGTTCATAGGTTTGAGCACCACATCCGGCTCTGGGCTGACAGTTCAGAGTCTGGAGCCTGCTTTGGATTCTGTGTCTTCCTCTTTCTTTGTCCCTCTTCTGCTTGTTCTCCCTCTCATTCTCTCTCTCTCTTCTCTGTCTCTTTCTCTCAAAAATAAACATTAAAAAAATTCAAAAAATAGAGTGTCTAGTCACTCTGTGCCTTCTTATTTTAATTCTCTACCTGCAGTTGTTGCTATCTGATATTTTTCTTGTTCATTAATGTATATGCTCATTTCTCCATTCATTCATTGCTCTGTTTACTGCCCAACTGGAATGTATACTCTACAAAGTGGGGGAACTTTGTCTGTTTATTGCTCTCTCTCCAGTCCTGTATCAGTACTTGCACACAGTAGATGCTCGCTACAATGTATGGGATGGGTTGAGCATGTTTTCCTCATCTGTAGAATGGAGAGCCTAATACTTATGTCTCAGAGTTGTTTAGGGCTTACACTCTCAAACTTGATAATGCATGTGAAGTGAATAGTTCTATGTCCAGCATATTGTATTTAATAAATAGAAAATATATTATTTTTTAAGTGGATTTATTATGAGAGAGAGGGATAGGAAGAGTGAGTGGAGGAAGGACAGAGAGAATAGGAGAGAGAAGAATCCCAAGCAGGCTTTGCACTGTCAGCACAAAGCCTGATGCAGGGATTGAACTCACAAACTGTGAGATCATGACTGAGCTGAAGTCAGACGCTCAACTGACTTAGCCACCCAGGTGCCCCCCAAATAGATTATTTTTTAAGCATCTGGCTCATTATAGACATTCAACAAAGATGAATTCTTTTTCTTACAGCCTGGGTCCCCTGTAGTATTTTATATTGAGACAGTTTACACTCTTTAAAAGGTGAAAAGTACTTCCCAATCAACTGTAACTCAACACTTTTCCTAAAGAAAAAGTTTAAAAAGTACTGTTCAATGAATAGTCAACATCAACTAGTTTAGAACCATTGTTAAGGTCACTTCTGTCCCCATCCCCTAATATACACAGAGACAACTACATGATAACAAGGTTTGGCTTTCTCCTGGGAAATCATGATTCTCTTCTTCTCTTTGGTTATATGATCTTTTCCAATTAACTCTCTTTAGAGTCAGTGTTTTGGGATCTGACTCCCAAAGCCTGGTGTTTAGGTTTTCTGAATAGCATTCCCAGCTTTTGTGTGTTCTGATCAGAATTTATTTTGCTTTTATTTAATAAATATTTAGGATCAACTGAGTGCCAAGCAATGGGGATACAGTTAAACATTCATAGGGGCCTCTGTCTTTAAGGTCTAGTGGGGGAAACAGGATACATAAATCAGTGAGGATACTAAAGTGTCTATGAAGAGAGTCTCAGTAGAACATAGTGGAGGCACAAAGGCGGGAGTGGCTAATCCACATGCAGGAGGAAGGAATGTTCCAGAAATCTGTATTTGCTCATCACCCAACAAGGAGAGAATGGCTGTGTAAGCAAAGATGGAGAGGGATGAACCTGCCTTGGGGTCTGCCCTCTGGGAGCCTGGCATGGCTATGTGATCGCAGTGGCAGTGGTAACTCAAAGGTCACAGGAAACAGCTAGAGAGATGGCCAGGACCTAGGTTATGGATGGCTCTGTATGCCCTGCTAGAGAACTTGAACATTCTCCAACAATAGCAATAACAGGAACAGCACCTAACATTTACTAAGTGCTTCCTATCTGCTAGACTTTATTCCTTGCTTTTTATGAATTGCTTTAATATGCGCCATAATCTTACGAGGTACGTACTGTTATCATCCCTGTTTACACATAAAGAGACACAGGAACCAAGAGGAATAGGGAACCTGCCCAAGGCCACTCAACACGTAAAGGGCAGAGGCAGGACTCGGTTAGGCCGTTTGGCTCAGAAGTTTGCCCTCTTCACCAGGGCACTGTACTTCCTCTCGCAGACAGCTTTGTGTGAGCCACCGGCACCCCCAAGGAGACGAAGTGTGGGATTGACGTGGTCACGTTGTTGCAGTGGAATTGCACTGCACCTTGTACGTGGGTTAGCTGCTAAAAGCCTCTAAGGCAAAAAATGCAGCTACCTTCCTCCTTGAAGTGAGGAGTATTTGAGTGAGGTTGGCCTCATAAGCAGTGGCATCTCGTGTCCCGCTCGGCCCAAGGCCTCAGCTTTTCCCCTAGCCTTGGGACAGAGGGCAGTCTCTGGCAGAATGCATGGAAGAGATGACTAGTTGGTGTGTGTGGAGGGGCCCTGTTGTTCAAAAAGCACAGAAGTGCCACACCCCTGCAGAAACTGAGCGCCTCCGCAGCTCAGCCTCCCCTCTCACTCTTGCCAGGGCCCGCGCTCACTTCACGGGCAGCAGAGAGCCCAGGCACTGCTTAGTGAGTTTCCCTGTCTCCATGTCTCTCCCCGGAGGAGCCCCTGTGACATGGAGGGAGAACAGGGCTGTTGCTGCCAAGGTGTGAGAGGTTGGCCTCAGTGAAGTCAGGACAGCTGGACTGGAGAATAAGGATGTGAGAGATAAAAAGGAGGTGAAATATTCCAGACCTCGTGACCGATTGGATTTGTTCCCTTCACGCTTTTTTTCTGATCTGAAAACTTGGTACATCATTGTATTTTTTGTCTTCCAAGTCTGGTAAAAGTCCTTCTAAATTTCCCACTATGTCAGCCTTGGTAATACAGTATTCTCGCTGCTCCTGACCCGTGACTACTGAAATAGACCGCTGTAAGTGTTTATGGAACTTTGATCAATCCATCTCCTGTGTCAACAGTGCAATACGTCTGTTTTTTGTTTACAAATAGACGTTGTGTTAGGTAAGTTCTCTTGAAAGCACTTGAAAAAAACCCACTGCTATGTTCTTTTGCAGGACTTATGGTAATTTCACTGATTATTTTTTTAAAAATTGAATTGATTTTATAACTGCTGTAAAGAAAACACTGGCATGATTATAGTGAGAAAAACCAAACCAAACCACCCCGTGCATAAGAAAAAGAGACAGGGAGGAGTAACATGTCAAAATGCTGACAGGAGTTGTGTTCCTTTTGGTAATTTATTTTCCTCTTTTCTGTGTTTTCCAAGTTTTAAAAAATGTGTGTATGGTGCATACAAAAACTTGTAAAAAAAAAAAAAAAAAAGGACAAAACTTAAAAAGTTTTCTGTAATCCCATAATCCTAACATGACATGCTCTTATTTTTAAAATGTCCTTGTTCACATACATGATTATTGTTCATAGCTGCAGTCCTGACAAATGAAGCTTTGTGTATTCTTTTTATTTTATAGCCTATTGCCAACATTATTTCATATTTCCACATAGTTTTCATAATTGGCATTTCTAATGGCTGCCCCACATTCCATGGTGTTGATGTTCCGTACTGAACTATCCCTTGTTGGACATTTGGATTGTTTCCAGTTCTTTTAGATAAGATGTAATGAACACTTTTGTACATTTAGCATTTTGAGTTTGTTCAGTTATTTCCTTAAAGTGGCTTCCCAGCAGTGAGCTCACAGCATGAAAGGTTTGAACTCTGTTACGGCTTTTGGTTTGTACCTAGTAAGAGCCTGTTTTCTAGAAGAGCCAACTGAATGTGGATAGTCACTAGCTGTGTACATGTGTGTCTGTCCCATGTTCCCCTCACTAGTATTGAGCCTCTATGGTATTTTTTAATTAATTTTTTTAATATTTATTCATTTTTGAGAGACAGAGTCAGAGCATGAGTGGGGGACGGTTAGAGAGAGAGAGAAAGAGAAAGAGAGAGGGAGACACAGAACCTGAAGCAGGCTCCAGGCTCTGAGCTGTAAGCACAGAGCCCGATCCGGAGCTCGAACTCATGGACGGTAAGATCATGACCTGAGCTGAAGTCAGACAGTCAACTGACTGAGCCACCCAGGTGACCAGAACCTCTATGATATTTTAATAAAGTATATTATTTCTGTCATGTTTATTGAAGAAAACCTTTAAAAAGATGTATATAAAGAAAACAAATTATCTATAATCCCGCTACTCAGAGGTAAGCATTTTAAAAAGGTACTTTCTTCAAAGCATATATTTCATAATGTTACATCATGTGGCTCAAAAAATTCAAAACTATAACCTCTTTTCTATTTTTGGATAGTGATTTTGCTTCTCTCTCCATTCTGGGATCAATTCTAAGTAATACTGGAATGAACTTGTGAATGAATCTTTGTACACATCTTGGAATGATTCCTTAAGAAATTCCCAGAAGCAGAATTGTTGGATCAAAGATTATGGACATTGCGAAGGTTTTTGAAGAATATTGAAAACTTGCTGTTGAAGAAAGCTGTGCCACTTTATACACTTCACCTGTTTAGAAGTCCATGGCAGGCTGGCTGGGTGACAGCTAAGCCTTGGGCTAGGTCTGAGCCAGATTGCTGTGGTAGGGACAAAGTTATGCCAAGGGGGGAATTCAAGCTACATTTCTGACAGAACATCTCTAGGCACTGATGACAGATGGCTTATGGCATGCTGTGTATGTCCCTGTGTCTTGGGTGGCCATGTTGAGTGAGAATTTCTACTCTATCTTTTGCATAGGAATTTTCTAGAATGCAAATAATAAGATACTTTACAGGAAAGCACTTAGCAAACTTGAGGTGCTCTATAGAGGTAAAAGTATTGATAGTAATGGTAAGTGAGAAATCTACCCCTCCTTGCCCAGACAGGGCTGTTTCAAGAATGAAATGGCTGGTGTGTGTCAAGGACATAGGCTCTAGACAAAGAGTCATTCTCTTGAGTGACACAGGAACTAGCACAAACTTGAGAGACCAACTTGGGAGAATTCCTGTATTTTATTCTTACCCGTCTGAGTCCCAGAGCATGGGGACATTTGCTTCCCCTTCACTTTTTCTCATGCTTCCAGTGAGGAGGGAATCTGTTTAAACAGCTGCAGGAAGGGTCCAGCCTGGAATGACAGTCTTCTGGCAGGGAGGGAGACACCTCTGTCCTTGAAAGGCCCTGGGTCCTTAAGGCTGAGGGAGGTGCTTGAGCCCACTTGTGGGCCACGGCCCTGCCCCCTGGCTGCCTGACCAGGGTATTGTGTGCTCAGCCCAGAGGAGGAGACTGAAGGTGCCGATAAGGAGGCCCTTCCGGTCCAGCCAAACAGGCGCAGGAAAGCTTCTGCAGAGGAAAGATTAGACACAGCCCCCAACTTAGAGAACACAGAGGGGAGGGCGTTGGGACAAACCCCCGGAGCTCTTTGAGGGTGATATTGTTTGTTGTTGGAGAAGGATGACGGAGGGAGCCTGGCCTGCTTGTGCAGAAGACGGAAGCAGCACGTTGGGTTTGGAAAGGCTTTTTTTAGATCAGTTCAACAAACATGTTTTGCGTATAGAAGCTCCCCATCTTGGAAAGGGATTAATGAATGGGAAAGGTAGCTTTCTTTTCCCCCAGGAAACAAGGTGCCAGGATTTCCTGGCGCATCCAAGACTCTTTGCCAAGCACCTGCGCCCCAGTGCTTTGGAACCAAACAAACTAGTGCTGCCTGGGGAGCTGACTGACTGGGGGCCCAAATGCCTCTGTCACAGTGGCTCTGCCTCCTCCCCTCACCTCTGAGGAAAATAAAATCTGTGCACAGTACAGTGATGCTTTCTTACTATGGAAAGTGAAAGAGTGCCAGTTACTTCAGCAAGAGAATTCAGATATTTACTTTGGTTAGTACTGATGAAATGCTGTTTCATGGATTCACTTTCATTTCCCTTACAGGCCTGGTTTTCCAAATCTATTGTGTATTTCTAGGAAATAGGAAAATATAAAAGGTAATATATACAAAGACTAAACTAAAATATTTTATTGTCTTGCTTTCTGAGAATGATATTGTGGAGATCTCAGGCCTACCTTATCTTTTATTTTTATTTTTCACGTGTATTAAAAAAATATTCCCAAGCACTGCTTTTGAGCTCTTTGCCATCCGTGGGTCCATGTCAGCCTCCCCTGGTGCTTATGCCTGTGGCCTTGCCCAGTAGGGATTTATATTTGTTAGATTTGTTTGTCCTAGAGGCAGATCTGATTTAGAGTCAGGGGACCTTATGTGCTCTTTTGTCTCTCTTGTTCACATGCTGTATGGCTTGAGGCAAGTCACTCTTTGGATTCCAAATCCCATTTCTGTAAAATGAGGAGAACAAGATAGGCCCCTCCTCCCCCTTCCTCAGGAAGATTCTGTCTCAGAGTGCAGTGAGTAATTTCTGAGCTGTAATACATGATACAAATGTGTGAGAGTTTTGTTTTTACTGGCGAAATAAATAGACTACTGTTCTATCCGTTGGTTTTGGTTGTGATGGGATGGATGCTTGGTTTTGAAGGCCGTTGGTATGAAAGAATGAAGCCACCACGTAGGAACTGAGTGCTGGGACAGGGAGAGAAAGCAGTGGCACACACAACGGCCCGGAAAGGGCAACCCCTGAGGCTGGGTAGGGCATTCCTTCCCTGTCACGTGAAGGGGTGCAGCAGAGCAAAGAAAAAGGCAGCAAGATAGAAACAGAGCACCCCGAACAGATTTTTTTCTTAAATGACTTCTCTCACTGTTTTTTTTTTTTTTTTTTTGATTGTCTATCAATTTATTTGTCATTCTGGACAAAGGAATGTGCCAATCATCCAACTATATATATTTCCATATACAATTGATTAGTCCTAGATATATACATCTGGGTATGTTGTACTATGAAGTAATCTTTATTTTTTTGTTTTTTTTGTTTTTTTTTTTACAAATAGTTTATTGTCAAATTAGTTTCCACATAACACCCAGTGCTCATCCCCTAAGTGCCCTCCTCCATGCCCATCCCCCCCTCCCCCCCCACATCCATCAGTCCTCAGTTTTTGTCAGCATTCAAGAGTCTCTCATGAGAACTCAGAAGTGGACCCAAAAGTATACAGCCAACTGATCTTTGACAAAGCAGGAAGGAATATCCAATGGAAAAAAGACAGCCTTTTTAACAGATGGTGTTGGGAGAACTGGACAGCAACATGCAGAAGAATGAAACTAGATCATTTTCTTCTCTCACTGTTTTAAGAAAACCGTCCTGCCTTTCAAGCACTACCGCAGACCGGGTGGAAGGTCGGAACACAATTTGTTAAGAGCTGGAGATTATTCCCTTTCCTAGAGCTGGAAACTACAGCCTCTCCAGAGGCAAACACTGTTAGTAGTATTCTTTAATATCTTTCCGGAGATATTTTATGCTTATACAGATAAATAATTGAATGCCCTCTTTTCATACCATACACACCATTTCCTACCTTGCCTCTTTAGCTTAATGCATCTTGCACATGTCCACGGCAGGCCGCATAGTATATTGATGTATAGTTGTCATAATCTTACAACCATTTTCCTGCTGATGGACTTTCAGGTTGTTTTCATATTTGTTAGTACAAACATTGTTGCAATGAATATCCTACTACATGTGTCTTTGTACACATGTATTATGTAAGTAGAAGAGATTCATTCGGAGAAGTCGAATTACTGGGTCAGAGGGTTTGTAATAGCCTTTTTAGTTTTAAATCAATATTGCCATCCATAGAGGTTGCATTGATTTACTTCCTACCAGTGGTATACACGTGCCCCGTTTCTCTGTACTCCCATACAGAGTGAACTTTGCCAGTCTGAAATGAAAAATGGCTTCTGATTATGAATTGACTATAGTTTCCCTTATAAATTATAATCTTAATTGTTTAGAATTATAATTATAAAATAATTAGAGTTTGAATTTACTCAGGAGTAAAGCTGATCATTTAAAAAATATATAAGTGCCTTTTTATTACCCTTCTTGTAAACTGTCTGCTCATGTCCTTTGTTCATTTTTTTCTATTGACTTATTCAATTTTTCTTTTGATTTATAGGAATTCTTTAAGCATTTAAGGAAATTAGCCCTTAGTTACATGTATTTCAGATATTTTAATCAATTCCTCTTTTATTCTGCCATGCAGCATTTTTTTTTTCTTTTTTCGAGAGAGAGAGAGAGAGAGAGTGTGTGTGTGTGTGTGTATGCAAAAGTCGGGGAGAAGGGCAAGGGAAAGAGCGAGAGAATCCCAAGCAAGCTCTACACTCAGCACGGAGCTGGATGCAGGGTTTAATCACATAACCCACAGATCATAACCTGAGCAGAAATCAAGAGCTAACACTTAACCGACTGAGCCACCTAGGCACCCCATGCCATGCAGAAATTTTAAAAAATTTAGTTAGTCAAGGGGCACCTGGGTGGCTCAGTTGGTAAGTATCCGACTTCAGCTCAGGTCATGATCTCACGGTTCGTGAGTTTGAGCCCCGTATCAGGTTCTGTGCTAACAGTTTAGAGCCTGGAGCCTGCTGCAGTTTTTGTGTCTCCCTCCCTGCCCCTCCACCACTCTTGCTCTGTCTTTCTCTGTCTCTCAAAAATAAATGAATGTTTAAGAAATTAAAAAAAAAATTTAGTCAAATTGGTTGATCTATTTTATGGCCCTGATTTTGAGTAATCCGTAGAAAGCCTTTCATACTTTAAGATTTTCCATAGACCATGCTTTCTTCTAGTACTCTTATGTTTTCATTTTTCAAAATCCAAATCTTTAATCCATCTGGAATTTATTTTAGTATAAAGAATGAGACAGAGTTCCAACTTAATTTTTTCCCAGAAAGACGTGGGTTTTGAATCCTGGCAGTTTTACTCATTAGCTGTGTAATTTTGATGGAGGCTTACAGTTTCCTCTTCTGTAAGCTGGGAGTATTAATAATAGTACCCACCTCCTAGAGCTGTTGTGAGGATTAAATGAGTATGTACATGAAGGAGAGTATCTGGCATGTAATAGCATTGAATTAAGTGTAAGCTATTATTATTATTATTATTGTTATTAACAGTGATAGAATGTAAAATCCTTATATCCTAGGTGGCTAGGATGCAGAGGCCACCTTGCAAGTCACCAGTGTATGACTTAGGGTGACACTTCATTACATAAACCATCAGTTTTCTCACTTGTATAGTGAGTGCTAAGAACCAGCTCGTGAGATTGTTGGCAGGTGCAGATTAGATCATGTCTGTGAGAGCATTTTGTAAACTGTAAAGGGCCACGTCAGAATGCTGGAGATTATGGCCCAGTGCATGAGGAGCAGCCATGGCACAGGTGGGTGTTTGACATCTCTGGCCAAGAAGAATGATTAACTTGCAATAACATGAAATTAGCAGCTTATGTAAAGCAAGTGAGCTTGCAGCAGTTGATTATAGTAATGTTTAGTAATTGCTTTCTAGTAATTAAGCACTAATGAGCTTCCTGAGACAGAACCTTGTTAGAGTGAAAGATCAAATGCTTGCAATTCAGTGTCTGCTTGAACGTGGCACTGGAATATGCTGACGTGAGTGTCTTGTTGAAGCATGGTTCTTGTCCTTAAGGACAGTAGGGGCAGTCAATGTGTGGAGCACAGCCGCCCGCACCAGGCAGGTGCACATGTGGAGATGTACTTAGAGGCTCACAGTGCTCTGGGATTGTCCAGAAGGGAGAGACTCACCCACAGAGCCCTGTGTGCCGGTCCGAACCTGGTCCCTAGAGTGTGACTCAGAGTCTAAAATACCCAAGCTCAGTAATACCTTCTTCAAATGCTACTTGTTGCCCTTTTTTATTCCTCCGTTTGTTGGTTTTGATTCATCAGGCTTATCTTATTTCTCATACCTTGCCGATCTCCCTCCACAGCTTCTGGGTAGGCATGATATTGTGTTTGGCGCCTCTGTTTCTACTAGATCTGACTACTTGAGTTTTCTCTGGGTAGTATTGCCCAGTAAATTTGAATTTCAGATAAACAGCTAATAACTTTTTAGTATAAGTATGTGCCATGCAATATTTGGAACAAACTTACATTAAAGTTTATTCGTTGCTATCTGAAATTGAAATTTATCTGGGCCTTCCGTTCCCTTCCCCTTCTCCCTCTCTTACCCCTTCCTCTTCCCTTTCCCTTTTCCTTTCTTTATTTTATTTTCTTTCATGTAGCAACCCCACCTAGATGGCAGCCCTGATTTCAGGTGCTATAAAATAATGTTTACTACATAGCAAAGGATTTTTTTGTTGTTGTTAAAAGATGTTGGATGAGAAAAGAACTCTCAGCTAAAATCACATATGGTAAATCCTGGGTCATGATGGGAATTTTTAGAACTTTTAGAACCTTTTAAATATTATTTAAGTTTATTTGTGAGAGAAAGGGGGAGGGCAAAGAGAGGGGGAGAGAGAGAATCCCAGGCAGACCACATGCTGTTAGTGCAGAGCCCGATGTAGGGCTTGAACTCATGAACCATGAGGTCGTGACCTGAGCTGAAACCAAGAGTCGGACACTTAACTGACTGAGCCACCCAGGCATCCCTAGAATTTTTTAAATCTTCGAGATTGAGTGATAGTATTTAGTATTTCTCAAAGCTTGGTCACTGTGAAGCTTTCCTTCTGCCACCCCTTTCTGGAGTATTTAGGTTCACGGGAGCAAATGTTGAATGAATGCTGAGGGTCTTTGGTAGTCAGTTTTGTTTGTAGACCGAGTTCTGATTTTGGGTTTTGGGAAAATACCCTCTCTAGAAAACAAAAAATTCTGCATAATGTTATAATTGTTTTTGTCTTTAAAATCTATACATTTGAAAATCTATACATGTACAGGTCAGTGTATATAAACAAAATAACTAGAAGGATGTATACCAAAATGTTAAATGTATGTTATCCCCAGGCAGAGGTATGGTTATGGAAAGACACTATAAGTGATTTTCTCTTCCTTCTTCTTTGGCTGTATTTTCTGCAATCAGTATATGTAATGCTGTCATATATGACTCTTGTCAAGTATGACATTTGATGATTATATTTTGTGAGTGTCACTTTCCATGCATTATCTTATTTGTCTGTCAAGCAACTCGGTGACTGTCATAGTAGATTCTGTTATCCTCATTTTATGGGTGAGGAGACTTTACACAGCTCTTCCGCAGACCCAGGTCTCTTGGTGTCATTACCCATGCTGCCTCTCTGGCATGAGAGAATGGCCCCACACACTGTCCTGAGAAGGGCCGTGGCACCTCTTTACCCAAACCCCCCAGTTTACAGTTCAAGGTTGAGACCCTGAAAGTGTAAAGGACTTGAATGAGACATGTGATTTTTTGAACAAAGACAAGCTCCCCAAAATATAATTTTCTGGAGTGGTACTGGGCGAGGGGATAAGGCCACCATTTACCAGAAGCCTTGACTTTATCTGTTATACTGAGCCCAGATGGGTGAGGGGAGAAATGTACTGTGCAACAGGGAATACAGTGTGTTTTTTTTAAAGGTCACTTTGATAAATGGTTTATGTTACCAAAATCACATTGCTTTAGAATGTTTTCTTTTCATAGTACACCTCATTTACTGTATCTTTTTTAAATGCATTTTTTTCTTTTCCTCATCTATTTTTCCTGTGAATCTTATTCACATATCCATTTATTTAGAGCTACTTTGGTGATTATGATGTTTGGGGTTTTGCGGATTTATCTGAGTAGTATTCCTGTTTGTTGCCTCATGCCCAGTACTTAGTTACATGGATGAATGAATTGTGGGAGTGGTATTTAGGGGAAAGTCAGGGTCCAGCTCCTCAAAGAGACCTTGGGTCAGAGGACACTGTGAGGTGTAGTGCTTGTGTGATCTGGAATCAGTGTGTGGCCCTATCAGTGTGGGTGTGCTGCTTCGAGAGGAGGGAGATTCTAGAACATTGCAGTTCACAGGCATTGAGGGGTTCCATTCAACTGAGTCTCCGGCCCTTAGGACAAGTCAGCAGTGCTGTCTACCGCGGGACAGGGACAGCAGCATCCTACTTCAGGAGGAGCCAGGCTTTGGAGTCAGATCTGGGGATAATAATGATATCACCTCCTAGGATTGTTGTGGGGATTAAATGAGTACCCACATGTGGAAGAGTGCCTGGCACATTATAAGCGTCAAATGAGTGTCAGCGATTATTATCGTTGACAATGATAGAATGTAAAATCCCAAGAATAGGACACCTGGGTGGCTCAGTCAGTTAAGTGTACAACTTCAGCTCAGGTCATGATCTCATGGTTTGTGAGTTTGAGCCCTGCACTGGGCTCCGAGCTGGCAGTGCAGAGCCTGCTTGGGTCTCTCTCTCTCTCTCTCTCTTTCTTCCTCTCTCCCTCTCTTTCTGCCCTTCCCCCCACTCTCTTCTGCTCTCTCTCTCTCAAAATAAATAAATTAAAAAAAAAAAAACTAAAAACAATCCCTAGAATAATGCTTGGTCAGTAGCATATCTTTTGACATGTTTGCTCCTCAGACAAGGTGTGACTTTTGTTGTCAACATAGCGGCGCTGCGTGTCACTAACTGATTCTGAATGGGTTTCCCCCTCCTGGGATGCTCTCGCCATGGTGACTGGCAGTGCCTGAGCTGTTACCTTACTTACCAGTCAGAAGGGCTTCCTCACAGCATAGTTTTCAGAGAATCCTGTGAGCTTTTCAGTCAGCAATGTGTTTTCTATTAGAGACAGCACGGTGACCACAGCAGGTAACCCGTAGTGTGCAGTCCAGCCGTAGCCACAGACAGCCCGTGTTTTCAAAGAGACCAAACACTTTCCCCCAGAGCTTTATTTAAAAACAACAACAGTATTCAACAGAGCATTAAAGTAATTTCTTATAGAAAGGAGAAGGGCCTTAATTTATCCTCTGTGGCTCTCTCCAGGTGGTAGCCACATGAGATTTGACTGTCAGCATTGACTCTGACCAAGTAATTCTTCCCCTTCTTTCCCTGAAGGTGCAGAATTTCAACACCTCTTAGGAACCTGGTTTCTCAGGCCTTTAAATTTGGACATTCTCTGACTTCTCTGCCTTGTGTCTTGGGCCTCTGCCAAAGATGGAGGAGTAAATGTGTGGCAAACAGTCCACGCACAGAAGGACACTGTCCAGTCCTGTGCTGCCTGTTCACTGGCTTATGAAGGCAGCGAGTTGTGGGATGTGTGGGACCCAGGGAGCCCCACGTATTTGTGCTATCCCTGTCCCTATGTCTGAGTTCTGTTTTCTTCTCACTATTAAAGCTTTCTTGAATTTTAATGAACATACTGCATTCCTGAGTTTTTATCTGGAGTTTGTCCTTGATTCTTTTTTTTTTTAATGTTTTATTTATTTCTGAGGGAGAGAGAAAGAGACAGCATGAGCAGGGGAGGGTCAGAGAGAGAGGGAGACACAGAATCTGAAGCAGGCTCCAGACTCTGAACTAGCTGTGAGCACAAAGCCCGACATGGGGCTTGAACCCATGAACCGTGAGATCATGAACTGAGCTGAAATCAGACACTTAACCGACTGAGCCACCCAGGCGCCTCATTGATTCTTAATTAAAGTACTACAGTGTGGTGGCAAGAGTTTTGGATGTGAAGCCAGAAGGGAACATAAAAAGAAAATCATATTTTATTGAGTGCTTACCCTTTATCATTCAATTCATCAGATCTTTCTTAAGCTCTTGCCACAAACCAGGCATTGGGAAAGGCACTACAGGTAGTGTGTTAAAGACGTCCATGAGGGGTTAGACCCAGGCTACCTGGGTCTGAATTTCAGCTCCACCAGTTAAGTGAGACCTTAACAGCTTCTTATTTAACTTCTCTTGTGTCTCAGTATCACCATCTGTCAAGTTAGGATGCTAATGGTGTTCACCTGTTAGGAGTGCTATGAGGATTAAATGAGTTAATAACATAGAATGAGATGGTGGTGACGGTGGCAGCAGCACAGATGACAGTGGGTCCGATGGGGAAGGGTTAGGATTGTGACTCAACCAGATAGACACATCATTGCTTTCATGCTGCTTATAGTCATGTGTGTGCACGTGTGTATATAGGGCGGAGGTGCTGAGGGATGGACTTGGAGCGTAAGACAGATATAAATAAATCAGTACAGTGAAGCTTGGTGAGCATGACTATAGGACAGGGGAGGGTATCATGTGAGTGTCCAGCAGGGAGTCAGCCTCCTAATAGGTCAGAGAAGCATACTAGAGAGTGACCTTTGGTGAAATTGAAAGGAGAAATAAAAGTTAGCTGGGCTGGGGGTGGTGAGGGGAGGTTGTGTTCTATGTTCTCGGCAGAAGGAACAGTGTATGTGAAAGTCTGAAGGGGAAAGCAGCCCCATGCACTGAAGGAACGGAAGAAATCCAGTAAGCCTAGAGCACGTAGTATGAGCAGAGTGGTGAGAGGTCAGCTTGCAATGAAGGCAGAAGCCAGACCATGGAAAACAGCTGTCATATTGAGGAGTTCGGGTGACTAAGATCCAGATCTTTGGGGCTTTCCAAGAATTCCTTCAAACATTACAATTAGCCCCATTTTGTTAATGGGGAAGTTGAGGCTCCAAAAATTCTTCACTTATTCAGAGGCATAGACTTGAAGATAGTAGAGCCAGGATTTGAACCTAAATTCTCTCTAGCTCCAAAGCTAGAATTCTTTTGATGACAACCTGTGCCTTCTCAACTTGAACTCTGGCTGTTAGCTTTATGACTTCAGGCTACCCTCAGTTTACTCACCTGTAAAATAGGTGACAATAATAAATGCCAGCCTCAGAGACTTGTAAAGACAAATGGAAATATACCTAAGGTGCCAAGTATAGTGCCTGGCACATTAGTGAATTCAACAACGGGGGACCCTTGACAGAGAACTGTTTTTCCTTCACAGGCCCAGTAAACTGAGAGAGAACCCTTGAGCTGCCATATGCATATCGGCCTGGTTGTCAGTTATCTTTCCAAGGATGAGTTAAAACCCACATAGAAATCATCTCTGCACGTAGGGAATCTCCTCCACCTAGCTACTTGACAGGGCTCACTGGAGTGAGAGCTTCAGCTCTGCCGAGTAGGCGTGATCCTGAGGCTCTGTCCAGCTCTCCCAAGCACCCTTCCCCTCATAGGCTCAGGAGCCCACCAGGCTTGCTCTGCCTGCGCCTTATGAAATGAGTTCCACTGCTGGTTTGAAATATATTTGACTTTGTGGTTGTTGTCTGACTTTTCTCACATTAGTCCAGGACACAGACTATCTCATCTCTGTGTTTCCTACCATGATTTGCCCAGGACTATAGTAGGAACCCAATAGATAATAATGGTTTTCACCAGAATAGAACTTTGTGGATACGAAGGTTCTTCTGGAGATTTTTTAAAAAAATCTTTACAATTGTCCTCTGAAGTAGAGCATGTAGTATTCTTTTCAACACAGTTGGAGAAACTAAGGCTTATACTCAAGCAGTAGACCTACTAATTAACTTTTTAATTCTACAGTGTAGACATTTACTAAATATAACTGCCCCACACATGGCCTAGGGAAGTAGAGCTGAAAGATATAATCCTTTCCGTCAAGGATGAAGCAGACACTTGGTTTTAGGACAGAGGGATGATGAAAGTGTTTGACTTTATTTGGGGGAGAGCAGTGAATTCAGAGAAAAAGAGATGCTTATATTGGGCTTTACAGGATTGACTTGGTGGCGCAGAAAGGGCAGGAGGGAGGGCATCATGGGCAGAGGGAGTGACACATGCCACAGCCCATGGGAATGAGGAGCCAGGCACTTTGGAAGGTGCTGTGGTGTCAGCCTGGCTGGCAGGAGGCCGTGTGGTGGTGGTAGGGGGAAAGATGGCGTTAACTCCCACGGTGAAGACTCCAACTCATCCAGGACTTACGGGGGACTGCGAGATTTCTTCCTAGTTCCTTCCCTTCAATCAGTGTCCCCATCCGTTGACATTCTTCACAGGGACACACACCACATGTGCATAAACCACTTAGAAGCTTTGGATGGGCTCTCCTTTGTCCCTGCTTCCTTGCATCCCCAACTTGTCTGCACATGGGTTTGTAATCTCCTTTCAATGCTGAAAGAAAACAGATCCTGCCACACAAGTGACCTGTGACCCCACGACTTGGAAGAATAAAGGTTACCAGGTAAAAGGCCATTGGTATCATTTGCACTCTGTGGCATGAGGTAACTGGGAAGGAATAAAGTTCATCTGTGACCAAACACCTGTGTTCCTGTCTCGCCGGCGAGATCACCGTTAATCTGAAGAGCATTAAATTGCTCTTCGAATGAGTCAGATCCGTGGTTCCCGAGGAGACGAGGCTGGCGCAGCTTGTGCTCTGTGGGCAAGTCTGACCAGGCCCCATCTCACTCTCGCCTGTGTTTGCCTTGCAGCTGTGTAAATGAGTATGGAAGATTATGATTTCCTGTTTAAAATTGTTTTAATTGGCAATGCTGGTGTGGGGAAGACGTGCCTAGTCCGACGATTCACTCAGGTAAGAGAACTTGAAGTCCAGAGTTGGGTTTCTCAGCCTGGCCTGTGGGGTCAGGGGAGCCTAAGAGGGTGGGTGTGTGGACCCTACGCCGGCCTCTTGGCTGCCGGTTCTTAACGTGCCCTTTGTGCACCAGCTTTATAGCCTTGACCAGAGTTTTGGAACCATCTCAAGGGAGCATGGCTGTGTGGGTCAACACCAATCAATCCTGCTGCAGCTCTTGTTGCTTCCTTTGTGAAAGGGGCAAGTGGTTTTGCTTTTGGTGTGCTATACAAAACAGATTGTTAAATCAAAAATAGATTATCAGTTAACAGTCTAAAGGTGTTAACCAAATGAGTATGGACCTCAGACTAAATATTAATTTTAAAGTTTATTTATTTATTTATTTATTTAGAGAGCATGTGCACACGAGCGGGGGGGTGGGGTGGTCAGAGAGGAGGAGAGACAGAATTCCAAGCAGGCTTCACATCATCAGCGCAGAGCTCGATGCAGGTTTTGAACTTACAAACTGTGAGATCATGACCTGAACTGAGATCAGGAGTTGGATGCTTAACTGACTGCGCCTAAATATTAATTTAAAAAAAACCTCAAATACAAATTAAGCCAATCAATCCCCTGTCTATGCCTTGTCACATCCTCCTAGGCAACTGGATGAGTCATTTTGGTTTAGAACCAAATATGCTGATGTTTTTAAGTCTATTAAACAGGAATGAAATGAGAACAGTGAAGGACTATTTACACAAAATTAAATATTCCCCCCGGGTTGAGTCCTTATCGTAGGATCTAAGTACAAGTTCCCATTGGGGCTGCTGCTGTTTTGAGAATTACTGCCAGAGATTATATGCCTGTTTTGTACAGAAATGAGTGAGAAATTATTCTGAAGTTGACCTTCTTTTGTGTTTTCCTTGAAAAAATATGAATGGCATCCTTTTCAGGATTATGATGCAGGCGTCTTGCATTTTCAGATAATGCTAGTTGGGGAAGCTGAGACTAGCTGTGCTAAGGCATTGGACAGCTGGGTGCCCTGGAGAGAGCACCGGCTTGAGCGTGGAGACTCCATCCTAGTCTCAGCTCTGCCCTGGCCCATCCTGTGGGCCTGGATAAGTTACCTCCCCTGCTGGGCCTCCCTGCCACACGTAAGGGGCCTGGTGATTTCCAAGGCCACTTCCAGCTCTGAAAGTCTGTGGTTCTCTGCAGGACTAGAGAGGCAGGTTGGGTAACACAGACAGCTTTGGGGCAGAATCACCTTTGGAAATGCCAGGGCCTTTCCCATGGTAAATGAACCCGAAATAGAACTCATGCTTTTTACTAAGCCTGGGCCCCGGGAAATCAAAAGTAAGAAGCTACCAGGCATCTGGGCTTAGTGAGCCTCGGCCGTGGTGTTTTACTGGAAACTCTGACTGGTTTTACTTCCACTTAATGGTAATCTTTTCTGCTTTTGGCAGGAGAAAGAGACTGCAGAGATGTAGAGGAGTTTTTAGGACCTTTATCAAAAGTTCCCGTGACCTTGTTTTATTACCGAAAGATCCCTTAGAGATTATTCAGCCTGCTTCTCTCATTACACAGATGGAAAACTGAGGGCTACAGGGACAAAATGACTTCTTAGCATCGTATGTCGTGTTAGTGGCAAGGCTAGGATTAGAACCCAGCTCTCCCGCTTCTCAGCCTGTTTTTATTTTCTGTGTGTCCTAACCTTCTGAGACCATAGGAATATGGCTTTTCTCTTTAAAAAGCATAAACGTTGTCATTAAAGGTAAAAATGCTTCCATTTTTGAGCATTGATTTTTACCAATAAGCACAACTACCACTTTCTTTTCTCTCTACTTTTTACACCCTGCTCCCTCCACCCCCCCCCCCCCCCCCCCCCCCCCCCCCCCCCCCCCCCCCCCCCCGCACTCCTTAACTCCTCCCAAAACGAACATGCCCTAGACAAGATTATGTTTGGTTTTGTTATTTGGTAGGCAGTTAAAATGAATTGGATTCAGCTGTTTTTGAGACATGAGGAATTGAGGAACAAAATGATGGGGGAGACACTGGGAAGGATTTGTTTTATTTTTTATTTTTTTGGCATTTATTAAACTGCAAAACAGCTGGAGTGGTAAACTCGAAGCTTGGCAGCCTTGTGTGTGAGCCAAACCAAAATAGAAGAAAATTGATTCAATATTTGTAAGTAAAGTTATGAATGTTTATATTTACATCTTTTGCAGACATGCAATGGAATATTTTCTGTGCATTTGAAGCTCAGTCTTTTAAGTTTAAACTTTAATTAAAGAACTCCCTTGTTAGGGAATAGACTCACATAAAGATGCCCTAATCTTAGCTGCCAGAGCTAAGTCTATTTTACTTTAATTTCTGGCAATTCTGGAATAGAAGTGAAGAGGGAATAGGAACTAGGTGCAGAGCTCTTCCTTAATAGAATCCCTTCCAGCCTCCAGGTCCCTCCCTGAGTCTGTAGGAAATATTATATACCAGTAACACACATTGTACATGTAATTTTGCTAAAATGGTATCTTTCTAGTTCACCTCCCAGCTTTATTTTTTGCTTGGTTTTCTTTTGAAATGTTTGCATCAGCCTCAAGCTCCCCGACTTTAAGACCCAGAGAGGGGGACTCGTTTGGTGTCGCGCTCTTCCTACTACACTTTCTCCCTGAATTTTATTTTCTGTGATGATCCTCCGAGTGTATGGGCTCTGATTTTATAGAATTCTGTATATGTGGCACATTTCCCTCAGGGCGGAGGGAAATCCAAAAGCTTCACTGTCTTGCTTCTGTTACTTGTAGTGAGTTCTTGTTTGCTTTTTCATGTGCGCATCCACCCCCACAGCTGTCCATGCCCTAAACCAATAACCAGTTTTAGTCTTCGTGGACGTTACCTCTTTGGGAGCATTTATCCATTTTGCTCCTCTTCTAACAGTCCTGTTCTCATCCCTATGGCTTCAGGCTCCTCGATTTCATCCTTGTGTCTGATTTTTGTTCCAGTCTTTGAAATCAGGGCCCCCTGCGACTTCCCTTCCCCGTTTTCTCTCTTCACTCCTGTCTCCCCCACCCCCATTTTGTTCCCCATTCAGTTTCTTTGTTCTTTTAGCATTCCTCTCCACCTTCTCCCTCCCTCCTTCCTCCTCCCCTCATACATACATACAAAATCAAATTAAACAAGGCTCCCCTGATGCGAACCAGAGTTCTCTTTTCTTCCAGTTAACTCAGCCAAAGGAAGGGGCTAGTGATGGATAGTGATGGGGGAGAGGGGAGAACATTTCATTTAGTTGAAAGGTTTGCTTAATTATTTTCCTTTATTTCCTCTTTAGGGTCTTTTCCCTCCAGGGCAAGGAGCCACGATTGGAGTTGATTTTATGATTAAGACAGTGGAGATTAATGGTGAAAAAGTAAAGGTAAGATGCTAAGCATTCAATAAGGCTTTCATTGTGCTATGTGATAGGAAGTAGTGTTTTCATAACATTTATTAAATCTCCTAATCAAATCCTGCGTTAAAATAATATACTCAACCATGGCAACTTGTTTCTAAACAGAGTTCTCCTATTCCCTTTGTAGATGTGTTTACTCTTAAGAACAGTAGCCCCATGAAAAAGCCTGCTGATTCCCACTTTGGTTATGGGTCATTCGGTCATATGAATCACTCGTTGGAATTATTGTGTCTGCCACCTACCCCTTTTTGTAACAAGGGAGATATTCTAAATGAGGGGTCCAGGAAGGACTCATGATCTCCCTTTTCCCCTCTGTGGCCTCTGTACAGTTGGGTACCTGTAAGAACCATGGATGTCTGGTAACAGGAGAAGGGAGGTAGTGTTTATTCACCTAATATGTCAATCATATTAGTGACCTAATATTCATATTTTACTTAGTTCTTACTGTAACCCCTGTGAGGTAAATGGTAAATTACCTTCCTTTTATAGGTTTCAGAGAGATTGAGCAACTTATCCATGGCTACACAGGAAGGAAGGGAGGTAGGCGGGATCCTAACTAGTTTTGTGAGCTAGTGATCCACTGCCTCCCTGGGGTCTCCTCTGCCATGAGAGAAGAGGAGGGTGAAGACACAACAGGCCTGTCACCTTGAAGCAAGGAAAGGAGGAAGGTGATGGGAAGAAATGTGGAATAAGGCTGAATTTTGTGGAAAGAGTGTGGAGAGGCTGATTGTTGGCTCTGTCCTCTACCTGCCCTTCAGAGTTAGTGAAATTGCACTGTCAGATCTTTCACAGCTGAGTCTCATAGGGGGAAGCAGTGACCCATAAGCGGCCCATTGAAAACTGCAGCATAGAGTTCCAGCTAGATCTCAACCTAAGCGTCCCAAGTTAGAATCCATGTCTCTTGCATCCTTTCCCCATATGTACCTGCACTCTTGCCTTCAAATGCCTCGGGAAGGGTGGAGAAATGCCAGGGTCTTCTTGCAGCATTTAAAAGATACACACTGAAGTGTTTAGGGTGAGGCTTCTGAGTGGGGGACCGAAGCTATCCCAGCGTCTCTTCCAGTCCTAAATCCTCAAAGTGGTTCCTTCTGCAGAGACATCCACATCGAATACAATAGTGAATGGAGAGCTGGGGGCACTGGAAAACAAAGCAGGGTGTGAAATCCATGTAAATGCCAACCAGAAAGCTCAGAAAAATAGTACATTGGGGTGGGGAGAAGGAACTAGGGTGTGGGAGTAGGAGGGGACAGGAGTGTACATCCAGGGAGCATTGGCTGGAAAAGCCAATTGTAACGACTATTCCAACAGAGTGGAGGTGATGGCCACTCCTAGGAGCTGAGTAAAGATAACTAGTGTTTCAGGCATTTTACTTCCAGATGTTTGGGTTTCCTTTTCATATACACATATACATGTGAGTTCATTCCTTTGACCAGAAATGTTAGTGCTTACTGTGTGCCAGGCCCTAGGAATGAATAAGGGTGAATAAAAAATGGTCTCCACTGTTAAAGAACAGGCTTATTTTTTTTTTCCTGAATCCCCAGGTTTGGTATTGTATTTATTCCATTTTCTGCAAACCATAACCTCATTGTTAAGTGCTTATTATACTCAGCTAAAATCCATCTTTTCATAACATCTAACTCCACCATGAAACCACAGGCTCCCCAAGAACAAGGTTTGTGTCTTACTCATCTCTGTATCCATAGCATAGTTCCTATCTGGTCACCTCTTTAGGCCCCTAGACCTTCATCTTTAAACAGTAAGAGATGGTTAATCTCCCGAATGCAGTCCTAATTAATTTGCTTGAGGGTTTTTTTCTAGCCATATATGTAGAATCAAGATCTAAAATGACTCTCTGAGAGGCATGCCTGGTGGCTCTGTTGGTTGAGCATTCAACTCTTGATTTCAGTTCAGGTCATGATCTCGCAGTCGTGAGATTGAGCCCTGCATTGGGCTCTGTGCTGGGCGTGGAGCCTGCTTAAGATTCTCTTTCTCCCTTGCTGGCACATGAGGAGCAACTTCTGCAGTCTTTCAGTAGAAGAAGGAAGAGCTGTCCAAGGGTCCCTAGGGAAAGCGTTGTTGTCTTACTGTTATTCTTGTTCTTTAATGAATACCTCCTCATGGTGATGTTTAAGTGTTGTTTTACAGGTAGTGTGCAGGCTTTCTTGGAACCCCGTAACTAGTGGAAAAGAGAACTGGTGGTTTGTGCAGGATCACCTGCCTGGTGTGTGCCAGGGCAGCACCACAACCTATGTCTCTCTCCCGTCGCCCTGACTCAGCCTCCCTTATTAAGGCTCATTCCTTCTAGGATGGATTCCAGGATTGAAGGCAGGAAATCAAAGGCATTAGAAAAATTCTTGTGGCTATTAAGCCTTAGTGCCAAGTAAGTAAAAGCAAAGTCGAGACCCTTCCTTAAAGTGGTCTGTACCTCGGTGGCTCAGTTGGTTGAGTATCCGACTTCAGCTCAGGTCATGATCTCACAGTTCATGAGTTTGAGCCCCACACTGGGCTTGCTACTGTCAGTGCAGAGCCCTCTTTGGATCCTCTCTGCCCCTTCCCTGCTAGTGTGCAATGTTCTCTCTTTCAAAAATAAATAGATTTAAATGAAGTAAATAAAGTGGTCTCCTTTTTGAAAGTGACCTTGAGTAGAAAATGGGGTGAAAACAGATGTAGAATTTCTCCTACCCATTTTTTTCAGTCTCTCATAAATAAATAACAAGCAAAACTCTCAGCTCAGACTACAACATTTTAACTTTAGGAGATTAATTGTAATATGAATAGAAGAGTTGCTGGCTATCTTTGTGATCAGGTATATATTACATAGATAAGAAAATCTTTTGTTTTTTTTTTTAATTTTATAAATAAAGTCCAAATTAGTTAACATATAGTGTAATAATGATTTCAGGAGTAGAATTTAGTGATTCATCACTTACTTATAACACCCAGTGCTCATCCCACCAAGTGCCTGCCTTAAGGCCCTTCACTCATTTAGCCCATCCCCCCACCAACATCCCTCCGGCAACCCTCAGTTTTCTGTATTTAAGAGTCTCTTATGGTTTGCCTCCCTTACTCTTTTTATCTTACTTCTCCTTCCCTTCTCCTGTGTTCATCTGCTTTGTTCCTTAAATTCCACATATGAGTGAAATCATATGATATTTGTCTATGACTTATTTTGCTTAGCATAATACACTCTAGTTCCATCCACGTTGTTGCAATTGGCAAGATTTCATTCTTTTAATGTTTATTTTTGAGAGAGAGACAGAGTGCAAGTGGACAAGGAGCAGAGAGAGAGGGAGACAGAGAATCCAAAGTAGGCTCCAGGCTCTGAAGTGGCAGGACAGAGCCTGACATGTGAACTGTGGGATCACGACCTGAGCCCGATCCTTAACTTGACTGAGCCACCCAGATGCCCCAAGACTTCATTCTTTTTGATCACTGAGAAAGATTCCATTATACACACATACACACACACACATACACATACACACCGCCCATATCTTCTTTATTCATTCATCAGTTGATGTACATTTGGACTCTTTCTATAATTTGGCTATTTTCAATGGTGGTGCTATAAACATTGGGGTGCATGTGCCCCTTTAAGTCAGCATTTTTGTATCCTTTGGATAAATACCTAATAGTGCAATTGCTTATTATAGGGTAGTTGTATTTTTAATTTTTTGAGGAACCTCCACACTGTTTTTCAGAGTGGCTGCACCAGTTTGCATTCCCACCAGCAGTGCAAAAGGGCTCCCCTTTCTCTGCATCCTTGCCAGCATCTGTTGTTGCCTGAGTTATTAATTTTGGTGATTCTGACACATGTGAAGTGCTCATTGTGGTTTTGATTTGTATTTCCCTGATGATGAGTGATGTTGAGCATCTTTTCATGCGTCTGTTAGCCATCTGGATGTCTTCTTTCAAAAAGTGTCTGTTCATGCCTTTGGCCCATTTCTTCACTGGATTATTTGTTTCATGGGTGTTGAGTTTGGTAAGTTCTTTATAGATTTTGGATACTAACCCTTTATGCATAGATAAGAAAGTCTTGAACGTATGCACATATATGTACTCATTTGACTATCTGTTTATCCATTCATCCATATATCCATCCTGCGGTGTAGTAAATGATATGCACCAAGAATAGGTAAAGCTATCCTACTAATCATTTAAGCAGCATTAACCAGTCCTTTCTTGTGATTCTATAATCCTTTTTTCATTCAGCTAGCCAGTATTCAGTTGTGTCTACTGTGTACCATGTACCCTGTTAGGAAAGCACTGGAGTATAAGGTTCAATAAGAGATAGCCCTTGCCCATGAAATCTGGCCATGTGTAGCAACATGGATGGACCTTGAGGGTGTTATGCTGAGCGAAATAAGTCAGGCAGAGAAGGACAAATATCATATGTTTGCACGTATAGGAGGATTAGGAGGAACTTGATGGAGGAACAAGGGGGAGAAGAAGGGCGGAAATGGTGGGGGAAAGGGAGAGAGGCAAACCATGAGAGACTCTTGAATGCTGACAAAAACTGAGGACTGATGAATGTGGGGGGGAGGAGGGATGGGCATGGAGGAGGACACTTGTGGGGATGAGCACTGAGTGTTATGTGGAAACTAATTTGACAATAAACTATTTGTAAAAAAACAAATAAATAAATAAAAATAAAATAAATAAATTCAGTTAATAATCAAAAAAAGAAAAAAAGAGATAGCCCTTGCCCTCAAAGTACTGAGCCTAGCAAAGAGACACACTAGTAAACCTAGGACTGCAATACAATAGAGATAAGTAGTAGTGCAAAGAAGAGTGGAGATAAACAGTGTAGCCCCATGCTGGAGATGAATATGGTTAGAAAGCCCATAGCTGCACTATTGAGAACATATTGACCAGCATGAGACACAAACTAGGAGGCACTCTCTCCTGCTGGCACCTCTTTAATAGAACATCTTCTATTTTATTGTGGTTACTTTACTAGGTTTGTCCTCCCTGTAGACTCTATACTCTTTGAAATCGGGAATTATGTTTTATTCATCTTGGGATCCTCCCTGTGCCTAGCATAGTGCTGGGCATATATTAATGACATAGAAATGCTGAAAAGGAGCAAGTGAGTTGCAGAGAATATAGTGAAATCAAATGGAATGATGAAGGCAGTGGGATATGGATATCCTTAAGAATCAACTCTGAGGCTAAAAATAGGCTGCCCCCTATAAGAAAGCAGCATATATCTTGTCAAGGCCATAAAAGCACTATTCTAGAAAATATTTCAGTGGATTTTAACTATCAAAGCTGTCCTCAAGATGTGCCAATCATGAGAACATACTGATTTCTAATGATGGACAGTATTAAATTCAATAACAAGTGTTTCTCAAGGCTCATTGTGGCATTAAAATAATAGTCTGTTGTTCTAAGACACATCCTGGCAGAGGGGAACCATGTCCTTAGGTTTGAAGCAGAGCAGAGAAATAGCTTTTGTCCCAGCAAAAGCCATAACATCTGTATGGTCGCCTTCAGCACACACAGACTTTCATGTACATCATGAAGAGCAGCTGCGACTTCAAATCAAAGGAGAGCCTTGTGCTGCTGTTTGGGGGCAGGGACTGCCAGCCCCTCAATCTCCTCAGCGAAACTGGTATGAACAGAGGGTGATACGAACTGACTCATCCTCTCTGGATGCAGATGTATATTTAAATTAGTCTCTGGGAGCAAAGGCAGCACAGTGGTGGAAAGTGTCCTCAACTGGAATGAGAATGTCTGGAGTCTGAGCCCCAGCTTTGTGAGTAACCAGTGAAGAGGTGGAGGGGAGGCATAAACTCACCTACCTCACTGAGTTGTTGTAAAGATGTAAAGGTTAAATGACACCCGTAATAAATATTTGACATTTGGGGCACCTGCGTGGCTCAGTCGGTTAAGCATTTGATTTCTTGATTTCAGCTCAGGTCATGATCTCACGGTTTGTGAGTTTGAGCCCCACATTGGGCTCTACATTGATGGCATGGAGCCTGCTTGGGATTCTCTCTCCTCTCTCTTATCTCTGCCCCTTCCCTGATCACACACGCTCTCTCTCTCTCAAATAAAATAAACACTTACAAAATCCTATTATTACAAATAAGTGATTTGAGTGTGTCAGGCGCCATGAAGGAGAATTACAGGATGGGTTGCAGGAGGGAATACGTGGGGATGGGAGGCGGGTATGGGCAACCTGGCCTAATCGGAATGTTTCAGAAAGTTTTCTCTGAGGAAATGATGTTCTCTTAATGGAGTGAATGCCTTTTGTGCCACAAGGTTTATGCATTTAGAAGGGAACATTCTTACCATTGTTGATGTTATTTCTCAAGGCCTTGTGCATTGTTCTGGAGAGCAGTTCTCTTGGCAGCTTTCTGCTCTGTGCGGAGAAATTCAGGGAGAAATGGTTTTTACTCTATTCTTTGTTATTAGAAAACGTGAACTTCCAGTAGGTTTGTGTATTACTCACCCCTTTTTCTAAAGAAACTACTGAAACCCAGAGATAAGTGACTTGTCCAAGATCTCAGTGCTTAAAAGGGGAGAGGAGGAGGAGGAGGAGGAGGAGAGAGGCACCTGGGTGGAGGAGGAAGAGGAGGGGAGGGGAGTCGAAGGGAGGAGAAGAAAGGAGAGGAGAGGAGAGGAGAGGAGATAATTATTTTCTCTATCCACCATGGCACTGTTTCTGTTTTCATTAACAAAGATTAATATCTTAATAGATTCATAATAGATTCATCTGAATTTTGAACTGGGAAAGGTGGTGGAGGTTGGATGTTCTCCTGCTTCAGTTGTCGACTGAAGTGCCAGCCGTCACACAATGACAGCTTGCCCTGTATCCCGACATTTGTAATATGTTGTTATGGTCAAGAGCATGAACTCTGGGATCACAAAGCCTGGTTATATTGGCTCTGAGATATACTGGCTGGGAGACCCTAAGCAAGTTATTTAATCTCTCTGTGCCTTAGTTTCTTCATGTGAGAAATGAGTATAGTAATAGTACCTACTTCATTGAGTTGTTACATGTAAAATGCTTAGAACTTGACATGTAATAAATGCTCAGCCTTTTTTAAAGGATAAAAGAAATTAGGTAATAAAACAAAGAAAAAACAAAAACAAAGCAAGCTCCTATCCCTAACCAGACATACCCAACACATTAAAAAAAATGTTTGCTTTTTTTTTTTAGGGCAGCAAACAACCATGAAATTGAGTGGGGTGTTTTCATTCCTAAACTAAAGCAAGGCAATGCTTTCTTTTCTGCTTCTCCAACCTGATCTTTCTCTTATGTCTTTATAGCTTCAGATCTGGGACACAGCAGGTCAAGAGAGATTTCGGTCCATTACCCAGAGTTACTACCGAAGTGCCAATGCCTTGATCCTCACCTATGACATAACCTGTGAGGAATCCTTCCGTTGCCTTCCTGAGTGGCTGCGGGAGATAGAACAATATGCCAGCAACAAGGTCATCACTGTGCTAGTGGGTAAGTAAGGACTAATGAGGAGAGAAATTGGTTTGTGGCCATCAGAGAATTTATAATCACATAATGCCTGTGCCCTGGTATCTTCCAGTAATATAGTCTACAGCTATATAATTCACGTAGTCAACATTCAGTTTCTCATGAAGTTGAAAAGAATATGAAATAGGTCATATCCCAAGGTGAGTGTTTAGAAAAGTAAAGTAGAAAATATTGCTGATTGATTTTTCTGTCAATGAAGACTCTAGGGAAGAAGGTGGAATGCCATGAGAGTGATGTGGGCTGCTAAACATTAAAAAAAATCTAGTTACAAGATCATGGACACTGCTGGTCTAGAAGTAAAACCTGTTCTTGGCAAAGCATTTATTATGGAAGCAATTGTTTATTGTCTAAAAAAATGGATTTTGGTTAATGTTTTCTCTTCATGCCGACTTGAGAAATTCTAATTTCAGAAAGCATTCACTAAAGGAAACTGTGCAGTTTGTTTCATCTTGTAGGAGGGTAGAACCTGTTTAGTATGAGGGAAAAGCAGAAAACAACCCATGATTTTCTTTGGTGACAAATACACCCATTAAAAAAGGAATTGCAGTGACATAGATCAGATGGTTAAAAACTCCTCTTGTGGTGATGAAAACTGTTAGTAATATAGGGCTGTTAAAATGTTTTCTTCTTAAAAGGAACATTGCTGTATATTCTAGCAAGACTTGAATTTTGGAAATAGTGTAGAGAATCTCAGAAACATTGTTAAGTTACAAATCATGGTTAACAGTAAGCTAAATAAATACTTACGTAAGGATTATAGCTTGCATATATGTCCCAGGAATCATATCAGGAAATTTATGTGTGATGATTTGTTATTTATATATGAGGAAACCAAGTCTCAAAGAGGTGAAGCTCTTTGCCTAGGGTTGCACAGCATGTAAGATCAACTGAAAACCCTGTATTTGTCCAACTGTAATGTGCTGCTTTATAACAAATTGCTAGACTTTTCTTCCAGGCTGCTGGGTTAAGTATTTGCCTCTCTATGAGCTAGTACTCTATGCACATTCCTGAAAACCCTCTTGCACACTGGAGAATGTCTGTCATGAAGCACTTGAAAGCACCCGTCTCAGGACTTGGGCTTTCTTTCTATTTGACAGAAAGCCCTTGAGAACTTAAGTCAAAGCATTATTCCTTGGGATTCTGTCTAAGGAAATTAAATGGAGATTTGATGGGAGATAATTAGTCCATTCAGTATGAAAGAGGCACTAGCTTAGAAAAATAAACAAACAAAAAAACCTTTTTATTCTGGAAAATTTTAAACAGAAGCACAAGTAGAGAAAACAGTATAATGAACCCCCGTGGACACATCTCAGCTTTGACAATTATCAACTCATGGTCAATCTTATTTTATCTGTTCCCCCTCTTTTCTGTTTGCCCTTCCCTTCAGATTATTTTGAGGCAAATCCCAGATATTGTATTAATTTATCTTTTATCATTTCAATGTATATCTTTAAAAGATTTTTTGAGAAAGAGAACCTAACCACAATGCCATTTTCACACCTAAAAATATTAACAGTTCTTTAATAGCATCAAAAATTTAGAAAATGTTCAGATTTCCTTGATTGACTCCTACATTAAAAAAAAAAAATTGTCCAAATCAAAGATCCCAATAAGGTTCATATGTTCTAATTGATTTTTGTGTCTTTTAATTCTCCTTTTATCTGTTGGCTATCCCTCCATTTTTCTGCTTTGGAATCTATTTGTTAAAGCATATGTTTATCCTCCAGACTTTCCAAGTCTGAATTTTGTTATCTCATCACTGTAGTGTCATTTAACATGTTCCTCCATCACCTGTATTTCTTGCAGATCTGTAGGTAAATTTAGAGACCTGGTCAGATTCAGGTTTTTTGTTTCTTTTTTTTTTATTCTTAGCAATATACTTCCTACTTGATATTCTGAGGTACAGGTCTCATAGGACAACTAAGAAAAATACTTGATTCTCTCTTTTTAATTTCCCACTTTTTAAAACAATGAGTTGGTTCCCTAGTATCTTCCAAAAGTCACTAGTGAAGTTTTATATTTTGAGAATTATTATAGGCTTAAATATATGTAGTATATTCTAGGCCTTTGCAATTGTAATTATTGAAGGTCCAAATGTTCCAACTGCGGACCTGCTTCAACTGGTCTCCTGAGTCCTTTTGACATGACCTTACTTGCTTTCTGGTTTAAGGGTTCCAGGCACAACTTGTGCATTTCCTGCCCCAGACCTGGAATTACCCATTTTTTCAAGACATGCGTTTATTATTAATGGGAAGTTATATTTAGAAGCCACAACCAAAGTGATAGGAATCTTCCATACTAGGGTGTGGTCATTGTTTTTAGGCTTTTCAGTGGACAGAACGTGTGTGTGTGTGTGTGTGTGTGTGTGTGTGTGTCTGTGTGTGATGAATACTGTCGCACCCACGGGGGGGTTGTCTATTAGGCACCACTGAGCACTTTTATTCATAAGACTGCCATAGGCCATACTTGGCAAGACATTCACTTAGAAGGACACAGGACGGGAAATATAGCTTAGCAGCACGTCAGCATCAGGCATTCCTCTTCAGTGAAAGTAATCCTCAATAGCAGTCCCCACAGCTGTCCAGGACCTCTGGGGACAGGTCAGGTGAGGAAAAAGACTCATGTCAGGCATGTGTTGGACCTGCCCTGGCCTAGAAGCCGAGCTAATCTCTCTTGTAACAGCTCTATTTTCAAAGTCTCTTCAAGTGAGGAATCATCACACTCAAGGAAGCCCAAAGTTATGGCTTTCCGCTAGGTATTTATAATTCATATTGTAGAAGTCCCAGGCCTGATGGAATTTGACCTTATGGTAAAAGGGCACTTTTATCATATCAGGTATGTTGCCAGGTAACACAGTTGACATGTCACTTTTGTCAGGTTTCCAGGAGAACAAAGGCAGAGCAATTTTTAAAAATCCATCATGAATTATTCACACTGATACTTGCATTTATAATTCAGGACTATAGAAATTTTACTTAACCTCATTAATCTTTTTTTTAATAAAAATATTTTTTTAAATGTTAATTCTGGGAGAAACAGAGCATGAGCAGGGGAGGGCCAGAGAGAGAGGGAGACACAGAATCTGAAGGAGGCTCCAGGCTCTGAGCTGTCAGCAGAGAGCCTGACACAGGGCTCAAACTGACAAACCATGAGATTATGACCTGAGCTGAAGTCGGATGCTTAACTGTCTGAGCCATCCAGACACCCCTTAACCTCATTGATCTTATAGCTCTTCTTCCTTTTTCCCATGCCCTAAGTCACAGGACCATGACACCAACACAATTACTTATTTGCTTTATCCTCTAATACCCATATAGCAGACTCAGAAGTAATATTCACACTACCACTGACAGGACAATTACTACAAGAGTTCAAGATTTTTTCCTTGAATTCCTTTTGTCCTTAGGGTATATATATACAACTGAGGACGCATGGTTAAAATACCAGATCTTAAACGCACTTGGAATAGTTCCTCTCTGTGTGGTTATACCATTTCATGATAAACAGGTTCATTTGTTTCATATTGCTTTCCATTTTTAATGATTGCTTTTTAAATTTAATTTTGCACCAATCATATAGTTATAATTGTACAATTATGTGAGACATTTCTAAGATTCTGAAGTCAAATCTATTAGACAAAGTGTATTTAGAGATGTCTAGTTTCTATCCTTCCCTATCTCCCTGACCTCATTCTTTTTATGGGTAACCATTGTCTTCAAAATTAAAGCGTTGGTTTATTCTAACACTAAAAAAATAAGTCTGTAAGTGTGCCTGTGTGTATTTATTTCATCCTTTTTGCTTAAGCAGTTGTATATTACATACCTTGTTTCTACTTAGGAAAAAGTAGAACAACATAACAGGTATATGCTTAACATGGTATCCTACTGTCTCATTCCATGGCAGTATAGACAGATATTCCTCATTGCTTTTTACAGTGGCAAATAACTGCATTGTATGGATATGCTATACTTCATCAAGCCAGTGGCCAACTGATGGTCATTTGCGATGTTTCCAGTTCTTTGCCATTACAAATGACGTTGTTATTTCAAAATAAACATTCCAGTAATCACAGCCACATTTGCTCTGCTTTACTTGCCCATCTGTCTGATTTTACTTCAGATACGAAATTGCATTTTGATGCTTCTGAGCCTGTAAAAAGTCAAGTGATGTTTCCGTCTTTGATTTATCCCTGTTCCAGGCAATAAGATTGATCTGGCTGAAAGGAGAGAGGTCTCCCAGCAGAGAGCTGAAGAATTCTCAGAAGCTCAGGACATGTATTACCTGGAGACCTCAGCCAAGGAATCAGATAACGTGGAGAAACTATTCCTTGACTTAGCGTGCCGCCTCATCAGTGAAGCCAGGCAGAACACACTTGTAAACAATGTATCCTCGCCCTTACCTGGAGAAGGGAAAAGCATCAGCTATTTGACTTGTTGTAATTTCAACTGAAGGCTGAGGCAAGGAGAAGCGAAAGGAATCAGCAGCTGCCCTGATGGGCCCCGAACTGCTGGGCAGATCTGGTGATGACTGTGGCTCCCGCTCTTAGACCTTCTGACTCCTGTGGGATCCAGAGCTTACACAGCATGGCAGGCCAGAGGCTTTGTCCACAGGCCAGCATTAGCAGAACATAAACGGTTTCATCCTTTCGCAGTCAGGAGTTGGAGCAAGGAGAAAATTGCACTAGGCGCTCCATGATCTGCAGAGCATGTTGCTTTTGTTCTTTTAAAAAAGCAAGTAAAAGCGCATTCCTGAACACAGTCCAGGGGGAAGTGTACTGTAGGGACCCCTCCTGCACGTCAGTGGGTGCATGTGGGGGCTATTCTTTAGGGCTTCTGGGGGCCCTGGTTTTCTCGTCTACCAGATAAGCCAAAACCGGGAAGGCCAAGTACTGTCTCTGTGGTGCGTGTTGACGACTCCGCGGAGACTTTGAAAAGTGTTATTTTGTCCACAGGCACTTTCAAGAACTTTGGGATGTAAAAATGAAATGAAACCTTTACCCACGACCAACAGTAACAATCATTGGTTTAATAATATATACAAGCTCCATGTCTCCTTTTGGTGCTAATGATTCTGCTCTTTCACAGACCAAACATTTTAGTACATTGATGTCCTTAAATGTATTACATTGAAATAAAAAAATAATAAGGGAAGTCCACGAATCAGCACTCTTTCTCAAAGTCTCCTTACTACCTTTTCTAGGGTGGATTTGTTGGAAAATAAAATACTTTTTCTTTTCATGTTCTTTCCCCTCTAAATTTCTGCCATTTTCTTCTTATATTCTCCCATCTCTCCTGCCCTTTAAGTAAATGAAAACACTAGAAAAATGAAAAAAAAAAATGGTTGATGATATTCTAATAAAAAAAAACTATCTCTAAGACGTTGTGAGTAGTATGAGAAAACAGACCAGATTTGACCAAAATACTGTGGATTAATGGACTGCAATGCAGAGTTCTAAGCAGAGCACAGTCCTTGATAGCAGGTGACATCTTTTACTTCCTGGTACTATCCATCTTGGACAGTCCAAGGCTTAGAATTTTGTACATGTTTTTAGTATGATAAATGACAATAGCAACAGATGAAAAGTCTCATGAACCATTTTTGTATCTTCAAGAACCTTACAAACACTCTGCTTGTGCAAGCAGGTGGAGCTGTCCTTTGTCACCTCTTTCATGTAGACATGTTACTCTCAGAGTCACGACCATACATTCTTTCTTATTTCTTTTTCTTTGCCCTCCTTTCCTCTTTTCTTCTCTCCCTTTATACGCATGTGTTACTGCAAATCTCCAATTCAAATGGAGGTATATATGCCTTTACTTAGCCAATTTTAAAACAAGACTCAAAATGGAAGATGTGCTGCTGAATATGTTACTGATTTCTTTAGTGCCATACTTTGATGCCTTCCAGTTTGTTCACTGATATAAATGCAAATTGGGGAAATAATTAAACCTGTATGCTGTTGATGCTGTCAGATGTTTCTGTAGCTTGCTGCTTGGCATCACTGAGGGCTGAGTAATGGGATAAGGATATGATATGCAATTTCGCTGTTGTCAATGGTGGCCATCTCGGTCTTGATGTGTTGATATTTGAAAGCTATTTAATTTTAAAGAAATGAGGCACGTAGAGACATGATATTGATAAAGCATTTCCAGCATTTCTCTAGCAGATTTCAGAGTGACTCATCTTTTGTACAGAGATTATACATATTGTTTAAAGGAATTGATACTTTCGGTTGGCTTCACTGTGTTTGTCCTGATCCTCTGGGTGAGAGAAAGAGATCTCGGAAGTTTGAATTGCTTTTATTTTGAATCTGTTTCTACAGGAAAGAAAAATCATTTTAATAAACACCAATCAAAATCATTGATAATTGTTGCTTTTCCCTCCCCATCTCTCCACTAAGCCAGCAATAATAAAAGTAGTCTGAAAACAAGCTGATCAAAGGGGGCAAAAAACTTCTGTTTCTAAACTGTGAGGTAGTGTCCCTAAGTTTAGATTTATTGTCTTTCATGTAGGGCAAAAATCTAATGTATATCCCACATCATGACGCAACTTTATCTCCACAGCAGCAAGTGTGTTGAAACTAAAGCTGCTTTGTGAACTTAGATAGCATTTTGCTAGGTTGGACAAATTCGGTTGTAAAACAACAACTTCCAGGGCTACTCTTGCATCTGAAGTTCTTGTTCCTTAGGGCTCAGCATCCTCTGTCCACTCTTGGCCATACTCACAAGGGGATTAGAAAGCTCTGCTCATGGCCCCTTCTTTCCCTGTTACTCCTCGCAGCCTTTTGTAGCTTCCAGTACCCATCCGGGGCCCATAAGGGGAGAAGCATGAGATCCATGCCCCTGACCCTAATTGTGTGAATTCCAGATTAGGCCTTATGAACACTGTTCACTGACACGTCAAGTTTGAGAACAATCCCTGACAAGACTGTAGGTGCTCAATAAAAGTTGAATGAAGACAGTGCCAAGTGGAGTTTTGCCAGTGAGATAGACATTTCTCAAATAGAACTTGAGAAAGGATACTAATTAAATGTTGTTATTTTAACCTAGACCAAGACCTAAACTTACTGGTTTGCTTACTCGTTGTTATTGCCATGGCAATATTTGCCAAGATGAGCCTTCTTAAATAAAAATGAATTCTTACTTAATGGTGGATGAAAGAGAGAGTTGCTTTCTCATAATTCAGTTTGGCTTGGTCTGCCAAGACACTACCAGAGTCCATGTCAGCTTCCATTTTTGCTGTAATCTTTTTCTTCTTTTAATAAAGTTACTAAATATATGGAAAATTTTTTTTTCAATTTCCAGTGAAAACACATCATATTCATTTTATGGAGTCAGATTTGGGAGAATCTGAAATCTAAAGGCTTGCTGATATTAATGATATTTTATAATGGCTTTCTATAGACTATATTCTCAAAAGATTTTGTGTTTTTTCCTTTACCTTTACAAGGCTTTTTATTTCTTTATATGCTTTTATTATTTCTAATGTATTAACATTTAATGTTGATTATGCAGGGCCAGTTAGCCTTTCTGTGGATTCGATTAGGCCATTAGCTCTCCTGGCCTTTCTTTTTCCCTGTCTTTTCTAGTCATTTCGTGTTACCATCTCTTCCTGAGTAAGGCAGCAAGAAGATAACTAGAATGAAAGTCAAATGGATTGATTTGACAATGTGTCAATTTCTGAAAGAAACATGAAAAACACTGACCAAAATAATATATCTGAGTTAGGATTATGTATTTTAAGCAATTTAGATTTGTTGGAGAGAGGAGGCAGGATTTAACAGAGGACTGGATTCTATTCATGAATGTATACCTTTGGAAGATACTGGTGACTTCCAAGGTTAGGTCAATGATTTGCCTCAGTTACTTTCTTGGCTATTCTGTAAGCCTTCCGGATTAAGCATCAAATTTCAGTTAATGAATCATTCTGAATAGATATGAGTTGCAAGTGATTTTGATTTGCTCTTCTGACTAAAGTGGAAACATCTTTTTCAATAAACCAAGCCACATAAGTAAGATATCATCTTGAAAAAACTTTCATTCCCCCTCTCCCCCCCACATATCAAACCAATGGCTTTAAAGATAGACATTTTCTATTTCTTAATCCTGCAGAACTTGATACCTTTCATAGCTGTTAGTACTTTAGGGAATACTGTTCTATTAGCTACTGGAAAAGCTCTTCTGGGATTGCCCTTTGTTTTCTATAGGATTCTTTTTTTGACTGCAACTGTTCCTTACTCTCCTCAACCATGGTCTTGAAAGATGTGTTGTAATACAACTATAATACTTTTGAGACTTAACTAGAAATTCAAAAACAGTAAAAAGACATGTTTATCTCATCACTCAGACAAACAGTACTCCACATGAGCAATCTGGTTGAACACTAATTTTGGGATAAGAGGAGGATGTGCTTCCTTTTCTTCTTTTCAAGTTTCATTTCTGTCCCACGAGTGTTTTTGTGTTTAAGAGGAAAAATTGCCTTCCCTTACATTAGTCACACTATGTAGAAAGCATATTGAATTAAGAAATTATCATCCCTTCAAACACCTAATTAGTATAGTGATGTTAGAACAAGAGAGATGATGCTTCATCTCTCATAAGTCTATTTATAACATTGGGATGCCAAAACCATTTTTGGGAGCTATACATTGAAATGAAAAACAAATTGAGGCAATAACCAAGATAGTGAAGGAATTTAAGACATATGAAGAATATTTGAAGGATTTTTGAAGATTTAGCCTGGAAAAGAGAGAGGAATACAGTTAGTGAATTAGAGCAAGACTCTGGTTCAAAGAGATAGAACGAGGCCCACTGATTAAGAGCCATAGGGCCAGAGATTTGGGCTCTATGTCAGAGAGAACTTTCTCAAAAAGATGGTTCACCATGAAAGGCACTGCCTTAGGTAATAGTATCTGTCAAGCAGAGGCTAAATAAGCACTTGGCAAAGATGATGTGGAAAGGATCTCAGCATTGGTTGGAGGTTGGACTAGATGGCTTACTAACTTATAATTCTATGTTCTAGCACTTTGCCTTTCATATCACGTTCAGTTAAGTGTTGGCCCACAGCTAATGATTTTTTTTAAAGGCTTTGCTGTTCTGCCAGTCCTGGAAGGAGGTTGGTTACATGTTGTTAGGCTAAAAGACTGGTTTGTCATTGTGCCCTAGGCTGGGATTGCTTTGTCAGTCCATTCACTGATGTCCAGTTGAAATCACAAACTGGTTCTTGTATTAAAAAGAAGAAAAGGTATTGTTTTAATAGAAGTTATGTGAAATCAGGAAAATTACGGTTTTGTCACTTGCCAAACATAGGCCATGCTCAGTTTAGTGAGTAACTGGCATCCAGGATTTCAGGCCAGGCCTTTTAAAAGCAGAACAGAATCTTCAATTAAAGATCCCATAAACATACCAATGTGAAGCTTTGCAGCTTCCATTAGAGATGGGCTTGTATGCTATTGGCATAAAGCCGACCCTAAGGTCTGTTTCGGCAAAAATCTCAGATGACATTTAGTTAGTTGGTTTAATTCTCTTGAAAAAGCATGATTTGCAAATTAGTTTAATAGAACCAAGGCCAAATTACTTCATGTAGAAAAAGTAACAAAAATCAAAGGTTTTCAAAAATCAGAGATAACCATAAGCGATATTTGCTAATAAAGTCCATGACCAAATGATTCCACCTGCAAAATAACTTGCATCCCTATTAGGTTCATAGATGGTGCTTCATTAGTTTTTATAAAGTCATTGATCTTGTATCAGTATGGTGAGAAACACATGAGTTTGGGTGAGTCTTTGACTCCTTTAAATAAGAGGTCAGAGCACAAAGCCTAGCTACCTCTTTAATTGATTTACTGAGGTACATGAGACAAATTTTTACTTTCCTACTGAATTAGAACAGAATTTTTAGATACTGTGTTCTAGTTCCTGATGGATTCTTTGGTGGGTTGTAACTTTACCACTTCAGAGAGTGATGTAGAGAGGTGTGTAGAAGGGAGAACACCAGGTTAGGTATGAGGAATCCTAGTACTGCCATGAATTAGCTGTAACTTTATGCAAAGCACAATCTCTTGAGCATCAGTTTCCTTATCTATGAGAAAATAATAATCCTGACTGATAACACCTGTCAGGATTATTGTGAAAATTAGATAAGATAAATTGAAAGTTAGGACAATGTTCAGTAAACAGTAAGCACTCAAATATTAATTCTTTTCTCCTTGATTAAGGACAGACTTAGATGGTCTGATACAAGTATAAATCCTTAGGGGAAAACGAAATACCCTTTTTAACTTCAAAGAATAGAGCATCATTTCTGAAAGAGCATTTAAAGGAAGTCACTTATTTGATCTATTTTTCTGCCTTTGGGCATTACTGTTACCCAAGAGTCTCTTTATTTCTTTACACACTTCAGGAAAGGTATTTTCTCTCTCTTTCCCAATAGGCAGTTCCAGGGTTGCAAACTCCTCATAATCAGGAAACTTAACTTTATTACTGAAATACCTCACAGTGTAATTTGAACCTCTTTCTTCTTGATCCCATTCTCTGTGGGAAGAAAAATGGATTGATCCTATCTTCTTTTTAAGGGACTGTGTTTGCCATGCATTATTGCCCTTGGCCTCATTTTTTTTTTTAATGACAGTCAGAAAAAGCTCAATAAGGTGATAATCATTATTCCCTTGGGGAGTGTCAGGCTAAGTATTTATACTCTCTTAGTTTATTAGTATCAGATTTAGATCATAATCTTACTGATGATTAACTCCTCAATTATCCATGTAGTTTTCTTTCTTATATATTTGATAACAAAATGTGCTTCTGAAGAATTATTCTGGTTGTGTGGCTCTTATTTCTTCCTCTTGGTAAAAATGGAGTTATGAATCCTGGTTAGTCATCTACTTTTAGAATGTAATTTCATAGATGGAAAGAATTACCAATGCCCAAATTTAGCAGGGTTTCTTTCTCTTTCTACATGTGCAGTATATTCTGAAATAAAAATTGGAGTACCAAATGCCTAATAAAGCAAAAATTCATGTATAGAATAATAAAAGATAAGAATCTGGTCTGTTAAGATAATTTATCTTTAGTTGGTTGAATGGTCCACAGCTTTGTTTAAATTACAGTTATGCCTGGATTAAATAACAATAGCAAAACTTGACAAGCCCTCTGAAAAACAGCTGCTAAACATATTGCTTTCTGGAATGTAATTAGGAATATTCTCTTGTCCTATACAATTGCAGAATGCTAGTGGAACTTTTTTGTAGGCTGTTTGACAATGAATGTCAGTTGATTTATTAAAAAAATTTTTTTAATCCTCTTATCCCTTTAAGGCATGTTGGGGCTTTCATGTTCATTTGTTGAAAATTTCAAATGACTGGAATGCTAGCTTCTAATTTCTGCTCACTGAAGTGTCCTCTAGACATACCAGATGGTTGGAGCTCCTATGATGGTATGTAACGGAGCTACATAAATGTATTTATGTAAATACACTTACATAAATGTGTGTGAGTAAAGTTGCTGTTTTCAGCAACACACACACACACACACACACACACAGACACACACACACACACACACACCTTCAAAACAAGTCTGCTTAAAATTTCAAATAATAAAGGATTAAGAAGAGATTTTTATCATCTAAAGGGAAAAAGTTGTGCCCCATATATATTGTGACATATACTTTAATGCATGACTTTTAGTGTAGGGATGAAATAAAATGCAAAATATATCATTATGGAGGTCTTCTCAGCAGCTAGTTAAAAATATTTAGAGAAGCTGTTTTATGAAGACTTAGAGAACCCCTGATTTCCCCTCTTTTCCTATCTCTTTCCATTAAAACATGGATCTTTAACATACACATAGTTTTAACCAACATGTTAATTATAAAATCTTATGAACTCAGCTATTAATATTTGGCTGTTGGTTTTAAGCATAGGCTCTCAGTAATATCTGAATATACCAGTATATAAAATCTAACCATCTGCTTCAATACAGGCATAATACTTGATTTTAAATGTTAATATGCAGATAATAGCAGTACACTGTATTGTCCTATGTGTTCATGTATTTTGTTTGCTTAATAAAAAGTCTGTTAGAAATATAAGCCCATAATGACCTGAGTGCACTTAGCTAAAAACATTCTGTAGAAAGGTGATTATATGAAAACTTTAATTAGCATTAAAAAGAGGGGACGGGAACAGGAATGTGAAGAAAAATTTTTTTAATGAAGTTGCATCCCTCTTTTTAAAATTAGGATATAATCCACACATGATTCATGCCTTTAAAGTGTTCAATTTGGTGTTTTTTAGTATTTTCACAACGTTGTACAACATTCACCACTATCTAACTCTGGAATACTTTCATCATCCCAAATGAAACTCTGTACTCATTAGCAACCAATCTTCTCCCCCTCCCCCACATACATCCTGCCCCTCCCAGCATCTGGTAGCTACTAATATACTTTCTGTTTCTATGGATTTGCCTCTCTTGGACATTTTGTATATAGTTATACAAGATGTGATTTTTTGGTGTGTGTGTGTCTGACTTCTTTCACTTAACATAATGTTTTCAAGTTTCATGCAGTAGCATGAATCAGTACATTTCTTTTTATGGCTAAATAATATTCCATTGTATGTATATTCCACAATTTATTTTTCCATTCATCAGTTGATGAGCATTTGGGTTGTTTCCATTTTGGGGATATTATAAATAATGCTAATGCTGCTATGAACATTTGTGTACAAGTTTTCTGTGTGGATATACATTTTCATGTCTCTCTTAAAAGCAGTAGTCTAGCAAATCAAGTCATTTGTGTTCCTTTAAGCAGAAACTCTTCAAATCCCACTTGGAGATGCAACTTATAATCTTAGGTCAATTTGTCAATTAGGAGATCCCTAAATAATGGCTAACTTCCCAATATGTCCATAGGAATCTTTCTACAAGCCTATCATTTATATAGGATAATCAGTTTCATGAAGACTGTTTCAGTCTTGTAGAAATTGAGTTGTCATCACATAGAAAATTTCTGAAGTCCTCTGCATTGTTTTAAGGGATAGCTATAAACATGTTGGAGAGGAGTACTCATTCAATCTTCTAGGATTCAACGAAGGAGCACTTTTAATATACAATTTCCTTTACATGTTGACTGTCTTTAAAGTTTGGATTTTCCTTCTTGAAAGAAGATTGTCAAATTGCCAAACCACCTGACTGTCCATTATAGGTTAAGTTTTTATTATTAAGAAATAATTCATACTGAGAGTAAAAGTAAAAAGAATGTATTTTGTGTGCAAAGGATGAATGTATTAATAACTTTTTATTTGTATAAATTTTTTTAAAAGATGAATGGAAATTGCTTTCTCATGTACTTGTATATAAATAAACACTTCCTGTTGCCCATATGTGGAGTATAATATGCCATCAAAGCATGTAAAAGCAAATAAGCTTTTTAAGTATACTGGTGTCCTTCAGCATGACGTGGAAAGTGTTCTGGATTTGGGCACCTGAGTTTGTTTATTCTCTGACTAACCTTGGACAAATTATTTAACATTTTGCACCATAGATTTTTCCTCTGTAAAATAAGGAGCTAGATTAAGTAATCTTTAAGTCCTTCCAATTATAATACTAAATAAGACTACTCTCCTATATTCAGGATATGAAAATTATATGCTAATTGTTTCTAATGGTGAGAAAGATGCTTTATTGGACGGTATACTGGAAGACTATTACACTGAGAATCAGGAGACAAATTCTAGTCGCAGGTCTGACACTTATGAGCTGTGTGGCTTTGGACTAATCATTTAATTTCAAGCCTTGATTTTCTCAACTACTAAATATACGCTAGATTAGATATCTTTAAGGTCCCTTCCATCTAAAACACACTATATGGTTCCGTATTCTTTAGACATATCACTTAAGATCTTATCCTTCACAATTAGGAATGAAACTACATATTCATCATTAGAAAGGCATTCATTCATTCATTCACCCATTCATTTATTCACAATTTACTAGCATATGCTTTAGGGCAGGTGCAGGAATTTCTCCCCCACCTCTACTGCAAGAGTCATGGATTTGTTCTTTTTCTTGAAATTCACCCCCTCTCCAATCCTTTCCTCTTATTCTCTGCATTGAGACATGCACTTGTGAAATCAATGTCTTGGATTAAGAGTGAGTACAGTGGGTCATGGAACATGCTAGAGTTAACAGGATGATATAAGAATCAAACCTTTGGGCTCCCTGACCTGGCGTTCTTTAGTTACTAGATCATAGGCAATCTGATTATTTGACATTATCATTTAGCATTTATAAAGTATTGGGCTTTATAAAATCACTTAATATAATTTTATGTTATTGTCTAATTATAGCTTTTCTACAGTTGGTATGAGACTCTTATTTTTGCTATTTTAGCACCTTCATTAAAAGGATGTGTTTTGTTGGATTTCTCTTCTGAATTTATACATGTTGTGGTTTTAAGTGTTCTACTATTAATATTAATATGCACCACATAAAATTTTTGTAGGTCAAAAACAGTCATAATTTCTTATCATTCTAGTATGACCTAGTATGCTGTGGGCAGCAAAGACTGAGATGCAAATACCACTAGCCAGTGGAGAAACTTTCTTAGGTGTTTTCATTCTATTTTGTTTTTTTCCCCACTATGGGAATTTGGACAAGTTATTTCAGTTAAATGGGATAAATTGGAAACTTGAATAGAATTTTAACATACTTACGCATGTACAAATAATTACAGATCATTGGAAGAAAAATTTGAATGTTGCTTATTCCCCAAATATCTAACGTTTAGATCACTGTGCTTCTCATTTGGGCAATGTAATGCTTCAGATACACAATTCCTTGGCAAACTGTAAATCAGTGTTTTAAAACACTTTGAGGATAACTATCCTCAGTTGACTCAATTATTCCACATCTGCTAACTGGCAGACTACACCTCATACAAGCTATCTATATACCCCAAACCACATCTGCAGCTGAGAGATGAAACTGGGAGCTATGTTTAAACCACAGTCATGTGCCTGTGCTTTTGTCCAGGTGCTTACCTCTGAAAATTTCGAGAGCTAAAATATCTTATTTCCATTCCTTGCAGGAAACTGCATGTTAGTAACATTAAGACATCCTATTTAAACTTCTATAACTGGAATTTACTCAGGATTCCTAGTGAATAGTTATATTTTCACATTTAAATAAAAATAAGCTTGAAGAAACAGGCTGGTCTTTCTGACTTTGATCTTAGGGATGAAACCACAAGAATGAACAATTATATGTGGACTAATATTCTACAAAGTTTATTGATGTTCACATTCACATTTAATCCTCATTGTAACCTTGTGAAGTGCTTTCAGCAGTTGAAGTAGGAAGTACACAAGTTTTGACGGAACACAAAGATTAAGACATGCTTTGAACATGGAGAGTATTTCAAACAAAAGAAAATGAAGAGTACAAAGGCTTTAGGTCAAGGTATCTTTATTACTTCAGGCCAATTAGCCTTTTTAAATCTTGCTTTCCTCATTATTAAATGAGGAACTCAATGCTGGCCTTCAATTATCAAGCACTGTGATGTGCCAAGAAGTGTTCTAGTCACTAAAACTATAGGAGTGAACAAAATACAAAAAGCTCACTTTAATGGAAGTTATAGCATGGGAGGAATAGAAAAGAAATACATAGTAATGTAAGATGGTGATAATTACTGTGAAGAAAGTAAGTATTAAAAAAAAGAAGAGCCAATAATAGAACACTGACAGGCTCCGTCTTTTTAAAAAGGCAGGTAAATAAAAAGGCAGTCAAAGACCTAAGGGGAGATGATCAGACAATACTCTGGAGACTTGAGTGTGCAGGGATACTGCTCCAGCACCCACACCTCAGGGAGGCTGGCACTTTAGAGTGCCTTCAAGATTTTCTAAGTTCCCCAGTTACTGGGACTAAGCAAGGCACCCTGAGTCTGGATCTAGTCCCACATGGGATCTGGTTGCTGGAAGTAGCTCTCTTGAAATTTTAAAGTTTCACTTTGGTGCCTGGGATAAGTACCATTTCTCCCCTTTGAGGCACTCTCCAACCCTCTGAATCATGCTGGGTGTGTGGCAAATGCCTGAAGAAGCTCTGGGTCTTGCACCTATGAAATTGCCCTGGGTCTGAAGAAATAGTTCATTCACCACAGTATATGATTGGGCTGCAAGAATGGTGCTTTGTTTAGGTGACTCTCCTATTGGGCAAATTCCAGGTTCCGGGCTCCCCGTGTCACCACCGACCCATGGGACGGAGTTGTGTGTGTGGGCTTGTACATTGGTTCTCACTGTTTTGTATTTTAACTATGGTGCTGCCTCTGCTCTGTAGTCTTCAGGCTTGCAATGGCGGTGGCAATTGTTCTTTACCTTTTGCCTCCTGCCATTGGCACTAGGGGTCACCCTACCCCTTTGCAGGTTTTGCACCTTGTGCTGGGCCCTTCTCATCTGAGGCCTTTTAAGACTATTGCTCCACAATGCCAACTGTCCCTTCTAATCAATGTCCTTTTGTTTCGATTGATATTGACCTTGTGGTGTCTGGGTTTGGACTTAAACCATACCGATGGAGATTATGGACATTCCTTGTACCCATGAAATGCTTCTTCTTGTTCCACTTCTGGGGCCTCTGGCCTATTCTTCCTGGGTGTGGTCAGAGATCACAGTCTAGGAATGCAATAATTAGAGCCTAAAAAGTTCAAAAGAAGACATGGTGGGAATATGTGTTTTATATTTATGCTATAAAAGTCCAAATGGTAAATATAATACGACCAGAAAATGAAACATTATTCATTTTCCTGCATATTCTGGGTAAGACTTGCATTTTTGGTAATCATCAGTGAAGCACAGCAACCTTTGATAGAGTCCCTGGAAGCCAGTATTCAGTGGCACAATGGATACAGCATCCTAAGTAATGATGTAATGAGCATTAGATGGATGGTATTAGAGAACTCTAGAGGAAAGATCCATACAGCTCAATATAGACAGGTTCTTATGAGTCATAGCATTGTGAGTAATTGCACTACCATTCTTTTATTGCAGTGGGGAAACACATTATAAAGAATCCTTACGGGCACTGATTGAACAAAAAACATGTACTTTTTCTCTATTCAATATTCTAAATCTATTGACAAGCCACTTTACCTTATGTGGGCCCATGAATTTCATAATACATTTTAAAATCATTTATAGATGAGAACCCTGCAAAAAAAGATCTGCCCTGGAGGGAACCCTGGTCAAAGAGAAGCAGAAACTAGGCAAAACCAGAAACCATGAGAATAGTAACTTGGAAAAGGGGGAAGTGCAAAGAGATCACATAAAATAAGTAATGACAAGGTTGGGGGACCTTAGTGGCTCTGTTGAGCGTCTGACACCTGCTTTGTGATTCTCTTAAAAAGGACAAATCCATTGGATTTGGAAGAGAGACAGATTGCAGCAGGTTGAACAGTGAATGGTGTGAAAGTTGACCATGACTATTTTTTAAAGTCCTCCCTTAGCAGGGAGGTAGCAAGGACTATGATAGAGAATAGGGAAAATCTTAAAATTGATTTGACTATTCTCCCAACTTCTGTTTATTTATTTTCAAAATAAAAGTTGGGTTGGGGGAGAGCCAAAAAGCCAGTAGTGAGACGGGAAAGACGGGTACAATAATCAAGAGCCCAAATAAAAACTTCAGCACTAAACAGAAGGTATGTATCATTTTCTGGGTTAAAGAAGCTGTGGATGAATACAGCTACAGACACGTGGGTAGCTAGGAATGTGGGAAGTTGAGGGAATACCAAGTGGTCTCAATCTTCTCCATGATGTAGGAGGCAGAGAGTAGCGTAGGTTGGAGGTATTAAGAGTGAAGATTTGGAACAGCCACTGTGACAAATAGCAAAGGAAGCTGACCAGACATATGTAAAAGATTTCACAGGGTGCAGCTGAGCTGCTGCTACAGAGTCTAGAAACTACTCATTTTCGCTCCTCTAAGCTCTTCGAGCTTATCTCCTATTATAGGACTTAACAGATGCTTACTAGTCATTTATTTTACTAGGCCATGAGCTTCCTGAGGGAACAGGCTTTTCATTTTTGAGTTCCTAGCACCTAGCCCAGGGCCTGGTATGCAGTGACCAGTATTCAATAAATACTAAATAAAATAATGACAGTTTCACATTTAACTCTAAAATAGTAAGTTTTTATTGACTTTTCTTATCCCCAGCCCATAGATGTTGTTGGGTTAAATTAATTCTGTGCCACACTCCCATAGCAACATAAATGTTTCAGTACCCATTAAAAATCTCTATCATTGCATTTACTGCACTGTTCTGAAATTATGTTGTATGTCTGTCTTACCTAGCAGACTAAAATCTTTTGAGATTACTGATCTGGTAGCTTTGTATCACAAACTCAGCACAGTAGTTGGCTCTAACACATAGCAGGCATTTTCTGAGATGAGCAGACCAGTTAAGGCTTTAAGTTTTGGTTCGCAAAAGCTTTATTTCTGAATGCACAAGTGATCTTAACAAATACTTTTAACAAGGAAAACTAACAGTATTACTAAAGAACAATCAACAATGTAAGATAAAGTGCCAAAGTGTTTGAACAAATGTATGCTGGCAAAAACAATGACTTTATGTTTGTTGGGTTTTTTTAGTTTATTTATTTATTTTTGACAAAGAGAGCATGTGTGCGCACAGGAAGGATAGGGAGAGAGGGAGACAGTGAATCCCAAGCAGGCTCTGCACCTTCAGCAGAGAGCCCAGTGTGGGGCTGGAACTCACAAAATGTGAGACCATGACCTGAGTGGAAATCAAGATAGTCAGATGTTTAACTGACTGTGCTATCCAGGTGTCCAAACAATAGCTTTATGTTTTAAAAAGCATAATGATACCTATTTTCTGTTTGCTTCTGTTCAAGTTTTCAAAATGGTAAGATTGCTTTCCATACCATGGGTGGCAAAAGTTTCCAAACAGACTTACTTTTAAAAGTTTAGCAATTAGGTCCGGGTGACTTATGAAAATAATTCAGGAGACCAACTACTTTTAGTCGCAGGCACAGAAGGTGGCCAATTTTCTGAAAATTGAAGGCAACATTTGACTTCTGAACAAGAATCAAGTCCCAAAACGGACTCTTTGGAAAGCCAGCCTGAACTTGTACTGTTATACTTAAGAGTTTTCTGTTTTGTTACTCCTGCTGCAAACATACTCTTTAACTCCTTTTTAATTAAACATTTTTCAGTTCTTCGTTTGACACACTTCGGTTTCTTTCTTGGTAACTCTTTCTGATCAGGAGAATCAAAGACAGCAGAGTATTTCCTTAGACTCATGGCTTGGAATCCAAGCATTTCTGAAGGGAACACTTTTTTAGTGGTAGGAGGGACCCATTCATCGTCAGTTTCAAGACAGTCTGCAATAGGACTATTGTTGAAAACATCCGGTTGTGGAATACCAGATAAAATAGGACTTCTGGATTTCTGGCTGGGTGTCCTTACATTGTTTGGACAGCTAGGGGTGGCTTGCTGTGCATCATTTTCAGAGGAAATCTTTCTTTTTTTATAGTTAGCATCAAGATCCAAATAAAGGGCAGGTAAGTTTTTGAAAGCTCCTCTCATCCCATTAATTCTTGTTTGGTGGAATCCTGCAACTGGTGTTGACTGTGAACACGGAACAAAGTCTGGGCTATCTCCAAAATCATATTCTGAATCTGACTGACAATGAGGTGGAGAAGAGCATGTTCTTGGACACAGAGAGGCAGACATACTTTGGAAAGACAATTTTTGTGAAAACTTGCTGGAATTCTCAGGAACTGACCTCAGCAGAAAATCAGAGTCTATATGATGACTTTCTGCCAAAGATTTTCCCCACTGTACCAAAATGTGCTGTGATTTTTTGGTAATTTCTGTTGTAATGTCCATTTCTTTAGCGCTATCATCAAAGAGATCAGCAGAAGCATCGTAGGTACCTTCATGACCAGTAGAATAGTTCTGTGTTAAGTTATTACTGAAATGTCCACAAGGCATTTCTTTCAGTGCATTTGTACTTGTATTTGGACTACAGCCAAGAGCTTCTAAAGGATATGTAAGCTTCCTGCAAATTGTAAAGCTGTCATCTTGGTTCTTTGGGCACCTACAATGTTGTTTATTTTCTAAGTTACAAAGGTCAGCAACGTCATGATCTCTCCTAGAATCCAAAGCTACCAACTTCTCACTCATTTCTAAAAGTGATTTTTCTCCACATCTATTGAAGTATTTGCTACTGAGACAAGAATGGTCACTCTCTGAAGTAGTGCACAAAAGTGAAATTTCAGCCCTGTGTAGTGGAATTCTGGTAGACTTCAGAGTAACTGTTGTTCGTAAACCTTTTGAAGATGGAAACAGAGCTGTCAGATAAGCATTTGGTGGAAAATATTCAGAAATATCATGTCCATTACTATTTATAGAGACAACCTCTGCTGTGTTATTTGACTGTGACTCCTTTTGAACACTAGGACTTGGATTTGCTTCACAGTTGGAAAGGAAGTTATCTTTGCTACAGCTTGCTTTGACTATTGCTTGTGATGATCTTAAAGCTATAGGTGGTGTATGCAAGGCTCCAGTAGTTCTCTGGGAAGCCACAGATAACCTGACGTGGTCTGCATGTAATCTATCGGTGTCATTATCTAGAGGACATTTCCTATTACTGGCATCTGTCTGTGGTACAGCAGTTTCACTTTCGATAACTGCCAGGAACGCGTTCAGGCTTTCAGAGAATGGCAGATCATCCCAAATCTCAGTGTCACAGTCCTGGAAACCACTAGCTATTTCTTTGAGTCTGAGTGATGAAGGTGTACAACATGTAGATCTCTTCTGAAGGCTAGGGGAGTTATCTACATCATGATACTGGTGACATGTTAGCTCCTGCTGGGAATACTGATTTTTAATTTCCACTGTGCTGTGGAAGGATTTTTTATTATTTGACTCCAGGAGCTCTTGCATTTTTAAAGGGAAAAAATTAGAGTCAGTAATTCCGATTTCATGACTGTTATGGGATACACTGGGCTGATAAGCTTGCAAGCCAAATTCTTCACCCAACTTCTGTGCTGTACTCTTTTTATCCATGTATGAAACAAGGCTCCAAGAACCCTGAAAGGCATCATGGCAGCTATGGGAACCAGTGGCCTCTGAAAAAGAGATGCACTTTCTGTTCTGGTGAAGAGTACCAATAGCCTGGCTTTGTTCTGAAGCTGAAAAATCATCACCTGTTAGGTGTGAAAGAGTGTAAGTGAGTTCAAGTGATGCCTGCCAGAATCTTGAAAAATTATCTCTGCCATGGGACTTGAAGAAACCAGAAGTGCTGTCGGAGCCACATATGCTGCTGAGATCACTATTTGTGTGTTCTAAAGCAAGTAAGGGGCTATTTGGTGCCTGGGAGCCATCATGAAGTTTCCTGAAATCAGAAAGCTGTAAAAACTGATGGAAGTAGTCAAGGACAGTGAAGCCTGCAACACCTGGGTCTGGTAGAACAATCTGGCAAGCTACTAGCGCTCTAACCTCTCTCGCGCCGTCAGTATGTTGTTTTAAGAAGTTATTGGAATCTGAACCTTGTCCACGTTGGTTTCCAAAATTCTGTCAAAGAAGTAAATGAATTTAAATGAGAATACACATTTTTTTCCTTTGACTCAAAGGTGAAACGGGGACTTAATCGATTAAAACAGACACAATCACACTCCCTACTCCTATAGTTTCAATTTCTGTAGTGTTACAGGCAGAGTAGCATAAGTAATTGAAACAGACCTTGGAGTAAAGGGACTGGCTCTAACATTTACTAGTGTTGGGGCTTAGGACAAATTATTTAACTTCTCTGGACCTTAGTTTTCTCATGTATAAAATAAGGGTAAATATGCAGGACTATTGTATTATCAATAACACATGGAAAACTATAGTGCTTACCAAATAGTAGGTGCTCAGTAAATAGTACCTACTATTATATTTCTCATTAGTGTCCATAAACTTTGAATGTTTAAGGAAATGTTCTCACTCATTAAAAAAGAAGAGGAAGGAGGAGGAAGGAGGAGAGGAAGAGGAGGAGGAGATGGAAATGGAAATGGAGAAGGAGATGCAGGAGAAGGACAAAGAGAAAGAGGAGGAGGAGGAGGAGGAAGAGAAGGAGGAGGAGGAGGAAGAGGAAGAGGAGGAGGAGGAGGAGGAGGAAGAGGAGGAGGAGGAGGAAGAGGAGGAGGAGGAGAAGAGAGGCGCTTGGGTGGCTCAGTTGGTTAAGTGCCTAACTCTTGACTTTGGTTCAGGTAACGATCTCTCCGTTCGTGAATGTGAACCCCATTCATTTCTGCACTGACAAGGCAGAGCCTGCTTGGGATTCTCTCTCTGTGCCCCTCCCCCACTCACATGTCTCCCAACTCAAGGTAAACTTGAATAAAAAAATAAGAAAAAGAACAAGAACCATCTAAGACTCTAACAGGAAAAAAGCTCTGTAGCTCCTGATTTACTGTTACTTTGGGTTTTGCTCACTGTTCAGCTGTGGAATGTTCTATTCCCACTTGTGTGGAATGTTCTATTCCCACTTGTGAAGCCCTTTCCCAGTGTGGGTAAAATTTCCATTTGTTTCCTTTAGCACAGATGAGAGAGAAACAATTATTCCTTCAGAGTCAGTATATTCTTGTAACTCCTACGTCACTTTTATAATTATTTAAGGCCATCCTTCCCCCTTACTCCTATTAAAGTAACCAATACTCAGACGCTTTGCTTTCCATGTTTGTTCCCTCCTCCTTTTACAGATGATATCATCAAAAAGCTAAAGAGCTGATAAAAATTTTACTACAAAATTTAAGCAAAATTTGGAGATGAAATAAACATCGAATAGCAGAACAAAATTATCTATTCTGATTTTAATAAATTTAGATTTTTAAAGCTCTGAAAGCTCTAAACTGGTCTCTTCTTACTTTTGAAAAAGGAAGTTGTCGCACTGTTGTTTAACAGATCATGTATAACGTATTTTTATACATTTAAAATGTTACAGACCCTCACATTTATGACTCCTAAAAATTATTGGGAAAATTCAAGTCATTTTATTACAATGGAAATGTTAACAGAATACTAAAAAAAAAAAAGCTAGTTTCAATTACCGTCACTCCAAAAATAAAGCTTTGTCCAACAAAGCAAACTTCAACTGCTTTAGTTAATAGGTTCTGAATTGCTTCACTGTCCAGTGTTTCTGAAATTTCATTACAATCCTGAATGTACCTTGATTGGAAACAAAATTAAAAACATATGAGAAAAGCTTTGAAATTTTAATTTGCCATAAAGAAAATACAAACAATTAGTTTGAAAATGCAGTGTAACCTTTTGAGTTACATAGAGGGAAAAAAAGTGTCTTTAAAAAGCAAGGCATTTTGCTCCCTCTCTAGTGTCCCATAGCCTAGAAAGTAAAAAATGATTAAGTGTATTATAAAGTAGATGCCTTCCTAGTAATCAGGTCCAATGTTTATTCCAAAAGTGGCTGTAGGAGTAGTGATGGAATCTCTAGCCCTTGTCCTCAAAGCAGAGGCAAGGCTCTTCTCTTCCCTGGCAATCCAGTTTGCTCTCAACTATAAGGAAATCGAGATTTCTTCTCTCAAGGATTAGGGGAAGAGGGTAGAAGACTGAAGGGAAGAAAAAGCTTTAATTGCTTATATATATATCATTCAGACATCTCAGGATAGCTTATTAGGTCAAACTATGCAGATGAAGATGTGAGGCAAATGAGAGCAACAACATTTCCACCTCTGATATGCAAATATTCCCTCAATAGCATCTTTTATCTAAAGGGATTTTAGCCACTTCTGCAGTTTGAAATGGTTTGAAACAATTTTACTTTCTGATTCTGTATTTCTCTAATCTGGATTGGACTACTGTAAATTAATATTTTAATTACAACTCAGATGGCCTAACTAAAAGGAGCCTGGTTTAGTATCACAATGTGTAATCATAAAATAAATACCTTTTTCTCTGATTATCTTTTAAAGGAAATGATGATCTGAGGTCAAGTGATCATATTTTAACTAAATGCATATTATCTTAAAAACATGTATCTTCAAATTCTACTGATATACTAAATGAGTAGCTAGGAAAACAAATACTTTAAATATTCTTACCTGTGCAAAGCAGTGGCTGTAAGACCAAAAAATGCATCTAAACAGCTTCCAAATACAGTAATGCCAAACAATTTGCTTGATTCTGCAACTTTTAAGGAAAGTTTATATCTGTAACTGGCATTTTCAGCTTTACCAGTAGAGCCACATTTTGGACAATTAAACCTGAAAGAGCGGAGGGGGGAAAAAAAGGATAAAGATGTTCACTATTTTTTTTTATACTATGAGAAACAAATCTGGAAAAGATTAAAAAAATAATATTTTGTGTACAAATGTACTTATATTACTTATATCCTTAAACAATTTCAGATCAACATCTTTTGAATCTCTATTCATAACAACTATTTTTACTGATTTAAATTAAGTAGCACCAAATTGATAGAACACTGAAGAAAAACTGAGAGAAGGAGGGGAAAAAGAGGGAGGGGGAGAGAGAGTGAGAGGGAAAGGAGGAAGGAAGGAACAGAGATGTTCTTATTGGGTAAATTATCATTAACAAATAGAGGCATATAATAGTCCAGAATTGGGAGGCAAAGTAAACGTTAATGAAGTGAACACCACACCAACAGAATACCTGATGTTTAATGTCTATCTTTTATAAGAAAACAGTATCTGTGAAGAGAATAATCTTGAAATAATTAAAAAATCTTCATATACAAAGTACCTAGTTCTGTGGTCAGCTGTAACTCTACTGTATGTACTAGCAGTCAGGTCTTGGGATAGTTACTAAATCCCTTAAACCTTGATCTTCTAATCTGTAATAAATGGGGTTAAGGAATAAAATGAGACAAAATATAAGAAAAGAAAGTAAAGAAAGGATCTAGTGCAGATCTTGCCAAATTAATAACTATCAGTCTGCTTCCTCCTCCTAATTATATTAAATACTGTGATACTGTCTACTTTAGTGTTTCCCTCCTTTCGAGTTGTTTGCAAGGTCTTACAACTCTGATAGCCATCTTTAGGTTCTTAAATTTAGCAAAATAACTCCCTAATACATCTTATGGTGATGGTTAATCCTAGGACTTTATTTTTCCTTCATGTCTCTAATGATTTGGCTTCAAAATGAGTGGTAAAATGAAAACAGAAAATAATGTTAGAGATGGTTGCATAATTTTGATTGTTGCCAGATAGCCACTAGAGGGAGCTTAAAATCCATAGTTCACAAGGTGACTATTCCAACAAAGGTTAATCCTTTGTATAAGAAGTTACGGATTCTTAATCACTAGATGTGTGTTAATTATTTTTTTTTTTTCCACACTGAAAATGGCTCTGTGTCAATCCATTCATCTAACTTTATCCTTATGTATTAATGCATTTGGACCTAATGTAAAACTCTTAGCAAATGAGTCAGAGATTTTTTTTTCTTTCTCTCTCTCTCTTTAAGAGGGAGAGAGACCGTGTGAGTGGGGGATAGGGACATAGGAAGAGAAAGAGAGAATTTTTGTTTTTTAATGTTTATTTATTTTTGAGACAGAGACAGAACATAAGCAGGGGAGGAGCAGAGAAAGAGGGAGACACAGAATCTGAGCAGCTGGCAAAGAGCCCGACATGGGGCTCGAACCCACAAACTGCGAGATAATGACCTGAGCTGAAGTCAGATGCTTAATTGACTGACTGAGCCACCCAGGAGCCCCTAGAAAGAAAGAATCTTAAGCAGGCTCCATGCTCAGTGTGGAGCCAATCACGGGACTGGATTTCATGACCCTGGGAACATGACCTGGGCTGAAATCAAGAGTTGGATGCCCAACCAACTCAGCCATCCGGGTGCCCCAACAGAGTGAGGAATTTCTGTTTCCTGTGTTGGCTTCCAAATGACTCCAAGTAAGAAAAAAGGGAAGCAGAAGTAACAGCAGAAGATACACACTGGAAATCACAGGGATATATATTTTATGTAATGTCAATATAATATATAGAGAGAATAGGTTATATTTCTGTGGACTATAGTTCTATATGCAAGGACCAATTGCTGTGGGTTTTATATACCTAAACGGTTTAGTCAGAGCTCCCTTACCCAGGGCATCTTAAACTCTGGAAGAGAGGGCAGTGATGTCACTCTGGATACAAATTCCACGGCTAACTGGAAGGCAATATGGTAATTATAAAGTGTAGCCAGCAGCCAGACTATTTAGTCTTGAATATGTTTCTGCCACTAACTAGCTAGCTGTATTATTTGGGGCAAGTTATTTAACTTTCTAAGCTTTAATTTTCTTCTCTGAAGGCTGGCATTAATAATAGCATCACCTCATAGGCCTGTTGTATTAAAAAATATAATGCTTACAAAGCTCCTAGCATAGGACTTACACATATGGTAAACATTTGTTAATGTTATTTTTTATTATTACCAGACTCATGAGGCAACAATGGCACTATTGTTCAACTTAATTTTTTGAGGCAGGTTATCTTAAAAAAATTTTTTTTGTTACTGTTTATGTATTTTTGAGACACAGAGTGCGAGCAGGAGAGCATCAGAGAAAGGGGGATATGCAGAATTGGAAGCAGGCTCCAGGCTCCAAGCTGTCAGCACATAGACCACCAGGGGGCTCAAACTTGTGAACTGTGAGACCATGAGCTGACCTAACATCAACTAAGCCACTTAGGTGCCCTGAGGCAGATTATCTTTAAAAGAAATGACTTGGTAAAAAAACAAAAACAAAAACAAAAAACCAAAAACCCAAAAACCAGCTTTAAAAATATTTCACATGTATAGATTACTGATTATGAATCACACAAATAAGCATTTCAGGTATATTTATTCATTACATCCTTTATAACAACCCAATGAGGCAGATATTACCTTCCCCATTTTGAGGCACAGATAATTCAAGTGACTTGCCCAAGGCTACAGTTTCAAGTGGCTGGGTTGGGAGTTTGGCTCCCTAAAAGGCAGGCAGTTTGGCTCCAGAGAATTATGCTTTTAAATCACCATAACATATTGCAATATGTAAAGTATACTTATAGAAACTATCATATTGTCATTCATTCATTCAACAAACATTTTTGTGCTTTTTCTGTGAACTAGACCTTGGGCTGGATGCTGAGGATTTAATGATGAATAACACAAGTGAGGTTGTTCTGAGTTTAGGAACTGCTAATCCTTCCCTATTGAATGGTAACTAGACAGACTATTTAGAATATTGCTGGGAGGGGGGCGCTCAGTCTGTTTGTTCACTCAGTCGCTTGAGCATGAGCATCCAACTTCGGCTCAGATCGTGATCATATGGATTGTCGGTTTGAGCCCCACGACGCGCTCTGTGTTGACAGCAGAGCCTGGAGCCTGCTTCAGCGTCTGAGTCTCCCTCTATCTCTGCCCTTCCCTTCCTCACATTCTCAAAAATAAATAAACATTAAAAAAATTTTTAAAAAAAGGAAAGAATATTGCTGGCATACTATTTTTACTTACATACTACTAAGTACTTACTATTATGTCCTCTATGAGGAAAGTAAGTGTTCTTAAAAAACACCAACCCTAATCCTCACCTGTACTTTAAAAATCAAAGAATCTTAGACTCTCAGGTAGAACAGGCCTGTGTCTCAGTACCATAATCAAGTATTATGTGTCAAGCACCATTCAAGCTGCTGAAAGGTACAGAGAATTCTAACAGTCTCTATCCTTAAGGAATTTATTTTAAAAAAAAAATCTAGGTATAATGTAAAAATAAACAATAAGCAAACAAAGAAAAAAAAACCCTATTTCTAGGGATATCCCAGAAGTGGACAAAATTTTCATCAGGATTGAGATATACTCTCAAGAAGTTATTTTTCTCCTCTAAAGTAGGTACTTAGCAAAGACTCAGAGATAACTTGAAACCTCCTTCTAACACTAGAAGATGACAAGTCTATTCTGGATTTACAGAAGAACCAATCCAAGAAAATCTTATGTCCTGATACGGTGATTTTTTTTTTTTAAAGAACTTATTATAACTAACTTTTATGTAATTGAGTCCTGTCACTTTTTAAAAAATGTTTATTTACTTATTTTGAGGGAGAGAATAAGTGCAAGTAAGTGGCGGAGGGGCAGCTGTCAGCTCAGAGCCTGATGCAAGGCTTGATCTCAAGAACTGTGAGATGGTGACCTAAGTTGAGATCAAGAGTCAGACACTCAACTGACTGAACCACCAGGCACTCCATAGTCCTACAACTTATTAAACAAAGTATAATTCTGTCTGTAGGCATTTTCACCTTTAATACATTGGGCAGGCTCTTCTCTGGAATGAATTCTCTGATGACTAAAGAGCTCTGAGCTCCGTCTATAAGCTTTCTCACATTCTTTACATAAAAAAAGGTTTCTTGGTGGGGCGCCTGGGTGGCTCAGTCGGTTGAGTGTCCGACTTTGGGTCATGATCTCCCAGTTCCTGAGTTCAAGCCCCACATCAGGCTGTCTGCGGTCAGCACAGAGCCTGCTTCAGATTCTCTGCACTCCACCTCTCAAAAATAAATACATAAATATTAAAAAAGAAAAAAAAAGGTTTCTTTCCACTGTGAATTCTCTGATGCTGACTTAGATATGAGCTCTGACTGAGGTCTTCCTACATCATTAAACTCATAGGACATCTCCCACGAATAAATCCTGTAACGTCAAACAAGATGAGCCCTCCACCTGAAGGACTTCCTACACTCATTACATTTGTAGGGTTTCCTCTTGTATGAATTCTGATGTTGAATGAGGTTTGACTTCTGATGGAAGGTTTTCCCACAGTCACTACACTTACAGCATTTTTCTCCAGAATGAATTCTCTAGTGGATTATAAGGTATGAGTTATAAATGAAGACTTTACCACATTCACTACATTTATGGTCTTCCCTGTGGGAGTTTTCTTGTGGGTGAAAATCATGTGCCTGAAACATTTCTCCTGGACAGGGGACCGCCTCATTCTCTTCACTTGGGATTTCTCTGTTGCTGCTCTAAAGTGCCCTCAACTTTAGATGTAGCTTCAAAAGTAGAGGTACCAGTGGTGAGTTTTTCTGAGAATACCTGTGATTCTACTTTAGTAACAAGTGGTTGTGGCAGTGATCCTTTATCCCTGAACTCTGCGTCATCTTCACTCTCTGGGAAAGGCTGGGTCTCCTGAGTTTCGCAATGGCGCTGGGTCTCCTTAGACTGTCTCTTAGGCTGAGATTCAGACTGGAGTTGGATGCTTGGTGCCTCCTGGGCTGCTCCCAGAGGTGCCTTCTCCTCCCATGGCTCTTCTTGTACATGTCTCTATACAGGGCCTAGGATCTGGAGATGATCAGGCACCACCTGGTTTGCATGGAACCAAAGCTTCCAAGGACACTTAGAGACCATCCTCAGAATCAGCCCATGAGGAAGGAATAGTAGCTTGAGTCTTGTTCATGGCTTTGAGGTCAGAAAAGACAGAAGCACACACAAACTGCTCCACCTAGCCTGAGAGAGATCTGAGCTTGGTAGCTCTCCCTCTTCTGCTGCCCTGCTCTCCAGCCTAAAGGCTGATGCGCTGGATCCCTTAACAGATCACATGTCTCCTTCTCACCTATAGTGCTGGTTCATCAAGTCCTTTCTGTAAATGCTCTAGCACAGTTACAGTTTCCTTTCCACTCTTGAGATGATTTCTGGTATGATGAATTTAATCTTTACTTGTCCTAGAGCTGTAAAAAATCTATAGTGTACACATGTATTTTCTCTCTCATGCTTACAGGCTTTACTTTTTTTTTAAGTTTGTTAATTTATTCTGAGAGAGAGAGCGGGAGAAGGGGAGGGGCAGAGAGACAGAGAGGGAAAGACAGGATCCCAAGCAAGCTCCGCACTGTCAGGACAAGAGCCTGACACAGGGGTCGAACTCATGAACTGTGAGATCATTATCTGAGACAAAATCAAGAGCCAGACGCTTAACCGACTGAACGACCCAGGTGCACCCACAGGCTTTATTTTTACCTTTTGGAGACCAGGATTATTCGAGAGAAGCACTTCTGACATGATGGATAGATAAAACTGGAATTCTGGAGAGCAAGAACTGAGGCAAGAAGAAATCTTTTCCCTCTATTCATGTGTTCTTACCGTGGCCTGCAAAACAAAATAGCCATGGATGAATAGCAAATCTTAAACTGTAGGTACATAATTCATCTCTTAGGAAAACAACTTAGCCTCCACTGTAAAGCGAATAGATGGCTTTTGTGGTAAGTGCCAATGTATTAGAAAACTCATTTTATATTTCTGCCTAATTACAACTATTAATGGTAAGAAAACAAGATTTAAAACTGAGTAGCTCAAACAAATATTCTGTTTTTTAATAAATGCTGCATCCCAGGAATCAGGAAAGATATCATTTAGCCCTTTTCACATCTTTAAAAGAGCTATAAGAACTTGTTTCTTCCATTAATAGGAAGGAGCTTAAATAAACTTATATGATTCTTTTAAGGAACCTAAATTGGTAAATGGTTCTTTTTGGCTCAAAAAAAAAAAAATCACCTTACTAGATTTCAGTGTATATATTTTACACAGCCTAATGGGGAAAAAAAAAAAGCTAATTCTGATTCTGCAAACAGAAAAATAAAAATGTTACATGGTCAAAAGAGAGTACAAAGTGTTTTAAGAGCTTTATATAAACACTCAGAGAAGTAAAACAGCAAAATATCAACAGTCCCCTCTTTTTTAAAATTCAAATGTTGGTTTATCAAAATTTTAAAAATTGATTAGCTTGGGACACCTGCGTGGCTCAGTGGGTTGAGCAACCAACTCCTGATATTGGCTGAAATCAGGATCTCGCAGTTCATGGGATCAAGCCCTGTGTCTGGCTCCACACTGACAGCACAGAGCCTGCTTGCAATTCTCTCTCTCTCAAAATAAATAAACTTAAAAAATTTTTTTTAAAACTGATTAGCTTATTCACAGCATGTTTAAGATAGAGCTGCATCAATAAATTTTCACTTGTAAACATAAGGCAAAAGGTTTCAATTTCTTAAAATGGGTGGAACTGTTTCTGTGACTGGCATCAGCAAATTCAAACAAAGTGGAAGTTAGTTTAAAAATTATAATAGAATCTTTTAGATATAGCTCTTCATAAGGATGATCATAAACATGAGTATGTGGTGACTATGGAAGTAAGATCTAAAGTGATACCGATTCTATCAATCAAAATATTTCTGTGAAAATAAAATCTTGCCTCCTAGGCAGTAAGATGAAAAACTGTAACAATGAAGCATATGGGGGCATCTGGCTGGCTCAGTCAGTAGAGCATGCAAGTCTTGATCTCAGTGTTGTGAGTTAGAGCCCAATATTGGGCATGGAGCCTACTTAAAAATAAAAAGATGAAACATAAAGGGATTTATATAAATCACTGACCTATGTTATTAAAGGGAGCACAGAAAAAAGAAAAAAATCTAATGCTAATTCTTTGTTGTTAATCCTTGTTTTGGGACCCTTAGGATATGTGAGTAGTAAGGTTTTACCACAGGCAGATATGTACAGTCCCAGATTTGGTTGTCATCTTAGGTCACATGGCAATCTCTAAGGACAAAGTAGAGTAGGTAAATGGGCTACAAGGGGAAGGCAGAAAGATCACAGAATACTGAATTAGTGCTGCTAACCTCAAGTTCCTTTCCAACACAACAAATGAGAGAATGTAGGTCAGCAAACGCATCTTCCCTCTACATTTCTAAAATCCAGTTTGGGGTAAAGTGTAACTTGGTGGTACACCTATCTGTGAGCTATGGGAGAGAAAGTGGGGCACAGCTCCCTTCTGAAAAATGTCTCTTACTTGCTTCAAATGCTATTTAAGAATGAAGCCTCAGTTCCTTACACTGGCCCATGAAGCTCTTGGTCATCTAGCCCTACCTCCTTGACCTCACCATGTACCACATTCCCCCTTTATCTCTTCGCTTCAGTCCATGCTAGCCTCCTTTCTGTGCCTCAAACACACTGAACCATTTCTCTTCCCAGAAACTTCTGACAAGAGTAATCTGTAACTCTTGTTACCCCCGAGGGAGCCCCAAATTATCTCAAGTAGACTCACCAGCTTTCCTCTTAGCTTCTGTGACATCACCCATTTTGTTCCTTCATTGTACTAATGCTGCTTGTGACATACCCAGCCACGAAAATGAGTACATCATCTTACTTATTTTTGTTTGTTTTACCCCCACTAGTCTGAAAGTTCCTTGAAGAAAGGGATGTAGTCTATCTTGTGTTCTACTATATATCTACAGTGCTCACAACGTATTATGCTCTTAATCAATATTCACTGAATAGAAAACTATAAGCAGAATTTTGCAATTTAAGAAAAAATTTCATGTCAGAGTAGGTTTATGCAACATAACAGAATTTCCCTTTTCATTTAAAAAGCCTTCCTCTAGGGCACCTGGGTGTCTTGAGTTGGTTAAGCTTCTGACTATTGATTTCCACTCAGATTAGTGGGATAGAACTCCATGTCAGCACAGCTCTGTCAGCACAGAGCCTGCTTGGGATTCTCTCTTTGCTCCTCTGTCTCCCAAATAAACTTAAAAATTATAAAAAACTTCCTCTTCTAACAAAAAGATGATGGCGTTTCTTTTTTCTACATCTTATACTACAGTACTTCTATAGTCCTACCATTTATTTTCTTTGTCTACTCTAATCATTTCCATTTATTCTCCCTAATACCTTTTCTCTTGATTCTCTCTCTCATTCTTTATGTGTTAGTAATCTATGCTAAAGAGAACAACTCCCTGTTCTCCTACCAACCCCCCAACACTCTCCTATTACAATATGTTTTACATTTTTCTGCCTTTGCTTCTTTTCATTCTTCTGTCTAAAATGTTCTTTCATTTTCCTGGCTAATGCTTATTTTCTTTAAGAGTCTCCTCAGGGGCCTTCTTCTTTAGAAAGCTTTCCCAGGTTAAAGACCATACTTTTTAATTTTCCATGTATCAATCACATCATAGTACATTTACCTGTTTAATGTTTTTTTGCTGGAAGCCAGTGTAAGATCTTAGAGGGACCATCTCATTATATCCCCAGGGAAGCTCAAAAACTGTCAATCTTCCCTTCAGCTGTTAACTTTCTTCCTGATTTTAGCTTTCCTCTTCCTAAGCCAATTTTACCATATACCACTAAATACACAATTTTACCAAATCATAAAATAATCTTATACTTGAATATACATTAGAGTGCACAGAGTAGTTTCACATATCTTACTTAAAACTTATTTAATAATCCACGTTATATACTCATTTCCATTGTTCCCCTTAGTTGTGGTCAAAATATGAGCAGAAACTATTTCCTTTAGGGCTCTAAAATAGAATTTTAGGGGCACTTGGGTGGCTCAGTCGATTAAGTGTCTGACTCTTGATTTTGGTTCAGGTCATTATCTCATGGTAAGATCAAGCTCTGCAGTGGATGTGGGGCTTGCTTAAGATTTTCTCTCTCCCCCCCCCACCCCCCCACTCAATCTCGCTCTTTTAATACTAGACGTAAAAAAAAAGATTCTCTGGGGCCTCTAGATGGCTCAGTTGGTGAAGTGTCCAACTTCAGCTCAGGTCATGATCTCACAGTTCATAAGTTCAGGCCCCACAATGGGCTCTGTGCTAAAAGTGCTGGCCCTCCTTGGGATTTTGTCTCTCTCTCCCTCTGCCCCTCCCCTGCTCCTGCTTGCTCTCTCTCAAAATAAATAAACTTTAAAAAAAAAAAAAAAAAAGAAAAAAGGTTCTCTCACCAAAAAAAATTGTACCACAACTATATGGGCATTCATCAAATCATATTCTTAGATAAATGTTAACAAATTCAAACTGGAAATGGATTAAACCTTAAAAGATAACTAGGACACTGTGCTGTTGTAGGGAAAACATGAAAAGATGTTTACTAATTGGACAGACAGCTCATCAACAAATGATAAACACAAGCAGAAAAATTTGGGAGCAATTCCTAAATTAACTGCAATCACTAACTGCTATATTTTAAAAGTAAAGTTGATTAAATTGTCTTTACTTAAGGGTATTGCCTTCTACTGGATCAAATAAATGTCCAAAAAACTACAGTATTTACAAATTACTGCAAAATTTAGAACAAAATGAAAAAGGTCATTAAACTATTTTTAAATATTTATGTTTCACCTGGTAAACTTCAGAAATGGCAAAAAGGCTTCTCATTAATTGTCTGGTGGACAAAAATGCAGTAAGATCCTTTCAGGCAGTCACCGTTAGTTATTTCTTTTTGCTGTTTTTATAGTATTTCCTTCAGGACACTTATTATCTAATTTTTTTTTTTAATCTCTCTACAGTTTGACTTGTAGTGCAGTAAATTCATGTTAGATGGAGAACTGAATGAGGCATCAGGAATAAATATATACTAAAGTTATGAAACCTTATGATAGACTTGGGAACAATTTCATATGCAGTGCCTCTTACTTTTGGTATTATCTTTCTTCTTGATTGTACTGGGAAGGATGGTGATACAGCGTTACATTTCTTTCAGCTCCAGCACAGCCAGAAAACCATATTTCAACGCAACTTTTTTTTTTAATGTGCAGCTGCTAAATACCAGGTACTGGGGATAATATAAGTGATGGGGAAAATAGACAATAATCACATAAAAATTTTAACTGAATTTTAACAAGGCAAACTCTATAAAAGAAATTAGGGACACCTGGGTCACTTGGTTAAGTGTCTGACTCTTGATGTCAGTTCAGGTCATGATTCCAGGATTGTAGGTTCAAGCCCTACATTGTCCTCCTCACTGAATGTGGAGCCTGCTTGGGATTCATTCTCTCTCTCTCTCCCTCCCTCCGCATCTCTCCCCTGCTTGCATGCTTCCTCTTTTAAAAAGAGAGTACATAATGCTATGAGAAAATATAACAAGGAGACTTTTTTAGTCTTAGCTTGTTGTAGTGGGTTGAAAAGAAAATAGGCAAATACATAATCTTTGAAAAGTATTTTGGAGGCACCTGGGTGCATCAGTCAGTTAAGTGGCTGACTCTTGAGTTTGGCTCGGGTCATGACATCACGGTTAGCTGAATCAAGCCCCACACTGGGCTCTGACAGTGTGGAGCCTGCTTGGGATTCTCACTAGCCCCTCCCCCACTTATGCAGACCCTCACACTCTCTCTCTCAAAATAAATAAACTTAAAAAAAAGAAAAAGTACTTTCAGAATTGTCAGACTTAAGGTGATTTTTATTTTCTTTATATGTTTAAAGTATTTTGAAAATACATTACATTTATACTTAAAATACAATAAATATAAAAAACCACTAGGTAGGGAACTTAGCAATAACATACAAAGAAAATCTTGGGTCTTCTCAATCTCTCACACATAAAAGCAGAAACAAGGAGGGGCGCCTGGGTGGCTCATCCACTGAGAGTCTGACTCTTGGTTTCAACTCAGGTCATGATCTCATGGTTTGCTGCCTTAAGCTCTGAGTTGGGCTCTGTGATGGCAGCTCAGAGCCTGCTTGGATCCCCTCTTTCTCCCTCTCTCTGCCCCTAGCCCTCGTGTGTGCACATGCTCTCTCTATACAGATATAAACCATATTCAAATGTGCTTTGCTAATTTTCCATGAAAAATTATAATCACAGGGGACACATCTTTTTCTTTTGGGTATAACTATGTTAAGCCAAATTAAGAGAATGTTGCTTGAAGAAGGGGCATTCGGTGAATCAAATATTTTAATGGAATCAGAGTAATACAGCTGATGCATCTTTTTCACATGAGAGATGGTTTTGACAAAGGGCCCAGATACATAACTCATTGATTACCATCCATTTTCAAACTAGTCAGGTGGTTCTCAAACTTTAGTGTGCATCAAAATCACCTGGAGGGACTAATAAAATGGACTTCTGGGCCCATTTTGAGTTTGACTCAGTAAATCTGGGAGGACGACCAGAGAATTTGTATGTCTGACAAATTCTCAGATTATGTTGCCCAGACTTGAAAATCACTGGCCAGCCACTGAGGCCATCTGACAGTGAACAACACTTGTGATGAACGTGGTTATAGTTAAATCGTAAAGCCTGAGAGCATTAAAGTATTTTTCAGATTACTTTGTAAATCTTTGCTCTAATCTATTATCTGGGGAATTTTCAGCTTACATCCTTCACTATCAATTTCCTAGAAGGCAGCTTAATATGAAAAACCATGCCCATTCATATACACACATTGACATAGTTTTTTTCTCCTTTGGGCTAGACTAGAAAATCTAGAATACATATATATTTTACATGTTTACTTATTTTTGAGAGAGAGAACACACAAGTGGGGTAGGTGCAGAGAGAGAGGGAGACAGAGGATCTGAGGTGGGCTCTGCACTGAGAGAGAAGCCCAAAGCAGGGCTCAAACTCACAAACCTCCAGATCATGACCTTAGCCGAAGTCAGATGCTTAATTGACTGAGTCACCCAGGCGCCCCAGAGTAATTTTTATTAAATGTTAGATCTTGGAGAAAAATTTAATTAAGTGTTCAACATTGCTGGGGACACATTCCTGTCTCATTCAAGGTCCTTTTACCTAGACTAAGAATCAAATTGACATGAGACTGATTAACAAGAAAATCAAATTTAATACAGGCATACATACAGGAATCCACACAGCCCTGGAAATTCCAAAGACAGTCAAGCAAAACGAGGTATACTGTATATGTCATCCTGAACTAAGAAGTGCGTAGGCAAAGTAAAAAGCTGCCCCTGAAACTGCTGGATTTTGACTGCTTTTTAACTCAAAATAATCTTCCTGTCAAAGAGGCCCATCTTGGGGCAGACTTCAAACTCCCAAAACTGTTTTTGCTTTGCAAGAAAATCTGTCACTTTACTGCTCTCAGATTTCCTGTTTCATATTATACAGGCCAAGAGGTCTCAGCTATGGGAAGGGTGGCTATTTTGAGTTGTTTACTTAAAACTATCTAATATTCATGCCCACGGGTGCATTCTTTGTCTAATATCTCTAAAAGTAGTCACAACAAGTCCTTGAGCAATGATTTATTGACAGTAACGGGAAAATTCTAGAAAGGGATAAGAGAAGGCAAGAGACTGAAAGTTAAAACAAAGAAATAAAACCTCTTTTGTTTGGAGAAATATTGGTGAAAAATATTTGTATAATTGTTTTTTCATTTATTTATTTATTTAGAGAGAGAGAGAGTGCCAAGCAGACTCCAAGCTGTCCGTACAAAGCCTGATGTGGGGCTCGAACTCAGGAATGTGAGATCAAGAACTGTCCACTTACCTGACTGAGCCACTCAGGAATCCCAGTGAAAAATACTTTTAAAATTCTACCCAAGAGGCAGGTAGAGCCAGGCTGGCTGGCTCAGTCTGTAGAGCGTGTAACTTTTTTTTTTTTTTTTTAAACGTTTATTTATTTTTGATAACACGCTTGAGTGGGAGAAGGGCAGAGAGAGAGGGAGACAGGATGTGAAGCAGGCTCTGTGCTGACAGCAGCGAGCTAGATTCAGGGCTTGAATTCACAAACTGTGAGATCATGATCTGAGCCGATGGTCAACTGACTGAGCCACCCAGGCACCCCAAGCATGCAACTTTTCATCTCAGGATCCTGAGTTCAAGTTCCACATTGGGTGTGGAGCTTACCTAAAATAAAGGAGAAAACCCAAAGCAACAACAAAAAATTCAAAACACTACCCAAGAAAATCTTAATGAGTACAACACAGTATGTCCACTAAATTTATGATAGATGCAGTACTATTCTAGGGATAGAGAAGGACACAGAGTTACAGATAGGGAAGGACACAGAGTGTTCAAGAAATTTATAAACTATTGACTAAGACAATGTGTAACTATTAATGAAGTGACACAAAGGTACATGCATACAATCTCTACAAGCTCTAGACTTCCATATCTCAACTGCTTACCAAAGAGCCAATTATTCTTGATATTTCATTGACATCTCAAGTTTCAATAGGTAAAAAGCTTGAATTCTTAGTTTCCTCTCAAACTTCTTTGTAGAGGCCATTTTTAGACAACAGGCTTGAGCAATGGAACGTGGTCAAAAAGCCCACAGTGACCACCTGGCTAAACACAGACAGGCAAGTGACCCACCTCAAGATATCCATAGGCCCTAGCAGACCAACAGGCTACTCACAACCAGGCAGTTACCAAAAAGGGAGAATTCCATTTGAAGCCATACCTCCTCATCTTCCCCCTTTAAAAATGTCCCCCCAATTCCCCCTGCCTTGAGGCAGATGGTCTCTCCTTTGCTGTCCTGCCCACTGCTCCCTTGTGGTATATTCAATAAACTTCTATCTCCTTTGTTCTGCCTTGGATGAATCTTTTTACCACCTGCACTGCACCACCAGCTTTGATGCGATCATCTCCCCACATCTGGAGGCCACCACCCGATCTGACAGACATCACATTCTTACAATTTTCTCCATCTCACCAAATGGTACTACTCTCCAACTACTTAAGTCAGGTCAAATACCTAGGAGTCATCTTTCATTTATTTTTCCTTCAAGTCCCACCTATCATCAGTATGTCCTTGGATCTATTTCCATATCTAAAAACCATCTTCTACTTTCCCTCCCTTATATTCTGCCACCACCTTAACCCAAACCACCATCTCCTGCTTCTTCTGCTGCTGCATTAACTTTTTACAACATGATCTGGTCCCTGCCCCTCTCTCCAAACTCATCACCTGTTCTTTCTGAATATATTCCAGCAACACTGGTCTTTTCTTAGGTTCTTGAACACTCAAATGCCAAGCTCTTTCCTGCCTCTAGGCCTTTGCACAATCTATTCACTCTGGAATGTTCTTCCTTTTCTCTATTGCATAGCTGGATCATTCTCAACTTTTAGGCCTTGTAAAGTGTCAACTCTTTTGTTAAAAAGAAAATCACAGACCCCAAATGGAGTCATCTAGGCAGAGTCCCCAAACCTGGGTTTAATACCTAAATTTAATGGTAGTTTCAACCTCCCCCAAAAATGTAGTCTTAATTGGTCAGAATGAAATTTTCTCATCGGTGCCAACAATGGCTCTCTACATCCTATAAAGGTAATCTGTATAAGACTCCTTGCTCTTCCACCCGGGAAAGGGATCTTGCCTGGAACAATCCTTTTTTTTTTTTTTGGTAATAACTTTCTTGTCTCACTCTCCTTCCTATAAAAACCTTCCATTTTGTACAACTCTTCAGAGCTGCCTTCTACTTGCTAGGTAAGATGCTGCCTGAATTATTTAATAAAGGTAAATCAATCCTCAAATAAATTTGCTTGGCTGAATTGTTTTTTAAGACCTCAGGGGGGCATCTGGGTGGCTCAGTCGGTTCAGCTTCTGACTTCAGCTCAAGTCATGATCTCAGTTAGTGGGTTCGAGCCCTGAGTGGGGCTCTGTGCTGACAGCTCAGAGCCTGGAGCCTGTCTTCAGATTCTGTGACTCCCTCTCTCTCTGACTCTCCCCTGCTCACACTGTCTCTGTCTCTCTCTCAAAAATAAATAAAACATTACAACAACAACAACAACAACAACAGACCTCAGGGAGGCCTTCCCAGAGCAACCTAACTCCAACAGGTTCCCCTGTTATCCTTAACTCTATGCATAAAAGGTTTAAGTTTCATTAGGTAAAGAATCTAACCTGTTTACCATTGTAAACTCAGTACTTAGCAATTCTTTTATTTTTTATTTTTTATTTATTTCTAGGAGAGAGAGAGAGAGACAGCATGGGCAGGGGAGGGTCAGAGAGAGAGGGAGTCACAGACTGAAACAGGCTCCAGGCTCTGAGCTGGCAGTCAGCACAGAGCCCGACGCGGGGCTCGAACCCACGAACTGCGAGATCATGACCTAAACGAAAGTCGGATGCTTAACCGACTAAGCCACCCAGGCGCCCCAGTACTTAGCAATTCTTGGCAGAGGGAGGCACTTAAAACTATCTACAGAGTAACTACCAATCTTGCAGGGTCAGGAAAGGCTTCCTGACTGAAAAGACTTAATAAACTGAGACTTAAGGAAGGTGCAAGAATTGGCTACGTTGGGGATGGGGTTAGAAGATGTCTGCAGGTGAGAGGTGACGGTGCATTTGAGGAACTCAAAAAAGACATCTCGTAGGACTGGAGCCTAGACCTAGACTGGTGAAAAACAAAGAGAGGTAGGCAAAGGCTAGACAAGAAGGGCCCTGTAAAACATGTGAAGGAGTTTAGACTTAAACCTGAGGGCAAATAAAGCAAGGAACGGCTAGTGCCCTGACCAGATCTGTGATTTATATCTAGCCTGGAAACGTGGAGACTGGATTGGAAAGTAACATGATTGAAAGAAGAGCTGCTGGGAAGCTACCGACTTAAGTGGCGAGAACTGTAAGGATTTGAGATATTCAAGAGGCTGGTAATGAGTGGCTGGATATAAGGAGTCTAGAAAACTTCCAGTTTACGGTTTGAGCACACTGGTCAGTGCAGCGAAGCTCTTTTTCCTCCAGGACGTCAAAGCAGTTTGGAAAAGACCCCTTTTCAGCACGTATTCCTCGGCATAGCAGCCTGCTAAATCCATAATCTCTGAGCACCTCAAAGCTGGAGTAGTACTTTTCCATTTCGTATTACCGGTTCCGGACGCTCACCCGTAACTAGCTCGATGGCACAGTAAATGTTGAGTAAACAGTCGTTGAGCGGTATCATCAGCACTAAAATTTAAATGACCGACCTTCCTCTTTACCCTCATGACCACCGGTTTACGGAAAAGACTTAACTCCCGAAAACAAAAACACAGAATGCTGTCTCATTTATAACGACACTGAGGGCCTCGTTAGGAGCCTCGCCCTTTGCGCGCCCCAAGACTCTCCCCACAACTACTCACCTGAGACAGAGAACCGAGACCTGCCCGGGCGACGCTCAGTGGCGCAGGCCGCCAGGACTTAGCGACAAGCCAAACGCCTTCCAATCGAATCTCCCGCACCCTTTTCCGCCGGAAGTGACGCTCGGCCTTGGTTCTTCAGAGCCAATCAGAAGAAGGCGCCGCGGAGGGTGGAGATTGAACGCTGCTTTCGGCGAGCATTTTGGGAACGACCATTTTCGTCAAAGTGGGGGTAGAGAGGTGGGGGTTGGCGAATGTTCTTCCCTGACCGGTGGGGTAGTGGCACAGTCTATGAAGTTTGCTTTTGCTGTTAGTGTAGGAATCCCAGGAAAGGGTGGTAGCGCCCCTTCGATCCGGGTTCAGCAGGGTGACTGGAAGGAGGAGTGGAAGCTGGGCCAAGGGGTTGGCGGCGCGGTGAAGACGGAAGGGAGGCTACCCGGAGCTGGGAGACGAAAGAGGACGTATTCTGAGAGAAGGGCCCAGGACCAAGCGGGATTCGGGGGCTACCTGGGCCCTGGCGACTCCCGTTATGGGATGGGCTATGTGGCCAACATAGAGGTTTGGGGTGATTCATGAACAGAGAATACCACAGGAGGTGGTTGGCTAACATAATGGAAGTGGGGTGCCAGGAGCCAGACCGAGCGGTCTGCGAAGCTCTGCTCCATTGTCTCTTGAGTCACCCAGTGCAAGTCCCCCACACCTCTTGGAGTCTCAGTTTCTCCATCTGTAAATGGGAGTAGCAATCATACAGGACACACGAGATTGCTGCGATGTTTGAGTTAAATGAGTCGATGTGTGTGCCATTATGCCCAGTAATATAGTGACATGTAAAGAACGCTCAATAAATTGTCATGGTAGCTATTATTATCACCATTACATGGGGTTTGCGGAGGGTAAGGGGTGTGGCAGTGGAATTAAGGCAGACAGGGCATGGCAGGGAAAGGTGGGCTTGGGGAGCGCTCAAGGAAAGGATGGGATTCCGGCAGTCAGGTAGGAGGGGGTCCTGGGATGGTAAGGGCCGACTTGGAGTGTGATCGTAATGAAGGTGGACTCCAAAGAGGGGGAATGCACGAGAGGAAACTAAAAAGTTGCGGCGCCCTCTGGGACGCGGGCGGTGTGGTTTGGGTGACCAGATTTGGGCGGTATTGCTGTGGGGCGGAGTGGCTTTGGGTTTCACGGGGGAGGAGCCTATCAGCGGTGGGTGGAGCTTCGGACTCTAGCTCCCTGCATCTGCCGGTCTTGCTCCCACTCGCCCTGCAGCTGCCAGCCTGGCCATGGGGTGCCGCACGGTCCTGCTCCTGCTCTTGGCTTTCCTGACCGCCCGGGCGGCCATCCCCGTACCGCTGGCCCTGAGGGCTCTCAGCAACCTGCACAGGTCAGCCAGCTTCACAGCCCGCCCTGCTGTACCTGTGAAGTACACGGTTCACTACCTCCAACAGAAGGTAAGGCGAGGCGGGGCGGGCGGGGCGGGTAGACGGGGGCTTCTCAGTCCGGGCCTAACGCACCCGAGCTGAGGCACCGGAGCCCACACGGAGTTTCAGACCCCTAGTGTCTAGGACTTGTCCAGTCTTCGGCTCACAGTTTCCAGAGGGTGGCACCAAGTCCCAGTTCTGTTTAAAATCTCTCCTCCCGTTACCATGCTTTATTATCAACCCTGGCTCCACACACGCTTCTCCCGTAATTGGCTGTGATAGTCATTCAACTCCTGCTCCCAGAAAGTGCCCTAATTTAAATTCCCCTGACTTCACGTCAAATTAAAATGATTTAATGCCAACTCTGGCTCCTACTCCGTGGTGACAACCATCCTGTCCCAAAGGAACCCCCAAATACACACTTCCAATATCTTATTAGATAATATTGAGTATTCAGCCTAAAACACCAGTCTGTCCTCCCATGCTCAGCTCAAAGTTGATTTTGTAGCCCTTTCATTGAGAGTTGTTGACCTTTCCTTGGGGCACCTGGGTGGCTCAGTCCATTAAGCCTCTGATTCTTGATTTCAGCTCAGGTCATGAGCTCAGGTTTGAGATGGAGCCCCACATCAGGCACTGTGCTGACAGCATGGAGCCTGCTTGGGATTCTCTCTCTCCATCTCTCTCTTTCTGCTCCTCCCTCACTCTAAAAATAAATAAATTTTTTAAAAAAGAGGTTTTTAAGTTTTCCTGTTTTCCACAAGACTGAACATTTATGTAACCCATGCTTGTAAAGGAAGTTGTAGAGTTATGTCTAGATTTGATGGTGGGCATAGGACTAGGGGTTAGCATCTCTGTGGTTCTGAAGATTGAGTTTAAAGTAGGCTTGATGCCTTTGTGTTTGCCTGAAGCCGGAGGCACTCCACAAGTCTGGATGGAAAAGTACATCCTGTGTGAAATGACAGGATCCCTTACAGTTCCATCTTTCTGGGAGCCTGTGTAAAGGTAGGCAAAGATTCAGAAAAGTTTTGGATTAGAAAGAATGCAAGAGTCTGAGATTTGGCTTTTGGAGTAGAATAGATCAGCATTGCACTCTGCTAGCTCTGACATTGGGAAGGTTACAGGACCTCTCTGAACCCAGTTTCTTGATTTGGGGATTTTTGGTGGTGGTTAAATGAAAACAGATAACATGTTCCTAGCAGAGTATCTGACCGTGAGTAGACACTTATTAAAGTTGGGGTCATTGACCTATGTCAATATGAATTGACTTTGAATAGGATAGAGAGAGTGCATGAATTTGTAACTGAAATGATTTTTAACCTTGAAATTTAAATTAGAGTTTCTGAGGAAGAGAAAGCATTTAATTTCAGCAGAGATACCAGGAAGTGGGTTTTTCTCAAGCAGCTCACTTAAATTCACTCTCTAGGCTACGGCTTACTCATTTATAAATGGAGAGGTTTGAACAAGGAATGACCTGTTACACACTGTACTGAGGAAAATTTAGGGCTCTTTGGGAAGCTGTGTCAGAGACGTGGTGGGTGGAGGCCACTATAGGGTGCTCCAGTAACCTCTATCTCCCTGACATCTTTGAGCCTGAACTTTATGCTTTGGTGTGTTTTATATATTGGGATTTTGTATACAACTATTTGCACAGTTTCATCAGTAAAGTAAAATTGAAGGGAAACTATTGGAATGAGTATCTGAAATCTCTTTAAAAATGATGAAAAAGAGAACTAGCAGCAGAAAAAGAACAAAAGGTGGAAGAGACTAAAATATCTGTGAACACTTAATTTATATCCCTTCATTATAGATTACTTTCTCATTTCATTTTTTTTGAGAAACTTCCATATATGTATTTATTGCATAATAATGGTTATAGTAGTTACCAATTTTGGAATGTAGATTTTTAGTTGGGACTATGTCTATTTAAACTCAACTTGATTTTTTTTCTTTTTAGTTAAAGCACATTAAATATTTATATGCCTTTTATTTTTTTTCTTTTTTCAAGTTTTTATTTAAATTCCAGTTGGAGAGTAATTTTAGTTTCAGTGTGCTTTTATGCCTTTTAATAATAAACATTATTATTACAATTGTAAGGCTCAGTTTTTATTCAAGGTTTAATTTTTATCAAACCTTGTAATGATTTTTCTTTTCTTTAAAAAAATTTTTTTAAATATTTATTTCTGAGAGAGAGTGAGCGAGCGTGATCAGGGGAGGGTCAGAGAGAGAGGGAGGCACAGAATCTGAAACAGGCTCCAGGCTCTGAGCTAGCTGTCAGCACAGAGCCCGATGCGAGGCTTGAACCCACGAACCATGAGATCATAACCTGAGCCAAAATCGGATGCTTAACCGACTGAGCCACCCAGGCACCCCCTGATTTTTCTTTTCTGTAGTTATATCTGTCCAGTTGACCAAGCTATTCCCAGCTATCCTTTTATGAACCTAAGGTCCATGAATAGTCTGGGTAAAAATGCCTTAGGGAAGGCCCTCCCTTTTGCCCCCCAACACACACATATACTTTCAGCAACATAGAATGTAGACTCAATTGAATTTTACAGTGCTCAGAAGTTCTACCTGGCGTACTATCTCTCTTCTCCTAAAGTTAAAGTCAAACCTGTATCCCAAATGAACTGTCCCCTCTTCTGTGAAGTGTTCTTGACTTTAGGGCAACTTAGTTGATTCTTTTCCACTCTGCACACTTACTATTTTGGTGTGTCCCCCATACCTAGACAACACACTCTAGTACCCAGAAGGGCCCACAAAAAAGATAAAGTACAAAATACATATTCATTGAGGGAATGAATGAATGACTATCCAAAAAAAACCCAAATAAGGCAAAATCTGCCATCATTTAATTGACACAAATCAGTTTTTATTTTTCTTTTCATCTTTTATTTCTATTCTTTACTGTTTTTCCTCTTCTTTCAGAGTCTTCAAATGTTGTTGATTTTGTAGGAATATTTAATTTCTTTTATATGAAGTAACTAAATCAGGAGACCAAACAAGGGATAGTACCTCACTTGGTCACATCTGGGCTTTGGGTACATGTGTGATTCCAATGTTGTAAGGGGCTCCTTGGAATCCTTGGCTTGTGGTTACAAGGTTTCCCTACTTCTCATTACTCTTCACCACTTACCCTAAGCCCATCAGAGTAGAATTTGAGTCCTGAGGACATTTTACTATGGGATGTACTGGGAAAAGAGAATGAATCCCTTGAGGCTCTCATTTTCCTCAGTGGTGAGTTAGGAAGTAGCATTCACTGTATTAGTCAAACTTCTCTACAGACACAGAACCAATAGAATGTGTCTGTGGGTGTCTGTATATCTCTTGTTTCACAGAGATTGATTTATTTTAAGGAATTAGCTCATGTGAATTAGTTCAAAGTCTATAGGGGAGGCTGTCAGGCTGGACATCCAGAGATGAGTTGCAATTTGAGACTAAGAGAGCCTGCTTGCACACTTCCTTCTTGCTTAGGAGAGCTTAGTCTTTTTTTTTTTTTTTTTTTTTTGCTATTCAGGCCTTCACCTGGTTGAATGAGGTCCACCCACATTATGGAGGGTAAATCTACTTTGTTCAAAGTCCAATATTTAACTGTTAATCCTGTCTAAAAAAACACCATCATAGAAACAACCATAATGTTTGACCAAATATCCCGGCCCTATAGCCCAGCCAAGTTTACATGTAGAATTAACCATCATTTCTGCCAAAGTTGTTGTGAGGGCTAAATATGGTAACACATGAAAACGCATGCACAGTGCCTGGAACATGGTAGGAACTTAAGGAAAGTAATAGAGTAATGCTCTTTCTTCCCCACTCTGTCCTAAAACCACACTCTCATAGTGTTATCATTTCAGATTGATCCAAATGCATGACAGTTGTGGTAAGCCTCTTCTAGAAATTTAGTGGTCAGTCATCTGTACTTAATTATTCCTATTTAGCTACTGACTGATGTTTATGTTAGAACTCTGCATCTTGACGCAGCATTAAGTTAATGGCCACCGACTTCTGCAAAGCCTTCCTACAGCTCTTTCCTTGCCTGCTGTGAAGCAATCCCATCAGTGGGCTAAGCTATTTTTATTTGTGTTACAGCTCTACTTTCATTTCCTACTCCAGGTTCTCCTTTCCCACTCATGTCACATGTCACGGTGACCCTAATGTCTAGTAAAATATTGCTCTTTTCCTCCTCCTCTTCTTATTTTTCCCCCTCTTCTCATTAATTAGTTCATCTATTGATGGCTTTCCTCTTAAGACCTGGAGTATATGTTACAAATATTATATGACTTCTGAACTGATTTCTGTTTTTAACCAGGAATCAATGCCAGGAGGGGTCTTAGTGATCATGTAGTCCATCCGTTAGATATGATGAAGTCACTTTGATCTAAATTATGGAGAGTCAAGGATGTCTGGGTGGCTCAGTCAGTTAAGCGTCTGACTTCAGCTTAGGTCAGATCTCACAGTTTGTGGGTTTGAGCCCTGCATCAGACTCTGTGCTGACAGCTCAGAGCCTGGAGCCTGTTTCGGATTCTGTGTGTGTGTGTGTCTCTCTCTCTGCCCCTCCCCCACTCGTGCTCTGTCTCTGTCTCAAAAATAAATAAACTATAAAAAAAATTTTTTTTAAAGATTATGGAGAGTCAGGAACTTGATAGAGATCAAATACCATACAAGTTTGAGAATAAATTGTGTCTCTCATTACCTGAGTAATTCTAAACATCTATTTTTATAATCAACGAGATGGGGATAATTACACCATTCATCTTACAGATTTGTTGTGAAATGAGCTGGTATGTGTAAAGGGCTTACATAGCACAGTTTATATCACTTCACCCAATAAAGGGTAAATATTTTTATCTTATCTTATAGTTTCTTAATGTATGTGGCTTTAACCTACCCCTTCTCCACACAGAATAAAATATTTAAATCACACTTAGTATACCTAAAATAGTTATTTTGTAAAATATGAAAATCTTTATGAACTTTTCAGTTACATAAACGGTACATATATGTCTTTTTATCAGTGGGATATAATTTAATACACTTATAAATAAGGCAAAGAAATGAACTATTTCCTTGTTTGAAACAATTTTCTTTTACACAAGACTGATACATAATGAAAAGCATATAAGCTATTTCTGTTATTTTTTTCCTGTGCTATTTTGTTTTTTGGTAAGTTGTGGAGGAGACAATATAAGACATCTTACATAAGATAATTATGTAAGATAATTGTATCTGCCATTCTGTGAAACATTTGTAATTCTGTTCACTGAGTGGCTCCCGTCTATATATGGCCCTATATCAGGATATGACTATATCTCCTATATAGTGGGGATTTGAGTACAAGTTGTGTTTTTTACCATTGCCATTGGTTGCCTTTGGCACAGCATACATAAACAGTTTTTCCATCTCAACTTTGAATTAGACACAGAATTATATCATGTAAAGAGTTTTTTAAAAGTAAAATTACTTAGCTCTACCACTAACACAGTATTTATAACACAGAACACTGTATATTTATGATGTTAAAGTTTATTTGGTTATGGGTGGATTGGAGACAAAAGAAGAATCATAGGGAAGAAAATGACCTTGATGATATGTCTTATCTTATTTGTCTTCATTTTCCTAGGGCATTGCACAGTGCCATCTACATAATAGTTCTTTTTTTTTTTTTTAATTTTATTTATTTGTTAGAGGAAGGGGTAATAGCCCAGAGAAGAAGAGAGAGCATTCCAAGCAGGCTGCATGCTATCAGCATGGATCCCAATGTGGGTCTTGAGAACCATGAACCCATGAACCATGAGATCATGACCTGAGTTGAAATCAAGAGTCTATGCTTAACTGACTGAGCCCCCCAGGTGTGTCTACAAAATAGTTCTTAATAAAGATTTTTTTGAATGAAAAAATTGGCTAAAAATTAAAATGAATAAGGAGTAAGAGGAGGGAGAATAAAATGAAACATGCAGTATATAAATGTCTAATGCACTGATAATATTGATAATCTGCTACTGTTGATTGAAAACTTTATATGCTCTCAGTTTTTTGTTTTTGTTTTTAAAGTTTATTTATTTATTTTGAGAGAAAGAGAGAGAGAGAGTGTGTGTAAGCAAGGGAGGGGCAGAAAGAGAGGGAGAGAAAATCCCAAGCAGGCTCCACACTGTCAACACAGAGCCTGACGTGGGGCTCTAACTCACGAACTGTGAGATCATGACTTGAGCTGAAATCAAGAGTCAGACACTCAGCCAACTGAGCCACCGAGGTGCCCCTTATATACCCCAAGTTTAGAGTACTTAATAGACATTCATTTATTTAATTTTTATAGCAGTCCTATGATGTAGATGCTATTATTATTCCACTTTATAGGTGAGAGAACAATCATATAGAAATGTTGAATTACATGGTCAAGATGTGCTAATTATCTGTCTCCTCATTTTGTTTTTCTGAAAATAAACTCTAACAAGCTTCTAGTTCTAAAATAAATGTCATAACCTTGCTTGTTATACTAGTTGGGATAGGCTAGGTTATGTTGCTGTAGCAGAACTCCAAAAGTTTAGTGACTTAACTCCCTGAAAATTTATTACTCAATTTGTATTTCCATTGGGGTGAGCAGAGGGTTCCCTTATTACATTCACTTTGAGGCTAAAGGACTTATGGAAGCTTCCTTTCAACATATACTTTCATGATCACCAGAGCAGTGGAAAAAAAATATGGAATGATAATAAGTGTTCCAGTCTAGAAATGGCACATGTCACTTTATTTTGTAACTCATTGGCCCAAACAGGTTATATTGCTGCATCTAAGGACAGAGTGGGGAGATAAAAAAAATACTGATTCTGGAGTACGTGTAAATCAAATAGCACTAATGACTACTGTACTCAGCCAGTTTCTTAGTCACCCACCCATCCACCTACTCACTGTTCATCTAATTCCTTTTATATGTCAGGCGCTGGACTAGGTCCCAGGAAGGCAGAGATGATTATATCCTGGAAGACCTCGCATACTTGTTGGCCACTTCAGTAACACATACTTAAGCTTGTATCTGAAAAATAAGGAAAAGGACTGATATATTTGTAATGCAGATTACTTCAAAAAGTCCCTGAAGTGAGACTGGTCTACTTAATATTTTCTTGCTCAACTTACCCTTATCATGGTACTTCACTGACCTGATATATATACCAGCAATGTATATATCAGCAATATATATATATTGCTTCCTTTAGCCCACATATATATATAGGAGCATGTGATAAATAAAGGAATTTATTTATTCACACTGTCATTCAGTAATTGAAAAAATTGTTTTGTCTGTCTTTTTCATAATAAAGGAAACAAAATTGATATAGAGATTTATGTAAAAAATCTGATGTATGCTTTGTAAGTGTTCATCAAAGGGACAATTTTGCATTGGCAGTGTGTATGTTATTGGGGAGTTTATAAAAATTGTTTTGTTTTATGTTTTTTATTCTGATTCACAATTTAAGAAGAGTCATAGTTATTTATGAGCAGTGAATGAATAAACATTTATTGATTGTCTTCTCTGGGTCAGGTATTATTTTAAACTCTTTTACATAACTGTTTTTAATTATTACCATCACTTTTAGAAACAGATACTTTTTAAAAGTTATTTATTTATTTTGAGAGAGAAAGAGAACATACAGGGGAGGGGCAGAGAGAGAGATGGAGAGAGAGAGTCTTAAGCAGGCTCTGTGTTAACAACACAATGAGGCTGAGTCTCAAGAACCATGAAAGAGATCATTCATTCTTTACAACAATCCTGTTAAATATCATGCTCATTTTTTAGAGGTGAAGCTATGAAAGTTTAGAAAAATCAAAAGAAGAAACATTCAAAGTATCCCACTTGTCAATTTGCTGGTTTCTTAATCCCAAATTGTAAATGATTTATCATATATCCATAAAAGGGAATATTATTATCTTTTGAAAATGATGGCCTTGAAGTATATCTGGTAATGTGGGGAGTATATCTGGTAATGAAAATGCAAAATAGAAAACTTGAACGTACAATGTATTTCCAAATTCATTTACTCAATTTTTGTTATGTTTCTACTTTTTGCAAGGCACTCTTCTAGGCACTGGGGGAAGAACATTCAAGGCATAAAAAAGAGTAAAGTGTTCCCTAAGGTGTTCCTGGTGGGAACAACTACAGGGAGGTCATTATGGCTGGAAGGGTGTAGGAGAGAATAGTAGGGGATAAAGATAGTGAAGAGGAAAAAGAACATAAATACTTCTCTAGCAGAGAAGAAAAGTAAATGGCCTAGGAAAATACAGTGTGATGCAGACAGCTTTGAAGTCTCCTACATATTAGTAAGACCATTTGACAGGCTGTGTTTTTCTCTACCTACATTTACTTTCTTCGATATGAGTGATAAGTTGTTGGAAAGTTCTTTTTAGCCAGGATTATCCTTTTGCCAAATCAGTAAAAGAAAGTCAGAGAGATAACATGAGGACTGAGGGGCATATGGAAGAGAGTAATTTACTCATTGGCCATGACATTTAAGCCAAGTCAGAAAGGGAGTGAGGATGGGGTGAGAGACAGTGAAAGGTAGATTATATGAAGTTGACGGTCCTCTTTGCTTCCTTCAGTTCTCACTCTACTGCAGTCCTCATGGGTCACATTAATCACCTCTCCTCCCATCAAGCCACTTTTCTGCTCAGAGCCTACAATCGTTCCTTATTGTTTGCTTTATTTAGAGTAAATAACATTCAAGGAATGCTATAGCATTCAAGGCCTTCCACTTTGTGACCCCAACCCACCTTTCCAGTGTGTTAATCTGTTCTTCACACATGCTCATTCTTTTCCTGTTTCCGTGCTTTAGCCCACATTGTTCCTTTGGCCCAAGTACCTTTCCCAATGCAGTCCCTGCTTTACCAATCCCATCCATTCTTTAAGCCGCATCTCAGATACTGTCTACCTCCTTCATGAGGTATTTCTTAATATCCTGGAAAGTGTATGATCAGTCCAATCTTTGTAGTTCTCTCATGACATGTGTCTTATTCTAACCTTGCCTTAAAATCTTTTGCACCCTTGTCTTACTCCCTTTTTAAAGCAGGAACTCTGTTTTGTAAGTATCCATAGTCCTCCATAGCATGCTGCCCATAGTTTTACGTAGTTTTTAGAGTTTTAGAGAGTATCATCTTTACAAATGCTTGTTGAATCTGTATCTTTCCCCCATTCCCTTTTCCTGCTTCTCTCCATATTGAGGTAAAGAAGGTGTGTGTGTGTGTGTGTGTGTGTGTGTGTGTGTGTGTGTACGTACAGGGAGGGCTATAGTATGGAAACTTGAGTCTCAATTGTCTAAAATCCTTTTGGGAAACACTAGAATGCCAGGCAAATAAAAACAGCCCACTTCTTCACATTCTCTTATTTTGATGATCTGGAAGCTGTAACTAGTTATCTGTACTGACCCTTCTCCTCACATATGTACAGAGAAAGAATAACGGGAGGGAGTGCAGCAATTTCTGTTTGCTCTTTACGTTATGTATGGTGAGGGCCAGGGAAAGGGTAAAGAATGAAGATATTCTTAAAGTCTACTTCTGTGGCTGTTGTATACTGCCCATATTTATTAGAGAGCTAAGGTAAAAGGCAGTACTTTTTATGATTTGGGTTTTGCATTTGCAAAAAGAAGCCAGTTAGCTATGTATATTTGTAAATCCTTACTTTCTATTACTTATGTGTCAGTTCCAAGTTGCCACACAGTGCTGTGCCTGGAGAGGATCAACCGTTGTGTCTCTGTCAAGCTCACAATGTTCTCTTTCTTGTTGCTCATGTTATGGGGACCACCCACGTGGGTCAGGGAAAGGCAGATTTATTAAAGTCCAATTTCCTTAGGAAATACATGCTTTAAGGAAGTAGTTTGTTGCGAGATCTACAGTGGAGTCCTGAGTCTTGGGTATTAGAGAAATCTATAAGCAGCAGCGGTGGCAAAGCAGAGACGGGGAAGCTGAGCAGGAATTAGGCAGGAGAAGGGAGATGATAGAGATTTCTGTCCAGGTAGAGGGTGTATCATGTATAAGATCCTAAGGTAGCAAAGAGCAGTCCATGTTGGAGGAACTGAAAGTTCAGTAAGACCGGGAGAGGCAAGAGGTGGGCCGTCAACAGTGTGAGGTCAGTATTGTCACTATTTCCATTTGCACACGCATGGTATGGCTATTCCATCTCTGAATCTTTCTTTGACTTTAAGAACATAACTTAGTGTTGAAGTGATAAGTGGCAGAGCACTGCTCTGCTGACCAGAGTAAATGCATTCACCTTGTGACAGGTACTGCATAAGTGCTCATAGTATATTATCTTACACCTTGCAAGGAGGTACTACATTTCTTTTTATAGAGAAATAAAGGGCTCAGAGGTCAAATAATATTTCTGTGATCACGTAGCTAATAAGTGGTCGTGCCAGGATTTAAACTGGGCTCTGTTGACATCAGAGCCCTTGATCAATGTTGCTTCTGTGCTAGCTGTATTTCTGGAATAGACAGAAATGTGTATAATTAATGCCCTAAATTAGAGATAGTGTGGAAGTCACATTAAAATTTTTTTCAATGTTTATTTTTGAGAGAGAGAGAAAGAGAGAGACAGAGTATGAGTCTCTTTTCTGCTCAGAGGGGCAGAGAGAGGGGGTGGCAGAGGTTCCAAAGCAGGCTCTGATGCGGGGCTCAAACCCACAAGCTGTGTGATCGTGACCTGAGCTGAAGTTGTACGCCTAACCGACTGAGCCACCCAGGTGCTCTGGAGGTCACACTTGTTAAGGAAACCTAGATTAAACAGTAATAAAGTAGAAAAAGAGGAATCTTAATTCTCCAGCACCAGGTTGGATACTTTTGGAGAGAAAAAAAATCATAATGGAGGTTTTATCAACACAGAACTTTCTTCTGACTTGGCCTTTGTGTTACAGAAAGAATACTTTTACATGAATGGGCTTTAAATAAATGAACCATGTTAACAGCAGAAGGGAACTATGAAACCTTATAAGATATAGACTGTGAGATGTTTTTGGGTGGCTCTATACATTCTAGCCTAAAAGGATTCACTGATGAATCCAAAAAGGTGCAATCCAAGGGAATAAAGGAGGAGACTAAAGTGGTAGAGCAGGAGTGAGGTCACTCCTTTAGAAATTGTCCCTATAAATTCGATGCTCAGTACAGTTTACCCTAGTTCCATTAGGAAATCCTCCTTTTCAAGCTTTCCCAACAGTCTATGTACAAAATTGTGTTTGGAGTACATTGAAGTTCACATAAATGTTCCTCATCTATGCTGCATGGACTGGTCACTGCTGTATATTCATCTTCTACTCCACTTGCATGTTCCTCTCTTTTCCAGTAACTCAAAGAAACAGAGGTTACCCTTTGGCACTTGGGTTTTGAAAGTCTTCCTTGATTAGAAAGTCAAGTTCAGGGGTGCATGGGTGGCTCAGTTGGTTGAGCATCTGACTCTTGATTTCAGCTTGGTCATGATCCCAGGGTCATGGGATCAAACCCTGCTTTGGGGCTGTATGCAGAGCTTGGAGTTCTCTCTCTGTCTCCCTCTCCCTCCCTCTCCCTTTGCCCCTCTCCTCTGCTTGTGCTCTCTTTCTCTCTCTATCTAAAATAAAATAAATTTAAAAAAAAAAAAGAAAGTTCAGTAAACCAGACCTAGGTATTTTGTTTTCTATAAAAGCCTGGAGAGTAGTCTCATCTTTAAACATGGTGCTTAGAATGATAGTGTTATTCTTCTGTTTAATAAAGTGTTATTATTTTAAAGGATATTAGACTGAAAATTTAAGCTAATACCTTTAACTACTTTTATGAGAAACCTGACTGTTTGAATCATGATTGTAATTATATTATTCTGACACCTAAAAGGAAATAAGTAGTGCTTTGAGAGGTAGATTTATAATCTTCAGCATATGAGGTGATGAAAATGATGTCAGATTATTTTAAAATTCTTTAGAAATGGATATTCAATCAAGTTTTATTTCTGCGATATGTACTTTTCCTCCAAGCTGTTTAATTCATACAGAGATGAATGTGTACTAAAGGTATATTGCACTGTCATAGCACTGGGTAGAAAGTCAAAAGCAGAAACATATCACGTATCTGGCCACATGATATTTGGTGTGTAAGAAGCTCTTACTGTCACCAAGTCATTGCCTTTTTGCTGTCTTCAGTTCCATAATTGCAAAGTTTTTTCTTAATCTTACCTTGCAAGGTCATATTGTTTTAAGTGGCGAAACCAATGTTGCACTGTATGTTGACTAGGACTTAAATAAGAGTTTGAAAAGAAAAAAATATTGTTTTAAGTGAATAGTTTGAACAAATTGCTAAAGTTTTATGTCACAACTTCTTTTTCATAAGTAGTACTATTAAACACATAGCATACCATTGTATATGTCTTTGCGTGTATTTGGCACTGGTTTTAGACTGGGGAGGCGCATGCTGATAAAACCTACTCTACAAAATGTCTTAGTAATACATCAGCTCCTTGCTAGGCACTTGGCATTCATGTATCACCTAACTTGATCAACATAAGAGCTAAGATAGGTAATATTTTTTTTCATTTTATGTATAAGAAAACAAGCCCAAAGACATGAAGTAACTTGTTCAAATAGCTTTAATAGTGGGCGGAACTGGCACTGAAACCCAGATCTGTCTGCAAATTCCTTTCTCATTCTGTGACACCATAGGACATTCATTTATGGTTTTCCGGAGCAGGGGGAAGCAGTTTTTGAAAGATAAGCTTGGTGCTGGTCAGATTTTATTAGTGCAAAAGCGTGTTTCTGTGTATGTACGCATTTAAACCTTGCCACACACTGGTATTTTTGATAAGTTTTCCTGATGGCATATGACTAGTGTGTTTGGCCAGCATCATTGTGATTTAATAACCTAATTTAAGCAAGGAACTACAACCCAAACAATGACTCTGATTCAGCTCATAGGAAATTGAGGAAGTACTTGTTATCATTTGTCAGTGAATTCTTATTTTTATGCAGTTTGAACCGTGGGTCAGACTGCAAACACTATCCTTTAAAACTGTCAGAAACCTTTGTCACTTCCTGAGCACTGATGGCCTTTTCCTTCGCGGGAGGAGCAGCTCATGCAACAATTTCAGAAAGCAGTGATGATGACTCCCTTCTCCTTCTCCTAGGATGCTTCCTTTCTCTTAAACAATTGGCTTGAAATGACAATGACTGGTGTGGGTAATACAGATGCAAACAGGCTTTTTGTTTGCCTTTTTATATAGTGTGATTTCTAGAAAATGACCACTGTTTAAAAGGGATGGGAATTATATTTGCTGACTAGCTCTCCATGATCTCTTCAAGGGCAGCAACCTTGGGTCTCATTCATCTGTAGATCTGAGGAGGTCTAGTACCAAGCTCTGTACATGTGGAACTGAGCTGATAGAATGACTCTGCATGTCATGTCCTCTGTTATTGAAAACATTAAATGCAAATATCCAACATTAGGCAAGGTACAGAAAAGCCTATTGCTGTTGCATACACCCAGTGCTTTGGTTCATCTCTGAAGAATTTGAGTGTAATATGATGGAAATGAATGTTGGCCAAGATGCTAGGGGACTTACTCTCCAAAAAATATGGTCATGGTCTTTAAAGATTTCCAAAAGGGCTTTTTGCAGTTAAATTCTGTAACATTGCCAAACCCTTTTCTTGGTTTGAATTTATAGTCATTTATCTATAGTCTTTGTTCTCTAGATGATCTGCCTTCATTTCATACTCCAGCCAAGCATATACATACATTTATTCCTTCCTGTTGGTATTCTTCTGAAGATTTATTCTTTAAATACTTCTTTGATCTTCAAGACATCTGGCTTGTTTAGGACTTGCTTGTTCCCTTCTGCTTCCATTTCACACTCCAAATTCATTCACTGCCCTTTCTTCATCTTTGCTTACACACATCTAACAAGTGCAGGCAACTCTAGTTGATTTGTGAATTCCATGTACTTTATTTTTAAATTCCAAACTGCCTGACCCCATGTTTCCCATGATATGTTGATTGCCCCATTCCTTGCTCAACTAGTGTAGGCTTAGACAAAACAAATGAATTTTAGGATCAGCCTTTAAAAACGTAATCAGAGAAGTAAATCTCCTAGAAAAGAATCTCTAATATTTATCATATATTGTTATTTATTATTGACACTGTGTGCCAGGTATTGCACATTGGTCATGTCATTGTTTTGTATACACTATGCTGGGATGTGGCTGATACAGTACTGGTATTTCTCTACTTAGAATGGTTTATCTTCCTCCTTTCTCTGCCTGGCACCCTTGTCCATCTTTCTGGGCTCAGGTCTTCTATCACCTTCTCTGTAAAACTTTATGGGACTGCTTTATTTCTCTTCCCAGGCTGGGTATTGACTACTGTTCCCTTTGTGCCTTCCATTGTACTTTATAAATGCTTCTTTTGTACTCAGCTACTCTGGGTTGCAAGATTTGTTTATATGTTGGTCTCCGTATTAGAATGGGAATAGCCTGAGTGCTAGGACCACACCTATCAGTGTATTCAAAGTACGCCCTCAACAGTGGTTTAAATGAATTAACTGGCCCAAGCTGAGGTGATTACTCCCTTTTCTGAGTGCTGTTAATGCTTGCTTTTATTTATATTTTTGTCTAGTACTACCAATATGACATAGACACTGTCCAATCAGAACAGAAGCTAATCAGAGCTGAGGGTGCTTGCAGTGCTGTGAGTTAGTTCTTTAAACCTGAGGTCTGGAGAGGGAACTGGGACAGCAGGATCGGCGGGCACAGAATGGGGGCAGGCATCACTCAAGGTACTAAGATAATTATTTGCCAACTGGTATAGAAGGATTACAATGTTTTAACTGGCTTAGTATCAGCCTTGGTTCTTCCAAGTAGTGAGTGCCTCAAGAATAGGATGCTGCTTATACTGGTTAGTATCTCTCATATGGCTATCTACTTGCAGCTGAGAGGTATGGGTATTCAAAGTAAGTTAAACTTTTATAATAAATATTAATGTCATTACATAACATTCCCTTCTAAAGCCCCTTTGATTTTTTTCACATTGCTGTTAATGGCACTAACCTCCTCCTGGTCATCCAAGATTAGAATATTTTGGAATCATCTGATTAATTCACCTTCACCTCTACACAAAGTCTAATTAGCCACCACGACCCTTCCAGGATTCCTTCTTAGTTCATGCCACTTACTTTGCATGTTCAGTGTTACTAGCTTTTCTCTACCCACACAGCTCCGAGCTAAACTATTACAGAAGCCTCTTCAGTCCCTTTGTTCTGTTAGCCTCAGTCCAGGCCAGCCTGCAGTGTGTTTTTTTCTTCCTTCCTCTTTTCTAATCCAGATCTTTAATGGGTTCTGCTTAAATCCCACCTCCTTAGGGAAACCTTCTCCAGTTGACCCAACCTAGTATCAGCTATCCTTCCCAGGGCTCCCCTAGCACTTATTGTCTGTGGCATTCATTAACTATACATTAACTTTCTGAAGTGGCTCTTGTTGCCTGAACTGAAATTATACTTTGGAATGTGATTTAACAGGTAGTTATCTCTCAAGTAGAAAGCATACATTCCCTAGAATTAATACACCCACTGGGGCATAATGATTCAGGACATTTGGAGTTTTAATAGTTTCCTGATAATTTAAAATTCTGTAGCCAGACTGCTGAGTAGCATGCAATTTATTTAAAAGAAATGATGACTATGACCTGCTAACTTGAGATAGCCCATGAATGGATCACAACCTCCTTTTTATGAAACACTAATGTAGACTATATGGGCTCTACAGAGATGGATGTTTCTACTACAATGGAGAGGTAAGGCCTAGAAGCAAAAATCTTTACTAGGGTGAATGTCACTTATTGCAAGAGAGATATATAGCACAAGATTTCAGATAAAGGAGCATTGCATGCTGATAACTACTTCCTATTGTAGGAAGAAGATTCCGTTTGGGAGACAGGGACTTGATATTTCTTAGAGTTTCCTTGGTAGTTAAGTCATTCCTTTTAAAGTATTTTTGTTTGTTTGTTTTTTGCAAGGGCAGATAGGAATAATATACATCCATGTCCTCTTTCTTAAGAAAAAAAATTTATGTTTAATTTTGAGAGAGAGTGAGCCAGCGCTTGAGTGGGAGAGGGGCAGACATGATCCAAAGCAGGGTCCAGGCTCTGAGCTGTCAGCACAGAGCCCAATGCAGGGCTCAAACTCATGAAATGTGAGATCATGACCTGAGCCAAACTTAGATGCTTAACTGACTGAGCCACCCAGGCTCCTCTCCTCTTTCTTTAAAATTTTATTCCATTTCTAGTATTATTAATATACAGTGTTATATTAGTTTCAGGTGTACAATTTATTTTTCAAATGATACAACAATTCTTCACATTACTCAGTGGCCATTATGATAAGTGTACTTTCTTTTTTTTAATGTTTATTATTGAGAGATAGAGACAGAGCATGAGCAGGGGAGGGGCAGAGAGAGAAGGAGACACAGAATTTGAAGCAGGCTCCAGCCTCTGAGCTGTCAGCACAGAGCCTGATGCAGGGCTTGAGCTCACAAACCATGAGATCATGACCTGAGCCAAAGTTGGACACTTAACCAACTGAGCCACCCAGGCGCCCCTTGATAAGTGTACTCTTAATATCCCCTTCACCTCTTTCACCTGTTGCCCCACTTACCTCCTGTCTGTTACCATCAATTTTTTTTTCTATATTTAAGAGTCCATTTTTTCTTAGAGTTTATTTATTCTGAGAGAAAGGGAGAGAGTGAAAGAGAAAGAGCTAGTGAGCATGGGGGAAGACCCAAAGAGAGGGAGAGAGAGAGAGAGAGAGAGAGAGAGAGAAAATCCCAAGCAGGCTTTGCACTGTCAGCCCTGACATGGGGCTTGAGCCCACAGATTGTGAGATCATGACCTGAGCCAAAACCAAAAGTCAGAAACTTAACTGACTGAGCCATCCAGGTGCCCCAAGAGTCTACTTTTTGATTGTCTCTTTTTTCTTCGTTTGTTTTGTTTCTTAAATTCTGCATATGAATGAAATTTAATGGTGTTTGTCTTTCTCTGACTTATTTCACTTAGCATTGTATTTTCAAGATCTATCCATGTTGTTACAGATGGCAAGATTTCTCTTTTTAATGGCTGAGTAATATTCCATTGTGAATATATGCACCACATCTTCTTTATCCATTCATCTCTCAGTGGACATTTGGGTTGCTTCCGTAATGTGGCTATTGTGAATAGTGCTGCATTAAACGTAGTGGTGCATACATTCTTTGGGTAAATAGCAATGGATTATATGCTAATTCTATTGTTAATTTTTTGAGAAATCTCTATACTGTGTTGCACAGTGGATGCACCACTTTGCTTTCCTGCAGTAGTGTGAGAGGGTTCCTTTTTTTCCACATGCTCACCATCATGTGTTTCTTATGTTTTTGATTTTAGTCATTCTGACAGGTATAAGGTGATATCTCATTGTGGTCTTGATTTGCATTTCCCTGATGATGAGTGATGTTGAGCATCTTTTCATATGTCTTGGCCATTGTATGTCTGTTTTTGGAGAAATGTCTGCTGCTCATGTCTTCTGCCCATTTTTTATTTGTATTACTTGTTTTGGGTGTTGAGCTGTATATATTGGATCCTAACCCATTATTGGATATGTCATTTGCAAATATCTCTCCCATTCAGTAGGTTACCTTTTGTTTTCTTGATTATTTCCTTCGCTGTGCAGAAGCTTTTTATTTTGATTTAGTCCCAATAGTTTATTTTTGCTTTTGTTTCCTTTGCCATGGGAGACATCTTGAAGGATGTTGGAATGATTGATGTCAGAGAAATTACTGCTGTGCTCTCGTCTAGGATTTTTATGGCTTCAGGTATTGCTTTTAGGTTCTTAGTTCATTTGAGTTTATTTTTGTATCTGGTGTAAGAAAGTCATCCAGTTTCATTCTTTAGCATGTAGCTGTCTAGTTTTCCCAATACCATTTGTTGAAGAGACTGTCTTTATCCCATTGGATATTTTTTCTGCCTTTGTTGAAGATTAATTGGCCATATAATCATGGGTTTATTTCTGAGCTCTCTGTTCTGTTCCATCTGTTTTTTTTTTCTTTTTTGTGCCAGTACCATACTGTTTTGATTCTTACAGCTTTGTAGTGTATCTTGAAATCTGGAATTGTGATACTTCCAGTTTTGTTACTCTTTTTCAAAATTGCTTTGGCTATTCAGTCATTTTTGGTTCTGTATGAATTTTGGGATTATTCTAGTCTAGTTCTATGAAAAATGCTGTTGGTATTTTGATAGGGATTGTAGTAAACCTGTAGATTGCTTTAGGTACTACGGACATTTTAACAATATTTGTTTTCCCAATTCACGAGCATGGAATATATTTCCATTTGTATCATTTTCAATTTCTTTCATCAGTGTTTTATAGTTTTCAGAGTACAGGTCTTTCACCTTTTGTTTAAGGTGTATTGTTTTGTTTTTGAGAAAGAGCAAGCACACGATTTCATAAGTGTGAGATCATGACCTGAGTGAAATCAAGAGTTGGACACTTAACTGACTGAGCCACCCAGGCATCTGTCACCTCCTTGATTACGTTCATTGCAGTTTTTGCAATCAACAAAATAAAAATTTTATATTTTTTTAAATAAAAAATATTTATTTTATTTGCAAAATAAAAAATTATTTTCTATGCAATTTTAAATGGGACTGTTTTCTTAATTTCACTTTTTGCAACTTCACTCTTAGTATATTTAAATACAACAGATTTCTGTATATTGATTTTGTATCCTGTGACCTTACTGACTTTATTTATCAGTTTTGTAGTTGTTTTGGTGGTCTTTAGGGGTGTGTGTGTGTGTGTGTGTGTGTGTGTGTGTGTGCAGTATTATGTCATCTGCAAATAGTGAAAGTTTTACTTTTTCCTTACCAATTTGGATACCTTTTATTTCTTTTTGTTGCTTGGTTGCTGTGGCTAGGACTTCTAGTACCATGTTGAATAAAAGTGGTGAGAGTCAACATCTTTGTCTTGTTTCTTACCTTAAGGGAAAAGTTCTCTGTTTTTTCCCATGATGTTAACTGTAGGTTTTTCTTATATGGCCTTTATTATGTTGAGGTGTGTTCCCTCTAAACCTACTTTGTTGAGGATTTTTATCATGAATAGATGTTGTACTTTATCAAATGCTTTTTTTTTTTTTTGTATTTTCTGTGTGATCACTGATATAATCATGTGGCTTTTATCCTTTTTCTTGTTTCAGGTTGATTTGTGAATATTGAACCATCCTTGCCTTCTGGGAATAAATCCCACTTGATTGTAGTGAATGATTTTTTTAAATATGTTGTTGGATTTGGTTTGCTAATGTTTTGTTGAGGATTTTTGTATCTATATTCATCAAGAAATATTGGGCTATATTTCTTTTATTTGTAGTGTCTTTATCAGGTTTTGGTATTAGGGTAATGCTGGCCTTGTAGAAAGAATTTGGAAACTTTCCTTCCTCTTCTTTTTTTTTTTTGGAATATTTTGAGAAGAATAGGTATTAACTCTTATGTAAATGTTTGATAGAATTCACCTATGAAGCCATCTGGTCCTGGACTTAACATTCATTTTTCTTTATTCACCATTTTGTTTTTCTTCTCAGTGTTTATGTGCTTGCAAAGTAGCAGAGCTTATATTTGAGATTTCCTGACTTAGACTGTATTTCTAAACATTAATGAGCAAAGCAGAATACTGTAAGGGTGAAGATTTATTTCTTTTATAATAGTCATGCATTTTGAGGCCAAATAAAAATGACTATTTTAAAAATGGGGAGCTCTGGGGTGCCTGGGTGTCTCAGTAGGTTGAGTGACCGACTTTGGCTCAGGTCATGATCTCATGGTTTGTGAGTTCGAGCCCTGAATCAGGCTCTGTACTGACAGTTCAGAGCCTGGAGCCTGCTTCAGATTCTATGACTCCCCCTCTCTCTGCCCCTCCCCTGCTCATTCTCTGACTCTCAATAATAAATAAACACTAAAAAAATAAAAAATAAAATAAATAAAAATGGGGAGCTCTAAGAGGTACTAGGCTATGGGATGAAAATATTACTTGTGAATAGTTTACCTTGTCATTGTATGCTGCTTGGATTGTAGTTTTAAAGGGAGATAATGTCCTATTTTAAGTAGTTTTGGGAGATTATAATTATTACTCTTGAGTAATTTCCTTCAGAATGTGCTGTTTGTTTTTCGTTAACTTTGCTTTTTAAATGAAATGAACTTTTGAAGTTAAGATTTCCTTGGTTATATTCTTTATGACAACGCTCTTCTCTTATAGAAGATCCTTTATGTAAATTTTACCTTTCATTATTTTTACTGCCTTAATGAGAACATAATTGCTACTGGGGAAAATGTATCATCAAACTGCTTTTAAGATTTCCCAGGGATCAGGACACCTGGGTGGCTCAGTTGGTTAAGCGTCCGACTTCGGCTCAGGTCATGATCTCATGGTTCATGGGTTTGAGCCCTGCATTGGGCTCTGTGCTTACTGCCAGCTCAGAGCCTGGAGCCTGTTTTGGATTCTGTCTCCCTCTCTTTGACCTTTCCCTGCTCATGCTCTCTCTCTCTCTCTCTCTCTCTCTCAGAAATAAATAAAACATTAAAAAAAAAAAAAAACGTTTCCCAGGGGTCATATGAACTGTTGTGAAAACATCCTTAAGGTTGTAATGTACGTGTGTGTGTGTGTGTGTGTGTGTGTGTGTTTAATACCACAAAGTGTGGGCCATCTGGGTGGCTCAGTTGGTTAAATGTCTGATGTCGGCTCAGGTCATGATCTCGTGGTTCATGAATTTGAGCCTACGTCAAGCTCTGTGCTGACAGCTCAAAGTTTATAGCCTACTCTGGATTCTGTCTCCTTCTCTCTCTGCTCCTCCCCCACTCATGCTCTATCTTTCTCTCTCTCTCTCAAAAATAAATAGACATTAAGAAAATATACCATAAGGTATAATTACTGATGGCTATCAGTTATCAGGGTGTATTTGGTATAATTTGGAGCCTCTGCTGTGGTCAGGGATTTATATAAACACTACCTTGAATCCTTACAATCTTCTAGGGCAGATATTAACACCCCTTTTAAAGATGAGGCAACTTAGGTTCAGAGATGTGAAAAAAAATGTACTGAAACTCACCTAACTTGAAAAGTGGCACAATTGACATTTCAACTCAGTACTGTCAGGTAACAGCTGGGCTTTTTCCACTGGAGAAGCAGCCACTCTCTAGGCCTAAGGTTGTCCTGGAAAATTTTGTGGAGGGGACACTTCTTAAATGAATACTCGGACAGATGGAGGATGAAGTAGGGAGTTTTCTGTAATGGCATGGGTAGGAGAATATTCCAGGCAGGGGGAAATTCGTGTGCAGTGGCCTGGAGACTTGAGAAAGCATATTATGTCAGACAGGTTTCTGAATTATGAAATAGGAAAGGGACAAGAGATAGAAGATGAGGTTGGAAAAGAGGTGGGCAGGGCCCCAGTAGAGGCATTATCATGTCCTCTGAGTTTGCCTTCATTGCAGCCTCCTATACCAGCAGTTAGATTGTGTCTCCTCTTTGCTGCGATAACAAACATCGTGTGCTACCTGCATTCATAACGGCATCCATTGTGTAGAAATAGTTTCATTGCTTGTTTGTCTCAACTGGACTGTGACCTCTTTTAGAGCAAAGACTATGCCTTTTATCCCTGTGTTTGCTGTAGCCAGGAACATGCAGTAGGCTGTCAGGAAGTAGTGGGAGGATGAAAGGGCCATGTCCTTCCTGAAGAGAATCAGTATTGAATTGGATTTTAACATGATAATTTTTGGATCTGTTCATATTTCCTGAGGCTAACACATCTGATAGAAAGATAACGGAGTGTCACTGGTAGACAAAAGGGGTGACAGCAGAGTTAACTGGTTCAGGTTCAGGTAGGCCACTTGGTCCTCTGGTGTCACATTACACTTCTCACTTTTTCTTTGCAATTCAACTCAACAGTCATTGATTGAATAGTGCTATACCCATTGTGCTTTGTGTTGTGGGGGTTCAGATGTGAACAAGGGAGAGGAGGCAGTATGATGTAGTGGGAAAAATCACCTTCATTAGAATTTTTATAAAGAACAAATGAGAGAATGTACATTTAGGCCTTAGGTGCAGGCTTTGCATTATTCACAGGTGCAAGTGGGACTAATACAAATCATTTTGATTAACAGATTCTAACATCTTATATAGGGTTACTTTAGTTTTGGGTTAATAATAGTACAGCAAGTATAGGATATGTGTCTATAAATAACTACCATGAAAGACTACATTTGAGAAATGTCAATTAAAATTACCATAGAAGCACAAAGAAGGCAGGATGGCCAAGGACTGCTTTGCGTAGAAAATGGCATCGATTAGAATCCCCTGGACGTCTTCATACCTCATAAAAGGCTATGGAGATTAAAGACTTAATTAGCTGTTATCTGCCCTGAGACACCCTTCTGACCATTGTATTAAAATTAGTTGTACGTCTGTTTTCTGTTACGGTTTCTGAGTGTTTGTGTCTTTGCTTATTTGTTGTCTGTTTCTATCATTAGACTAAGCACTGTAAGGCAGTGACCATATCTAGCTCGTCCACTGTTGTCTCTGTAGTACTTATCCATGGTAGGCACTCAAGAAATGCTTTTAAATGGATAAATGACTGTAACCACTCACTGTCACTTCTCTGTACATCCTATTAACTCTGGGAAGTTGCTATTCAAGATGGTGACACAATGGCAAAAGCACCTGAAAGTAATCAAAGAAGCAACTTGGTGGTGTTTGAACTTGTTGTCATTGTTGTGAGTTTTTTGGTTTCAGCTGAGGATATCCTTTTCCCTTTCCTTTATCTTTATTACAGGGTCCTTATCACTCAGACCGGGTGAATGCTGAAAACAATGAGTAGTCCATAGAGTGTATTTTTAAGTTGATGATTAAAGGTCTCTAGAGACCATGTTATAGTGAAATCGGGACTGAGAACTTTGACGTTGGAGTTCCCCTGGAGGAAGAAGGTTAGGCAGCTACTTTTCTTCAGTTGCTTCCTTTTGTGGATGCTTTTTATGTGAGGATTTCATAAAGTTTAATATTTTGGAATGCTAAAAGCTTTTAAAATCTTGTATTATTTAATGTAATAAATATCATTCACTTTAAAGCAATCTCTGAAAGAAGAATGCTGTAGACTTTTGTGTCAGTGATTCTCACAGTGGACTCACAGGAGGGCCTCCATGGGGGAGGAGGAGATGCATTTTAGCATGTTGTAACATGTAACAGAGGTAACAAGGTAAGGATCGTGGTCCCTGATGGCTCATCAGAGGGGAACAGAGGCCATAAAGTTTAAGAAATTTGGAGTAGGGGCGCCTGGGTGGCTTAGTCGGTTAAACATCCGACTTTTGACTTTCGCTTAGGTCATGATCTCACGGTTCGTGCGTTCGAGCCCCGCGTCGGGCTCTGTGCTCACTGCCAGCTCAGAGCCTGGAGCCTGTTTCGGTCTGTGACTCCCTCTCTCTGACCCTCCCCTGCCCACGCTGTCTCTCTCTCTCTCTCTCCTAGAAATAAATAAAAAACATTAAAAAAATTTATTAAAAAAAAGAACTTTGGAGTTGCTCTTTGTACAGTTTCTTTAAATAGTTTTGGAGGAAAAAGGTGGAAATAGAATCTACTTTATAAACTTTCATTACATGCTAGGAGGAGCCTGATGGCCTCGGAACTCTTGCTTCAGTTTAGTGGAGCTGTTACGGTTTAGCATGCCCGCAGTCAGGGTCAGTGCTGAATCGGTTATTAAAGACCGGCAGTGGTGGTTCCAGTGGTTCGAGAGACTTTGTTTTGTTGATTGCTGTAGTGCATACACTGCTGATACTACACACTGGGCCCTTCTCCACTGTGACCTTTCTTGAGTATATTATGATTTTGGAAAGTGAACATCGTTATAGGTGTTATATATAGCAATTTATTTATTTTTTTTTTCAATTTTTTTTTTTTTACAAATAGTTTATTGTCATGTTGGTTTCCATATAATACCCAGTGCTCATCCCCACAAGTGCCCTCCTCCATGCCCATCTCCCCCCCCCCCCCACACCCATCAGTCCTCAGTTTGTTCTCAGTATTCAAGAGTCTTTCATAGTTTGCCTCTCTCCCTCTCCCCCACTATTTCCCCCCTTCTTCTCCCCCTTGGTCCTCCATTAAGTTCCTCCCAATCCTCCTATACGTGCAAACATATGGTACCTGTCCTTCTCTGCCTGACCTATTTCGCTCAGCATAACACCCTCAAGGTCCATCCATGTTGCTACACATGGCCAGATTTCATTCTTTCTCATTGCCATGTAGTATCCATTGTATAGATAAACCACATCTTCTTGATCCATTCGTCTGTTGATGGACACTTAGGCTCTTTCCATGTTTTGGCTATTGTTGAGAGTGCTGCTATGAACATTGGGGTACATGTGCTCCTATGCATCTCCAAAGAGGACATCCAGATGGCCAACAGACACATGAAACGATGCTCAGCATCCCTCCTCATCAGGGAAATACAAATCAAAACCACACTGAGATACCACTTCATGCCAGTCAGAGTGGCTAAAATGAGCAAATCAGAGAACTCTAGATGCTGGCGAGGATGTGGAGAAATGGGCACCCTACTATATACAGCAATTTAAAAGAGATCTGGGCTGGGGTGCCTGGGTGGCTCAGTTGGGTAGGCTCCTGATTCTTCATTTTGGCTCAGGTCATGATCTCACGGTTCGTGAGTTTAGGCCCTGTGTCGGGCTCTGTGCAGGCAGTACAGAGCCTGCTTGGGATTCTCTCTCTCCCTTCTCTTTCTGCCCCTACCCTGCTTGTTCTCTCTCTTGAAATAAGTAAATAAACTTAAAAATTTTTTTAGAAAAAGAGAGATCTGGGTTAAAACTTAGCTTATTTATCAGCCTTGCAATGATCTCTTATGTGGACCTTTTAGTAACCTATTTATTCTTTCTCCCTTAAAATAAATTATCTCCAGGCTAGCCTCCACAGAACAGCCAGAGTGATCTCTTTAAGACATGGATCAGAACAAGTCTTAAAGGTCTTAGGGCAGGGTGGGGTGCCTGGGTGGCTCAGATGGTTGTGCCTGACTTCAGCTCAGGTCATGATCTCATGGTTCATGGGTTCGAGCCCTGCCTGGGGCTCTTCATTGACAGCTCAGAGCCCGGAGCTGCTTTCAGACGCTCTGTGCCCCTTCTCTGCTTGTGCATGTGCTCTCTCGCTCTCTCCCTCTCTCTCTCACCGCAACCCCCCCTCCCCAAATAAATAAACTTAAAAAAAAAAAAAAGCTCTTAAGGCTTCCCATTGCTCTTAATGTCAAATTTAAACTCCCTACCCTAAGCCTCATCCTATACGCTTCTCCACCATGCTCCAGGTGGAGCAACATGCTATGCCCTTTCTGGCCTCTGGGCTTTTGTATTTTCCATTCCTTATTTCTGGAATTCTTCCCCTGGCTGGCTCCTTTAGGCTTTACCATCAATGCCTCTCTATGGAGAGTACTTTTGTGTCAGTTTCTTAAGGCTGTTGTAACAAAGTACTACAAATGGGAGGCTTAAAGCAACAGAAATTTGTCTTGTGGCAATTCTGGAGGCCAGAAGTTCAAATCAAGGTTTTGGCAGGATTGGTTTGTTTTGGGGGCCCAAAGGGAGAATCTATTCAATGCCTTTCCTAGTTTCTGGTGGTTGCTGGCAATCCTTGGTGTTCCTTGGCTTGTAGATGTGTAATTTCATTGTCTCCTTCTGTTGTTACATGGCTGTCTTTCTTTTGTTCATCTGTACCTTTACGTGGCCCTCCCCTCTCTGTATTTGTCTCTGTGTCTCTTCTCATAAGGACACCAGTGTATTGTATTAAGGGCTCATCTTGCTTCAGCATGACCTCATCTTAACTATTTACCTCTACAATGACTCTATTTCCATATAAAGTCATATTCTGAGGTTCCAGGAAGAATATGAATTTTGGGGAGTTGAGGGGAGGCACTGTTCAACCCAATACACCTTTCCTGAACTCTTCAGTTTAAAGTAGGCTGTAGTAGTGGAGCTATATCTATAACTATACTCACAAATTATTTATTTCTGTCTGGTGGTACAAAAGGCACTTCATTAGACCACGTTTCATGCATTTTACTCAATTCTGGACATGCCATCCATGAGAGGAACATAACTGAACTAGGATGTGAGTGGGGTTATGAACATTTCAGAAATAGTGTTATATGGGTGAGAAACAGGGTTGCTCTGTTGAAGAAGATCTGAGAAATCATCTGCAGGAGGGGGAGTACAGAAGTTTCAGTGGTGTTACTTATACCGCAGGCCTGTGGTCCTGTATGTGGAAAGCATGGTTTTGCCTTTTTAGGGGTCGGGCTGGGATATTTCTTTTTTTTTTTTTTTTACACTATACCAGATACCAGCCTCCATCTTCCAGAAGTTCCGGCATGGTATACAATTGTAACAATGCTACCAGAAGAATATTTTGTGTGTTCAGAAGCATTCAGGACACTAGAGTATAAAGGAAGAAAAATAATGGTACCACATCATATTATATTTAACAAAGCAGGAGAATATGAATGTGTAAAGCTTTGTTTGGTAACATACAGCATTATATAACTTATATAAGATTATCATTGAAATACTTACATATTGTATATGTGAGTTCTGTCAAGATTTTTTACTCCATGAAATGGAATAAATCTAACAGAGTTTAGATTCCGTTGTAACTCAGCAAGTGGATTTCGATAGCATTTGTCTATGGTATAGAGAACCTCGTGTTTCTACATGTTCATGGCTGCGTGGAGATCAGGGATGATCTCAGGTCTCTTTATCCCTGTCCTTCTATCAGCCTCTTTATGAAATTCCCATCCTAGTTTTATACAGCTGTTGAACGTCTCTACTCCTACTCCTGGGTCGTGGATCTCTGCTGAAGCAAACCGACAACTAGGCCAGTTTCTGTGCGTGCAAATTCAGCCCCCACCTCAGAGACCCTCTGGAGGCCGAAGCATCAGTTTCTTCCTTCTTCCATGTCACACTTTTACCTCTATGTTCAAATCATTGCAACACTATGCTCTTTTAACACATAGTCCTGCCCCCTACTTCACTGATTAAGAAACTAAGGTGTGTTAGAGGCATTTTACTACAACCCCTTCAGTTTCTTCCCTTTCCATCTAAAAATGTAACTCCTCCTGCACCCATGTGTTTCCCAGTGGAGGAGAGATTCTCCCTCCATCTGTGCTGTTGACCCCATTCTGTCTTGCATCCTTGGAATCCCCTTGCATCATGATATGCCTCTTTAGCTACAGTTTCAACTGCTCCCTCTAATCACTTTTTGCTCTTGGCCAAGATACCTCTTATGTGTGTCTTCCTTCTTTATAAAACTCTGTTGTTCAATAAATGTGTTTTACATATTGATCAAATCAACATTTTATAGTACATTTGGGTTTACCAAATACCAGTATGCTGCTGAATGAGCCACTGTGATACACATTTTACAGGAAGCCGTCATTCGGGTTAGATAGCTGTGCATTGGCTGAGAGCTATACCTTTAAATCCTTCCTGGCCCTAAAAATTGTGACTAAACCCTGTCACAAGGTCAGGTATATTTTAGGTTATATACTTCAGAAGAATGCTTATTAGTTTTCCCCCTGCCCTTCCACCCAGATGCTGGTCTATTGTCTATATTAATTTCATACTTCTTTATCTTCCTGTTTCTACTCCCAGCAGAGGGCATGCAGTTCCTGTGTCCTCAGCATCCTGGATAAGGCTAAACTGTTGTGCATTGGTTTTAAATTTTATGTTTGGATCAAAAGGCACAGCCACCTAGTGTTCTGCAACTCTTCCAAAGCCAGTAATAGACTCATGCAATAAATAAACCTGCACAAACTTATTCTTAGGCACTTCTATTCTCTTTGCTTTGAATCGTGCTGTTCTCTGAACGCTTGTTGGGTCTAATTTTATACGAATAGCAGAGCTGGGATGTAGGCATGCAATCATTCATTCTCTGTATATTGATCTTCTTTTATGTGCCAGATATTATACTAGTCACTGGGGATTTAGTGGACAAACCAGACAAAGGTCTCTGCCTCATTAAGCCTCTATTTCCTCTATTTCCAGTGAACCAGTTTCATTCATTGTTGGTTTAGAGAGGCTCAGATTTCAGGTAGGTTTCTCTTTATAGGAAGATTTTCATTGCTACATCTGAGGCAGCCTGATGAATATAATCTGATCTCCCATTTCTTCCCCTCATAAATTACATACCTCCTGCCGTAAAACAACAGCAGTTCTTGAATAGGCTTGTTATGCATAGTTTATCTTGCTTCCCTTACTTGAAATGCTCTTCTGTTTCTTCTGTACCTGAAAAAATCTTGTTACTCTTCAGAGTTCAGCTTGGATATTTCCTCTTTGATGAAGCCTTGCATGATTGCCTTAGGCGGGATGGTAACTATTGCTTGTGAGCTCCCATAACCCTTTGTAGAACTTAACTACACCATCCTGTGATTGTTTATTAGCATGTTCACCACTTTTGTTAAATTCAAAACTTGACAGATGAAATTGTATTTTAGTTCTCTTAATGCCTGTCATTTAATGAGTACTCAATACATATATATGTGTGTGTGTGTATATATATATATTTTTTGTATGTTTTTTGTGTATATATTATATATATATATTTATAAAAAATATATATATTTTTTTAGAGAGGGAGAGAGAGCATGAATGGGGGAAAGGGGGAGAAGTAGAGAGAGAGAATCTTAAGCAGGCTCCATGCTCAGCATAGAGCATGACACAGGGCTCGATCCCATGATCTTGGTATCGTGACCTGAGCTGAAATCAAGAGTTGGGCACTCAACCAACTGAACTACCCAGGTGGCCCTTAGTACATATTTTTGAATGAAATAAAATCTAATATGGATGTTATTTAGTGCAGTCTAATTTCCATATGATTATAGTGAAATAGAAATGTAAACACATATACTTTATAAAATAATACATATATCTTGGAGGATATCTTAAATGTTTACAAGTCTATTTTGTTGATTACCTTACACATGTAGAAAAACACGCCATCCTAATTCTAGAATCCCCTTATTCTCTTCTACAGTCACTTTCACCCTACAAGAATAACCACTATTCTGATTTTTAAAAGCATGAATTTTTGAGCCTGTACTTTAAGAAGGATGTTGAATGCCATATTTAAATTATGTGACTATATCTATATTTTAAAAAGAGATTTGGGGCACCTGGGTGGCTCAGTCGGTTAAGCATCTGACTTTGTCTCAGATCATGATCTCATGGTTCATGGGTTCGAGGCTCACTTTGGGGTCTCCACTGACAGCTTGGGGCCTGGAGACTGCTTTGGATTCTGTGTCTCCCTCTCTATCTGCCCCTCCCCCGCTTATGCTCTGTCTCTGTCTCTCAAAAACAAACATTAAAAAAAATTTTTTTTAAAGAGAGATTTAAAATGATTGGCATCACCGTGTCTTAGTTTTTTTCATTTAAGACTTTGGACTTGATATCTAATCTGAAATGTTATGAATCTAATATATAAAACTAAATAGGCTCTCCCACTTCTTATACAACAGCGCCCTCTGACGGTGCAACATTTCCTAAGATGTATGTATGTAGTCATCACAGTAGTACTTTCTAATTTCAGAGCTTAAGCTGTGGCCAGGTAACTCCAGTGGTACAAAGCTTGCTAAAGCCAAGTTGATCATGTGACTTACTGATTATGTGATGCTTACACAGAGTTAGCCAACAGATGATGTCAGAATGGCTCTTTCCATACTTTGATGATTATTGATAGTGCTGCTATAAACATTGGGTGTATGTGCCCCTTTGAAACAGCATACCTGTATCCCTTGGATAAATACCTAGTAGTGCAATTGCTGGGTCATAAGGTAATTCTATTTTTAATTTTTTGAGCAACCTCCACACTGTTTTCCAGAGTGGCTGCACCAGTTTGCATTCCCACCAGCAGTGCAAAAGAGATCCTCGCCAACATCTGTGTTTGACTGAGCTGTTAATTTTAGCCATCCTGACTGGTGTGAGATGGTACCTCACTGTGGTTTTGATTTGTATTTTCCTGATGATGAATGATCTTGAGCATTTTTTCAAAAACATGTTATGTTTAGGGGCGCCTGGGTGGCTTAGTCGGTTAAGCGTCCGACTTTCGCTTAGGTCATGATCTCGCGGTTCGTGGGTTCGAGCCCCGCATCGGGCTCTGTGCTGACTGCCAGCTCAGAGCCTGGAGCCTGTTTCAGTCTGTGACTCCCTCTCTCTCTGACCCTCCCTTGCTCACGCTGTCTCTCTCTCTCTCTCCTAGAAATAAATAAAACATTTAAAAAAAAAAACATGTTATGTTTTGATTTACTGTAATGTTTTAGGTGTTTCAAGGACAGGATATTTCCACCTCTGTTTTAGCAGTAGAGCAGAGAGTATTTTGTTTTTGTAGAATTTTGTTAATTTAGAATGTTTTCCCTCCATGGGGCCTACAGTTCTTGGTCAGAGGAAAAGGGAATTACTGAACACTGTACAGTTATTGGAGAGGGTGCATGAATCCATTTTCTTGACAAGCATATACTGTTTTTTCAAATGTAATTAGATGCTGTTGTGTATTCATTTATACCAGTATTAAATTTATATTAGCTTCTCCTGTATTCTTTCTCAAGCAGTGATTATTAAATAGAACATGTGTGAAAATTCTAACATTAAGAAGACTTCATACATAAAATTGTGAGGAACCACTTATTAGAAGAATTGAACCGAATTCATTTAATATTTATTAAAAAAATGTTTTCTAAGTGGGGCACCTAGGTGGCTCAGTTGGTTAAGTGTCTGATTTCGGCTCAGGTCATGATCTCACAGTTCGTGAGTTCAAGCCCTGCATCAGGCTCTGTGCTGACAGCTCAGAGCCTGGAGCTTGCTTTTGGATTCTTTCTATGCCCCTCCTGCTCACACTATGTCTCTCTCTTTTTCTTTGTCTCTCAAAAATAAACATTAAAAAATTTATGAAGTATCTTTTTTTTAATGTTTATTTTTGAGAGCCAGTGAGAGCATGCATATGGGGAGGGGCAGAGAGAGAGAGGTAGACTGAGGATCCAAAGCGGGCTCCTCATGACAGCACAGAGCCCAATTCAGAACTCAGACTCATGAACTGTGAGATTATGATCTGCGCTGAAGTCAGACACTTAACCAACTGAGCCACTCAGGCACCCCTAAAGTATTTGTTTGTTTGTTTTTAAATCTTTATTTATTTATCTTGAGAGAGAGGAGGAGGTGTGTGAGCTGGGGAGGGGCAGAGAGGAGGGGGAGAAAATCCCAAGCAGGCTCTGCACTTTCAGCGAAGAGCCCAGTGTGGGGTTTGATCTCCTGAACTGCAAGATCACTATCTGAGCCAAAATCAAGAGTCAAATCCTTAACTGACTGAGCCACCCAGGTGCCCCTAAAACATCTGTCTTATACAGGTACACTGTGGTAGCTATGGTGTTCTTGCTTTTCTAACTTTCCATTTATAAATATAGGAGACTGGATGGTCTAAATTTTTTCTACAGTGGACTCTTCAATATCATCCCTTTTCCTTCCTTCCCCCATGTCATTTTCTTTTTAAATAAATAATTTATTTCTAATAGTTTCCTTTTTAAGATTAGGGGTAGGTTACCAAAAAAGTATGGAAGGGGGGAATACAATTCTCTCTCCTGGTTAATATGCACAGAAGGGTGTGTGCAGAACAGTGTCTTGTTATACAGAATGATGATTTTATTTGAAGGGTATATCTGAGGAAACTTCTACCTTGTTAAAATGGAGACTAGATCTGCTAAGGATGGCAATGAAGAGAACATCCCTATGGGAAGGGAAGGATGGTCCTTTCTCTTAGACTCACCTTCCTCTTGGGGAGACTTGGACCATTTCCTTTGTCATCACCATACTATCCTCAAGAAGTATTGATCTTATTTTAGCTTTGGGCTACCTCCTGTATGAGGGATAATTTACCTTAGTAGGATTCTACTTATAGATATCCAGCCTCCTTCAACTATAGACCCATGGCCTGCCTACGCCTTACCTTTCAGGTTTTGGTTCCTTCTTTGAAAACCTGTGTCCTTCCAACATGAAGGTGTCTTTTCCTTCAGGGGAGATCAACCTTGCCTAGAAACAATGTGTCTCTACTTAGGAACTCTAACAGAATGTAATTCCACAGTTCCAAAATTCACAGGGTATACACTCAAGTGGAAGAAAGGGCGTCTTATTTCATTTTAGCATCTTTGGATTAGAATTGGAAACCAGAGAGCCCTCTTTCAAGGTACTGTGATTTATTGGAAGTATGAGTCCATTTTTTTTGTCCTGTATATCTCTGAGTGTACTTTTCATATCTTTAGTAAAATTTCAATTAGCTATGATCATATATCTGGGTGCATAAATAAAACTGTGTACTAAGTTTACTAAAATGAGAGTCTACTGTGTAAGAGTGTACTTTTTAAAAACACTTTATTTATTTATTTATTTTTGAAAGACAGAGAGAGATGCAGAGGGAGAGGGAGAGAGAGAACCCCAAGCAGGCTCCACACTCTACGCGGAGCCTGACTCCATGCTCGATCTCACGATCATGGGATCATGACCCGAGCTGAAATCAGGAGTCAGATGCATAACTGACTGAGCTACCAGGCACCCTGTGTGATTTTGTTTTTTATTAATGCTTAATTAAATGGGTTAAAAGTAGTAATTTCAATTATTGAGTCAGGCCAGTGAAAAGACCAATATTCCATATGTACTTCAGTTTAACCATTAGTAAATGGCTGGAGGATATGTCTTTCATTTTATAAATTTGGAGAAGGCTACTCTAGTGTCTCCTGCTTAAGGTTGACATTGGTGGGGGGGTCAGTACCTGGGTGGCTTAGTCGGTGAGTGTCCAACTTCGGCTCAGGTCATGATCTCACAGTCTGTAAGTTCGAGCCCCGTATTGGGCCCTGTGCTGACAGCTCAGAGCCTGAAGCCTGTTTCGGATTCTGTGTCTCCCTCTCTCTCTGCCCTTCCCTGACTCAGCGTGTGTGGTTGGTGCCCTGTGTGATTTGCCCTCCTTTCTCCCCTGCATCCCCAAATTGCCACCCAACTTGTTTATAACAGGTATAATGTTCTCATAGGCTTTTCTAGATGTGAACTTTATTCTTGAACAGTTTTAAAGTCCAATAGTTATTTTTGCTGCAATAAATTTTATTTAAAGGATATCCTCTTTGTTCCTTCTTGACTACACATTTTATGGCTCTCTTTCTTATCTACAAGGTGGAGGGAAGTATCTCTTGAAGTCTATTGGACTACATTTTAGAAAGGACTGCTGTGTGTGACTAGAGGTGTGTTTCCTTTCTGAGCTCATGCTTTGTTGCTTTTATTTATTTTATTTTATTTATTTAACAGCACTATTATTTATTTTAGTTATTTCAGTAAACCAAATTGCAAAAATATTTAAAACCTCTAGTTCTGCCTCTAACTTGTGACCTTGGTCAAATCACTTGACCTCTTTGAGTCCAGTTTCTTTAGTTGAACAACACAGATCAAATGATTTCTAAAGCCCTTGTTCCCTTTCATGTTGTGATTTATAAAATCTCTATTCAGGAGCACAGAGCTGAAAGTGGCATGTAAATCCTAATTCTCAACGGCAGAGGGCACACGGCCCCTAGTGTGCTGGGCCATTAGGTATTGGAAACTACAGTTTGGAAACTTCCAAGCCGAAAGTTTGATATCCTTGAAGACAGGAAGAGCCAGGAAAAGTCTGTAAACTAATGTTTTGCAAAAAGGATTTCATAGCCTGTTTCTAGCTATTTAATATATAGGTGAAACACTAAAAAAAAAAAAAAAAGATTTCAACAATCCAAGGTACTTCCTATAACTAAGTGAAGAGCATTAGAGTTTTGTTTTGTGAAGAGCTTTATTCTTTCCCTCCCCCTTATTTACCCCATCTAACTACCCCATGCTTAGGATTGGTTTGCAAATGGGGTGGAGAGGGGAACTAACAGTTACTGAGTACTTAATATATATTAGAAACTATACCTGGTACTTTAGGTAAACTTTCTCTAATCATCACAGCAATCCTTTATTTATTTTATTTTATTATTTTATTTTATTGTACTTATTTTTTTCATTAAAAATTTTTAAATCTTTATTTTGAAGAGAGAGAGAGAGAAAGACAGAGCGTGAGCAGGGGAGGAACAGAGAGAGAGGGAGACACAGAACCTGAAGCAGGCTCCAGGCTCTGAGCTGTCAACACAGAGCCCAACATGGGGCTCGAAAACATGAACCGTGAGATCATGACCTAAGCGGAAGTTGGACACTTGACTGACTGAGCTACCCAGGTGTCCCAGCAATCCTTTAAATTGTGTTATCCTTATTTTATATAGGAAGATACTGGACTCAGAAAGGTTAAGTGACTTGCCTGAAGCCTCACAGTAGAGATTCATGTTTAGGTCCATTAATTCACTTCTGCTTTCTTTCTGCCATACCAGAGTTCTTCTCTTTTCCTCCCAATCTAAACAGTCAGGGATGAATAGCTCAGAGCAGAAGTGGTCAGACAGTGGTCACATGTGGAAGTTTGGCTTTCTCTGGTTCTAAAGTTTTTCTGGCCCTTGTAATTCAACATGGTTTCAAATTTGAAGACTTTAGAATGGATTACTGAAATATTTTTTTTGTGGGCTGCTTTTTAAGGGTACAGCAGTATTTGATTTTACAAGGGCAGAATACTTTTTGAGAATCCCATGGTAAGATGCCTTGTTAGAGAGACATGTACCTCCTTTCTTTAAGTCTAGCACAGCCAGTCCTTTCTTCTTTGGTGAAACAAAGCATGGTTTTTCCTGTTGAGCATCAAATGATGAGGGTGGTTTATATTTGGGGGCCATGTTGGGTGGTAATGCACATCTTTAAACAGCAGAATCTCCTTCAGAATGGTGAGATGTTTGTAGTATTAGAGGTGTTCTGAAACCTAGATCAAGAGAAGTAATAGCAGATTCATGTTTTATTTTGGGACTAAGGCTAACTTAGTCGTTGTTAAAAACTTCAGCTGTACATCAGAATCACTTGGAGGGCTTATTAAAACACAGACTACTGGGTTCTACCATCCAGTTTCTGATTCAGTAGTTCTGGGATTTAGCCAGATTTGCATTTTTAACAGATTCCCAGGTGTTGCTGCTGCTGACATGTGGGGACCTCACCCAGAGGAGTACTATACTAACTGAATGGAGGCAAGTGGAATCAGTTGTCTCTCTTCCTTCCATTGTCTGTTTTCTTGTTCTCTTTTATTTTCAGGCTGAGTAGGTATAGTTGAATTAGTTTATTTGTTTTTAATTTTTTTAATGTTTATTTTTGAGGGAGAGAAACACAGAGGACAAGTGGGGGAGGGGCAGAGACAGAGAGGGAGACACAGAATCTGAAGCAAGCTCCAGGCTCTGAGCTGATAGTACAGAGCCCCATGTGGGGCTTGAACCCACAGGCTATGAGATCATGACCTGAGCTGAAGTGGGACACTTAACTGACTGAGGCACCAGGCACCCCTAGTTTAAATTAAATGTAGGGGTTATGGCTCAGCCAACACTTTATCCCATTTCTTAACTTACTTCTTGATGCAGTATGAGAACCTGGGCATTCAATAGATGCTGGTTGAATGAGTGATTGATTGTATATATTGAATTAACATATATAATGGGACTGGTTTTTAGTACATGGGTGTCATTATTATAAACCTGTTCTATACAAACTTTATCTTCCTGAGGGAGGCTGTCTTTAGATTAGAATAGCTCATATCTTAAGGCTATATACAATAATGATCATGGACATTAGGAAGTATGCAGTTTAGTGCAGTTTTGAGAAACTTGCATTTTGGGACCTCTGGTATGAGTGTGAGGTAGGTATGTGTGTGTAGATGGAGCTGGGTATGCGGAGTCCCATCTGTTTTAGAATGGCCTCGGGAAGTCTTGCAGAGCCTACTTTAGGTCTGAACCAGAAAGGCTGGAGCAGCAATGGAGCACTGGGTCTGCCTCAGCCCAGATGCAGCATTTTCACTTATGTGTCTCCAAAGCACTAGGGAAATTCAGCTCCATGATCCTTTTTTTTTTTTAAGTTAATTAACTTATTTTGAGAGAGAGAGGGAGGGAGCGAGCATGGGGGAGGGGCAGAGAGGGAAAGAGCTAGAATCTCAAGCAGGCTCCACGCTGTCAGCACAGAACTCTTTGGGTCCGAACTCATGAATTGTGAGATCATGACTTGAGCTGAAATCAAAAGTCAGATGCTTAACTGACTGAGCCACCCAGGTGGCCCTGGCCCCATGATCCTAAAGGCTTAGTGGGGCTCTGTACTGTGGGATAACACTATAAATTCAGATAGATTGCACATGAATCTTACCATGTTGTAGGATTTGATAATTATATTTCAAATGGTGAGTTTACTAAGGGAAAGGTTTAAAAAATCCCCCAAATTTAAAGTTCATTTAAAAAGAATTTTTAGGGGCACCTGGGTGGCTTAATCGGTTAGGCGTCCGACTTTTGCTTAGGTCATGATCTCACGGTTTGTGGGTTCGAGCCCCATGTCGGGCTCTGTGCTGACTGCCAGCTCGGAGCCTGGAGCCTGTTTCAGTCTGTGACTCCCTCTCTCTCTGACGGTCCCCTGCTCACACTGTCTCTCTCTCTCTCCTAGAAATAAATAAAAATAAAAATAAATTTTTTTTAATGTTTATTTATTTTTGAGAAAGAGAGAGAGACAGAGCATGAGCAGGGGAGGGGCAGAGAGAAAAGGAGACACAGACTCTGAAGCAGGCTCCAGGCTCTGAGCTGTCAGCACAGAGCCTGATGCAGGGCTTGAACTCACAAACTGTGAGACCATGACCTGAGCTGAAGTCGGATGTTAACCCGACTGAGCCACCCAGGTGCCTTTAATGTTTGTTTATTTTTGAAAGAAAGAGAGACAGAGTGCAAGTGGGGGGCAGAGAGAGAGGGAGACACAACCTGAAGCAGGCTCCAGGCTCTGAGCTGTCAGCACAGAGCCTAATGCAGGGCTCAAACTCATGAACGGTGAGATCATGACCAAAGCCGACTGAGCCACCCAGGCGTCCCTAAAGTCCATTTTAAACTTAAAATTATTATGTCACTTTTATCATTTTTGACAAGTTTGATATATTCGTGTAAAGTCTCAACATGTGTTTTATCTCTTTCAGTATAGATTAAAATTTCTTCCTTTAAATTCGGCTTACTTTTTTTATGTTGAAATATTTTCAAGTAAATTGCAGACAGCATGACCTTCTGATCTCTAAATCCTTCAATGTACAACTGTAAAAAGTAAAAACGTTTACTTATGGAGCCACAACAACATGATCACCCCTAACAAAATTAACAAGTCATTAGTATCATGTAATAATACCTAGTCCATATTCACATTAACCTAATTGTCTCTAAATTGTCATTTGTATCATTTGTTCAAACTAGGATACAATTTGGAATCATGCACTGCATCTGGCACTTTTGTTCCTTAAATTTTATTTAATCTAATTTGATTATCATGACATGGCCTTACCATTGTCTTATCATACATTTGGATTTGTCTTATTGCTTATTCAGAGTGCCTTTAGCTTGTTCTTCTACACTGTGTATTTCCTGGAAACAGGAAATTAGATCTAAAAGAAATTAGATCTATTAGATCTAAAGGCTGGAAAAAGATACTAGTTGAACATTTTGGGCATGATTTTATCAGAGGTTAAATTTGCTTTGTGGTGTACCACGTGAGGAGGCGCATAATCCATGCCTGCCTCACTGTTAGTGGTACTGATTTTGATCACTGGATTGAGGTGATGGGAGCCTGATTCTTCCAGTGTAAAGTTCCATTTTGCCTTGGTGACAGGAGAGCACTCTGCATATTACTTTGGCACTGATGTGAATCTTCATTTCCCTGTTTTATTCTCCTATGCTTTTAACACCATGTGGTAATTCTTGCCTGAATTGGTAACTTCATAAGGGTTTGCAAAACTGTCATTTTCTAATTCTGTCATTCCTTCTGCATTAGTTGATATTTAATTAAAAAGAGGTTTTTTTCTTTAACTGGGACTATATGGTACCTTGAAACTCAATTCTGTTGGAAAACAGGTTAAACATTGGTTCTTTTTTCATTCCCAATACTAAGTTAGTGTTGGTTTAATAAATAGCTTAAGTGGTGGCACATGACTGTATATATCTTTCTTTTTTTAAAAAATATTTTTATTTATTTCTAAGAGAGAGAGAGAGAGACAGCGTGAGCAGGGGAAGGTCAGAGAGAGAGGGAGACACAGACTCTGAAATAGGCTCCAGGCTCTGAGCTGGCAGTCAGCACAGAGCCCGACGTGGGGCTCGAGCCCACGAACCGTGAGATCATGACCCAAGCGAAAGTCGGACGCTTAACCGACTAAGCCACCCAGGCGCCCCTATCTTTCTTTTTTAATATCCATCTGAACTAGTAGATTTTTGTAAATTGAATGTTTCAATCAGCTATAGTCATTATTCCTTTTATGTTCAATTTGTTTTATGTTCAGCTTGTTAAGATAAACCAATTATAGTCCCTTGTAGTTAGTTCCTATGTCTGTTAGACATAAACTCCATTAATTTTTGAGCACTTCCTTGCTTCCTTGCATAGCAAGATACATCGGTTTATTGTTTAGCTTCCTTGTCCCCAAATGTTAATCAGCCGTTTCACTGACAAGCCCTAGTTCCTTTTAGTGTGGGATGGTATTAAACACCAAAATCCTAGTTCTTGGAATGTCGATTGTTACTGGGGTGACAGTGTTTGTAGACCTTTTCAGTGGTCTCTTTAGTCCTTGAATTTTGATATTGAAAGTTTGGTTAATGAAAATTCAGATCATAAGGGATATCTGTATTTTAAAAATTTCATGAATTCATATCTCTATTTCATCTTTAGTTTTAACATACTGTGTTTTTAAGTAGCTCCTTGGTTTTATAATTGTTATCTTTTATCTTTTCTATTATCACTGAAAATATTGAGTACCAATAACATTGTTTTATTGTTGTTGTTGTTGAAGTAGGCTTCACACCCAGCGTGGGGCTTGAACTCACAACCCTGGGCTCGAGAGTCACATGCTCTCTACCAGCTGAGCCAGCCAGGCACCCCTAACACTTTATAATATAAATAACTTCAAAGTAACAGTGCCAGTTTTACTACTGCAGTTAAAATCAAGTAAAAAACTTTTTTAATATTTATTAATTTTTGAAAAAGAGAGAGAGACAAAGCACGAACAGGGGAGGGACAGACAGAGAGGGGGACACAGAATCTGAAGCAGGCTCCAGGCTCCGAGCTGTCAGCACAGAGCCTGACAGGGCTGGAACTCATGGACTGTGAGATCATGACCTGAGCTGAAGTCAGACGCTTAACCTACTACCAGGCACCCCTGCAATTAAAATCAAATGAAGGTTAAAAAGTTGTGAATATTTTTGTAGCATAGGTCCATTTTAATGGAAGAATAAATTTAATTACTTTTTTGTTGATCTCATTTACTTTCCTCTGAAATTTGTCTTTTTTTGGTCATATCATAGGTTGATCATTTTGGATTTACAATAGATAAAACTTTTAAACAGCGGTACCTAATAGCTGATGAGCACTGGAAGAAAGATGATGGATCAATACTTTTCTACACTGGTAATGAGGGGGACATTGTCTGGTTTTGCAATAATACGGTATGTATTTGTGAAATTCCTATGCTCAATTTGCCTTTTTTTGTGACAAACTAGAAAAAAATGTTTTGCAGTATGTATGACAAAATATTACCGTATTTAATCGTGAAGTTCTTTAGAGCTTAAAGAATTACTCATGAAAAGAATGAAATACTATTTTGGAATGATTGAATCTTAGGAGATTTTTTTTTTAAATCCCAGTTTATTACCAGAGTGAATAAGGATATGAGGGACATGGGAATAGGGATATTATTGCATATAGATTTTTTTTGTTTTTGTTTGTTTTGGTTATGATCTCTAGAATATAAACATGAGGGCATAACTTTTTGGGTTTTTTTGTTTTGTATTATATTTTCAGTCTAGAACTGTGCTAGACATATAGTAGGTGCTCAATAAATATTTGTTAAATGAATGAATAAAATCTAAACTGTCAGTGCAAATAAGAAAAACAAAATGCAAGTTTGATTGTCAAATTGGAATGGACAGAGGTAAACTTGTAGCTATATTTTAATTTAGCTTTCCTGTTCTACTATTTTTCTTATATATATCAGTAAAAGAAATAGTATAGATTTTAGCTTGCTTCCCTGACGATACATTCTTTTGTCTTTTATAACAATACTTAAACCCACTAACAACATTTAATTTAGAAGGATACCTGAAAGGAAGATATTTTCCTTTTTTATGTTCCAGAGCTCTGACTAGAAAATGTCAATTTTCTACCAAAAAGCTAGTCTGAATTACCTTAGACCGAACACTGAGTCACATTTTATCCATTGTTGATGTCTGGCACGGGGCCTGGTATTCAAGAGGTCTTAGTAAATGTTTGTTGAACTAACTGAATTGAAAGCAAAGATATCAACCCAGTTATAATGTTATTAGTTTCCATTTTTCACTATTAGGAATGTTGAGTCTAAATATGTTAGTTGAAAATAAAATAATTCCTTGAAAAATGAGATCCTAGGATGTCTATTTCTCTTAGATCACTGATTAAGTGAAATTAGGATTTATTTTCCATCAGATTCCTGCTTAGTTATTCTGTGAAACAACTGAGGCTGCTTTGTCTTTTTCTCTTTCTCATGTGTGACTTCCCATTTGTTCCGTGGCTGTGGGACATCTTCTCATGTCCAGTTATTTTTCCCAGCTCTTTTTCTTCTTTATTATAGATAGGTGGCTATGCTTGCCTCCCCTGCTCTGACAGGCAGCATAATTTAAGGCTTACCTTAGAAGTGATAGAAAGGGGGGCACCTAGTTAGGTCCATCGTTTAAGTGTATGACTTTGGCTCAGGTCATGATCTTACCAATCCTAAATTCAAGCCCTGTGTTGGGCTCTGTGCTGACAGCTTAGAGCCTGGAGCCTGTTTCAGATTCTGTGTCTCCTTCCCCCTCTCTCTCAGCCCCTCCCCTGCTTGCACTCTGTCTCTGTCTCTCTCAAAAATAAATAAACATTAAAAAAAAAAAAGTGATGGAAGGGAAGAGCTACACAGTGTAGGAACAGTTCCAGGGGAGTGACTAGACATAGATGCTTAGAAGGTCCTGGCCCTTTCCCAGCCCTAGACATCATCCCTTTGTACTAAGATGTCCTGGTTGCACTGTCACATATTCTGGATGTTCATTTATTAAGAGACTGTAGCAGAATGGTCCAGAGCGATAGACTGATAAGGATTGGATTCTGGTTTTGCCATTATGCTGTGTGCTTTGGGCAGTTTCTTATTCTGTACCTTGGTTTTCTTACTTGTTAAATGAGTGTAGTAATAATAATCTAGTTCATATAGTTGCTTTGAGGACTAAATAAGAGTTAGGAATTTAGGACAATGCTGGTACATAATGTTATTAAATTGTTAATATATTACTTGGACCTCTTCTGAAAAATAAAAATACCCTGAAGTAGATGCAGGCAAAAGTTACTTATTACAATGTTCAATTAAATTGCTCCCTTTCAAAGCCTGAAGTCAGCTCCCCAGAGGCCTGGCCATTTTTATAGGTGATCTTTACCCGTAAGAAGCTCATGATTTGGGGGCATCTGGGTGACTCAGTGGGTTGAGCTCTTGGTTTTAGCTCAGGCCACGATCTCATGTTTCGTGAGTTCAGTACCTGTGTCAAGCCCCTAGTCGGACTCTGGGCTGGTGTCTCAGAGCCTGCTTGGGATTCTCTCCCTCTCTCTTTTCCCCTCCCCTGCTCATGCTTTCTTTCTCTCTCTCTCTGAATGTAAATAAACTTAAGAAAAAAAAAAGAAGCTCATAGTCTGGTAGGGTAAGACACCCATAAACAAATATTGCAGCATGGTATAGAGATCTAATACAATGGTGTTGAGAGGCTCAACTGATCATCAATGGCAGAATGGGGCAGGCATAGGAGGGCATGCTTGAGCTGGTTGTTACAGGATCTGCAGATAAATGGCAGGGAATGGGCAAAGTGTTAAGAGAGAAAGTGAGGGTTATTGAAACCATCACAGATAACAGGTTAAATTCCCAATCGTCACATGTGCATAGCTCTCTTAGTTGCTCATTTATTGATTTAGATGAATAAAAACTTTTAGAGGTTCTTAATCCTTGTTAGGAAGCAGCAGTTCATTAAAAAACAATGGTGTGCCCTAGGAATGACAAATAGTTTTAATCTGTGCTAAATTTAAATCTAATCGATTGATTGATGTTGGCTGTCTAGAGTGCTTTGTTGAGAAGGATTCTGAGGGCACCACTTGAGGTAAGTGAAAAAATTCAGTGATTGATTAATGACCAGCATTAAGTGTGGAAATAAGGAGGTCTAAAAGCATTTGATGATTGTACTGTGAAGCCAGACAGCCCGTGCTTAAATCTTGGCTCTGCCACTTTCTAACAGTGTGACTGCTACAGGAATTTAAACTACTGTGCCTCAGTGTCCTTGTTTGTAAAATGGGGATAATAAAAGTACCTATCTCTTAGATTTTTGTGATAATCAAGTGAACTAATGCATAAAGAGTATTTAGAACAGTGCCTGACACATTGTAAGTATTCAGTTTTTATTAGCTATTGTTAGCTACTACTTATTTTTAAGAAAATGTGATTAATATAAAACCCAAGGGAGCCCAGCTTATTTGTATTGTTTTCTTCTTTTATCTTGTAAATATTTGAGCATGAGTAGGCAACTAACTTATATATCTGCAGTTTTTCCTAGACTATTTGATACTTAGTGCAATTCGAAGACTATTGTCGATACAGTGTTGATTATGCAGCTCCAGTGTCAGAATAAGGAGAGTTGGAATGATTGGTAGTTGAGTGGCTTGGGCTTATTTTTAATTGTTTCACTCTGCTATAGTATGAGATTAATATGCGACAATGAAGCAATAATTATTTATCTGTAGAACAAATATAAATTGTGCAGCTTCCCAGAGCTCTTTTTAGTCTGGTGTAACGTTGATATATGGCTTGCCAAAAGGTTCAGTGACTTTTTTCACTTGTGAATTTGTAAATTCTTCCTAGGGGTTCATGTGGGATGTGGCTGAGGAACTGAAAGCTATGTTGGTGTTTGCTGAACATCGATACTATGGAGAGTCCCTACCTTTTGGTAACAATTCATTCAAGGTAAGTACAGGCAGACCTTGTTTTACTGCACTTTGCTTTACTGGACTTCACAGATCATGTGTTATTTGCAAATTGAAGGTGTTAGCACCCCTGTGTTGAGCAAGTCTATCAGTGCCATTTTTCCAACAGCATTTGCTTGCTTTGTGTCTCCGTGTTGCATTATGGCAATTCTTGTAATATGTCTAACTTTTTCATTATTATATTTATTATGGTGATCTATAATCAGTGATCTATAAGATGCTCACATAAGATGGCAAGCTTAACTGATAATTAATGTGTGTGTTGTGACTGTTCCACCAATTGGCCATTCCCCTATCTCTGTCCCTCTTCTCAGGCCTCCCTATTCCCTGAGATACAAAAATATTGAAATGAGGTAAGTTAGCCTCTCAGTGTTCCAATGAAAAGAAGAGTTGCATATCTCTTACTTTAAATAAAAAACTAAAAATGATTAAGATTAGTGAGCAAGACATGTTGAAAGCTGAGAGGGGCTGGAAGCTAGGCCTCTTGTGAGAAACATTTAGCCAGGTTGTGAATGTAAGGAAAAGTTTTGGAGGAAATTAAAGTGCTCTTCCAGTGAACATACAAATGACAAGAAAATGAAACAGCCTTATTGATGATATGGAGAAAGTTTGAGAGTTCTGGGTAGAAGATCAAACCAGCCACAACATTCCCTCAAGCCAAAGCCTAATCCAGAGCAAGGCCCTAACTCTCTTCAATGTGATGAATGCTGAGAGAAGTGAGGAAGCTGTAGAAGAAAAGTCTGAAGCTAGCAGAGTTCATGACATTTAAGGAAAGAAGCTGTCTCCATAATGTAAAAGTACAAGGTGAAGCAGCAAGTGCTGGTGTAGAAGCTACAGCAAGTTACCCAGAAGATCTAGCTGAGATAAATCATGAAAGTGACTACAGTAAACAACAGATTTTCAATATAGACAAAACAGCTTTTTATTGAAAGAGGATGCCATCTAGGACTTTCATAGTTAAAGAGAAGTCATTGCCTGGCTTCAACTCTAATGAAGGACAGCCTGACTCTCTTGTTAGGATCTAATGTAACTGGTAACTTTAAAGTCAATGCACCTTTACCATCCTGAAAATCCTAGGGCTCTAAAAAATTATGCTAAATCTACTCTGTCTGTGCTCTATAAATGGAAATACAGAGCCTGGGTGACTGCACATCAACATGGTTCACTGAGTACTCTAAGATCACTGTTGAGACTACTGCTCAGGAAGAAAAAAGTTCCTCTCAAAATATTAATGTTCAGAGGTGCCTGGGTGGCTCAGTCGGTTAAGCGTCTGACTTCAGCTCAGGTCATGATCTCACAGTTTGTGGGTTCGAGCCCTGCCCGGGCTCTGTGCTGACAGCTAGCTCAGAGCCTGGAGCCTGTTTCAGATTCTGTATCTCCCTCTCTCTCTGACCCTCCCCCTCTCATGCTCTCTCTCCGTCTCTCTCTCTCTCAGAAATAAATAAAAAACATTAAAAAAAAAACCAACAAAATATTATTGTTCATTGACAATGCATCTAGTCACCCAAGAGCTCTGACGGAGATGTAAAACAAGATGAATATTGTTTTCATGTCTGCGAACACACCATCCATTCTGCAGTTCATGCATCAAGGAATCACTTTGATTTTCAAATCTTATTTAAGAAATTTATTTTTTGGGTCACTTGGGTGGCTTAGTTGGTTGGACGTTTGACTTTGGCTCAGGTCATGATCTCGTGGTTCTTGGGTTTGAGCCCTGCATTGGGCTCTCTGCTGTCAGCAGCCTGCTTTGATCCTCTGGTGCCCTCCTCTGCTTATTCTCTCACTCCCTCTCTCTCTCTCTCTCTCTCTCAAAAAAAAAAAAAATTGTAAGGTATAGCTGCCATAGAGAGTGATTCCTCTGATGGATCTGGCAAAGTCAGCTGAAAGCCTTCAAAAGAATTCACCATTCTAGATGCTAAGATGAACATTCAGGATTCATGGGAAGAGGTCAAAATACCATCATGAACAGGAGTTTGGAAAACGCTGATTTCAACCCTTATATAAGAATGTGAGGGTTTCAAGAAAGACTTCAGTATAAAGAAAGTAACTACAGATGTTGTTGAAATAATAAGAGAACCAGAATTAGAAGTGGAGCTTGAAGATGTGCTGAATTGCTGCAATCTTGTGATAAAACCTGAATGAGTGATGAGTTGTTTCTCATGGATGAGGAGTTACTTCTCATGGATGAGCAAAGAAATTGGTTTCTCGAGATGGAAACTGCTGCTGGTAAAGATAACTGTGAATATTGTTGAAATGTCAACAACGAATGTAGAAAATTGTATAAACTTGGTAAAACAGCTACAGGGTTTGAGAAGATTGACTCTAATTCTGAAAAAATTCTAAGGGAAAAATGCTGTCGAGCAGCGTCACATGCTACGAAGAAATCATTCATGAAAGGAAGAGTCAAGTGATATAGCAAATTTCATTGTTGTTTTATTTTAAGACATTGCCAAAGCCAACGCAGCCTCCAGCAATCACCGCCCTGACCAGGGGTACCATGAACATTTTAGGCAAGATCCTCTTACTGGTAAAAACATGAAAGCTCAAGAAACTCACTGAAAGCTCAGGTGATGGTTAGCATTTTTTATCAATGAAGCATTTTTAAATTAAGGTGTATATATCTATTTAGAAGTAATAATACTTCACACTTAATAAGCTACAGTATGTTGTAAATGTAACTTTTATATACACTCTGAAGCCAAAGTAGTCATTGGACTTGCTTTATTGCGATATTAACTTTATTGCAGTGGTTTGGACCTGGACCTGCAATATCTCTGAGGTATGCCTGTATACTTTTTAATTTTAGGTTTAAAAGGGTTTTTTTTTTTTTTAGTTTAGAATATTACATGTTCCATTTTCAGAAAGAAATTATAGCTTTAGTTTGAATAGGCTGAAATTCTAATAATTTGTATTTAATCTTTCCTTTTTTATATGCAATTGAACAGATTGAGCACTTTTTATTTATTTATTTTTTTAATTTTATTTATTTTTGAGAGACAGAGACAAAGCACAAGTGGGGGAGAAGCAGAGAAAGAGGGAGACACAGAATTCAAAGCAGGCTCCAGACTCTGAGCCATCCGCACAGAGCCTGATGCAGGGCCTGAACTCAGGAAGTGTGAGATCATGACCTGAGCTGAAGTCAAATGCTTAACTTACTGAGCCACCCAGGCGACCCAACCCCTTTTTGGACTATGATATTATCATTTCTAATGTTGATCAGTTTTTAACTCAGTGTAATGAGGCAGTCTTCATCAGGTATGGCTGCAGACACTGTGGGGCTGACTTCTCATTTTTCAGAAATATCAGTAAATCATTCTACTTTATAAATTATACACTTAAATTAGTGGGTCTTCCACGGGAAAAAATATAATGAGCTCTCAAATGTTTAATAAGGTATTTTTCAATAAAATAAGGACAAGTTATTTCTGTTTCACTGAATCCAAATAGCCACTTGGATTCCCTTCTGGCCTTTCCTAATCTCACAAGAAGTTTTGGCCTTGGCCACAGACTCTACACCCAATGAAAAGGATACTATTTCCTCAACTGAGTCACTCATGTAGTTTGTGATTCTGGGTATATGAATTTGCACACTGCGCTATTATTTATGTAATATTTTTCTTTAAACAACTAACTTTTCAAATTTTTATTATCTTAACAAGGGCTTTATGTACTAGTTATTTTTTTCTTTCTTTCTTTCTTTTTTTAATATTTTTATTTATTTCTAGGAGAGAGAGAGCGTGAGCAGGGGAGGGTCAGAGAGAGAGGGAGTCACAGACTCTGAAACAGGCTCCAGGCTCCGAGCTGGCAGTCAGCACAGAGCCCGACGCGGGGCTCGAACCCACGAACCGCGAGATCGTGACCTAAGCGAAAGTCGGACGCTTAACCGACTAAGCCACCCAGGCGCCCCTAGTTATTTTTTTTCTAAATTATGTTAAACAAGTATTAAAATAAAGAAGATTGTGCATTACCTAAGATCATCATGCATACTACTGATATACATATACCGTCTTTTTAGAAGAACTTGGGGCCAGTAATTTTCTGGGCTGCCTATTTTGAAAGTTTTACTTTTCATTCTCAGAGGTTTTATTAGCTCATATTATAAGTAAATAAAAGAAATGAAAAGTCCTTGTGTTGTGAATGAAGAAAAGAAAAATTTGCTGATATTTGTTGGACTGCACGGGGAAACTATTCTTTAGATTATTATTCTGCCTAAATATCTGATTAGGAGAGTTGATAGATCCTGAAACCATTGGGAAGAAGTCAGCTTGTTGCAGATAGAAACATTATCTCTCCTCACTTCCTATGGTGCATGCTTTGTTAGCAAAATGAATCTAAGGGCTCTCTTTGATATGCTTCTTTCCCTTCATGTGCTCACAGAGTTTGTCAGTAGCATGGGGGATAATATTACAAATATTATGCAAGGATTAAAAAAAATTGCACTCAACTATACATAGAAAATTAGAAGTAAAGACTAGTGATAGATAATGAAAGAGGAGGTAAGAGGTCAGAAAGTATGTATCTTGGGGCACCTGGGTGGCTTAGTCAGTTAAGCATTTGACTTTGGGTTGGGTCATGATCTCAGGGTTCATGAGTTGGAGCCCTGCGTCAGGCTCTCTGCTGTCAGCAGCAGAGTCCGTTTTGGAAACTCTGTGTCCCCCTCTCTCTCTCTCTCTGCCCCTCCCCTGCTTACACTCTCTTATCTCTCTAGCCCCAAGTTCTTCTAACTCAGAGTTCTCTTAAAAAATGGTGTATGTATAGTGGTAGTATGCATGATGATCTTAGATAATACACAATCTTTTTTATTGTAGCAGTTGTTTTAATGGAAATTAATAAAATTTATAAGTAAACTTTAAAAATATGTAAACATTAAACAATAAGTAAACATTTTAAAAAAAGAAAGTATACATCTTGAGTAAGGGGGAAGGCTAAAGAAGTAGGTGGCATACATAGGAAAGATATCTTTCTTAAAAGATGCGAACTGTGTGATTTCAGAATGTAGCAGATGATGGAAGGAGTCAGAGTGGTGAGACCAGAGCATGAAGATACAGTAGGATAGCCTACTAGGTATATAGCTGTTCTAGTTACCTACTGCTACATAATGATTTACCTCAAATCTTAGTGACTTAAAACACAATAAATGTTTATTATGTCATAGTTCCTATGGGTAAGAAATTAAGGGCTCAGCTAGGAGGTGCTTTCTCAAGGGATCTCATGAGGTTCAGATGTCAGCTGGTGCTAGCAGTTGTCTGAAGGCTTGACTGGTGCCAGAGAACCGTCTACACTATGTGGAGAATCCACGCGTGACTGTTCCTGGGTGTTAGCAAGAGGCTACAGTTTGTCTCTTCCTAGGTTTCTCCAAAGGCTTACTTGAGTGACCTCCTGACAAGGCAGCTAGCTCCCCTCCAAGTTGGTGATCCAAGAGAGAGCAAGGTGGAAATTGCAGTGCTTATTATGACTTAACATTGGAAATCATACATCATTTCTGACACATTTTTATTAATTAGAACCAAGTCACTAAGCCCAGCCCAAGCTCAAAGAGAGAGGAATAAACCTTTTTCTTTTAAAGGAGAGATACCTTTTTTTTTTTTTTTAAATTTTCAAGTTAGTTAACATACAGTGTAGTTTTGGCTTCAGGAGTAGAACCCGGTGATTAAACTCTTACATATGACACCCCATGGTCACCCTGAAGAGTGCCCTCCTTAATGCCCATCACCCATTTAGCGCTCTCCCGCACCCCCAGCCTCCAGCAACCCTCAGTTTGTTCTCTTGTATTTAAGAGTCTCTTATGGTTTGCCTCCCTCTCTGTTTTTATCTTATTTTTCCTTCTCTTCCCCTATGTTCATCTGTTGAGTTTCTCAAATTCTACCTCTGAGTCAAATCATATACTTTACTAGCTCCCTCAGTTTAGCAGGACTCTGAGCTTCACCTCCCTACATTGCACTGAGGAAATTGTCTGTCCGCAGAGAGTTAGTTGATCATGAGACTTATTTTATGAACATCCATCTCTCAGGGAACAATGTCTTATGCTGCCTGTTTTCTAATGCCTGGATGTAGTTGCTCTATTGCATTTTGTAACTCAGATTTTATAGTTGTTTACAACAGGGTAGTTTCCATTTGTTGGTATGCGGATATAATAATAATCTTTTTGATAAGGAAGGATGGGTTTTATTTTTATTGATGATTCTTCAGTTTTTCACAAGATTCAGTGTACCTTTGCCTATATGGTAGCCATTTTATTTTATTTTACTTTATTAAAATTTTTTAATGTTTATTTGTTTTTGAGAGAGAGAGAGAAAGCGAAAGTGCATAAGCAGGGGAGGGGCAGAGAGAGAGAGAGAGAGAGAGACAGAATCTGAAGCACGCTCCAGGCTCTGAGCTGTCAGCATAGAGCCCGAGGCCGAGCTTGAACTCATGAACCACGAGATCATGACCTGAGCCGAAGTCAGATGCTTAATAGACAGAGCCACCCAGGTGCCCCACTAGACATTTTAAATGTTCGAAGACTTAAAATAAAAATTGTAGGGGCACCTGGGTGGCTCAGTTGGCTGAGAATTTGACTTTGGCTCAGGTCATGATCCTGTGGTTCACGAGTTCGAGCCTGGCCTCAGGCTCTGGGCTGACAGCTCAGAGCCTGGAGCGTGCTTCAGATTCTGTGTCTCCCTTTCTCTCTGCCCCTCCCCTGCCTGCACTCTGTCTCTCTCTCTTTCTCAAAAATAAATAAACATTAAAAAAAATTATAATACAGCAGTTTCTGTTAAGCTGAGAATTGTATTCCGTCACATTTACTGTTAAATGTTACCATTTGTTTCTATTGTTTCTACAACCTCAACAAGATCTTTGGTAAATAGCATTTAACAGAAATTACATTTGAATGCAAAATACATTATTTTCTTCCCACAAACTTAAAATCACTTTTTAATTATTTATTTAAATCAGTATTGCTATTACCTTGACTGGGCATTTTAACCCAATTGCCTAGAAATTCTATTTGGAGAAAAGCTTATCTGACTGGCTTTTTTCCTGGATCTATGCTATGCCTAAGCTGCTATTATGTGCACATTTATACGTGTTCTTTGTTACTTTTCTTTAGGATTCCAGATACTTGAATTATCTGACATCAGAACAAGCTCTGGCTGATTTTGCAGTGTTAATCAAACACTTGAAGAGAACAATCCCAGGAGCTAAAAATCAACCTGTCATTGCCATAGGGGGCTCTTACGGTGGCATGCTTGCAGCCTGGTTCAGGATGAAATACCCTCATGTGGTGGTCGGGTAAATGCATTTATGTTGGACATGAGCACTTGTTAACACTGTCACAGCATACTTAGAGATTTGTTTTGGGTAAAACATGTTCTGTTATACTAAGATTTCTAGTTTTTATCTCTTTAATAGCTGTTATTTTTCTCACCATGTTTGTTCAATATCCGTTTCAATTTTAAAACTTGAATTTGATGAGTTAAATCTTTTTTCTGTTTGCTTTTCTTATTTTTCTTACCATTTAGAGCTCTTGCAGCCTCTGCCCCCATCTGGCAATTTGGTAATCTGGTACCTTGTGGGGTATTTATGGAGATTGTAACTGCAGACTTTAGGAAAAGTGGCCCAAATTGTTCAGAGACCATCCGCAATTCCTGGGGTGCTATTACTCGACTCGCAAGAACAGGTAAGCTTTAATTAATAAAATGAAATCATGGAGTATTTTACCTTTCATTTGTTAAATTCAACAATTCCCTGTTTTTATTTTTTAAGTATGACATACAGAAAAGTACACAAATCAAAATACATCAGTTGATGAATTTTCACATAGTGAAACATAATCAGTATGGCATAGCAGCATAATCATCATCCACTATACTCAAGAACATAGTATGTATGTTTTGTGTCTGCTGTCTTTTGCTCGATACTATGTTTGTCACATACTTCCGTTTGTTTTATTTTGTTGTGGTTTATGCATTCTGATCTCTGGTGTTCCATTTCTTTATTTACTTATTTCCATAGTATCTTTGAAACAGGAAATAATTCAAATAAATTTTGGCAAACTCCATGAGAATAGACAACTTGTTTATCATGGGATTTTCCAGTTGCTCTAAAAATATTTTATTGAATGTTGATAAAGCATTCTTGGAGAAATGGTATAGAAAATTGAATTTTTTAAAATACCAAGTGATCTGCAAAGCCTTCTGTTAAGTAGTACTTTTTATATTCCAACAATGTGATTCTGTTCTCAGGCGGTGGCTTGGATTGGCTTTCTGAAGCCTTTCACTTATGTACCCCATTAAGAAATTCTCGGGATGTCCAGCATTTGAAAGGCTGGATCTCTGAAACCTGGATAAATCTGGCAATGGTGGACTACCCTTACGAGTCTAACTTTTTACAGCCTTTGCCTGCTTGGCCTATCAAGGTAATAGGAAAATATCCTTTCATTATTTTTTAAGTTTATTTATTTATTTTGAGAAGTGGGAGGGGCAGGGAGATGGGGAGAGAGCATCCCAAGCCCCACCATGGGGCTTCATCTCATGAACCGTGAGATCATGACCTGAGCCAAAATCAAAAGTCAGATGCTTAAGGGACTTGAGCCATCAAGCCCCTCTCCTTTCATTACTTTTTTTTTTTAATGTTTTTATTTATTTCTAGGAGAGAGAGAGAGACAGTGTGAGCAGGGGAGGGTCAGAGAGAGAGGGAGTCACAGACTGAAACAGGCTCCAGGCTCTGAGCTGGCAATCAGCACAGAGCCCGACGCGGGGCTCGAACCCACAAACCGCGAGATCATGACCTAAGCAAAAGTCGGATGCTTAACCGACTAAGCCACCCAGGCGCCCCTCCTTTCATTACTTTTAATAGGAAATTTTCTCTCTTTTTGTTTTGTTTATTTATTTTTTAAAAACTTTTTAATGTTTTATTTATTTCTGAGAGAGAGAGAGAGAGAGGCAGCATGAGCAGGGGAGGGTCAGAGAGGGAGGGAGACACAGAATCTGAAGCAGGCTCCAGGCTCTGAGCTAGCTGTCAGCACAGAGCCTGACGCGAGGCTTGAACCCACGAACTGTGAGATCATGACCTGAGTAGAAGTCCGATGCTTAACTGACTGAGCCACCTAGGCGCCCCTGCTTTGGTTTTTTTGTTTGTTTTAAACTGGTGCTTTCTGTGACTTTCAGCATCAGAGGAATTTCCAGTGACAAAGGGACTCTAAGTGCTACTACCCTGGGCAGAAATCCTGGCTTCTGTCACTCTCTGGTTATACCTTACCTAACATTTGTCAACGTCAGTTTCCTCTCATTTGAATAAAGGAGATAAATGTATAGGTTATAGAGCTATACGATTTAGAGCTAAGACCAGTAGTTGCTACTAATGGAACAATTCCTGTGTGCCAAGTCCTGTGCTGTGCCCTTGGTGTGCACACTTTACTCCATCTTTGTGATACATCTGAGACACATAGACTTGTCACGTATGGTTAGTGCTTATTAGTAAATGGCAACTGCTCTCATAGTGCTATGACTCAGCCAACCGCTAATGTGTCCTAAGTGCTGGACATATCATAAAGCAATGATCCCCATGCAGCAGGGTGGAGTGGAAAGAGTGCTGACTCTGGATCCTTGATCCAGAACCACACTTTACCCTCTGTGCTATCTTGGGAGAGGCTGTCTTCTTCCTGAGCCTCCATGTCTTCCTCTGCACAGTGAGGTAATGACACTTAACATTCTCCACGGGAGAATCCTCTCCTTTGTGCTAAGGATCAAATAAAATATTAGATGTGAAAACACTGTGGAAAGTGTAAAGATACATTGCACCATAAATTTTAAAGTTGTTTTCATGACAGACTTCTTTCGTGTATCCATCCCCTTTTAAGCATTTCTTTGTAAAGAATATTCTTCTTAGTTTTAAAATTAAAATTTGACTAACTTGATGGTTAAGTTTAGAAAATATAACTGATTCTACAGCTAGAATGAGTGCCAGAAATATAAATAGACTTAGAGGAGAACCTTCCAGTTTTCAAAAGCAGATTTAATTTAATAATCCCTTTGAACTATTTTTTTAAAATTAATGTTATTTATTTTTGAGAGAGACAGAGACCGAGTGTGAGTGGGGGAGGGGCAGAGAGAGAGAGAGGGAGACACAGAATCTGAAGCAGGCCCCAGGCTCTGTGCTGTCAGCACAGAGCCCGACATGGGGCTTGAACTCACAAACCGTGAGATCATAACCTGAGCTGAAGTAAGACACTTAACTGACTGAGCCACCCAGGTGCCCCATCAGTCCCTTTGAACTATTAAATGAACATTTTGATTAAAACTTTGTAACCCAAGTGGAGCAAGGTCATTTGCTATTAGAGATCCTTTTTTCTTCATCTAAAAAGTAGACTGATGAGCAGATGTCTTACACGTAGCAGGCCAGAGGTAAATTTGTATTGAATTCAATTGGATTTAGACAATACAGGGTTATTTAAAAGATCAGATCTCTCTCCTGGTAAGAAAACCCGGATCAAAATAATGAGAAAAAAATCTAAATTTGAGCCAGTTAGCCTCCATTCATGTCTTTGTGCTAATAATGCCTTATCTCTATTATTTTACTATTTACAGAATACTTTCATGTATGCTATCCCATTTAATCCCTGCAAAAATACTCTGGGAAAAATTGGTACAATTGAGTGGAAATTTAAGCTCAGTCAAGAGATGGTGAAAGCAGAATTTGAACTTGGGTCTACCATTGTTCAGAGCCTCTGGTCTTTTACCGTATTGCACTGGGTTAAGAGAGGATTTGGCTGATTTTCTGGGTGGATCACTAGCCACATTGTGACAGCTATCTAATTTAGCTACAAGTCTGTTTACAAAGTGAGAATCAAGTTTGCATTTTTATGCCCACTTGAAGAACAAATGCATTGTTACATGATACGCATATGGGGATGGGGCACCTGGGTGGCTCAGTCTGTTGAGCATCCAACTCTTGATTTCTGCTCAGGTTATGACCTCACAGTTTATGAGTTCAAGCCCTGTGTTGGGCTCTGTGCTGACATTGCGGAGCCAGTTTAGGATTCTCCCTCTCTCCCTCTCCGCTCCTCCCCTGCTTGCACTCTCTCACTCTCTCAAAATAAATACATAAATCAAAAACATACAGGGAATTCCTTGGTATTTGGAACAGAAGTTGGCGAACTTTATTTGTAAAGAGGTAAATAGTAAAAGTTTTCGGTTTTGTGGGCCATTGGTTTCTGTCACAGTTGCTCCGTTCTGCAGATGTAGCAGGAAAGTAACCATAGGCAAATGTAAATAAATGAGGAAGATTGTGTTGCAATAATACTTTATTTATAAAATAGGCAGTAACCTGAATTGGCCTGGGGGCTGTAGTATGCCAACCCCTGATTTAAAAGAAAGCCAGAGGAATACAGCTTTTTAGTGTTCATTTGCTTATGATTTGGAGCAAGTACCACTAACTTTGCCTTTCTCCCCATTTCTTTAATGTTCCTTACAAAAAATTTGCTGTTGCAGCTCACATGTAAATAAATATTCTGTCCTTTCTCTCTCCTAAGTATTCACTCAAAATTAGTAGATTATATCTCAAATATTTTACCACTTTTTTTTTATTTAGCACTGTCCTTTTATCTTTTGTATATATGCATTATAAAAAGTTTATTTTTAAGGCAAGGTAATTTGTGTCTTTGCCCAACAATCACCTCTTACTTCTTTTCTCCTGGACTGCTTCTTGTTATTCTCTTCAGTTATTTCTTAGTGGTTTTATACTTTCTTTTGGCATATTAAGGAATTCTTGATTGTGTATAATATATTTATGTTTCTGTTTCTTGCCTGCACCCAACCAAAAGAAATCTCTCATCGGCCCCTGCTTGAGAAATTTTCCGTTGCCTCTATTTCCAGTTTTATCCTATATTTCAAAGTTTTTCTATTACATGTCTCCCTCCCAAAGTTTTAGCTTCAGATCACTTTCTTTCACTGTTCATTCTATTTCTCCTTTCTTGACCTCCTCTCTGTTCTCCCAACCCACTAATCCCAGGAACACTACCCAGTTGGGGACCGCTCTTTCACTTGGATAGTTCCATTTAACCATGACTCCTCCTCCCTCTGATACACTTCCTCCTTTTTAAAGGGCTGACAAACAGCCGTCCTTTTCTAAGTCTGTAACTCAGGCTTAGGATAGTGAGATAATGTGTAACAGTTGGGTTATGAAAAAAAGTAAGTGATTTCCAATTCTGCCTGGACCCTGTACGGTTCTGAAGGATCCAGAGGCAGTGAGTGAATGCCTTTTCCGTGTCAACTCAAGTATCGTTCTTTTTCATTTGTTTGTGGGCTTTGCACACTCGGACTCCATTTGCTTTTGTTTACTGTTACAGAAGCTGCAACATTCATGCAGAAATAATCATGGACTTGGCTGAGAGAGCACAAGGAAGAAGAGAAAAGGGAAATAGAAAACCTCTGTCATTTGACTGCTCTGTCAGCATAGAAACTACTAGGTCTCTTCTCAGCTTAAAGGGCAGATTTTAAGGATACTATAGCAGTTGTTCATTTTAGAATAATTTTTAAGCTGATAACTCACCAAATCTTTTGGCTTGGCCTTCTGAACATGCAATTAGATGTAGTGAAATAATAAGACATAAAATGGAAAATCTCTTCCGTTTGTCTTGGTGTTTGATAATGTATGCGACCTCTCTGGGTGGTTTAAGCGGTTTAGGTGCATTCTATGAAAAGGGAGCTTTTAATGACAAAACTAATGTGATTATCTGTGAGTGTGAGAGGGGTATTGAAGCCATAGAGAAAGAAAATCTGTTAGAAAAGCTGAATGTATCTGCTTAATCCTTTCTCTAATGTGGATGGGCCATACTTTCTGAGAGGAGGTTGGTCTTTTTTTTTTTCTTTAACCCATCTTCTTTCCTTCTTTTAAAAAATTTTCTTTACCCCCTTTTTCTTTCTCTTATTCAAATGTTTACCCTTATAGGTAAGGGGACACATAAAGCTTTTAAACAAATCATTATCTTTACATTGTCTAGTGTGTGTGGGATCAAGGGGGAGAATCTATCTGGTTATAGAGCTAATTAGTTTGGTACTAAGATTGGAATGTTCTATCACTACAATTTCTACACCCTTTAAACCAGAAGTATTAAAATGGACTTCTAATGTTCTTTTTAAGTTTTTCCTGAATGTTCACCTTTGTTCTAGGAAATAGAAAGTGAATTAAGTCCATTTCATTTGTTGATTTTTGAGCCTCATATGAATTACTCTACTGTTTATTTTTTTGTTGCATGATAAAAAAAAAAAGTTGTGTTGTTTTTATATTGCCACAGAATCCCTTTTACTTAAGTTTTTACCTAAAAAAAACTTAGAAAAATATAATCTAAGAATAAAAAATTTGCTTAAAAAATTAAGCGTGAGACTGCCGGTATATTCAGGCACTGTTTGTATTGTTATTTGTCTCTTAGACTACAGCTTTGAAGTTGAGTATGCATAATATTGGCAATTACAAATGGAAGCTCCAGAGTGAATCTTTCATTTGAATGCCAGCTCTGCCACTTCCTGGCTGTGTGACTCTGGGCAAGTTTCTTAACCTCTCTGTTTTTTAGTTTCCTCATCTGCAAAGTGGGGATGATAGTAATTGTAAAGCTTATTAGGGTCATTATGAGAACTTAATAGGACCTGGTGTTAAGTAAGCACTAAATTGATACTGGTTATATAATAATAACAATAGTTATTATTGTTGTATATAATAACAGAGAGACAGTGTTATACTAGGACTTTGTGGCCAAGGTGTGGGTTCAGAACTTATATTCATAGTTTTAAAATTGTGTATCTTTAGCCAGACCTCTCTGAGCTTGTTTTCTCCTCTGTGATGTGGGGATGGTCGTTATATGCTTTTTCCCTGGGTCATTTTAAGGAAAGCACCTGACCACAAGGAACGTTTAATAGTTGTACCATCAGTCCCAGCTGCCCTCATATCAGTGAATTTATGACCTAAGTAGAAATGCTATACCTTAGGAGAAATTGTTTGGAAGAAGTTAATTTGATAGTGTCCACAAAATAAATAGGAAATATTGTACAGGGGCTACATGAGTATTGAGTATTCTGAATGGAAGTAGTTGGCAGGGACTCTTTTTCTTTGTTATTATAGGCCCCCAGTAAACAATCAACAGGCCAAGTGCTTGTAATCATCACTTGACTAATAACTGCATGCACATTACTAAGCTTCAGGTGAAGGGAGTATTAGATGAATGACCTATGGATCATTTGTAAGGTACATGATTATCTCTTTTTGAATAAGCATAGGACTGGTGCTCAGGTTTTGCTAGTATAGCTCCAGTAATTTTTTGAAAACTTTATTCATTCTTTGCTGCCATGATTGTTAAGGAAGTACACAGAGATATGTAGAGATTGTGTTGTTTATGCCAGAGGATGATGCTTGGAGTCAAAGAATTTTTCAGTTAGAAAGGAACTTTAGAAGCATCTAAAATAATAAAATTCCCTTAGTAAATTTGTAAATATTTTACAAAAAAATTTAAGTGATATTGTTTAGGCCTTCTATATAATATGCCAGTAGAATTGTAAATTGGTACTTTCTTTCTATAAGGCAGCTTGACAGGATGTAGCAAAAAACCTTAAAAATGTTTATTTCCTTTGAACTAATAATTCCTCTAAGAATTTATCTCAAGAAAACAGTTAAGGGTGTACATAAAGATTTAGACCCAAGGTTATTTCTTGTGGCCTTATTTGTAGTAATGAAAGATTGGGAAAATGTTACAAATGAGCAATTGCAGGATTGCTTCAACTTATCCTCACCTCCCCATCCTGATTGCTCCCCTCTGGATTTTCTCATGTTGATCAGTGTCCTTCTTAATGTGTGGTGCTCTGAACTGGACTCCAAACGAGCCCTGTCCTCACAGAGGACAGTTGGCCCAGGAGTGCCCTTAATCTGGATATGGAATTTCTATGAGTAGACGCCAAGCTCCTGACCACGATGTTCTCTCTGAGTAACTGGGCTGCCGAAACCCAAGTATTGTCAGCCGGTGCCGGTCCCCAGCCATGCCTGTGTCTTTTAAGGAGTGACAGTAACTGCTGTTTGAAGAGATGGCTATTCATGGGGGCTCCTTTTCTTTGCCTGACAGAGGCCCAGTGTTCTAGCTCTGAGAGGGGATCTGATGCCAGCATGTGAGTCACACTCACTTTGCTACTGTTCTTTAACAGAGTTTTAGGCCACTGGTTTGTCGTTGCTCTCCCTTTTCCTCTTGCCTGGCTTACACTGTCACTCTGCCTCATCTACCACACTGTGCTTGTACATAATGCTCTCCTGTGCATGCCACGGGTCCCTTCCATAGCTGTGTGCTGCATTTGGAAACAGCTGAGTCCACCATAGGTGTCCACAGTCACGAAGGAATGCTGACCAACTGTTGGCGATGAAAAGTTTAACAAATTCTGTGTGATTGGTTCTTGATTTCCATATTTTCTTGAGTGTTTCTGATTGGCATATTTCTTAGGAACATTTTCCAAGAAATGTTAGGTATATTTTGACTTACCATGAATAAATGAAAGTTGTAGAAAAGTAAGACACTGTTTGGCCTTTTTTTTCCTTCAGCTTGCATTTTCTTCTTGCTTTAGGCTTGATAGGTTTGTGAAGTTCTCAGCTTAGCTCAATACTGTTTATGTACACCTTTTCAGGTATATCTTACTCCTATGACCTCACTGTTACTTTTATAAGGTATATCCAGGTTATTTGGAATCTTACTTTCTGACTTTTCTTACACTTGTTATTTTCAAAAACTTACTGGAAATAGTGCATACTCTCTATCCCTTTTGGAAAGCCACATTGCAGGTGAGCAAGTTCAAGACTCTGAGGATTCCTGCAGTCAAGTACACTGTTCACATTTGCTGACACAACATTTCTTCAAATTGTTTGACTCGGAAACCTTTTTTTCTACAAAGTACCATTTAACGTTTCACAGAAATATTTTTGTGCTGAGTGCATTTGGGGAGAGACATTGAATTTTCCTTATGATTCACTTCTTCACCCTTTTCACATTTCCCCTTTTTTCAGAAAGGTGTTGCTAGAAACTGGTCCTAAGCAGAACTAGGAGGAGAGGCTGGGTTGCTTTCTGCGGTTCCCTTCGTTTCTTAGTGCCCTTCCTTCCGGGCATGTCCCCAGCCCCGGCCTTGTTTTTCTTGTTGCTCGGAGTCTCTCCCTGAAGTAGGGGAACTAGGCTCTTTCTTTCCTGGCTCCTTTTACTTTCAACTCATCCCTTTCTCTTCCTGTTTCTTTTTTTTTTTTTAAACCAGAACTTGCCTGTTGTATGCATCTTTTCCATATAAAATGAGAAAAGACCAAATCACTGACTTCATGATGCAGGCTGAATGTGTTTCCCTTGCCATTGGGGCTATTTGCAGTTTCATAAGGGATGCTTTCTAAGCTGTGTAGCACAATGGATAAGGTGTGTATTTCATAGCTGGAGAGATCTGGGTTGTATCTAGATCTTAACATTTGCTAGGTACATGACCTCGAATAAAGTGATTTAACATAAGATTCAGTTTCTTTTTGTAAAATAATGGACAACAGTATATCTGATAAGATTGCTTGAGGATTATATAATATAATGGTTGTAAACCCAGAGCTCAGTAATCAGTAGGTGGTAGTGTTATTCAGCTGTGACACCATTGGCTTTGATTTTTCCCCAGTGTTTTATTGTGAAAAATTTCAAACACAGAAACATTGAAATAATTGGACAGTGAACACCCATTAAAAATACCACCCAAATTCTGTACAAATATTTTGCTATATTTGATTTAGCACAGATATTTTTGGCTAGCCATCTGTCTATCTTTGATTCCATCTTATTTTTAAAATGCATTTCAGAATAAGTTGGAGATGTCAGTGTACTTCTCAGGAATACTTCACCTTTATCATCATTAATTAGAGTTCAATATTTATTTATAATTCTTTTCTTGAGATAAAATTTATATACAGTGAACTGTACAAATTGCAAGTGAACTGTTTGTTGTTTAACCCAGACCTCCATGAAGATAAGGACTATCTCCCTACCACAGAAAGTTCCCCATGCCTCTCTCTAGTTGCTCTTGCCCTCACTTCTGACCGCGAGTATTGTCTGTGACTTTTAGGTACTAGATTTCAGATGCTGATGGTAGTCTAGTGATAGGAATATTTGGAAGCTGGGTTGCTGCCTGATGTATTTCTTATCACACCACAGCTTGGTATAGTTTTTCCGTAAGTAATTTCATAAATTTTGCATTTTTAAAACAATGTATTTATTCATTCAACTAGCATTTAATTGTCAGATACCCTGCTGAGTGCTGAGGGGGATGTTGTAGAATCAGATGAGTATGGTACAATGTCACTAGGGTTCAGATAAAAGCAAGTACAGGGTAGAAGTAGAAACACAAGGGGAGTATGATTTAGTTCTCCCCAGCTGGAGGGCATAGCTAATGATGGCCTCACAGAGGAGATGATACTTCGGCTAAGTATTATAGAAGATGTATTAGTGTTTGCCAGATATTCCTGGAGTATGGGAGTGGGAAAAGGGTCTTTTAGGGTGAGCAAAGGCAAAGAGGAGAAAGAGAGCCTGGTGTGTTGGGAAAGGTTTTGCTAGGCTAGAACAAAGGCTGCAAAAGATGAGGCTACAGTGGTAGGTGTGGACAACTTTGTGTACCATGCAAATGCCTATGGTTTATTTCTATAGCTTGGAGAGTAACTTAAATTTTGCACTTGGAGAGTAATGGTTTATTCATTTTGAACAGGTTTATACTCAAGAGAGAGCACTGTCAAGCAATGCTGTTAGATGTTTAAGATTGTTTTATAGGCAAATCACAATCATATTTCTTTATTTCATTAAAATTATGATTTTATACATATATTCTGACTCTTCTTACTTTATATGTGTTTAAAATGACAGGTAGTGTGCAAGTATTTGAACAATCCCAGTCTATCTGATCCACAGCTGCTGCAGAATATTTTCCAAGCTCTGAATATATACTATAATTACTCAGGCCAGGCAAGATGCCTGAATATATCAGAGACAACAACTAGCAGTCTGGGAATCCAGGGTTGGAGCTATCAGGTAAGCTTGTGTGTTTTCTCAAGTGGAACCTTTCACTGTTATGGTTATACTGTAAGCGAGTTCACAAGATTTTGTCGATAACCTGGGTCCAAATCTGGGCCCCATTAGCTTCATTCATTCATTCATTCATTCATTCATGTAATCATCACCAAGTATATTCTGGGTACTTACCATGTGTCAGGCAACCTTCCAGGCTCCAAAGATACAAAGATACATAGGACACGCTCTCACCTTTAAATATAGCTTGGTGAAAAATATACTAATATTACAATGTATGTGGGCAAGTCCTATAAAGGAAGTATTTTATGGATGAAGAAAAGAAGGGGAATCTAACTTGAGTCTCTGAGCCTCCATTCTTTCATTTGCATGAAACTAATAATAATAATAATAATAATACTTTCCCTCCCAAGGATTAAATATGATAATAGATATGAAAGAAAGCGGTTTACAAATGAAGAATATATAGCCCTAAGTTTTGTTTTGTTACTTCTCAGCTGAGTCTTTCCAGGAGTGATTAGAGGTGGTATGACAGAGGTAAAGAACAGGCGCTCTGAAGCCAGAACGCCTGAGGTCAAACTCTAGCTTTGCTGCTACTAGCAAAATAACTTTGGATGAGTTATTTAACATTTTATGCTTCATTTTGTCATTTTTAGGCTTGCACAGAAATGGTCATGCCTTTTTGTACAGATGGTATCAATGACATGTTTGAACCTCATTTATGGAACTTTAAGGAATATTCTGATGACTGTTTTAAACAGTGGGGTGTGAGACCAAGGCCTGCCTGGATCAGTACTGTGTATGGAGGCAAAAACATCAGTTCACACACAAACATTGTTTTTAGGTGAGTTTTTACCGGTAACAGAGAAAAACTTTTGTTGATGGAGACATTTGTAGAATAGCTGAGAAGACAGAACCAGAAAAATGCTGATGGTAAGATGATATAGAATACAGGAGTGGTATCCATCATGTCTTTCCCTGAAAGACAGGATGCTGGGCAAGAGATATGCTTTTATACTCTATTACCAACATACTTAGAGGCTTAAAAACCATAACAGCAACAATATTTAAATATTTTATATTAAAAAAAAACTAGAACAAAATGAAGTATCATTTGCTATTCTCAATTTGTACTGCTGTTGTTACTATTATTATTAGTTGATAGTAAAGGTTTTTCAGTGTTTTTTCAGCAAACACTTTTGAGGTGCTTACTCTGTTCTGTTTCAGGCACTGTATGAGACACTTTAAATAAATTGCCTAATTCAGTCCTCACAGCAGTCCTGTGAAGTAATTATTATAGTCCCTTTTTTACTCAGGAGGAAAGCGAAGGTCACTGTGTTCAGTCTCTTGCCAAACCTCATCCAGCTTTGTTATGGTTACTAAGTGATAAAGCCAGATTTCAACCTTGGCCTGCCTGATTATAAAACCTGTGTTTGCTTTTCTACATTACACTGCTTCTTTAGAAGGGACATATTTGCTATTTGCTCACGTGAAGGTTAATTGAGTAGACTCTGGGTGTATGTGATTGTGACTAAAATTTCCATATTTTGATTTGAACCTTAGGCTGTCAGCTATTAAAAAAACAGTAAGTTACTCAAAAAATTTCCCCAAATCTATGTGTAAATAGTAGAGCGATAACATACATACCTCTTAACCTGAAGCCATTGTTTAAACTGTAAATGTCAATTTTTTACAATCTCTTTAAAATGAGAGTCAAATTCGTCCTTCTGGACATGGCCACTAGCTTTTAAGAGTGAGGAGTGCTGTTTTGAAGGACATTCTCTACACTTAGGCTGGTGGCACTGCCCACTTTGCAAAAGAGCCTCTGTCATATTAGATTTATGCTGTTTGCCCACTGAGCAGAGTACCTGCCCCAAATATAAGCTGAAACACTTTAATGGAAAACTTAAAAATCCCGTTTAATTTATTTAAATTGTGTTTCTTGTTCTCAGTAGGATACTTCAAAACCACACTCTTTAGCTCACCCTAATAAAGTGAGGGCTGAGCAAATAAATCTAAGTATAGATTATTTTAAGGAAACTGCCAAACTAGGGTGTGTGAGATCAGGAAAACAGGAAACCGTGAAGGGACCTGGAGGACTGTGAAAGGCTTAAACAGGCCTTGGGTCTCCAAACTCATCTTTGTTCCCTTAGAACAGGAAGTACTTTGTCAATTTCTTTTTTTTTCTTTTGGCAGTTTGTCTCCGTATAGTATTTAAGTAGATTTCTGTAGCATGCTAGCACATTAAGCTTATCTTTCCTTGCTTTGACTTTACAAAGCTGAAGTTTAAGTTGAATTGTAGAGTCTTTAAATCTTTGAATGAAGGCTTTAATATATGAGTTTGGGTCAAATACATTGTCCTTTTTTATGGGATTCAACCATTATAGATGAATATTTTAGTAATCTATTTGCCCTTTTATATTATTTTCTTTAGGCTATCAAAATCATCATCATCATTGGGGGAGGGGTAGATTTGGTGAAAAAAGTTTGGGGAATAGAACTGAGGCAAAAGACGGAAATTCTAGCTCAGTGTTAGAAACTTTTAACTCCGTGTTAAGAAAGGACTTTCCAATAGAACTTTGCAAAGGTAAACTGAGTTGTTTCAAGTAAAATTACTTAAGTTCTTAGATCCTCAGACCTCTTTTCTATAAAATGATAATAATAACTCACCCTGAAGAGTTGTGTGATGCTTAAGAGTTAACCCAAGAAAGTATTTGGCCCAGATTTGGCAAATATATGTGCTCAAAAAAGATTTGCTGAATGAATAAATGGAAGTACACTCTGCCTTGTACTCATGTCCTAGTCACAGGTAGTTATTTATCTTTGCATGTCCTTCCCCTTCCTCTTTTTCTCCTTTTCTTAAGACTCAGGCATCCTCCCAGAAACCTTCCCTGACTCCTCCAGGGAAGTTAAGATTTACCCCGACCCCTTTGGCTCCCCTAGGTCTGTGAATATCACTTAGCACTCCATGGAAATGATCTATTTGTGTTTCCATCTGCCCCATGAGATTGAGAACTTACTAATAGCAGAGACTTTGACTTCATCATATTTGTGCTTTCAGCATTTGCTCCAGTACCTGGCACATACTGGATGCCTAAGAAATGTGTATGTTGTAAAAACAAGAAAATTCAAAGTTTAGAAAGGCTTCAGAGGCATATGAAAGTTTGAAGGCAGGACTATGTGAAGATACTGGTTTATCTTTTTGCGGTGGCAAGTCTACTTTTAAAAAGAAATCTTAATGCAGCTAGATGTTAGAAATCCAGTGTAAAAGTTTTATTTTTTATTTTTATTTTTTTAATGTTTACTTATTTTGAGAGAGACAATGCACACATATGTGTGCACATGTACACACATGCACAAGTGGGGGAGGGGCAGAGAGAGAAAGAATCCCAAGTAGGCTCCCCTCTTTTAGCACAGAGCCAGATGTGGGGCTCGATCTCAGAACCATGAATGAGATCATGACCAGAGCCGATATCAAGAGTCAGAAGCTTAACTGACTGAGCCACCCAGACGTCTCCAGTGTAAAAGTTTTCAAGTTATTTAAAAATTCAAAACTGTCCTGCTTTTCTGAAGTAAACACATTCCCAAAGTAAAGAAACAGCCTTAGGTGTGTCTGTTCTGTCTACTTAGTGACCACCAACTACAAAAAGGTTTTGGTTGATTAAGAAAATGTTCAGGGAACCAGGTGGAAAGTATCTTTATGTCCATGCTTCTCTCCTTAGGTCACCTCACACAAATCCTACTCTGGCTGCTTTCCTGAATGGAAAGTTTAGTCTGTATCAGATAGGAAATTTGTCAGTTCAATTAAAAGCTTGGACTTTGAAGTCTGGGAGACCAAGTTAGCTGTATAACCTCAGGCAAATTGCCAATTTATAGAAGTTAGAAGTCATGACTACCAAATAGGGTTACTTTAATGAGTAAATAGAATATCATGGGAGTAAGTACCATGAGGGCAGAAATTTTGTCTGTTCACTGTTGAACACATGGTAGGCACTCAGTAAATGTTTGTTGAATGATGAGGCCTTAATAAGTAGTAGCCATTACTTGTTCCACTTCAGCAATTTTTTAATTCTATGGTTGTTTTGTTACAAGGATTTCTTTTTTTCCCCAACCCCAAATGGTAAATTATCTTACCAATGGTCATGTTCAGTAATTTAAATATAAACCCAAAGGGAGTCCCTGAGGAGCTGGTAGGTTTAATATAATTTCTCAGGCAAATTAATTGTGGCTAGTGATTAGAAGCTCACTGTTGGGAATTTTATCCAGGCATGTAGACTCTCTCATGAAAGCCAGTATTCTTTTGGTAAATGTCCCAGTGGCTGGTTAGCTTTCACGTATTTAGGACCAAGAAATTCAAGTTCATGTGCATCTTAGGTCTCTCGGCAACTCCAAACACTGTTGCTAAGCCACTGGGCTGATTCAGATGACCTTTTAAATCAAATGCAGTTTGCTTATTATGTGGCTGTTGGGATGGCTTTTTTGTTTTGCAAATAATGGAGAGTTTCCTATCTTGGTTGGCCCTGTCAAATTGGAATAATGATAAAGGCTATTTGTTCACTTAAGAAAATCTAACCCCTTGTGTAGTTTACTTTAAGAATTTATCTGGTAGTTGAAAACTAAGGCTACTATTTTGCACGTGAGTTTTCCTTTTCGTTTCTAACAAAACCAAAAATGTACATTTTTGGAGTGTTTTTTTTCCTAAGAATGGTGTTAAGTTGCAATTGAATTAAATTATTTTTTAAAGAGAAATATGGTGAGAATAGAGCAGGGAATTTAAAATTATATTTCAAATACACATATATTTAATGTACCTAAATGCTTATTTTCTCATTTCATTGATGAGAATGAATGGAAAAAGTTGATCACATTACTTTTCTGGCCAAATTTCTAGGAGACATGCTTTCATATCCCTTTTCATGATTCATTTACTTCTCAGAAGTAAATTTCAGAAGTTATTTCTCATGCTTACCGAATAGGTTAGTAATTATTATAATACTGCACATTTGTGTAGTATTTTACAGTTTATACCTTACTACCACATGTATTATTTAACTTGAGCCTCACAAGATCTCTGTTGGAGGGGCATTATCTTTTCTTTTAAAAAATGTGTTTTTTATTATGTATGTGGGAATTAATGTTCACAGAGGTTAGGTGACTTACTAAAAGTCATGGGCTGGTAGGGGTATAAAACTTATGTCTTCTTACTTGTTCTTCTCACTACTACACACAGCTGAAGGTTAGTCTCTCTGTATTTATATTGATCATTTATATTAACTTTGGTTTCCCATGTAAAAAGTACTGAAGTGTTTTCATGTTCCTTAATTCCTTAACTTGTGTACATATATTTATATACCTCTTTGTAGGGCATTTGGTACAAGACCACAGACAACTAAACACTTAAAATTTTATCTTTCATTCACACAATAAATACTTGTCTCCTACCATGTGCCCGGCCTGCTTCTAGGCACTGTGGGCAGAAAGAGACAAAAATCCCTGCCTTCATGGAATTGTAGTTGGAGAGCTGACAGCACAGAGCCTGCTTGGGATTCTCTCTCCCTCTCTCTCTGCCTGTCCCCTGCTCATGCTCTCTCTCTCTCAAAATAAACAAACAGTAAAAAACAGATATTATTTGACGGTCATCTGTATAGATTGTACTTATAGATGAGACTTTAACAATGATTATGCAAATTATGGGAACAATTTCATATATCTGATAATGTGACCTCAAAGATTTGTGATTTCAGGCTTTGTAACAATATCAGCAAAATGGAATGTACATGAAACAAATGTCAGAAAGCATATAAAAGTGTTCTGTAAGTAATATGCACATAAAGATATACCAAGAAGTGCAGTATCAGGGGAAAGTAATCTAATAGCTGCCAAGTTCTTAATCAATGTGTTTCTGTCTTTATTTTATTTTGAGGAATCCCAACTTCCATAAGATTAGGGGGATGAGAGGCAGACCTGGCACTGGAACCCAGGTGTGTCTGATCCCAAAGTTCATGCTCTTATTCTGCACCATACAGGTCAAGAGGGTATGTGCTATTGATTTACAACATGTGTCCATGAAATGCAGCATACTCTAAGATTGAACATTAGACTGGGGTTATAAGGTCTGAGTTTGTATCTCAGATTTGCGGTTTCTAGCTGAATGATTTGGGCAAATCTTTTCATTTCTCTGGGTACTAGTTTTCTCATCTATAAAAGAGTTGTTATTAAACCTACCTCACATAGTTGTTATAATAGTCAAGGCTTTGTAAATCCTAAACTACTCTATGCAGGTATGGAGCTAATAAATGTTAGGAAGGAATTTGATTTATAATAGCATCAAGAATAAGATACTTAGGAATAAGTTTAACAAAAGAAGTGTAAGACTTATGCACTGAAAACTGCTACAAAATGTTGTTGGAAGAAATTAAGGATTTAAATAAATGGAAAGACATCTCATGTTCTTGCAGAAGAGGTAATATTGGTAAGGTGTGAATAGTCTACAAACTGATCTACAAATTCATCACAATCTCTGAAAATCTCAGCTCACTTTTTCACATAAATTGACCAGCTGATCTTAAAATTCATGTAAAAGTGTAAGGGACCCAGAATAGCCAGAACAATCTTGAAAAGGGAGGACAGGGGCACCTGGATGGCTCAGTCGGTTAGTTGTCCGACTTCAGCTCAGGTCATGATCTTTCGGTTTGTGGGTTTGAGCCCTGTATGGGGCTGGGCTTTCTGCTATCAGTGCAGAGCCTGCTTCGAATCCTCTGTCCCCTTAGCTCTCTGCCCCTCCCCCAGTCTTCTCTCTCTCCCTCTCCCTCTCTCTCTATCTCTCTAACTCACTCATTCTCTCCCCCCCATAAACATTATGGGGAAAAAAGAACAAGTTTAAAGAACTCATACTTCAGTTTCAAATCTATTATTATAAAGCTACTATAATCAATATATTATGATACTACCATAAGGACATACAGATCAATGAAGAGAATTGACCATCTGGAAGTCAACTCTTGTTATGTATATGGTCAATTGGTTTTCCACAAGGGCCAAGACAATTTTTTGGGGAAAGAGTACTTTTTTTCAAGAAATGATGCTGAGAAACCTGGATATTCACAAGCAAAAGAATGAAGTTGGACCCCTATTTCATATCCATGAAAAAAAGTAACTCAAAATGAATCAAATGATATTAGTGGATAATGCAATTTAAAAACAGTCAAGGTTCTGAATAGACATTTTATTTTGCAGAGAAGACATACACATGGCCAGTGAGCACATGAAAAAAATGCTCAATATCTTCAGTCATTTGGGAAATTAAAATCAAAACCGCAATGAGATTCTATTTTACACCCACATAGGATGGCTATAATCAAGAAGACAGATATAAGTATTGGCAAGGATATAGAGAAATTGAAACCCTCATATATTGCTAGTGGGAGTGTAAAATAGTATAGCCACTTTGGAGAAAGTTTGGCAGTGCATCAAAACGTTAAATCACCATACATCCCAGAAATTCCATTCTTTGGTATATACCCAAGAGAAATGAAAGCCTGCACCCAAGCAAAAACTTGTATATGAATGTTCATAGGAGCAATGTTCATAATAGCCAAAAAGTGGAAACAACACAAATGTGCATCTGATGACTGGATAAATAAAATGTGATATACCCACACAATGGAAATTATTTGGCAATAAAAAGGAATAATGTTCTAATACACACTACAGTATGGATGAAACTTGAAAACATTATGCCACAGTGAAGCAAGCCAATCACAAAAGATCACACATTGTATAATTCCGTTTATATGGTAAAGGTAAAGGCAAATTTATAGAGGCAGAGAGGTGATTAGTGGTTGATTGGGGCTGAGTGAGGAGGCACAGGGAAGGCAATGGAGATTGACTGCCATGAGTATGGATTTCATTTTGAGGGTGATGAACTTTCCTAAAATTAATTGTGGTGATGGTTGCAAACTCTGAATGTACTAAAAGCCATTGAATTGTACATTTTAAGTGGACGGCTTTTGTGATAGGTGAATTATGGCTCAAAAAAAGCTGTTGATAATGTTCTTAGGAATACTGTCAGTGGTATATTGGTTTTTTACTCAGCTAAACTAAATAGCCTATTTTGATGACCGGTCCTGTTTATGTCATTCTGAAATGTGTTGTGTAAACCAGCCAAGACTAATAACATACCATTTCTTTAACTTTAAAGCTAATATAAAATGAAGATCTTTGAGTAATGCCCAAATTTTCTGATTCCAGATCCAAGGGACTTTTTCAGTTCTACCATCCTATTTCCCAAAGTACTGTACTAAGAGGAGTGTATTGTTTAAAAAGAAAAAAAAAGGCATTTTTTTAAAGCTGAGTTAATTAGCACTTTTAATTTTGGGGGGGTATTTATTTTTGAGACAGAGAGAGACAGAGCATGAGTTGGGGAGGGGCAGAGAGAGAAGGAGACACAGAATCCAAAGCAGGCTCCAGATTCTAGGCTCCTAGCTGTCAGCACAGAGCCCAATGTGGGGCTTGAACCCATGAACCACTAGATCATGACCTGAGCAGAAGTCGGACGCTTAACCCGACTGAGCCACCTAGGCACCCCTAATTAGCATTCTTAAAATATGGGAGTTGTTTTTGTTTTGTTTTTAATCACTCTGGTAGTTGGGTCCTAGGAAGTAAGGAAACCGGCATTAATTGAAGGACTCCTCTGTGCCTAACACTGTGCTTATTCAGCACATCCATGTGTACCCTCTGGTTTAGCCCTTATAACAACCTTATGAGGTCGGCCTTGTTATCTCTATTTTACAGATGAGGAAACTGAGTGAGTAACTTGTATGAGATATCCAGCTTTTGAGTGATGAAGCTGGGACTGAAATTCAGGCTTCTGAATTCCATGTCCTGGTAGAATCTGGGTTGATTCACAGAGTACCACCTTCAGTCTTCCCTGATTCTATCTCTTGCACCTTGTTGCAGAAAATATGTAAAATTCCAGCATGAGGCACCTTTTTATATGACAGATTAGATCCTCAGATCAAATCCTGCAAGTTATAAATTTGTAATTTTTGATGTTATGCACATAGTAGGTTTCTCCTGTCTTCTCTGGGTGTAGATATGAAAAACTAACAATCTTATTTTTTCTTTTTTCCCTCACTTAGCAATGGTGAACTAGACCCCTGGTCAGGAGGTGGAGTAACCAAGGATATCACAGACACCTTGGTTGCGATCACCATCCCAGGAGGGGCCCATCATCTAGATCTTCGAGCCAGAAATGCCTTTGATCCCACGACCGTGGTATTAGCCCGCTCCTTGGAAGTTAGACACATGAAGCAGTGGATCAGAGATTTCTATGCCAGTCAGAGAAAGAAGCACTGAGAAATTTTGATCATTTTCACTTTCTTCTTTTATCTTCATTGTACCCACGTTCCCATTCACTTTGGTTTTCTACGTGTAATTACTTTCCCTTGTTTGTCATTAGATCTGATGAGGAGAAGGTTGACATAGAAGAGAGGGTGATGATGGTGACAGCAGCCATCCCACACCCTGAATCCTCGCCATCTTCACGCCACCCCCAGGAAGAATCTTTTTGTGACAGCTTTCCTCCACCATCAGTGGCGCTCATACTGGAGCAGTATTTGTTTCACAAGAGGAAGGGTCGCTTCCTTTGTTTTTCTGCAAGCGGGGCTTCCTCTTGGGTTTGAGGTTAAAGTCTCTTTGGTCCATTTGTCACTCCCCATCCCTTCCCTCAAAAGAGAACAGCAGAAGATAGATAAAAATGATGTAATTGCAGCTGGTAGGAAGGATGTCCGATGCCAATCCAGGAAATGGAAGCCATTTCTTTTGTACTTGATTTAATGACTTTGAACTGTGCTGTAAATAAAGAATAAGGCTGGACCTTATACCTGCGTGTTGCTTCTGAAGCTCACTCCAGCTGTTGGGAATACTGTGTGCACTGGGCTTGGCTGCTTTTGGAAAGTCTAATTTTCTCTCTTCTACTTGGCAGCTTTTCTCAGGTCTGGGATTCTTGCCACTGTGGTACTGCCAGTAAGAAATCTGGCCTTTTTCTGCTCCATTTCTCTTTGTTTCTAAGGTCAGTTTTGTGGTAATTTGGTTACATTTTGCCAGTTTAGGAGAATGACTCTGTTTTGCTTTTGCTTTTACGTCTGAGCGAGCTTTTATATGCTGTGGTTACTGAGGATTCTTCAGCGAGAAGCCTTTACGAATTGATGAATCAACCATTTAGAAAGTAGGATGTAGTCATGTTTGGCGTTTTGTTTTTTTTTTTAATTTTATTTTCTGGTGGTTGTTGCTGCTGTCATTAAAGTCAGAAGTGTCAGAGCACCAAGAAGCAGGTGCGCGAGAACTTTTCTGTATGGCTTCCAAGAGACAAGCTGACTGATTCATGCAGGCAGCATATTTGACGTTAATAAATGGCTGAGCCGTTCCTATTTCCAAGGGGTTGGCTTCTTTCAAGCAGTTCTTACACTGAGACCTTTCTTCAGAAGAGCTTTTCTAGGATAACAAATAGGGCTGGATCAAAACCTTTCAGGGACACAGAGAGAGAATAACAGTTTCTACTCTGTTGAAAGATTTCTTCCCCCTTCTTTTTATTTTCTCTCAATAATTTTTTTCCTTCACCCTGCCTTGGGAACATTTTCTGCTTTTCAAAAACTGTACCTTGAGTTCAGTCATTTCTAAGGCACTTTTTTTTTTTTTAAGTGCAGACATAGAGTTCGTTCTTGGGTGGGAAACTGAAATATTTCCCTTACTTTCCTGGCATCTGAGAGATACAGAAAAAAATCTTTGTCTGGTTTTGGAAGCCTTCAGTTCTCGTTGTAATGAGTTGTCCATCAAAGCATTTGGTCACTATTTTCATTTCAGCATCAGAGAAAAGTCTGCTGGAGTGAGAATTTAAGGGTCAAAACAATACTAGTTTTTATTCTTTATCAACTAAAAAGTTACATAATGCAGGGTTTATGGGCTTAGTAGAGGATATCTGTACTATTTATTTTAAGTACTTTTGATTTTATGATATTTTCCTTGAAACCTTACATTTGTTTAAAATCTTTAAAATATTTTGCCATTAATTTAGCATTGCTTTTTTGGATAAGTTACATTTTTATGAAGAGAAAAATTGCCAAAAATTACTATATTTTTATGCAATTATAATTTGGTCTTATGTATATGTTTTTTCAGTGCACATTTCATTACAGACAGCAACTTTAAGTTAGCCTAATTACTATGTTAGAATTTAGTTGAAATTGAAAAAGACTTCGAACATGAAATAAGCCTTATTATTTAAAGCTGCTCTCTCATTAATAGATGGTGCTTTTGAAAGACAAGGTAAGGGAGACATAAAGAATTGGGTATTTCTTGGGCACCTGGGTGACTCAGTTGGTTAAGCATCCAACTTCAGTTCAGGTCATGATCTCATGGTTCATGGGTTCGAGCCCCGCAGTCGGGCTTTGTGCTGGTGGCTTGGAGCCTGAAACCTGCTTTGGATTCTGTCTCCCTCTCTCTGCCCCTCCCCCACTTGCACTCTGTCTCTCTCAAAAAATAAAAAAACATTTAAAAAAAAAAGAATAATCGGGGTATTTCTATTTTCTGTTTTTGGTACTTTAACTACCTGGAGTCAATGGTGAGAACTAAAGAAACTTAGAAAACTTTTTTTTTTCTTAACTTTTTTTAACATTTATTTATTTTTGAGAGACAGAGAACGAACAGGGGAGGGGCAGAGAGAGAGGGAGACACAGAATCTGAAGCAGGCTTGAGGCTCCGAGCTGTCAGCACAGAGCCCGACGCAGGGCTCAAACTCATAAGCTGTGAGATCATGACCTGAGCTGAAGTCAGTTGCTTGACTGACTGAGCCACCGAAGCGCCTCTCTTAGGCGCTTTCTTTCTTAAGGGATCTGGAGGGTCAAGAGATTATCCAGAGAAATCAGTGTCTAGTCTAGTGTATTAGAAGACAAGGGAACTTAGATATCACCCAGTCCAATCCCATCATTTGTAGGTGATGGTGGTGTGGCTCAGAGAGATGGGACTTGTCATAGCTCATTTTTGGTAGAACTAGGCCTTGAATCCAGGTTTATTTTGTTTTGTTCTGCTGTTGTTTTTTAAAATGATATGTCTAAATCTCTGTTTGGATAAGTAAAAAAAAAAAAAAAACCTCAACAAACTACTTTAAGCAAAAGAGGAAATTTATTGAAATAAATTCCTATGTAGGAATAGCTCCAGGATTTGAATAAAACTAGGAATCATGATTGGGTGGAATCAGGGTCTAGAAAGTCATGAAAAGTTAAGACTGCTACTTTCTGTTTCATCTTGCTTTCAACAGAGGTCACCAGCCTGTGGGTGAGATTTGTTCCTCAGATTTGTATAGTTTGGCCAGCAATATAGAATGCAAATCAGCCTCAGAATTACCTGAAGGCCTTGTTAAAACACTGATTGCTGAGCCTCACCCCAGAGATTGTAATATGCCTGGGCAGTTGACCCTGACTCTCTGACAAGTTTCTAGATGATACTGGAAGATTATACTTTGAAAACCACCAGTTGAAAGAATTCTGAATTTGAGTATCTTGAGACAGGACATGCCCTGTCAGTTTGCCTCACTCCTGATGTCCTGTCTAATTCCATCTGAGTTTGGGATCCCTGCCTAAACCTTCCCTTCCCATGATTGCTTTGTTCTTTCTCTGCAGACCAGCTTCTTCTCTGCTGGCACAAGGCCCATGATGACATCCCCCATGGTATCCTCAGGTGCCTGTGGCTGCACCACCTAACAAGCCCACAGGTGTTTAGGGAGGGATGAGGTTATAAAACCATGGCTTCAGAGATACACAATTTAGGATGGAGAGGGAGCAGTTAAGACAACTCTATCTATCTATCTATCTATCTATCTATCTATCTATCCATCCATCACACAGTGTTTTTTAGAACATAAATGTCCAACAAAATGCCAATACTTAGGTAGGAGAAAGATCCATAGTTAAGCAAGTTTGGGAAATGATGGCTTAAAGTTAAATAGTTGTCTTTTGTTTTTAATCTGTAAATATGCATCGTCACTCTCCAAACTGGTCATGGAAAAGGCAACTTTTCCTATTCCTATTTACAGAGCATCTACAGGGCTTAAGGCATTCTGGGACCTGGAGAAAACAATGGTGAAAAAGCAAACATAGTATCTGTTCTAGTAAGGTCTATGTTCTAATGGAAGAAAGACACGAAATGTCAAGTTCTACAAGTGAGTTGGTTTAAGTGCTATGAAGACTGGGGGCTATTAGGACATTTAGCAGGGAACCTGAACTAGTCTACAGGAATATGAGAATGCTTTTTTGAGATGTGGTGTTTTAGCTGTGATCTAAATGATACATGGTTGCTGTATAGGAAGAAGAGTAGAGAAAATGGCATGTGTGAAAGCCCTGAGTGTTGCATATTCCAGGAACTAAAAGAAGGCCAGTAGGATAGCAGACCATAGGGGAAGTGATAGAAGATGAATCTGCAGGCTTGGGTAGGGAGAAAGCTCATTCAAGGAGACCATGATAAGGAATCATTACAAGCAATAAGAAATCATTGACAGTCCTTAGTTGGGGGTGACGTAAATAGATTTTAATTTAAAAAGGTCATGCTGGCTAGAGGCACCTGGGTGGCTCAGTCCGGTTAAGAGTCCGACTTTGCCTCAGGTCATGATCTTGCAGTCCATGAGTTTGAGAGCTGTGTTGGGCTCTGTGTTGATAGCTTGGGGCCTGGAGCCTCCTTTGTATTCTGTGTCTCCCTCTCTTTCTACCCCTCCCCAGCTCCGCCCCCCCACTCTCAAATATAAATAAACATTTAAAAAAATAAATAAAAGGTCATACTGGCTATAAAGTGGAATATGCATTGTAGGAGGCAAGCATGTGATGTAGAGACCACTGTTGCTTTTGTCCAGGTTAGATAAGAGGGTAGCTCTGACTAGGGTGGTAGAGGTGACAGTGAGAAGTGGAGGAGTTTGAGAGAGTTTTAATAAGGAAGGTCAGTGGGGTTTTGTGATATGTCCAATGAGATATGAGTTGGGCAGGTGTCAAGGATGATGATTTCTGGCTTAGGCACTTGGATAGATTGTGGTGCCATGCACTGGCAAGAAACATCAGAGGATAGAGGGTGACCAGGTTTAGCAGGAAGATTATGGGTTCAGTCCAGTTTTGTCAGGCTGAGTTTTATGTGCTTTTGAAATAAGCATGTAGAGCTGTCTGTCAGGGCTGTTGGATATAAAGGTCTGGAATCCAGTCTGGGTTGGAAAGCCATGGTGAATGGATAGTAATCAAAACCTGAGATGTTAGTTCAGGGAACAAGTGTTCAGGAAACTTCAGGAGCCACTGAAGTACTGTATTGTACTTACCATGATACATAAGTAAGCCCCAAACATCTTGTACTACAACTATAGGCCATATGGCTCCGGTTAGCCAACCCACCACTTGTGCTGTGGTACAACCATGGCTTAAATTGGAATCTACCTCCCTGCACTCATTTCCCATTCTAATTGCCACCTATTACTTTCCTTATGTCCTGCCATTCAGTCACACCAAAATTCCTCTGAAATTCCTTTCCTAGCATTACCCTCCAGTATGTTTTCACTGGCAACTTGTGTGCGTCTTTCAAAGCCCAGGTCAACTTGATTACTTACACTGTGAAGTTCTTTCTCATCTTTCCTAAAGGGAATGGTTTCATTGAAGCTTTCAAAGAACAAGGGGTCACACCTAGTATGTCACCTCTAATGTAGGCTCCACCAAGGTAAGGATTGTCTGTTTAATTCATCTCTGCATCTCTGGTACCTTAAACAGTGCCCAACTACCTCTAATTTAACCCTCATATCCCCAATTGTGTTATTTTGCCAAATGTTCTCACCCTTTCAGGAAGACCAAGCTCCCTGAGAGCAGGAACTATGTCTCATTCTTTCTGTAACAAGCATCTAGGATGGAGCCTGGCAGCCAGGTCTGGGCAGGCCCTTTGTAAATTCATATGAATAGATACATTTTAGGGTGGAAAGGTCAAGCTTTCTATCCTTCAGTCTCGAAAGCCAAGCACCTTTCACAGCTCTGATGTGATCATGTGACCTCCTGCCCCAGGCTTCCCCAGATTTTGGAAAGGGGATCTCCTAGCTCTCAATCCCTCTAGAACATGGACTTCCCAATTTACCCTCTCTTCAACTGAGTGTGTTCCTGGCTCTCTCTCCCACTCTGTCCGCCTGGCAGTCTTTATCAAGGGACTGAATGTAACTCTCTTTTGAGGTTAGGTGGGAATTAGAATGCTGGAAACAGAGACGTGCAAGTGGATGGATTTCTCCAAAGCCATTTTTCAATGCAAAGAGTCAAGGAAAGAGTGGGTTTCAATAGAGTTTGTTACCTTCTAATAAAGATGGGAGGATGGATGCTTACAGTAACCAGGTGCAAACTAAACCTTAGTTCTGCATGAGTGTGTTTAACATGGCTAACACCTAATAAGTTCAGGCCTGGAGTGTGAAAGTTACTTGCCCAACGTCATGTAGTTAACATGTTTATTTATTATTCTTAAATTTTTGTCACACCACGTTCTGAAAGGACTTCAGATGTTCTAAAGATATACATTAAACACAACATGGGACAGAAGAGATTTAAAAGTGATAGAGGTGTAAAATGGTTCTAGGAATGCAAACCATAAAGCAAGTTCCACAGAATGCTAATAAGGCCAGATGTTAGTGGATAAGTCATTAAAAAGGTATACATGATGAAAATGCTTGAACATGGTTGAAATAAATTTAAACAGGTTATCATTGTTACAGAATCTCTCAAACTTTGATATGCCATATGCATTGTGAATCACCAAGAATGCAACATTTTCCAAATTTATTTGATCCAGAACCCCTTTTTCAATAGCATTTGAGGAACCCATTGGGAAATACTGCCACTGAATTCTATGTATTTTCTGAAGACAGGGGCCAAGGAAATTTGGCTACGTTTTTTTAAATTTATTTATGAGAGAGAGAGAGACAGCATGAGCAGGGGAGAGTCAGAGAGAGACGGAGACAGAATCTGAAACAGGCTCCAGGCTCTGAGCTAGCTGTCAGCACAGAGCCCAACGTGGGGCTTGAACCCACGAACCCTGAGCCGAAGCTGGACACCCAACCAACTGAGCCACCCAGGCTCCCCTTGGCTAAGTTTTCTTGCAGCCATCTTCAAAGAAGACAACAAAGTCAGTTAAACAGTTCACACCGTGTGTAAGATAAACCAACTCAGAGAAGCCCAGGCAGGAATGTCCTGAAGGAGCCACAGAAAGGGGAAAATGTAATGAGATCTTCAACTTCTTTACATATATTGCTAGGTTTCATTGTTTTCATCCATATGTGATCGTTTAGCACAGAACAAAGTCTTAACACCAGGGTACAACAATAATTCTCTGTTGAGCTAATGAAATTTGTTAATCTGGAAATAGATTTTACAGTGTTTGGAGAAACACTCTCAACCAAAATTTCACCAGATAGATGTGTCTTGGCCAGTCTGAATGCCTTAGCAGATAGTTGAACAGGGAGAAGGAATGCTGTTTTATAACACAAAGGAAGCAGGTTGAAACAAAAACCCAGCTCGGACACCTGAATATGCTGTTAAGTCATGAAAGGACCAATGGTAGCTCACCAGCCATGTGGATGCAGAGCCGAGACAAGGAATCATGTGCTTCTCCCACTGCAGAGATGTTTGTGTCTGTTATCAAATGTCCTCTATGGCTTCGGGGGATGATGTTGACTATATTCTTTGTTTTGTAGCTCCTGAAGTCCAGAGGTAAATAGCCAAATAAAGATTTACAGAAAACCATCAAATCAATAACTCTAAGATATTAAACTTTAAATGAAAACTTTTTGTTCAGGTGATATATAAAGTGCTATGACACTCAGGGTGTACTACAGTCAGTGCCCTTGAATAAGTGCGGTACAGGGGAAGTAGCTAGATGGTTTGATAAATGGCTTCCTCATTTCATCAACAAAGGCTGTCGGATTATTCCTGTTTCAGAAATATCCCTTGCAGCTGACAGAAGACGTTTTATATGTTACCATGATATCATTTCATTCGGTTAATACCTGCCTTCAGAATGGAAGGTACAATGTAAATCGGTAAAACAAATCACCTGCCATATCTTAAAGGAACTAATGGTCAGAGTTCCACCATCTCCTGTGTCTCTAATTAAATGCTTATTTATTTATTTTGAGAGAGAGAGCAGGGGAGGGGCAGAGAAATAGAAGGAGAACGAGAATCCCAAGCAGTCTCCACACTGTCAGTGCAGAGCCTGATGGGAGGCTCCATCTCATGAACTTCAAGATCATGGCCTGTGTTGACATCAAGTGTCAGACGCTTAACCGACTGAGCCACCCAGGTGCCCCTTGTCTCTTTTTCTGATGCCACAAGACTCTTACCTGCAGGAATTTAGTCTTTAGATCTAAGCAACTCGTTTTCAACTAGTGTCAATTTTGCCCCCCAGGGGACTTTTGGCAATGCCTGGGGGTATTATTGGTTGTCACATCTTCAGGTGGGCTGGTGTCTAGTGTGATTTGACATCCTACAATGCAGAGGACAGCCTCCCGCAGCAAAGATTCATCTGGCTCAAAATGCCAATAATGTTGATGTTGAAAACTCTAGTCTAACCTAAATCCCTATTGTAATTTAAAGCTTTTCCTCAAGTTTTACCCTACAAAGAAGATGAAAAACTTATGTTAATTCAATTCACCCAATAGTCTTACACTATAAACCATGCAGTAGCACAATGTTTAATACAGACACACTCCTCTCTAAAATTTAATAATCTGTATGTATTTTGGAGACTGACTCAACATTTTTTTTAATGTTCCACTTATTTCTGAGAGAGAGGGAGAGAGAGTATGCACAGGGGAGGATCAGATAAAGAGGGAGATACAGAATGTGAAGCAGGCTCCAGGCTCTGAGCTAGTTGTCAGCACAGAGTCCGATGTGGGGCTCGAACCCACAAACTGTGAGATCATGATCTGAGCTGAAGTCGGAGGTTTAACCTACTGAGCCACCCAGGTGCCCCTTTTGGAGACTGATTCTTAAGTTTCTCCTTGAATTTACTTTTCCTGGGCCAAATAACTAATTCTTTGGATTGCTTCTTTATCATCTGTTCATTCAAACATTAATTGACTATGCAGTATAGTGTTAGGTAGTAAGAATTCAAAGACAAAGCCCAGTTGTTTTCAAGAAGCTCAGTGTTAATGGGGAGAGATGGTCACAATGTCAGATGATGAGGCCAAGAACTTGTGGTGCATTCAGGATGCTGTGGGAGCATGAAAGCAGAAGTGATGGATTCATGCTGAAGGTTTGAGGAAGGCTTTAAAGGAGAAGTAACATTTGGACTGAGACTTGAGGGATGACAGTTTGCAGGGTAGATGGAGCTTTGTGAGAAAGGCAACAAAAGCACTATTTAAAACAAAAAAAAATTACCAAGTACACATTACGTAGCAAGGGTTAGGCACCGATCATGTTACTGTGAAAAAAAGAAAGACCTAGATTCCACTGTAATAGGGTTCCCAAAAAGAAAACCAAAGGAAACCTCCCCTGTTAATGCTGGTATCATACTTCATAGATCTCAGAACTCTGCTGCCTGCCTTTGCTCATGTGAGCCCCTCAGCATCCCTGGCGGATATTACCTCCATTTTATAAAGGAGAATCATGAAACCAAGAGAAATGAATTAACTCCCTTCCACCCCCAATCATGGCCATACATATAGTAAGCATTAGTTGTCAGATCCAAGGTCCTGTGCTTTTCTACCCTTCCTTGGTTCCAAATGCAATTTCCTGTGCAGAGAAGCAAGCACACTTCTTTCTACCCCCTCCTTGCCCTGCTGTCTTCATCTCTGTCTTAACTTTTGTTTTCTGCTGGCCTCAGTGCTGAAGGGGTTTTCCATTCCTCCCAGTTGTGACTGCCAAGGGAAGGGAGGAGTGAGAATTGCTGTCCTGCCACTGCCTATTTGAAAAATCATCGCTACCTCTATTTCAAAAAAAAAAAAAATTTTTTTTTGGAAGGAATAAGGAAAACTGAGATGTGGAACAGAAAATCCCTTTTGTTTGTCTTGGTGTTTGATAATGTATGCAACCTCTCTGGGTGGTTTAAGCGGTTTAGGTACTTTCTATAAAAGGGAGCTTTTAATGACAAAACTAATGTGATTATCTGAGTGAGTGTGAGAGGCGTATTCAAGGCTTAAAGAAAATCTGTTAGAATAGCTGAATGTATCTGCTTAATCCTTTCTCTAATGTGGCTGAACAATGCTCTGGGAAGCCATTGGTCCGTTCTTTCTTCTAGCAAATGCCTGTCTCCCGAGGTAGGGACTGTTTGCCACTTTTGATACCCTTACGCTTCACCTTCTCAGCTACACAAAAAGCACAGGAAAAGTCTGGAGGAACCCAAAGGACTGGCAGAAAGCAAGTGTTTCCTCTGAACGCTGAAGGCAAAAACGTACAACACATGCCTGCTTTCCCCAAGGAGTGCAGAGACACCAGGGCTGTGGTCACCAGTGGGAATGGCATCTCTGAGAAGGCCCCGGGTCTCAGCCTGCGCTTTCATTGGGTGCTGGCTGAGGGATCACTTGTGGAAGCTTAACATCTTAACACCTGAGTTAAAGAGTGGCTTAGCTACTCCTCTTTGGGGCAAGGGGAGGGGAGGGGATGAGCAGGAAAGGGAGGCATGGGGGGGAGGAGAAAAATGATACACGTTTGGATTCTGCAAATTGCTCAGTTGACTTTGGGCCAAAATTAGATCCCTCTGAGTCTGTTTCTCTAATTCGTGAACTCGGGATAATAATGCCTGCCCCTTGAAGCCACTGTGAGAACCATACTGAAAATGTGAACATAAATATGAAAGTGTCACAGCCAATCTAGAACATTGTCAAATTACACATTGTACACTTTTATTTTACTTTACTTTATTTAAAGTATTACTTTAAAAATTTGTTCTTTTAAGAATTCTCTTCTAAGTGTTTGATTCATTTTAACTCAGCGAGACATTTGTTGGCTACTTACTATACTCTGGGCATTATGCCTAGTTCTGAATAAGTTTAACCTTTAAGGAAGTTACAGTCTTGTAGGGGAGGCAGGCATGTAAAATTTGGCTTGGTAAATGTGCATCAGAATTGATTAATTCTAACTCTAGGTCAGCAATAATAGCTAACTCATGTACAGTGCTTATTATTTGCCAAGAGCTTAGCCAAATGCTTTACCTAAATTACTTCATTCAATCCCTATAGCCTTGTCAGGTAGGAACTATTAGGCCCATTTCCCAGATCAGGAGGCTGAGGCTTGGTCAGATCAAGTAAGTCACTTTTCCACAGTGGTAAGTGGTGGGCCAAGTTAGAGTCCCAGATATGTCTGACTTTACAGTCTAAACTCTTAATTCATTGTGCTGGGTGGCCTACACTTGAGATTAAGGAAGACTTCCCAGAGGAGTTAACCGTAGCTGGGTTTCCAAACAGATTTAGGAAACCAGGTGTACAGAGGAAAAGGGCATTCTAAGCAGCTGGAATAGCATAAGTATAAAAGTATACAGGCTGGAAAAGCATTTGTGCAGAGAGGAACTGTGATTAGCAGTGGAATGGAGCATGTCGGAGGAGTACGTAGGAGCCAAATTATAATCTCTCATGCTGCACCTTTGTGAAAAAAATAGGTAAATTGTTCATTTTAATTAATTTCTTGATTTCTATTGTTTGTAAGAGTTTTGCAGCAAAGTGGGAACTGTTGCCCCCTGTATGCTGCAGAAGTACAAAGTTCACTTAAAATTTTAGGATGAGTAAACTTTCAGAATAGAGGGCATGTAAGAGATCACAAACTCCTATGCAAGAAGAAATCAAGACTGCATACAAATGTCTTCATCGAGGCTATAAAGCAGTTTAATCAGCTGATCCAGAAATATCTGTGTTTTTTAGATGGATTATGAGATGAAAGTAAACATTTAATGAGAGTTACGGGATTATCTTCAGGTGCATTTATAGAAATTGGTACATTGAAAAGAGGGAGAGATTGGTAGTAGATAATTCCAGAGAATGGGAATAAAGTCCTTAGCTGGAGCTGTAGTTTCTCCACTGGGAAACTTCATAACAGCTGTCTTTGAAGAATGGTGTTGCATAAATAAGTGAGTGTCTTGGCTGAACTGAAGCTGGGAATCAGGGTTGCCTGGAAGGTAGAGTTAGGGGATGTCTTCCCTATGTCTATTTATTAATTTGGCTACTTTAAATGGGGGCCTGGAAGCCATGTAGGCCGCTTCTTGTTCTTACTGAGCTCGTAGTCTGAAAAACAGGACAGGCAATTTCAACCAGCTGGAGTTAGTCCTATATTAAGGTTTAGGATGGCGACCCAGTCCCAAAGGGGCACGAGTAACCGGACAATGTTACAGATGGGTGGGGAAAAGCTTTCTGGGTGGAGGGAGTGACAACGAAGCTTTCTGGGTGGAGGGGAGACAAGACCTGGAAGATGAGTAGGCGTGTGGTGAGGGCGAGGGCAACGTGTGCTCTAGATAAAGGGAACAAATGCTCCAAGGAGAGAGACTACCGCATTTGGGAACATTAGCTCGAATGCGCTGTTCCCGTTTGGTATAGTTGAAGTGTAGTGTGTGAGGTGGGAGTGACATGAGATATTTTTTCTCTGACTTTCCTTTCCCCCATGAGCAAGATTACATAAACAGGTAATTCACTGGAATGTATCACAGCTCTGACAAAAAAGATCGAAATATGTTTGTGGGTGCCCCAGAGAGCAGGTGCTGGTGTGCTAGGAGCATACTGAATGATTGCACAAAACGAAACCTCCAATATTCTCCCCCACTGTGTCACTACACTGACCTGAGAGCTAGTCTCTCCAAAGGGTCTATTTCTTACCTCTAAGATGGAAAACAAAAGGCATGAAATCGATGCTTGGAATGTAAACTAGACAAATAAATGCCAGGGCAGCAGGAGGGGAGAGCAATAAAGTGAGCAGGCCTGAGTGATGGTGGTAACCTGCTGAATTCCCAGGTCACAGAGTAATTTACTGACTGGTCCTAGGCCACTAGATAATTATCCAGACAGCCCCGATTCTGGTGCAAAGCCTCCTGCTGCTTAGGTTATTAATACCAGCAGCAACCAGCGGGTGATGGTGGGAGCAGAGAGGAGCGAATCAAGCCCCCAAGCTGCTAAGTGAACACAGTCACCTGCCAGGACCCTCTGAGTTGGACCTGGTCGGGAATGCAGGCCAGCTTCAGCATTTAGCTCTTAGCCCAACTGTTGCATGGTCCCAAGCATTGGCTCCCCAAGGATGGATGAGGGCTTGGGCAAAGGATAACCAGGTCCTAATGTTTGACCAGCTTGTGCCAAAGAAATTCTGCTGTTTCCCCTTGGAGCTGACCGAAAAGTGATCTTGAGGCATCCCCAGAATAACAAATTAATATCCATGGAGCAGTGTCAAATACTCTTCTTCGACATGGCATGGGAATTAGACTTCACTGGCCTCAAATGGGGCCAGGGAAAGTGATGGCACTTGTCCTAGGATTTAATCATTTGGGAGCTTGATCTCAGGTAATCCTGAAGGGATTTCGGGGGGGGGGGCTCTCATATCCCACATCCCTCTTTAACATATAGTAACATATGTAAAGTGCCCAGCACTTTGTAGACATTTTCAACCAATGTGACTGCACTTCCTTCTTCCTCCTATAACATGATTTGGTGAATGGGCACCTGAATGGTCTTTCTTTTCCCTTTAGGACAGTGGTTCTCATCAGGAGTCATTTTGCTTCCTAGAGAACACTGCTGATGACTGGAGAGACAATTCTGGGCTTTCATAATTCAATTGACTGCTACTTAGTGGCTAGAGGCTGGGGATGTTGTTAAACATCTAAAATGCACTGGACGGCCTCCCACAACAAAGAATTAACCAGTTCAAATAGCAGTGCCAAAGGTGACAAAACTGGCTTTAGGAGATACTGCACGTTGTAACTAGAGTAATCCTTCTCAACACAAATCTTCAGTCATTTTCTTAAGTCCTGAATGGTTTAGTCATCATACATGCATTCCTGATTATTCACTCAGTACGTGTGGAGTTCTGCTCTGTGGCAGGTGCTGTGTGAGACTGCAGACACACGGGTGCAGAGACCCAGTTCTAGAACTGATGATTCCAAAAAACACTGACTTTGTGTCCTCTCCAGGATATAGTCCAATCAGCTGAGGCTAGAGAGAGGATGTAGGCAAATAGAAAATGACAACTTGGTTTTGGGACATGAAGACACTGCTTGTGAGACATCTAGGGAAATTGGGAAGAAAGGACAGGCAGTATCACTACTGTAGATGGAGCAGAATGTTCTACAACCAGAGGACGAGTGTAGGGTATTATTTCTTGTTCCAGTAAATAGAACTCCCACCTTCTCAAGTCCCAAGCCGGAAACCCAGGTTTCTTTCTTTCTTTCTTTCTTTTTTAATTCTTTGTAATGTTTTTTATTTATTTCTAGGAGAGAGAGAGAGATAGTGTGAGCAGAAGAGGGTCAGAGAGAGAGGGAGATACAGAATGTGAAGCAGGCTCAGGCTCTGAGCTAGCTGTCAGCACAGAGCCTGACATGGGCTCGAACCCACAAACTGTGAGATCATGACCTGAGCCAAAGTCGGAAGCTTAACCGACTGAACAACCCAGGCGCCCCAACCCAGGCTTCTTTCTTGACTCTTCCCTCTTCCTCAGGCTATTAAAGCCTTTCTCATGTATTTCATGAAGGAATTATGTTCCACTGTTTAAAGTATCCATGGTGGGTAATGAATTCACTTTTCTCCATTGCACCTGGAAATGGCCCTAGCTATGTACCATCTTTAAGAGAATTTATTCGAAGTATTTTCTGGAAGGCTTAATTTTCTCAGGGGATCCACATTGAGAAAGTTTGCCAAGCATCATGTCTCTCTGGATTGTGTTTTAATTGAACTCTTTACCTCATGATCTTTAAATATTTTTTTTCTATGGAGAAACGTCTAGGTTGGGTTTTTGTTTTTGTTCTTGTTGTCTTTTATCCATTGTTAGATTATTTGGTTTTTTGCTACTGATTTGTGAGTTTCTTATATATTTTGGATATTAACCCCTTTTCAGATGTATGGTTTGCAAATATATTCCCCCATTCCATACATTACTTTTTCATTTGTTGATTGTTTCTTTTGCTGTGCAGAAGCATTTTTTGTTTGATACAGTTCAATCTATTGATTTTTGCTTTTATTGCTTATGCTTTTGGTGTCATATCCAAAAACTCATGGCCAAGGTCAGTCTCAAGAAAATTTTCCCCTATATTTCCTTCTAGGAGTTTTACAGTTTCAGGTCTAGTGGTGATGAATTCCTTTAGCTTCTGCTTTCTTGGAAAATCTATGCCTCCTTCAATTCTGAAGGACTAGCTGGTTGTAGGTGTGCCAAGACTGCGCAGTGTCCCAAAGGGGAAGATCAAATTCAGCACTTAGATGAAGGCTGATTGGAAGGTGGACCCTCAGGCAGCTGCTAGAAAAGTATGCAACCAGCCCCTTTCATGTTTTTGCTTGCTTCCTCTGTGCTTGGCCCAAACGCATAGCCACAGAGTGGGTGTACTCCTGCTCTTGTTAAGAACTGTGTCTTTGTTTGCTACAGTCCTGTGAGATTTGTGGACACAAGCCCTGTTGGCTATCAAAGCCAGATGATATGGGGGACCCATCTCTTTGGTGGTGGCTGCAAAAACTGGGTGCAGACATGTGTACATCCCCTTCCAGGCTGATACTGGTGAATTGGAGCAGGCTAGAGGGAGAGAGTGGGGCAGGTGTCCATTGTGGCAAATTAGAAACCTGATTCATGGACAGCAGCTTTCAGAAGTTTACAGATGGAGTCCTTTCAGGGAAAGACTGAAAAATGGTCATTTTTGCCTGCTCCTTCTGCACTGAGCCCTGAGAGTCTAACTACAGTGAGTGCTTGTGTACCAATTAAGAACTCTTTTGTTTACTATAGTTCTATGGGACTGGTGAATGCCATCCCTGTTGACATCCAGAACTAGGTGTTTTGGGGGCCCATCACTTAGGGGTCTTAAAAACTAGAGCACTTGGGGTGCCTGGGTGGCCCAGTTGGTTAAGCATCTGACTCTTGATATCAGCTCAGGTCATGATCTCACGGCTTCATGAGTTAGAGACCCACTCTGTCAGTGCAGAGCACTGTCTGGGATTCTGTCTCTCCCTCTCTCTGCCCCTCCCCTACTCTCTCACTCTTTATCTCTCTCTTAAAATACATTAATAAACTTAAAAAAAGTTAGAACACTAAAAATGGGGTCCAGACTCTGTGCACTTTAAGGAAAAGCCAGGACTTGAGAGTTCTTCCCCAATGCATGGCACTGCTCAGAGGGTAGACTCTTTAATAAGAGGGTATCTTAGACTTTCCTACCTGTGAGATATGGGCATTTTCTCATTTGCCTTATGTGTAACAGTTGCTCAGCTAGTTTCTAGGTTTCTTTCAGAGGAAGATGCTCTGACTGTAGCTGTTTATTCAGTGTGTTCGTGGAAGGAAGGGAGTTCAGAAGCCCCTGTGTTGCCATCTTGGTCAACCTCCTGAATGTATAAAAGGTTAAAAAAAAAACTTGGGTGGCATGTGAAGGGAAAGATGTATGCATGTATTTTGACTGGAAGGTGAAGTGGGGAGTGTGTGTGTGTGTTCAGGGAAAAGGAAGGTGGTGGGTGTGTATAAAAAACTTCCTTCTTACTCAGAGGGTTGTTGTGATGATAATAATGGTTTTACCATTTTACTTTGGAAACTGTTAAGTGCTGTTGAAATATGGTTGCTGTTATTGCTGGTACTTGGAACATATAACCCAGGCTTTTGGAGATGGCACCACATTGGGCCAATCACCAGGATTTTCTCCTCTTTGTTTCCTCTTTACTGCCTTCACACTGCTTCTCATGGTTTAGAAGCAGATGGCGAGTACAGAAATTATACTACCTGTCCAACTCAAGACAGATTAGAGAGGGAGGCAGAAGAACTTCCCTAAGCACTGTGACAGAGGTACTGTTCATAGTCTCATTCTTCCCCTTGCAGCAGGCAGTGAGGACCCTACAGAGGCTTCTCGGTAGTTTGTTTGGCCCAAGCTGAGATGAGACACCATGTTGGCTCTAGCCACACAGATATTGCCAAAAGATATTGCCTACTTAATATGCATAGTGGCCCCTCAGTGAGCTGTAAGATAAGACGCTGTTTCTCCACATACAGGTAGAGCAGCTTCATTGTCTCTAGGGGGATTTCAGAAGTGAGCACTGCCCTGGGTGTCAGGACACCTGAATCCAAGGCCAAGCTTTGACATCACCAACTATGTAACCTTGGGCAAGCTCTTTGCTCATTCTGGGCTGCAGTTTCCTTAAAGTGCGATTAGGGAGTAAGATTTAGAGTGTAAGGGTAAATGCCAATTAAAAATAAAAGACTTAATTCTCCCTGTTGAGAGTAAGAGAAAAGACTTCTCTTTTTTCTTAGACCATTTTCTTTAGAAAACTTATAAATTCTTTTGCAGCCCCTTCGAAATGTATATAAATCCTTTTAAAAGCATCCTGCCAGTTTTACAACCCAGGAATGTCTTTCTCAAGGGCTTGGGAACCATTTCTCCTTTTTTTATTGTGGTAAAATATATAAAACATAAAATTTATCACATTGGCCATTTTAAAGCGCATGGTTCAGTGTTGTGAAGTACGCTCACACTGCTGTGCAGGGACACTGCTGTTGATCTTGCAAGCCATCCCCTTGAAACACAATCCTCAAGGAGATGGCACCTCCATGTCCCCATTCTGAGGGAAGGTAGGAGCCTAACTTCAGTGGCTGCTAGCTTCAACTGGTGAAAATACCTCCTTTCATAAAGATATGAAAAGTGTATTTTCAATGTTTGTTTATTTTTGACAGAGAAAAGAGCAAGCAGGGGAGAGGCAGAGAGAGGGAAACAGAAGATCTAAAGCAGGCTCCGTGCTGTCAGCACAGAGCACGATGCGGGACTCGAACTCACAAAATGTGAGATCATGAATTGAGCCAAAGTCAGACGCTTAACCAACTGAGCCACCCAGGCACCCTATTTTGAAATTTTTTATAAAGCCAATTAGCCAACATAGTTGACCACCTGAATTACATGGGGTGAATCTAGGATGCATTCCGGGTGTGACGGATGGTACTGTTATGTCCTCTTAACCGAGGACTAGTTATCATTTATCTTTTTTTTCCCAATGTTTGTTTATTTTTGAGAGACAGAGAGAGACACAGTGTGTATGGAGGAGGGGCAGAGAGGAAGGGAAACACAGAATCTGAAGCAGGTACTGAACTCATGAGCCGTGAGATCATGACCTGAGTCCAAAGTCAGACGCTTAACTGACTGAGGCACCCAGGCACCCCAATTTATCATTTATCTTGAGAACATGTATGAAATGGGTTGCATCTGCTTGACTCTTGGTTTGCTACGGCTGCTATAAGAAAGTACTACAGGCAGGGTGGCGGGTGGCTTAAACAACAGAAATTGATTTTCTCACAATTCTGGAGCCTGGAGGTATCAGCACATTTAGTTTCTTCTGAGGTGTCTCCTTGGCTTGCAGATGGCTGCCTTCTCACTGTGTCCTTACATGACTTTTCCACTGTGCGCACATTCCCCAGTGGCTTTTTGTGTCCGAATTTCCTCTTCTTAGAAGGATACCAGTCAGATTGGATTAGGGCCTTGCCTTTAACTACCTCTCCAAATGCAGTCATATTCTGAGAGGCTGGGGGTTATGATTTCAACATATGAATTAAAAAAATTTTTTTAATGTGTATTTAGTTTTGAGAGACAGAGACAGAGTGTGAGCTGGGGAGGGGCAGACAGAGAGGGAGACACAGAATCCGAAGCAGGCTCCAGGCTCTGAGTTGTCAGCACAGAGCCCAATACCGGGCTCAAACTCACAAACTGTGAGATAAATCTGAGCCAAAGTCGACGCTTAACTGATTAAGCCAGCCAGATGCCCCAACATATGAATTTTAAAGGGAAAAAATTCAGCTCATAGAGACTATATAAAAGCGTGAGGTTTCTTTCTGTCTTTATAATCTCTGTGGATTGATTGCCCATGATATGCCTCATATTCTGGTTTAATGCTTAAAATTGTTTTCTTTCTCTTCGACTTTTGTGGAGAAGTTTTCTGGATTGGGAAGAGAGCTTCTTTATAATTGCGTTTCCCCAACAGTACAAAAAGTACTGAGGTGGGAACCAGGGTCAAAAGTTTGAGGTCTGGCTCCTATAGAAAGAGTTGCATGAATCACTTCCTGTTTGGGGCTTTGGTTTCCCAATCTTGATGGGCAAGTGGAAGGCTGTTTTCGATTGGGTTCAAGTGATTTCTTCAAATTCTACATCCTATGGAAACAAAAGTTCTCAATTCCTTTTTTTATAAAATGCTTTGGCAACAGTGGTTTGAGGGGAGTGGGGGAGGGGAAAGACCAGACAAGAGCAGCCTGGGGGCAGGGGGGAACACATTCTCTAAAGGACGGCAGCTCCAACTGAAATATCCAGATAAATGAAGTGCCTCGTATTAGCATTCTTCATGGGGCTCTAAATCTCATGCAGATTACTCTGGGCCTAAGGACTCACTGGCTATGAGGTGGCCACAAGTTGATCTCCTTGAAACCAGTTTCCCACCTCCTCTCCCTTTTTGACAGAGCACAGAGAGGAGGCCCTTTTTTTGGTCTTAATAGCTTTATTCTTCCTCTTTTGGTGTCCCTATTGGGTCAAGTATTCATTGGTGCCCTGAGTCATCCAGTGCTGTACCATACCTGGAGAACAAGAGCTGAAGAAGAGGGCTACAATGCTAAGAAGCTGTCTTACTTAACAGTTAGCTAACTCTTGGGTTCTGGAGCCAGAATGCCTATGTTCAAATACAAACTCCGCCACTTCGTGGTTGTGTGACATTGGGCAAATTATGAAGTCCCTCCGAGCTTCTAGTTCCTCATTTAAGAAAATGGGGATGCTAGGGGCGCCTGGGTGGCTCAGTCGGCTAAGTGTCCGGCTTCAGCTCAGGTCATGATCTCACAGTCCATGGGTTCGAGCCCCGCATCGGGCTCTGTAATGACAGCTAGCTCAGAGCCTGGAGCCTGTTTCGGATTCTGTGTCTCCCTCTCTCTCTGACCCTCCCCTGCTCACACTATCTCTCTCTCTTTCTCTCTCAGAAATAAAGAAAACATTAAAAAAGAAAAGAAAAGAAAATGGGGATGCTACATAGAACTTACCTGATGGTGTTATTATGAGGACCAAAAGAGTTGATTTCTGTAACATGCTTAGAACAGTGCCTGACACATAAGTGTATCAAAAATATTCATAACTCACTAAGAGAAAGCTCGACAATTAGTAGATACAATTTATAAATAAGGAAATATGATTTGCTGCTAAGTACATAAAAAAATAGTCAACTTCATTCACAATGACACCATTTTTTTCCTATTAGAGCGGCAAGGATGGAAATGTTTAATAGCACATTGCATTGGTGGGGGTGAGGGAGATCAGGAACTTTCATAGTTTGCTAATGGAAATGTTAACAAGAGAGCAACTTGGCAATAACTACAAAAAGTTAAAATGAACATATCCTCTTTTTCTGCAATCCACTTCTTAAGCTTTAGTCTACAAACTGTAAATTAAGATACCAAAAATATTTATATAAATATATACCAGAATATTTAATAAAGGCTTTTTTTGGGTAATGCTAAAATGGAGAAAAAGACAGAACAACTGTATCTATAATGAGATGGAACAATGTCCAAGATAAATTGCTAAGTGGAAAAATACAGGTACAGAACTGTTAGCATAGTATAACATTTGTGTAAATAAAAGGAAGTATACAAACAAGCTTTTATTAGTGTAGAATATATTTTACCAGATAATGTATTCTTTTTATAGATACACAGGAAATTAGTAGTTACCTCTGGAAGGGATAAATGGGAGTGGTGAGAGACAGGTAGATTTCCTTTTCATTGTAACTTTCCTACCTTTAGCATTTCTTTACCATGTGCATGTATTTTCTAGCAAAAAAGAAAATGTACAGTGATAAGAAAAAAACTATCTGTAAAAAGTAATGTCCGTATATTAACTTCATATAGACCTGGATTTTCATTGGAAAACAATGTGACTTACTAGTTTCAGGTGGTTTTGCAAAATTTAGCAAATGGAATCCCTGGATTTTAACTCAAACACAATCAGTTAAATCACTTAATATAATTCACTAACAGACCTATGGTTTTTTTTTTCAGTTAAAGGCCACTCATGCTCCAGCTTTTTCATCTCTTCAAACCAACAGCAAATGTGCTCACCTGCTTGACAGGGCTGCCTGGGGAATATCTGATGAGGGTTTCAGCAGTAATTCATAGAGGTGATGGGGTGGCAGAAGTGGGGTCTGTCACAAGTTGAGGATGTTGGGCCACAGTTAGCTAAGTGTCCTCCCTCCAGCTCATCACTTCCAGAAGCATAAAAGCATCCAAATAACCCCGCTGGTTTGGATATGTGGATCCACTCAATCTGCTCTTTCCTCTTTGCCCTGAATGAGCAACTCTGTTTTGTTTCTTGGGAGATTAATTTGGGGCAACGCCATCTTCCTGCCACCAAGCCCCATCAGCCATCTTTGACTTCTCCCACTGCCCTCAAGCCATGTCTAATCCATGGACAAGTTTGGTGGCTTCTGTTACCCCAGTGTTCCGTCTGTTACTGAATCTCCCCTCATACTAGATGAGTATGATGCTTGATGTAGCTGCTTGATGTAGTTTTCCTGGTCCTCCTCCTCAGATGGTCCTCCTAGCTTCCTTAACTTGGGGAATTGTTACCTGATTTTCAACACTCAGATCATATTTGGCTCTTCATTAAATCTGAAGCTGAAAGCTGAAGTTTTCCCTTGAGGGCTACTGTTCTGTGTACTCTCTACTTCATACTTATATTTTGTGAACACATTTTGTAGCCTTTGTAGTATCACAAAGTGCAATGGACTGAATGTGCCCCCTACCAAACTAATGAAATCCTAACCTCCAGTGCGATAGTATTAGGAGCAAGGGGGCTTTAGGAGGTAATTAGGTCATGAGAATGAGGCCCTCATGAATGGGAACACAGCAAGAAGGAGGCGCTTGCAACCCAGAAGAGAGCTCTCACCAGAACCTGACTGTGCAGACACCTGGGTTTTGGACTTCCAGCCTGCAGAGCTGTGAGAAATAAATTTCTGTTGTTTATAAGCCAGGGGTCTATGGTAATCTGTTACAGCAGCTAGAACTGACTAAGACACAATGTAACTAGTTTTTCATGTTGTTCTCACTAGACTGGGAGGGTTCCCCTTTCCCTTTCTAAACTATCATGGATTGATTAACTTCTATGTGCCAAGGACACACCACATAAAAACTTTACCTATATTGACTCATTTCATCACTCCCTCAGCAACCCTGGAAATAGATATTATGAAATCCACATTAGAGGTGAGGTTCCAAGAGCAGAGAGTTTAAGTGGTTTGCTGAGCTGTGATTTGAACCTTTCCTCTTTACTTTCTGTGACATCATCCAGCCCCATGGCCAGGCATGTGGCAGATGTTCACTACTGGGTTATCAACTAAAATTCCTGAATGTACGCCTCAGTTTAGACATTACCTGTTCTGGGAATCCTTCTGGAACCTAATGTGGCCTCTGTTGCACACGAACCCTGATCAGACCTCTGTTAGCACACTTATTACCCTGACCTGTGATCTTTCATCAGGCTGGTCAGTTTGCAAGGTCTGTTGAGTGGACCAGGTGGATTATACTTCTGCTCTTGTGAGAGTGAGCAGGGCAGGAATGGAGGGCCGGCCTGCTGAGCCAGTTCTGGAAGAAATGCTCCCGGAGCACCCAGGGCCGAGGCAGTTAATTTGCCCCAGTGGTGAGGAGGAAATTTCTTGTAAAAGCAAGCTCCCCTCAGAACAATGTGGCCTTTTATTTTTTAGCTTTGGAATGGAGCCTAGCTGTCCATGGAAACAAAGAGAGGAGAGAGTCACTGAACCAGTCTTGCACATAAAAAACTGACCATGTCTGTCTTTGAAGTCTCCTTTATGTCGTTTAGAAAACTTTGGATTATAGGGGTGTTTTTTCCTCCTTTTCTTCCTCAGTTCCTCACCCACCCCAATTTTTTTTTTTCAGAGAAAAGAGAGAACTTGGTGTAAGGGAACCTTTCTTTGAAACAGGGCAGAAGTCATTAATTAAGGCTCCCATTCTTTCCCGCTGACACTTGCTCATCAATCAGATTTCCTCTTAGCATTCTGATGACCCTGCTGACCCGGGGTCCTCCATACTGTCTGCCAAACAGAATTGAAACTCAGACCACACACCAGAGCAGGAGTAGGCTCTGGCTCTTGGCTTCCTGAGACTGAGGAGACAGAGTCTGAGGGCAAAGCTGGCTGGTCAGGAGATCTTCTGCGTTGAGGTGAAGGTAAACAGAGAAGATATTTTCTTTACGGAAGCAGGTGTTGCTCACTTCACCAAAGCAGTGATCTATAGTTGCCCTTCCCTTTGTCCTTCCACTCCAGGGCCAAGCATGGAGCTCGGAGCCCAGCCAGCTGAGCCCGGGAAATAAGGCTGGCAGCTTCCCTTGGCCAACTCGGCACTGCTGAAAGAAGTTAACAGCTCTAAGCCTTCTCTCAGAAAAGTACAAGTTGCTGTTCTGGAAATGACAGTGGCATTTGAGGGGAGGGGGATGGTCAACCTGAGGTGTAGGACCGTTACTTCATTACTTATTTGTCATTCATTCATTCAGGAGCCATTTCCCTGGCACCCACCACATAGTAGATGGTCATGCTAGGCGCTGTGAATAAGGCAGATGCAATCTTTATCCTCATGGAGTTTATAGTCTAGTTGGGAATATATTGGGGCTTTCCAGCAAGAAAAATTAGGTTTAGGCAGACTCACTGTGGTTATGTGCAATTCAAATTCAATGAATATTTATGGATCTCCTTCTAGGTATTAGGCATTGTGCTAGAAGCTGGGAATACCAAAATTGAAAAAGAAAATGCCCCCACCCCACATCCTCAAGGAATTAACAGAGTAGGCAATAACAGACCAGTAGACAAGCTCATTAGTATTCAGTGTAAGAAGTCTTACCACTGTGGTACATACAGGACTCAGAGAAGAGAGAATGGTTTACTCTATGGAGGTTCTTGGCTCTTATTCTGAAGGATATAGGAACCACTGAAGGGCTTTGAGCAGAGGAGTGACACAAACTGACATGTTTTTAAAAGTTTAGAGGCTAGATTTAGGAATCAAGGGAGGAAGTAGGGACATTGGTTAGGAGACTTATTGCAATAAACCAGGTTTGGTATCTTGAACCAAAGAGGTAATGATATGGGTATGGAGAAGAGGTTGGGTTTTAGATGCTTTCAAAATACAGCCAGAAGAACTGGCCCTAGGTGGGAGCAAAGACTTTTATTCACAGGAACAAGGGAGAAGGTAGAGAATGTGGCCACAGACACATGTCTAAGGGAAAATGGGCTGAAGCAGCTTCAGGAAGTTCTGTAGACTGTTTCTTTTTTCCTTTTTTTTTTTTTTTAATGTTTTATTTATTTCTAGGAGAGAGAGAGAGACAGCGTGAGCAGGAGAGGGTCAGAGAGAGAGGGAGTCACAGACTCTGAAACAGGCTCCAGGCTCTGAGCTGGCAGTCAGCACAGAACCCGACGCGGGGCTCGAACCCACGAACCGTGAGATCATGACCTAAGCGAAAGTCGGACGCTTAACCGACTAAGCCACCCAGGCGCCCCTCTGTAGACTGTTTCTACTTCCTCTGGGAAAGAAGAAGGAATGATGGAAGAAAAGATGGCAGTTTAAAGAGAAGAAAATGGATGAACTACTTCTTAAGAAAGCAGGAGAGAGACTAGATCATGGAGCTGATTCCCGAGCAGCTCCAAGAGTCTGCTCTAGTTTAGGAGTCTGGAACATAGAGTCAGACCAGTCAGCACGGTTGTGTGTTTACCTCCAGCCAGGTTCAGCTGCTCAGAAGCAGGTTGGGAGAAGTGAAGGGGTGGATCTCAGAGGCTGGAGTTTTTCAAGATGAGTACAGTGAAGCAAGAAAGGGAAAGGAAAGTTGAAGGTACATATAAGGGAGAAATTACAATGACAGAGTATGGACTGTAAGCTGGGTCAAGTGAGAAGTGAAGCCACAGCAGGGTGCTAGAGTGGGCAATAGTGAAAAGGAGTGGAGTCCATAGATTGCAGGTTACTGTGTGGTCCAAGATTTGTTGGAACTGGGATACTAAGACTGGACAGATACAAGGTGGCGGTGTTCAGAAAGTGGCATGTTTGGAACTGAGATGAGAGAAATGCTATTAATGGTAACAGTAAGGTGTAAGATGAGTCTATGGGAATGAGTGGCTGGGTTGAGCTGTAGGGTAATATCATCAGAGGAGATGAGGCCAAGGAACACAGAAACCAGGATATAGGGAGGAACACCTATATGATTACTGAAATTATGTCTCCATGAAATTATTGAATTATAACTAAGTCGGAATCAAAGTGAAATACAGTTTCCAAGAAATGAGGAGACATGACCTAGAGGTCAATAGACAACAGCAACCAAGAGAGGGTAGTGGGTAGTATGGTCTGGTGACATGGCTTAAAACTAAGAGTTTTAGGGGCGCCTGGGTGGCTCAGTCAGTTAAGCGCTGACTTTGGCTCAGGTCATGAACTCACGGTTCACTAGTTTGAGTCCTGCATCCTGCTCTGTGCTGACATCTCTGAGCCTGGAGCCAGCTTTGGATTAAAAAAAAAAAACAAAAAAAAAAAACTAGGAGTGTTAGGGATACGCAGAGGCATTATAATGGGCAAGGAGAACGTTTACTCCACCTGGGTTCCACAGACCAAGGATTTTGGAGATTAAAAAACAAACACTTGAAAGGGTTGCTGGGGAAGCAATGTCCTCCCAGAAGGATCAGGTTTTGTTAGAACAAGAAGGCAAAGGGAAAGTACAAGATTGAGAATATAAGGGTTTTTTTGATGAGTGGCTTTGATTTCCAGCCAGATACAGTGGAAGGGTTTCCTAAGGTATCTCTCGAGGTCAGTGGCATCAGAAAAGAGGATATAGAGAGCCAAGTGGGGACGAAAGCCCAGAGGATGAGGATGTCCAGACTCCTGCTGACTTCTGACTTTACCAAGGATAAAGGGCATATGAGATTAACTCTGATGGTCTTGAGGCAGATGGTGGTAGTGTGAGGCTATGGGTGTTGAGCCAGGGAAGGAGAGAGAGGTGAGGGCCCCATCAGGAGCACAGAATTCTGGGAGAGGTGATCTTATGTGGATTAACCCAAACTCCAAGCACTCTTCTCATATAGTGCAGGGTGCTCTGAGGCTTTCTCGTGACTCTACTGGTGGATTGTTTTCTGGTAAAACTGGGTAGCTGTCACTGTTTAAAACCATTTGTGTTGACATTATATGATCCAGACCCGCTTTCAGTCTCCTTATAAACTGGGGTCTTGGGAAACAGCCTGGCTGGCCTAGCCCTAGATTCGGCTCTAGGAATAAGGAATAACTCAATTTTGCTGAAGACACTACTGAATTATTAATAGACCATTTGTGATAGGACATAAGTCAGTCAGAGTATCTTTGATTCTGAGATGTCTGGTAAGACATCAGGGGGTAGTAAGTTATGTTCTTTGGTCCACAGCTGCCAGTGGTGTACATGTTTTTCTGCAAACTGTACTGAGGGTCATACTTTTTAGACTAGTCAGATGAGTCTTAATATAAATTTAATGTCTTGTGGCTTCTTTTCTTTTATTTACTTTTGAGAGGGAGAGAGAAGAAGCAGGGGAGGGACAGAGAGAGGGAGAAAGAGGACCCTCACTGACAGCAGAGATCCCAATGTGGGGCTTGAACTCATGAGTCTTGAGATCTTGACCTAAACTGAACTTGGACGCTCAACCGACTGAGCCCCCCAGGCACCCCTGTGGCTTCTTGTTCAATGACTCAATGTCATTATCTTTCATTGGAAGGGCAGATACCACCTAGACCAAAGGATCCATTATTCAGTTTTCGGTTTCAGACCTGAATTCTTTGCTGAATCCTTAGAAAGACAATAGTTTTGAGAGTCAGGCATTTTTGACAGAAAAGCTGGATTTCTAGAGGTCTTCAGCTACCCTTATATATCAAAAGCGAAGCTTAAATTCTTAACAAGAATTTCATTTTAGCCAGGGATTTTCAGACTTTTTGAGCACAATTCATGGTAACAAATACATTTTTAATCATCACCTAACACACACACACACACACACACACACACACACACACATTCATGTAAAAGTGAAACAAAAATTTTCAGGAAATAGTATTGCCCTTCGGGCAGACATCCCACCTCTCCTAACATTGTTAATGTTGGAAGGAGAAGAAAGAGTTAAGATAAGATAGACATTGGAGTCTTCATCCCCACCAGCCCCCTGGCTCCCTTTTAGGATATGACCTTGAGTTGTGTGTGTGTCTGTGTGTGTCTGTCTGTCTGTGTGTCTGTACCATGAAATTCCTCAGATGAATATGAGGGAAGTGAAAGCATTGAAACTAGTGGCCTCACTCCAGGCCCCAGCGCTGCAATATGCCTCTAGTAGAAGTTGTGCATGTGAGTTAGTGCTGAGTCCAGCCAGAGTCAGGAGCTGTGGCCAAGAAACCATCTAGCTAGGTGGCATAAGGTAGCACTGCCGGTTCCCCTGGCATGGGAAGAGCACACAGGTGTTCAGAAGTTTCTGCTCAGCTCAGTGATGGGGCTCCGTCGTACTGAGAAGAATAGTGATGTGATATCCCCAGAGATCTGGTAGGATCAGTAACATCTCCATGTGTACCAGTCTAAGACCAGGTGTAAGGAGCTTCCTGAAGAGATGTGGGGGCCTCCCCCCAGGTGCCACCAATGTATGTTACTCTTCCTCACAGACCCAATTGCTATTCCTGGGGTGGATCAGAAGAAGGAGGAAAAAACGGAAATCCCCAGCATTTACCCAGAGGCACCAGGATACACAAAATAGACTGTTAAACCAGAAGAGATGGAGATACCACTTAATTGAAATTTTTCAATCCTCTCACTGCTGCCACTTTTGAGGAAGATTGGGAAACTTAAAGAAAATATGAAATGGTAGTTTGTGAAGTTCACATCCCCATTACAGGAGTACCAATTTCCAGCTGTTTTGTCTTAGTGATCTGGGCACTTAAAAATATTTTTTTAATTATTTATTTTTGAGAAAGAGAGAGACAATGTGCATGCAAGGGAGGGGCAGAGAGGGAGACACGGAAACTGAAGCAGGCTCCAGAGCTGTCAGCACAAGAGCCCGATGTGGGGCTCAAACCCACAAACCCAGAGATCATGACCTGAGCCAAAGTTGGACACTTAGCCGAATGAGCCACCCCGGCACCCCATGGGCACTTTAGACAGTATATCACTTAAACTTAACCTTGAAGGTATATGCTATTAGTGTTTTGTGTTACACAGAAACTTAGGACACAGAGACTTAGAGATAAATATTTTATCAGTTGTCACATAAGCGGTAAGAGGCAACACTGAACCCCCAGCCTGTCAATGTTCAAAGCTTTGTGTTACCTTGCAGCCGCTGTGGTGGTATAATTAGGCTGCTGTCCCAGGCAGTGCTGAAGTTGCTGATTCCTTCATTCACACTGGGCAAACATGGTTCTACACAGGAAGGAACAGAAACAAGCGGACGGTAACACACTTAGAATCAGATGGTTTCCAAGGAGTCTTTGGATACTCAATAATCACACATACAGTGCTTTACACTTCATAAGGCTCATAGCCTTTTTTAACTCATCTCTGCAAACAACTTGAAGCAGGTGTTCATATTGTTCTCTTCTATAGATGAAGGAGCCAGGTCTTAGATCAAGTAAGTTTCTGAAAGGCACACAGTGTTTGTTTTTTGTTTTTTATGGTTTATTTAGATTTGAGAGAGAGAAACAGACAGACAGAGAGGGAGACAGAGAATATGAAGCAGGCTCCAGGCTCCAAGCTGTCAGCACAGAGCTTGGTGTGGAACTTGAACCCATGAACTGTGAGATCATGACCTGTGCTGAAGTTGGACACTTAACTGACTGAGCCACCCGGGCACCCCTGGAAGGCACACAGTGAAGGGGTAGAATGAAGGTCCTCAGCCTAATCTTTTTATTTCTAGAGACACACATTGGAAAACTCTGACTTCCTATTTAGACAGATGGCAATGGGGCTCTGCTGCTGACAGCACAGAGCCTGCTTGGGGTTCTCTCCCTCCTCTCTCTTTCCCTCCCCCACTCACTCTTAAAATAAATAAATAGAAACTTAAAAAAAAAAAGGACATTAGCAAAACATTGTTACTTTTCTTTCTTCTTCCCTGCAAGTGGGAAACAGGCCCCTTGACCCTCCTCACATCCTTCTTACCCTCTGACTGATGGTTGCCTTTTTGTGTCTGACTGTGCTGTTCAGGACAAGCGGAGTCTGAATTTTTGACAGGTGATAAATGGCAGCAGTTTATTCCCCTTTGTCCAATCTGAGGGCTGGCGGTCACTGCAGCTGAGGAGCATCTGCCCAAAGCTGGGGTGTGGTCAGAGAGGGAGACTCCGAAGATGCATGGCCATAGGCAGAGGCAGGGATGCAGGCTTCCGGCACCATGGGGCCTTTGAAAGAAGGTCCTGAATGAGCACAGACCTTTCTGATTCTGGTTTGGCACCTTTTCCTTTCTGGTTTGGAAGAGTCAGAGTAGATGAAGGATAAGGGAAAAATGCCCCCCTGCTGACTAGAGACCTAGCTTGCATATCTGAATAAATTGGCTTCCATATTTAAAAAAAAAAAAAAAAAAGCTTTAAATGAATTGTGAACAGAAGAACTGATGTGTCTTTTATCGGTCTGCTGCCTGTTGACTTTGGCTGGGAGATAATCACCATGGTTAACGAGGATCCTGGCAGCCAGTTATTACTCATTCCTGACCATTCCCATTCACCATTGTTTTGGCATATAATACCCTGAAAGAATATGAAATCCCAGTGCTCTGCAGTGCGGTGGTTTCTTTTTATGGACCACAACCCCCTCAGCCTCTCCCCAACTCTCTCCCTTCCTGCTCCCTTCCTCCCACCCCTACTAACTGCAGTGGAGAAGGAGGAGGCTGAGCAGCCTTCCAGACCTCGTATCCTCACTCCAACCACAGGAGCCCTGCTACCATCTGCCTTCTGAAATGACTTCCTGGATACCATTTACTCCAAAGGGTTCCTCTGTGTGACAGTTGAAAACCACTTCCTCTCAGATGTTCATGATGTCCAGCTACAAGCTCTGACAGGGGTGAGACAGTTGCACTGAGGCTTCCTGTTTTTCATCCATTGTATAAGTGACAGCAAGTTATTGTCCATCCATATTATCTGTCCTCCCCCACATCTGTGGCACCAGAAAGCGGGTGAGGAAACCTTGGCACGTCTTGTTGGTACAAGTGTCCAGTTGCTGACTGAGTTCATTTTTCTCATCAGGCCTGAGCCTCTAAAGGCAGAGCAGATTTTCCTGACAAGGGAAAGGATGACCACTCTCAAGTTTCCTCAGTCTTGGTCCAAATAACTTTGGTGCTGGGGTAGGTTTAAAGCTCCACAGGTTAAGAGTGTCCACATAGTTCTATTCCTTTAACTAAGCCGGGCCGCTTACCCAAATGCATAGCAGGAGCATCAGGGAAGAGCAGGCAATCCTGGTCTTCAGAATTAATTTGGGCATTGCCATGGGCTTACTCCTTGGTGCGCAGTTTGACTCTCATTGACCGCTTGCCTCTCCTCAGTTGACATACTAACTTGGACTCACTTTACAACATCAGCACTTTCCTTTAAGATATATATAGTTAAAGTTCACTCTCTGCATTCACAAATTGCAACTGGGAAGAAAAGTGTTTTCCTGCCCAAACCCCCATTCCCACCAGATCTTGAGGGATAAATTCTAGGGCAGGCTCCTGACTGAATTTGTGTCAGGGGAAGAGAAGCAGGAATATGCACATTTAAGCCAAGTCCAGAGGAGAGAGCAAAATCTCTGTTATGGATGGGAAATTGGGCCAGTCCCTAAGGTCATGAATCATTACCAGGCGCTGAGGCAGTAATGAAGACACAGCTTTTACCTTCATGGTGCTCACAGGCCAACAGAGGAATCAGCTTCCAAAGCAAATAATTCCAATACATTTTGTTCAATGTTATTGTAGATTTCGTATCAAAAACCAAAGAAGGAGAGAGTAATTGTTGGACTGTAAACTGAACGAGGATCCTGTCTATCTTATTCACTGCTATTTACCTAGAATTCAGCATAGTAGCTGGGACATGATAGTATTTAATATTCATTTGTTTAAGTGAATTGATTCATTTGTACCAGGTATATCCAATAATCTGATTGATTCAATTATTTAATCATTCATTTAATCATTTATTCACTCCTTAAATAGTATGAGCCATTTTTAAGTAGTAAGGTGATTTATTACCATTTAATTTGAATGTAAAGTTATTCTTCAATAACAGTAAAAGAATTTTGACTAAATATAAATGAGGGTAATGACCTTGAACACATCTAGCCTTTATTGAACAATCACTGTGTGCTGATTCCTCAAAAGGTTCATTGTATCATTCTCCATAGACAAGTAAGAAAATAGAAGTTTATAGAACTTCCGAAATACCTTACCCACTCATATATTGGGACTCAAATCCAGGCCTGACTCCAGAGTTTTTGATAATTGCCTACTAAGCACTGTCTCTGCTAGAGTGTGTGGAACCTCACCATGAGGCCCAAGAGAAGTGGATGGGGCTGGATTCAGGCAGGGTCAGGGGAAGTAAACTGTAAATTTGATCCCTAAGAGAGATGGCCAAGAGCCTAATGGGTTGTAATGAACTTGATTTGATGTGAGCTGGTATTAGGAGGCAAAGACTTGTCTGGAAACAGGGCAGGGCATGACTTGGCCCCAGGCATTGATGGTACTTATGTAAGGTGAGGATAAGGCAGCTGGCATTTGATATAGGACTAAGCTAACAGCAGATTAACAGAGAGATGGGCGAAAGAAGTGGGATGGAGCACACCCCTTTTTATTTTATTTTACTTTATTTTATTTTAAGGACAGAGCAAGCGAGGGAGGGGAAGAGCGAGGGGGGCAGAGGATCTGCAGTGGGCTCTGCACTAACAGGCTTGACAGAAATGAGCCTGATGAGGGGCTTGAACTCACTGAGTCACCCAAGTACCTTAAAGCCCATCCTGTTTAAAGAAGAATCTCCTCAGGAAAGGTTGGGAGAGCTCTGGAAGCCAGGCAAAGCAGGCTAGATGCGGGAAACTAAAGCACAAACCAGGAAACTGCTGAATTGCACTGAATGTTGCTTTTTGGATCATACCTCTCATTTCTTCTTCTTGTTGACATCTTAACAACACATCTGCAGTATGGTACAGTATAAAGAGTCTTAGACTTGGGATCCTCTCTTTCCACTTGGTAGCTTTGAATGTTTTGTCAAGTGGCTTCATTTTTTTGGATTTCATTTTCCTTATTTTAAAACATGGCATTTTTAACATTGGCTTCACTCTGTGATTAATAGAATGACGTGAGAGACAGATTGTGTTTGGATGCTGAGGCTCTGTATCCACTGAAGTCTCATTCTCATGTGTTACATTTCCCATGAAACCAGGGCTTGAAGCTGTGTGAGTGGACAGTGGGCCCCGGAAAGCTGAAGTTGGAATGGTACATGTCAGTGATTATAGGCAAGGGGGCATCGATTAAAAATAGACTGCACCCTTGTTTGGAAGAGGTAGTGGGACTTAATGGAAAGAAACAAGAAATGCTCACAAAACAGCTCTTTATGCATGGAGGAGCCAGTTTTTGCCTTGTCGCTAAGGTCCCAATTGTTTCCTGGCTGTGTTTTGTGTGTCTGTGTCAGGCCATTCTGTGGGTTCCTTTCAAGAACTTGGTGATATTGGCCTGCAGATAATTAGATCAGTGTCATCACTTTCACTGTCCCCTCTTTTATTCTTCTGGGACCATTTGCATGAAAATAGAAGTGGGTGATATTCCTTTCCCATTAACAAGGCTTAATTTCTTACTAGGATACAACTTGGGGGAATCATCACATATAGCAGCTTTGGAAAAAAAAGTCCCAAGTCAATGTGTAAGTGAACTTGCTTTAAAGAGGCTTAAGAGACAAAAACGTTCAGCTAAGCCATCCATTTCCCAAACTGACCTTCAAAAATGTCCCCTCATGATATAGAAGATCTTCATCCAGGGTTAATCAGGTTGCAGCTTGTGTAAGAGAAACTTTTAGGAAACTTACATTCTGTAGTGACATTGGTTCTGGTGTTTATAAACACACGTTTTTTTATAGGTCTTTCCTCAGCTTAGGGCTTTTCAAGGAGCTGGACCTAAAAGAAACCTCAGTTTGCAGCAATGAAGTTTGGGAGGAAGAGGTTCACATATTTATCATCAATTTGTTGTAAAGCAATGCAGGAGTAGTAGAAAGAAGATAGATTTAGGCGGCAGTCAGAATCAAGTTTAAATATTAGCCCCACCATGCATTAATTGTGTGATCTTGATGCCCTTGTTTTCTCATTTATAAAAAGGGGGATAATTACTTGTATTTCTGAGGGGATGGTTGTAATAAGTCCATTTTCATTCATAATTTTGTCTATTGGGGTGCTCTCTCTTTTCTTTTTGATAAGTCTGGCTAGAGGCTTGTCAATTTTGTTTATTTTTTCAAAAAACCAACTCTTGGTTTCATGGATCTGTTCAATTGTTTCTTTGGTCTCTATGTTGTTTATTTCTGCTCTAATTTTTACTATTTATCTTCTTCTACTGGGTTTAGGGCATTCTTGTTGCTCTGCCTCTAGTTCCTTTAGGTGAGCTGTTAGATTTTGGACTTGCGCTTTTTCTAATCTCTTGAAATAGGCCTGGAGAGCAATGTACTTTCCTCTTAGGACTGCCTTTGCCGCATCCCATAGATTTTGGATTGTTGTGTTCTCATTTCATTTGTTTCCATATACTTTTTAATTTCATCTCTAATTGCCTGATTGGCCCATTCATTCTTTAGTAGGGTGTTCTTTAACCTCCATGTTTTTGGAGGTTTTCCAGACTTTTTCCTGTGATTGATTTCAAGTTTCAAAGCATTATGATTTGACAGTGTGCATGGTATGATCTCAATTCTTTTATATTTATTGAGGGCTGCTTTATGTCCCAGTATGTGATCTATCTTGGAGAATGTGCCATGCGCACTTGAGAAGAAAGTAAATTCCCTGGCCTCAGGATGTAAAGTTCTAAATATATCCGTCAGATCCATCTGGTCCAATGTGTCTTTCAAGTCCATTATTTGTTTAGTGATTTTCTGTCTGGTTGACCTATCCATTGCTGTAAACGGAGTATTAAAGTCCCCTCTTATTAGCACATTCTTATCTATAAGCTTGTTTCTGTTTGATTAATTGTTTTTAGATATTTAGGTGCTCCCATATTTGGTGCGTAGACATTTATGATAGTTAGTTCTTCCTGATGGATGGACCCTGTAATTACTATGTAGTGCCCTTCTTCATCTCTTGTTATTGTCTTTAATTTAAAGTCCAGTTTGTCTGATATAAGTATAGCTACTCTGGCTTTCTTTTGATTTCCCGTAGCGTGATATATATTTCTCCATCCCCTTACTTTTAATCTGAAGGTATCTTCCCGTCTAAAATGAGTTTCTTGTAGACAGCATATAGATGGATTTTGTTTTTTTATCCATTCTGCTACCCT